>NW_027288510.1:3928511-4582430 GCF_037038585.1 Patagioenas fasciata
TCACCAAACAGCGCTCTTGTAAATGATGCTTTCACGACATCATCCTTGGTATCTCAGCCAGCGGTTCATGTCTGCACAGAGCGGTATATAAGCCAAAGTGCTCATTCGTAACTCCTCTGCGTCAAATCTCGCTGTGCGGCACCTCTCGCCCCAGCAGAAAAGCCGGGATTTACAGACCCGTCTTCCCCAAAGCACCGCATACGGGAGCTCATTGGTCAGGAACAGGGCTGAGCTCGGCTTTGGGTGAGATCACAACCTGGCAACTCAAGCTCATTCCCACCTTCAGCAGCAGCTCCCTGCTCGTCGCAAAGTTGTCACAGTCGGAGAAGATTTCGCAAAGCTCTTCGAACATCAGCATTGTGTCCCTGTACAGGAAAAGATTCAATGATTTAAGTTGTTTGTAAGCACTCTGAATCAGATCAGGGGACAATTTTTTTCTCAAGAATCGTTAACAGTTGGGCACAGAAAAGATAAAAGCACCAAAACACATCCAGTGACACACTGCACAGCCTTACTTTGGAACGCAGGCCCTGGTCCTCTTCCGGCGATAAACCGAGGTGGACTGCAAGGCGGAAACGATGGCCTTCAGAGACGAAAAGTTGTTCAGGATCCTACATTGCTGTGAAAGGAGCGGTTAGAAACACAGGAGCGTTAAACGTCAGCATCACCAATAGTCAGTGCTCTTCTGTCTGCCCCGTGTCCTGCTTGCTGCACATTCTCCCTGCTAAGCGGGCAGCTCTACAAATACTGAGCATCAAAAATATCACTCCCCGCTACAACCCCCCTGTCCCCTCCCAGCTCCACGGCACCCGCACAAGGAACGTTAAACAGTCGCGAATAAACGCTTTACACGTCCGATACGGATCCACTTCTCCAAGATCTTCGCTCTTGGCTGTGTCTTTAATTCTTTGCTCTCCAGGATGGTGCTGAGCACGCAGTTGGTGACGGCGTTGAACTGCGAGATGGTGGCTCTGATGCTCTGTGCCAGCTGTTTGTTCTCTTTCTTGTCCCTTCGGGACCAGATGCAGCCCAGGCAGTGGTGGGGCACAACGTTCTGGAAGAGTGTCTAGAGGGAAACAGAGGTGTCCAACTCAGCCTGGAGCGCTACTGCCCACAGCAAGAAATGCACGGTTACAGTACAAACTGCAGCTGAATCCAGTATGGTATTAAAAGGGAAATATTGGTTTTCTCTCCAGTTTAAAATATACACTTTGGTATAACTCTTTAGGCCTGACGCCCTAAAAGAACTGTCAGCTAAACTGTCCTGGAAAAATAAAAGACACCTTTCTATCACTTACATTACCAGGGGGAAAGATTTCTATATCATGATACTTTTGAAAGAGATTGATACAAATAAGCCAAATCGGAGCTCTACAGTTACAAAGTACTTCTACATCTTCAGGTGAGGTAGCCTAAGATACAGTCAAAATACGCTATTTCTGAGGGGTCAAATGCTAAACGTTGCAAAAGAGGCCACACAGTCTACATCCACACTGTATAACAAAAAGACAAACACCTTCAGAAGAACTGAAGGAAAAGCCCAATCAATGAAGCAAGTCTGGATAACCAAGCAGAGCTGCGCTCTGTGTCCCAGCAACAGAGCGGTTCTGGAACAACAGACTTACACCGATATAAGTTAAAAAACAAACAAACAAACAATGAGAAGCCCAGAACTCTTTCCCCGAGCATTTCAAGTAATACCTATGATCTACATACCGCATCCATGTATGTCAGCTGTTCTGCCACCAGGTCTTCTTGGGACAGCGAGAATTCTTCTGGGCCGCTGATCTCCAGTTCCTCTTCCTCGTCCGGGGTGCAGGGAGAAAGGCTGTGGAACGCGTCTGGCCAGCGGGGAAAACACGAGTCAGTGAATTGATACAGAAAACAAGTAATCAAAGCAGGTATTTGGAAAATCACTACATAGAAGAACAGAACATGCAAAGGGACCTGCCTGGGGTAACGGCCTCACCGTGCTGCATATTTTAGGGAGATAGAGAAGGTCCAGAAGATTAAATGGGCAAAGAGAAGGTAGAAGAAAAAGAAATAGGGAGAACTGAGCTGTTCAGGGTCTCTTAGCTGAGAAGTGCCTTAACCCATTCACTAACCATTCTTTGGAAAGAACAAACCCACCAACCCCCCCACAACAACTCCTTATTAACACTGCAGAACTTTGATAATCTGCTTGTCAGCATTTACGCATTCTATACTCTGAAAAACAGCTGAACTGCAAAGAGACAAGACTGCAGTTATACCCCCAAAATATTACGCTGAGAATGCTCTTATGTCCACGTTTCAAGGGAAGAGGAGGAGAAGGGAGAGAGACCAGTTGGAAAGTTAAAACGTGCTTTGCTAGTACTACTGATGAGGAGAGAAAGTAATGCAAAATATACGAAACCAATCGTGGCTCCAGCAGCTTCAGGACAGGCCCCCGGACGCCCTGGGCTGGACTCGGCACTAAACCAGAGCTGGATTCAGGGCTGCAGGGCTGTACAGAATTGATCAGCAGCCTTGGCTGCCGCAGCACTAAGTCTAAACCTGGGCCTTTTCTGCACACCAGTCCTACCGTTATGCGCTCCAGAGCCAACGGGGTCTGAAAAACACGCAGGTAACGTGAGAAAAATGCATGTAGTAGAACTCAGTCTGCCTACTAAGGCTGGAAGTTGATTCCAGTACTCATTCACATACCACGTGAGCTCTTACGACTTTTCGGCTCACGGCACAGGAAGCTTTGTGCCCTGGATAAGGGGATGTGTCAGGCTTGACGCTGGGAGAACACACAGACAGCAGAGAAAGGTACTTTACCATCATTCTCCCATTCTTCTTTCTGGAACTGCTCCAGGAGGTTCTGCGCCCTCTTCTCCGGGTCAGAGCCGGGCATGTTCTTCTTCAGATTACTCAGCACCTTCTGCAGACACACGTACTCGGGCGGCTCTCGGAAATCGTCGGCACATTGGTCGAGCCAGGCTTGTAAAATCGATGCCATCGCACTGTGAGCAAATTCAGAGAGAACACATGGGTTGTATGCAGCAGGTATTGATGCAATCGCATGGATCTGTACCTAATATAACAACAGGAACACTGAGACATTCATCCCCCACGTGAGGGCAGTATGGACACTTCTGTGAGCACAGAATTTAATTTGTTCTTTTTAGGCAAGAAATATTATTAAGATAATACTTCATAGGAAACTAAAGGCTGCTTCTTCAATTACACCTTGAGAAACCAGCGCAGTCATTCATATTTTCTCTGCGTTGTATTATTGGATGTGTTATGAGACAGCTGATACTTGGCCTTTACACAAGCTCCTTGAAGCAAACAGGGCTGTGAATTGTCAAATGAAACAACAGCTCTGCTGCCCACGTCCCGCTCCAGCACCGAACCCTGACTGGGGCTCGCTGGGCGCTGCAAAACCAAACTTACGTCCTGAGCACTGTGCTGGATCCGGGGGAATTCTGGGTTCCATGTTCTTCAGAGCCCGAGATCTCCAGGTTTCCGTATCTGAAAAAATGAGATGGCTGTTTAGAGGAACCTCTACTGAGCAACCCAAACAGCGTAATCCATATACAATTGGCATAAACATATAGATATTGGCATATTCATATACAATTGGCATGAAGACAAGGGCTTCATGCTGGACAATTCCACCGTGGCTGGGGAAGCTGCGGCAGAGATGAAGGGTTTGCACATATCCCCTGTGCACTGGTCTTTTTTTAAGGGACAAGCTGTATTGGTTTTCTTGTGTCGGTCCCAGTTTGGTTCCTTAGCGGTCAGACCACGCACGCTTTCCCCACCTGGCGCTTAAGCTTTAATGAGATTTGGGATGTGGGCAACGTGCATTTACACATGGTGTGTTTACGCTGAAATCCTGAATTTTGCAGGATTCTTTTCTGTCAACATCCCCCTGTCGTGTATAATAAATGACGGCTCAGTTTCCATTCTGTCCCGGCTCTCACCTGTCCAGGAGCAGTTCCAGGACTGTGCTGGTGGAAGCAAAGGCCCTGTACGTGGAGAGGAAGATGCTGATGTATGTGAAGTCATTATCGGCAAAGGCCGTCGGAAGCGTCTCCACCAGCTTTTCCAAAGTTCCAGCTTTCAGGGCCCTG
Source organism: Patagioenas fasciata (assembly GCF_037038585.1). Classification (NCBI taxonomy): domain Eukaryota; kingdom Metazoa; phylum Chordata; class Aves; order Columbiformes; family Columbidae; genus Patagioenas; species Patagioenas fasciata. Next base: position 3,932,615 of record NW_027288510.1, read on the forward strand.
CTGTTGCACGTCTCGTCCGGGCTGACAGTGTGTCCTGCAGGGAACTGGTCCCCTTCAGCCTACAAAGTGGAAACAAAGACAAAGCACAAAACTCAGACAGAAGCCAGAGCCCCGACAGAGCTTGCACAACGAAACACAGATTCCATTCCACCTTTTCACAGGAATAGTCCATCTCTAGTTACTAAACAATTTTGTCGGTTTGGGCTCTCCAAACACCAAATGCTGTATCAAATACTGGAGGACAATCAAGACATTTCTTATTGAAACAGCCAAGTGTTTCCAGTGCTTAAGCTGTAATCTCCTGGTTGCCTTTGAAACTGACCATTCTCTCATAACAGGGCCAACCATTCAAAAACCCCGGATGCTTTCTTAGCATCCAGAAGTTTAAGAAAGGTTTGTCAGACTTCTTGCAGCATGAAAGATCTAAGTTCCTTCACTTACTCCAACCTCTACAAGAAAATACTAAGCAAGGTTTCAAGCTTCTCAGTACTTAAAGGAATTGGTAATGAAGCCCAACTCACTCAAAATGAACAAAAACAGTTGTATTCCTTTCAACACGGGTTCTACGAAATTTTCAGTTAGAGCTGCATTTCTCTCAGACACATCCACTACCAGCCAACGCTTTTCAGCTGAAAAGCCTCCAAATCACTCTACAAATGCAGCATCACTAAGAACTCTTCCCATCAGCTGGAAAATGTACAGGAGGTCAAAAATACTTTCTGCTGTTTCTCCCGGTAAAAACAGGAGGCAGAGATGGGAAATCTGCCACTCAAAGTCTCTATACTACCAACCTGGACACCACACCAAAGCAAGTTCTTATATTATTGCCTTGGATCCTGAAGAAAATGTAGAAACATCGCAACATAACATGAAAGTTCTACCCACCTCCTGACCCTCTGGCTCAAACTGCCACAGCTGCACCGATTGCAATGAAGTGAGGACACTTTGATCAGCTGGGGGCTTGGCCACCATGCCAGCTTTACTCACCCCGAGCCATCTTGCTCCTTCGCTGTCAGTCTGCTGGATCTGCGCTCTTCTCAGGCTGTCGCAGTCAACAGCTCCTTCTTGTGCGTCTTCAGCTCCATCCTCAGTTGTGCTCTGCCAGGAAAAGGGCCAAGAGAAACAAGTCAGAGAGAAAGGAACATGGTCCCTGCACAAGCGCAGGCTGCAGACACCAGCATGCCAGCACCAGGATCTCACAACACCTCAACAACGCTCACTTCAGTTGCCACTTTTTAGCTGCCTTCAGTTACCTGGGCCTTTTTGGGCTTTTAACTGAAAGCAGAGAGGAGCTGAGTGCACAACTTACTGCACAAGTCAATGAAAGAGGTAAGAATTAAACCAGAGAGTCCAGATCTCCTGAACCCCACCACTAACAGCCGCTGTATTAACATGCTGATACATGTTGAGGAGCAAAGCACTAGAGAATTGAAAACAGATGTAACAATTAACTTCAGAAATACATATACTGGTCCCCCTGCAACCACATAATGCTTTTTCTTCATACATACCACTTGAATAATTAAAGTTTCAGGGCTTTACTGACTACCATAGCCTTAAGCACAGCAACAACTCAATTAGAAAGGATTTGAGTGCAGTGCAACCAAATCCTGGTTTGGGGAAGCTGGGGTTTGGGGTTTTTTTGGGGGTTGCTTTTCTGGTTTTTTTTTACCTCTTTTAACTCTAAAATATCCCTAAGTCATACAGAACTGTCTGTGCACCAGTGACTTGCCTCTTGAACGCTCTGTGGAACCTCCACGTCTTCCCCAGGTTGGTTCCTCACATTTTCTTCCAGGCTCTGTGGAGTCTCCACGTCTTCTTCAGTTGGCTCGCTTGGAGTCTCCTCTGTGCACTCTGCAGTCTCTGTGTCTTCCTCTGTTGCCTTGCTTAGACCGTTCTCAACGCGCTCTGGAGTCTCTGCGTCTTTGTCTGATACCTTGCTTGTAGTCTCCACATCTTCCTCTCTTGTCTCGCTTAGAGTCTGCTCAATGCGCTCTGGAGTCTCCTCAACGCGCTCTGGAGGCTCCTCAGTACACTCTGGGCTCTCCACTTCTTCCTTGGTTGGCTTGGTCAGAGTCTCCTCAAGGCTGTGCAGAGACTCCACATCTTCCTCGTCTCTCTTCTGCCTGGGTGTCCTCCTCCTTGGTCTTCTCCAGCATCTCCAAAGAGACAGGTTCCGAAAGGGGAAGTTCCGAGCCTGTTAGAAAACAACGGAAAAACAGTTTTGAATTGCAGATAGCAACACATTTACTTTTAACGTCCTTGCAAAAGTACCGGGACAAGATCACATGAACCCTGAAATTCAGACACTATTACAATGCAAAAAATAGATAGGATCACAGAAACATTTTGGTTGGAAGAGACCATCGAGTGCAACCGTCAACCCACCCCTGGCACTGCCCCATGTCCCTCAGGACCTCATCTATGTCCCTTTTAAACCCCTCCAGGGATGGTGACCCCACCGCTGCCATGGGCAGCCTGTTCCAATGTCTAATAACCCTTTCACAGAATCCCAGAATCCCAGAATGTCAGGGGTTGGAAGGGACCTGGAAAGCTCATCCAGGAGCAGGAACACCCAGCTGAGGTTCCACAGGAAGGGGTCCAGGCGGGTTTGAATGTCTGCAGAGAAGGAGACTCCACAACCCCCATGGGCAGCCTGGGCCAGGCTCTGACACCCTCACCATGAAGAAGTTTCTTGTCAAATTTAAGAGGAACCTTTTGTATCTCAGTTTGTACCCGTCACCCCTTGTCCTGTCACTGGTTGTCACTGAGAAGAGCCTGGCTCCATCCTCCTGACACTCACCCTTTACATATTTATAAACATTAATGAGGTCACCCCTCAGTCTCCTCTTCTCCAGCTCCAGAGCCCCAGCTCCCTCAGCCTTTCCTCACACGGGAGATGCTCCACTCCCTCCAGCATCTTGGTGGCTGCGCTGGACTCTCTCCAGCAGTTCCCTGTCCTTCTGGAGCTGAGGGGCCACAACTGGACACAATATTCCAGGGGTGGTCTCCCCAGGGCAGAGCAGAGGGGCAGGAGAACCTCTCTGACCTACTGACCACCCCCTTCTAACCCACCCCGGGTATCATTGGCTTCCTGGCCACAAGGGCCCAGTGCTGGCTCATGGTTTTCCTTCCTCAGTGTGATATATCACACTATATTTCAAATTTAATCTCTTTTTTTTAGCCATGCCTTTTAAGAAATGAGAAAGCATTACACAAATCCCTTTTATGAAGTGAAACTGCAAAAAGAACTATTACATTTTTTAGCACTAAAGGGACAATTTACCTGGGGAGGGAGGGCGGGCGGCGGGGCCCGGCTCGCTCATACCCGTCCGCAGCAGGGCCCGCAGCCGATCCCGCACATGGCGCTGTGTCCGCGTCCGCAGGCAGGGCTGCTGCCGGCTCCGCCAGCCCCGCACTCCCGCTCTCTCTCGCACCGACCGCTCGCCCCCACGCCAACGGCGGCGACGGCTCCGCCGGCACCACGGCGACCGGACGCGGCCTCGCGGCGGCACGCGCCGCCCGCAGCCGGCCAATCGCAGCTCGCCGCCGCTCCGCGCGCGCCCCCTTGCCCCGCCCTCAGCCCGCCCGCAGTCCGAGCCCTTGCTCAGCCGGACAAGGCGCCGGGAGCGGGACGGACGGACCGAGCCGGGAGCGTGGGCATCAGACTGTGCGTGGAACACAACGTGTGCTGCGGCAGAGCCCGGGGCGAGCGCTCCCGGAGCTGCTTCACGCACACGCACCACGCGCTGGGATTTTACTCCTGGCCCTTTAAAGATTCCTAGCACAATTGCTTACATACAGTTCTGAACTAGATATTCATTCTGTGGCTTAAAGTGTTAGTTCGTTAGTAGGCTCTTATTATGTAGTTGGTTAACCCTTTAAAATGTTATTTCCCTCTATCAATATAACTTCATAAACAAGTTTCCTAACTTTTTACATAGAACTTCACCACCTTTTCCTTTTCCAGGTTCAGAGCCCGTGCCCCATTTGGTTATATCTGTAAACATTAAACATCTTCTCAGCACGAACCACAGCTGCATTTCTCACAGTTCCCCTTTTTGCTTTTTATCCCATTGATTCGTGCTTTGACTTCAAAGTTAGCCAGCACCTGCCTAAAATCATTAATTTATACCCCGTTCCTTTTGCTGCCATTTCAGGATCGATAGGCATGGCTGAGATTTGCATGCCTTGGACTGCTGAATGTAGTAACTGAATAAAGCACGGGATCATGCATGGCACAAACAGTAAACGCAGAAATGCACATACTATCACGAACCCTATTTTCTTCCACCAGGCTACAGTTTCGAGACCAATATCCATTAGGTGGACCTGGCCACCAAGTGGGAGGAATAGAGGTACTTGACGAATTTGCCCTCAACGCTAACTGACAAGGGGTTCGTCCAACGTATTCAGTCATTTGAGACCCCCCACATATCCAGCACGAGGTGACATTTAATTCTCGGGCTGTCTTTTCCATAAGATCTATAAACAGGTTTTTCCCTGCTGTCGGTAATTGTAATCCTTTGTCTTTTTGCCTTATTTCCTCATACCAATCACTGCTGTTCTGTACCAATTTCTGTTGCTCTTGCTTTCCTTTTAATTCCTGAGTGGCACTCTTAACTAACTCCTCCTTCTACTGATCTTGCACTCCCCCTCCGTCTGAATAGCCCCACTCACCACCTTGTGTAAAACAGATGCTCTGTTCTCCCCTAGGGCAGGAGGCAGAGCCTACAGCGAGCCTACTCTCTAGTGTTGCTTTATCCATGCGAGCCACGGAACCTGACACACCAATATGATGTTCACAGAGTTCGCTTTATTGTCGGACCGGGCTGGCTTTATAGCAAAGCTGCCCTGTCCACGCGCCTTACAACAACGTGATTGGTTGTAACTCGTGTCATACAATAACATGCTAGGCTGCATGTGCTGTCCACGCGCTCTGCACGCATGTGTCCGGCGATTGCTCACTCATTATTACCTTTAATGGTGCTCCTTTAGTCTCTTTTGTCTCTGGCTTCACCTCTCAGCCAGGCTGGCGACAACCCCATCCCCCTGGGGCGGGGGGGGGCTCTGCCACTACATCTCCCCCTCTTTTATTTAATATTAACAATACGCCGTATCATGCTTTAAATACAGTGTGAAATACAGGGTAAGAACATTAAGGCTAATACAATTACAATTAACAAGAACAAACCTGTTTTCAATATTCCTTTTAACCAAACAAGGCATTCACCCCAAAAAACCCAATATCTTCTGTTATTTTCTTGTTCTGCAAATCTTCTATCTTTTTAACTTTAAAGTTCAAACAACACATACAATCAAACTCTTCATAACTGTGAACATGTCCAATAACAAAAAATTAATTGCTGCTCTGTTTTACAAAGTGGTATTCTCAACATTGGCTACATTCGTTGCTTAAAGCGATAACATGTCTGAGGTTAAGGGTTGTCATCACTGCAACCGGTTTCTTCTCTGTTAGCTAGCCAAGGTCTCACCCACTTTGCTGGGATCCATGAATTTTTGTGGTTACCTGTAGAAACACAAGCATATCCCCTTCCCCAGGTTATTAGTGACATAGGACCTTCCCATTGTTGTGTTGTCGGATTAAACACACTAACCTTAGGCACATTTTCGGAAAAATCTTTGACATTTTTGATATGGTGCATAACAACCGGTTCCATTTCAGTTTCACTTTTAGGATTAAGCCAGTTCAGCACATACAATGCCTTCATCAATAGCTCTTCTGGGCTCACACCAATTCCCCCTTGTTTTTTCAAAACAGACAAGAGATTTTTAATGCACGGTGTGCACGCTCAATAATTGCTTGGCCAGTAGAATTATAAGGGACTCCAAACAGGTGCTGTACCTTCCACTGGGTGAGGAAGGCTGCAAGTCTGTCAGAGTGGTATGCAGGACCATTATCTGTTTTGATTTGTGTAGGGACACCCATGACAGCAAAAGCTTGTAGTAAATGACGTTTTACTGCCTTTGCATTTGCTGAGGTCAAGGCTGTAGCCCACAGCAGTCCTGAACAGGTATCTATGGACACATGAATGTACTTTTGTCTGCCAAATGGTGCAAATTCAGTAATATCAGTTTGCCATAACTGACCTGGCTGCAAGCCCCGAGGATTTACTCCCTTTTGTTGGAGAGGGACTATGCGGGCACAATCAGGACAAGCTGTGATAATGGCTCGAGCTTGTTCCTTTGTAATTGTAAACTGCTTTCGGAGTGCTGCTGAGGATTGATGAAAGAATTCGTGAGCTTGTCTGGCTTGTTCAAAAGGGGATATATCTGCTACTGCCACAAGTTTGTCTATGGTGCTGTTTCCCTCTACTAGACCACCTGGTATGTTAGTATGGCTTTTTATATGCATGATAAATACTGGTGCTGTCCTATAATCTAATACGTTCCACAAATCTAACAATGCTTCAAACAACAAGGAATTGGAAACTCGCTGCAAAAGCGCTCTATGTATTCTTTGTACAATTCCCACAACATAAAGAGAATCTGTTACCAGATTAACTGGAGAGTTATGCCATTTTTGCAATGCTGCTAAGCATATTGAGGGCAGTTTCTTTTAATATGTCCTGTGTGTTTGCAAGTAAAACATGCTAGGCCACAAGAAGAAGGGCTTCCACCTTTCATTGCAGGCTTACGTGCTGCAGCCAAGGCCGCAGCGTGGGCTTGAGCATGTATTTTTGCTTTTTCTACCTCCTGTTGCATAATTGGTACCTGTGTGCAAGCTTCCACCATCTCTGCTAAAGAAGCAGTTTTTCCCAAACCGGCTAATATCTGTTGGCATTGGGTGTTTGCATTCATCATAGCCAAATCTTTCCCCACAGCAGCTTTTGCCTCTGGAGTCAAGTTAGGAGAGGCATCTATCACTTCTTTCAAACGATCTACAAACTTCATATATGGTTCCCCAGGATCCCACTCTATTGTAGAATAGGGTGGCACAGGGTTACCTCTATTTGGCAATTCTTTCACTGCCGCCAAGGCAAGCCCTTGCGTTTGCTGCAAAATCCTTGGATGAAGTGCTGCCTGAGTAGCACCATCCGCATATTGCCCACGACCCAGTAACCGGTCCATGCTCGCTAACCGCAACGGATCATCAGCTGGTAAACGAACATTTTCTAATACTGCCAATTCCACTTTCCCCTGCCACTTGTCCAAGAACAGCAAATACCCCGTTGGAGGAAGCAATAACTCCATCAATGCCCTAATATCTGTTTGAGTTAGTACTTGCCCCTTGAAAAATGAATTGATTAGCTGCATCACATGCTTATTATCCATACCATATTGCATAACTGCACTTTGCAACTGCTTAACCGTTTTCCAATCAAAAGGCGACCACTGCCTTTGTCCTCTATTATCTATGTGCACTGGCACTGCTGTAATACTACCAGGTAACATGATCCCTTCAATAGCTGCATCTCTGATTACCCCTTGCCAACGTTGCCCTGCATTATAAGAATGATCTCGAGGAATATCTCTACCCTGATGCACAGGGGCAGCACCCAAATTATCATTATTATCACTGCTATACAATTCCCTTGTGTTTCCCTGTGGATCAGTAAGTCGACGCATATTTGCAAACCGATCTACTAACCCAGTCTCCAGCCCTTTTCCATATCGCGCTCTCAAATATTCATCTGCTTCTCTTACAGACCACATCCCATCTTCAACACATTGTCTAGCCCATTTTTGTATTCGCTCCCTTTTGATACGGAGCTCCTCCGGAGTGAGGTCTAATTCCACCCCCTCCCTTTCCTGTTTTCCCCGTTTTTCACATTCCCTGCCAATTGCCTCCAGCCCGTCCTTAATTGCATCTGACGCCTTTTTATATGCTATTAACCGCGAAGTTTTACTGTTACCGCCATCCAGTCGTTTCATAGCTTCTAGAACTTCTTGCATCTGGCTCTCCTGCCGTCTCAGTAAGTCCTCCAGGCTCTGCACGTGGCTCTCCTCCTGGCAGTCAGGGCGATTCTGCGCGCTCCGTCCTGGTGTTCCATCGGCTCCTCCGGCAAAGGCACGTCGGCTGGATTAACTTGTCCTGGCTTGTTGAAACTTGCCGGTTGCTGCCATTCGTTGTCGGAGCCAGGCAATGGCTCAACGGGCGCAGAGGGTGTAATTTGCTCTCCGCCCCAGAACTCCAGATCTGATACGGGACACACCAGCGGTGTTGATTCTTCGGAGTTCTCGGAGGGCGGGCAGCTCGCGGCGGGCGGCTCCGAGGGGACGGCACACAGCTCGGCTCCTCTGAGACTTCCTGCACCAGCTGCCTGACCTCCCGCCAGGGTCCGGCGAGATCGCAAGCCTCGCGGCTCCCCCTTGTAACCGCTTCCCATAGTTCGGTCCCTATGTCCTCCCATGTACCGGGAGAAAAAAATTCGTCCGTCGAACGAACACAGCCCTTACGCTGGGCGAATAGTAACAGGCGCTCCACCGCGTCTTTTTCCAAAATTCTTCCTGTTCTTGCAGCCAGCTGCAGAATACTTCTCACTATTATTTTTCCTTCCACGGATGCCGTGTTTCCCATGCCACCTGCTTCTTCGTAGGCCTACTTTCCGCTATGATTGAGCGCTGGGCTGGTGTCGCCCCCAGGTGGCGTCCTCGCGTCTTCACTTCAGGCGATCTTGCTTCGATACGAAGGATCACGTCGGGGTCACCAAAGTGTTGCTTTATCCATGCGAGCCACGGAACCTGACACACCAATGTGATGTTCACAGAGTTCGCTTTATTGTCGGACCGGGCTGGCTTTATAGCAAAGCTGCCCTGTCCACGCGCCTTACAACAACGTGATTGGTTGTAACTCGTGTTATACAATAACATGCTAGGCTGCATGTACTGTCCACGCGCTCTGCACGCATGTGTCCGGCGATTGCTCACTCATTATTACCTTCTAATGGTGCTCCTTTAGTCTCTTTTGTCTCTGGCTTCACCTCTCAGCCAGGCTGGCGACAACCCCATCCCCCTGGGGCGGGGGGGGGCTCTGCCACTACACTCTAGGTTAGTTGCTACCCATAATTCCTGCCCTTGGATTTCACACTTCTCCAATTTTTTTCTATCATAACATCCAGAATTAATAGGAGCGTGATAATGTAGAACATATTGGGTTAGTCTCCCTATTCTCACACGCTCGTAGCACTTGGTACAGGGATTGGCCAGGCTAAGTTGGGAACAATAAGTCACCACTGCTAGCAAGGGGATCAGGTCCAGGGTTCTGCACCCTCTGCCTCTCTGGCCGACCAGGCTGCAGCCGCAGCCGAGTTCGTCATCTTCTCGGCAGCGAGGGCCGTGTCCCCGCCTTTCCTGTTTTTGCCGTTAGCGTGGCGACTTTTTATCGTTTCCCAACTCTTGGCCTTCACTTCCCAGGAACAACAGGAGCAACACGGAATGTGGTTTCTCTGTCTGCACTCTGTTCTCCTCATCACTGGTGGGCTCTAAATTCCCATTCACCCCTTCAGTAAATACCTCCCACCATTCTCCGCTATTCTTTTTCTATTCTTCCAGCGGCAACTGGAATCCTCAACCGAGCCCCGGTTTCCTTATCTTCTGTTCTTAGACATTTCTTACACAATCCTGTCGGTAAGTTCCCTTTGTGGATATGCTTATACCACAGTCCATTTACAACCTAAACATCACATATAAAATGAGAATTACATATACAACTCGGTTCAACACATTTAGCTATTAAGCCATTCTCATTTTCATTTATACTGGGCATTCACATCAATAACACTAATAGTAGTTACATCACCAATCCCGTGTCAACTTCAATTTCAGTTCCCCTGGTTCTTGAGTTACTTTCCAGGTTCTTTCTTCCATCAGGGCTCCTCTAACTCGAGAGACGCGTGTCCATCCTTTCCCTGCCCTCCCAACAGCTGTTTCTGTAGTTAACAAAACAAGAAAAGGTCCCTCCCATCATGGGGTTGGAGTTTCTTCTTTTCAGGTTTTCATTAGTGTTGCCCCCATATCTACCAGAAATTCTACTTGTTTTGTTCTTTTGGGTTTCTTCTTCCCAATGCGGTGAGCACCACCCAGGCTGCTCACCCAGAAGGACTAAAACTGCTTCCCAGTGCAACCCCAAACACCCTTCACTTCAGCAGGTGACCACACTTGTGCTTTCAGCTCCTGGGCTGGTGCTGTCCGGGCTTTCCCTGCTCAGCACTGACTGTGTTTTGGGAAGGCAGGAGCCAGTGCAAACCCTTCTCCGCTGTTCTGCTCTTTTTCTGCTATTTTTCCCCTTTGCTGTGAAGCTCAGCTGCTCCATGAGTTATTGTGTTCTCCTGTGAGCGTGGGGTTTGTCCTCTGCTGTGGAGCACGAGAGCGAAGCCCCCGGAGCCCCGGCTGGCGCAGACCCCGCAGCGAGGGTGACAGACCCGGAGCCAGGAGCAGTTTCCCCAGGGTGAGGAGCAAGTGGAGCTGCTCACACCAAGGGCACAGGCAGGGTTGGTGCACGTCACCGGTTCTAAGGCTGTCACCAGAACCTGACAACCTGACAACAGTGTGCTGGCTCCCCGGGCAGTTGAAGTACAACCAGAACGCAAGAGGCAGCTTAAATTCGGGGTCGTCTTTTTGCCAGGAGCAACAAATGCCGTGATGGAGACAACGGGGAAAAGGTGGAAACTCTCAGACCGCGGTGCAGTCTGAGAGGAAAAGAGATGAACGAGACACTGATGAGCGGGAAGAGTTGACGTATTTATCATAGAAACATTAAAGGTTATAGAGAGATGGAATGTTACACGAGATCAAATATTTAAATACATTCGCTCCAGACACAAAATAGTGTTAAAAAGTTCATCTATTGATTATAGATACATTAAATATTACACAAAGCTCAAACATGATCTAAAGATCAAACATTAAAATCTACTAACTCCAGACAAGAATTGGTGGGAAAACGTTTGCATATTTATTATATAAGTATTAAATATTAACTAAAGATTAAATAGAATACAAAATCAAACATTAAAATATATTAACTCCAGACACAAATTAGTGGTCAAAAGTTAATCCATTTATTATAGAAACATTCAATATTATATGAAGATTAAATATCATATAAAGATCAAATATTATCTAGAGATCAAACACTAAAATCTACTAACTCCAGACGGGAATTGGTGGAATAAAGTTCAAGTATTTATTATATAAATATTAAATAAAGATTATGTATTAAATAAAGATTATGTCTGATATAAAAGCTCAAATCTTAATATATATTAACTCAAGAGAAGAATTAGTGGAAAAAAAGTGACGTATTTATGATAGAGATGTTACATCCATGTAAAGATTGAATATGACATAGGGATCAAATATTAGAATATTTTAATGCCAGACAAGAATTGGTGGAAAAAAGTTCAAGTATTTATTCTATAAATATTAAATAAAGATGATGTGTTCTATAAAGCTCAGTTATTAGTATCTATTAACTCCAGAAAAAAAGGGTGGAAAAAAGTTTCTCTCTTTATTTTATATGCATCTCTAGATATGTGATATAAAGCTCAAACACTATCTACAGAAGAAACATTAAAATACATTAACTCCAGACAAAAATGGGTTGAAAAATGTTGATATACTTATCATATCAATATTAAATATTATACAAGGATCAAATATTATATAAAGATTTAATAATAAAATATATCAACTCCAGAAAATAATTATTGGGGAAGGTCTATGTACATAGTAAATAAATATTAAATATTAGTACATTAAATAAACATATTAAATAAATATTAAACATTAGTACATTAAATAAAAATATCACATAAATATTAAATATCAGTATGTTAAATAAAAAATATTAAATAAAGCTCAAATACGAGATACAGCTAAACCATTTCAATATATTAACTCCAAGGAGAAATTAGTGGAAAAAGTTTACGTACTTATTCTGTGAATACTGAATATTATACAAGCTAAAATATGCTATAAAGCTAAGCTATTTAAATATAGGAACTCCAAGCAGACATCAGTAGAAAAAAGATGATATAATATTGAAGGTTTCTGTAGAAGTATGGAAAGATTAAATATGATAAACACATCGAGTATTAAAATACATTAACTGCAGACAAAAACTGGAAAAAAGTTAATATACTCGTTATAGAAATATTAAATATGATACAAAGCTCAAACATTATATACAGGTCACATATTAAAATATATGAACTCCAGACTAAAACTGGGGGGAAAAAAGTTTACATACTTCTAATATAAACAGTAAATCCTATCCAGAGCTCAGCCATTACAACCCATGAAGTGCGGGCTCCTCCTGTGCTGCAGCTTTTCTTCTCAGGATGCAGTCGAAGTTGCCCTGGGTGCTCACGGCGTAGAACACGTTCGCCTTGGGTGGGATCGCCAGCTCCGCAAGAGAGGGAGCAGAGCGAGCGTTCATGGGCGCCCCACTCAGCGTTGGGGGTTTATTCTCACCGGCAGCTGGGACAACGTGGCGATGGCGTTTCTGACGTCGCTCCGCATGTTACTCTTGCCGGCAAAATGCAGCAGAGCTCTTCAAGCAGCAGCAGCAGCAGAGTTCTGCTTCCCCACCTTCGTCCTCGGAGATGATCTGGACCAGCTCGTAATCCTCGGCCGAGCCAGACTGCAGGTTGTGCTTCTCCACGGCTCGCTGGGTGACAGCAGGAGCCTTCTCTTGGTTACTCAGCTGCAAAGAGGGAGTTGCAAGGAGTCGCTTGGTAACCAAGTCGCAGATTCTGCCAGACGCTAAAACACGCTCTTTGCGACACCTGGGGGTGGAGTTGGTTCAAGACAACAGACACTGCTCTAGAAATGCAGCAGGGAATCACAGCCTCTGCTCTCCTGAGCAACCGCTCGGAGAGGTGAGACCTTGTTCTCAGCAGCCATCGAATCCGCAGCAAGAGCTGCCCCAGCTGCTGTTTGCAGACATCCATTAATCCACAGTCTCCCCTGCTAAACACTTTCTGCGATGTCCTGCAAAGATTCTGGGCCTTGGAGCTGGGTTTGCTGGGGAAGGGGCACCTTGTGTCACAGCTCACACACCCCAGTGCTGAGCTGGACACACAACAGCCGGCGCTGGCAGAAGAGAGGGGCAGCAAAGCCGGCACTTGCTCAGAGTGCTTCCCTTGGCATTGTTGATCAAATACAAGCTTCAATTTCAAGGCCAGAAACCTTGAGAGATGCTCTTTGCAAACCTCTCATTCATCCCCTGCTCCACATGTTTTGATTTGTAACATCGGTCACGTTCCCTGTCAAGGAGGTCTGATCGGGGAATAGGTGTTTCCGAAACTAAAAGCACCATTCAAGTCACCTGGGGTGAAAACACCACCCACAGTAACAGCGCTTTGCTGTTCCCACCGCTCACCAGGATGCTCCTGTAGATGTTGCCGCTTCTGTCCTCTTCTACGCTGGTGCGGATGACGCAGCTCTCTCCGCTCTGCTGGTTGTAGACTGGCAGGACTGGCGGCACTTCTTTTGATGGAACGGGAGTCACGGGGCCGGGGCACTTCTTGGAGCACTTGTCATCAGATGGCAGCAAGGGGGGAGACGAGATCAAACACATTCATTACCATTGAATTTCAAAGATCCAAAAGCTAAAGATGACACTCTTCAGCACAACAGCCTTAACAAGGGCTTCGGCAACCCAGTTAAGGCAGCTTAGGTCAAGAGAGCAGAGTCTGCAGGACAAAGCTCCCTGGGAACGGAACCCAGCCCAGCCCAGGCTTGGTCTGGGCAGTTCCTGGCAGGTCAAACCACAGGGCTGGTGAGCTCTGACCTCACCTGCTTCTCACTTGCTCAGCTGCTCTGCCTGCCCCAGAATTAGGCTGGGCTGATGTACATGAGCCCTCCCCCCAAAATCGCCTTTCCCAGAGCTCAGGTCCCTCCATTCCACTGCCAGCAACGCTCCAGTCAAGATCCACAGGCTTGGGCAAGCGCCTGGGGCCGCCGGCAGCGTCAGCAGCCTCGCACAGGCTGTTTGTGCTGAACACAGGGCCCGGGCCCTACCTTGTGCTGAGGCTCCTCAGCAGTGTCGGTGGGAGGGACGATGGTGACGGTGCTGTCCCCAGAGCTCCCACCTGGAGCAGGTTTGGGCTGCGCGTTGACGGGGGTGCTGAGGGCGCTCACCCCCAAGCCCAGGAACGGCCTAGGGGAGAAAAGAAAGCACAACAGAGCTGGGCTGAGCACAGCTGTCACTTGCTTCAACAATCTGACCTGCTGTTGTGTTTTCCTATCTCGAGTGGCCTATTGTTTGTGTGTGTATAGCAAATTAGACTCTATCCTTATTTGCTCTGTTTTGCTGCTGCAAATTTGAATTGAATTTATAATCCAGCACTAAAATCGTTCCTTTGTTTGACACCTTAGAGTTATTTCTGCAGTCTTTAGTCGATAACCCTCCTGGCTACTTACACCAATAGAAAGAGACAACAGCAATACGTATTTCTAGCTGGCGGTGTCTCCTCGCAGCACTGCAGTGCTCTGGATCCCCAGCCAGGTTTGTCAGCTGGTGTTTGATTTATTCCAGTTCATATTCACACACCAAACCCCCTCCCCGTTGTACTCACAGGCTGAATCTCTTCACCACGCTCTTCTGAGCTCTGCCCGCTGCGGTGCTCTGGTCAGGAGCTGCTCCTTCGATTTCACGTGACAGACGGAAACTGCAGAACAGGCAATACCGTTAGTTAAATATCTCAAAGTGGCCATATCTGAGAAGCCCTGGGTCACTCCCACGTCCCAGAGGGTTCATCCCCACGAGGAGGAGCGCAGCTCTGTGCGTGTGTATTTCCACTCTCCGGGAGCAGCTCCTGGCAGCGCAGAGCTCAAGGCTGAGAGAACCTGAACCTGCCTGCGGGGGAAGAAAAGCTGCTTCGCCAGCTGGGCTGAGACCCTACCTCTCCTCATCACTTCAATGCCGCTGCCTCCTAAACCACTGCACGAATTTCTCATCTCCTGTCACGCAATAGCTGTTACATGAGGACTGCAACAGCTTCATTTGTGCGACTACTTCAAACTCCTAAGAAAACAAATAATAAAATAGGAATTCTAATTAGAAAAATAAAGCCAGTCTCGTTAATACACTAAACACACGCAGCAACAGATCCAGGACAAACTGCCCTCGGACAGAGGAAACCCCGGCACCTTCGCTCCTACTGATCTCTGACCAACAAGGCTCAGGCTGGAAGGCAACGCTCAGCCTTGATTTCTCGGTCCCAGGTACCCGCTTCGCTCTCTGCACCTTTGACCCACAACTATTTACTGCAGCACAAGGAAGATGGTCACAGACTGCATCTTGTGGCCAGCAAAGGTCTCACGCCAGCAGGTCTGATGCGCTCCCAGCACACAGAACACGCTCGTGTAACGTGTTCCCGTGAACACCAAACGGGGGGAACGTGCCCCAGACGTAACTCCCGCGGCAGCGAGTGCCCTGCGGCTCCTCTTCCCCTGCTGCCCGCATCTAAAAGGAATTTCTCTTCCCGCGCCGCCCCGCACAGCCCGGCAGAGGTTCACAGCGTGCCGGGGACTGTTCCTTCCTCACCCTCTGAGTAACGTGAGCGGCTGTTGGACACGCCCAGCAAAGACAACAGGCCTCGCCAAGAGAACGCTCTAGCAGAGAGCGTCAGGCACTAACGATCACAGAACAGTCACCGTTCCACTTACCCTTCGCCGCTTCTCAAAATTGATCAGGCCGCCCTGTTGGAAGGACAGAGAAGGGATCGGAGGAGAAGAGCACAGGCTCGGCTGGAGTTGATCACAAACAGGATGAACAGGATGAAGTAGCGACACCAAGGGACGGGCCAGAGCTGCCCTGACCAAAGGCCTCTACAAAGACCCGTTTCCAGCTCTAGGATAAGCCACAGCACTCGTGTACCTGAGTCTATTTGTTAAATACATTCCTCTCTTTTTAAGAACTGCACTAGCACCCAGTGGAAGATGCAGGAGCAGACACAGTGTCTGCAAGGGAGGGAGGAGATTTAGGATTCCAAAAATTGCCCCAAATTACCTCGAGATAGTCCTGAAGGGCTGTGTCCAGCATGACGAGGTCAGTGAGGAAGGTACCCAGGTAAGGTACCGTGCCTTGTGTGACTCCCTGCAAACGGTCAGAGCAATGGTGGATTAATTGACTGAGAAGTCATAATTATACTAATTAGAATACTCCTGTGGAAGCAAACAAAACACAACTAGTCTGCTTCACCAAACAGCGCTCTTGTAAATGATGCTTTCACGACATCATCCTTGGTATCTCAGCCAGCGGTTCATGTCTGCACAGAGCGGTATATAAGCCAAAGTGCTCATTCGTAACTCCTCTGCGTCAAATCTCGCTGTGCGGCACCTCTCGCCCCAGCAGAAAAGCCGGGATTTACAGACCCGTCTTCCCCAAAGCACCGCATACGGGAGCTCATTGGTCAGGAACAGGGCTGAGCTCGGCTTTGGGTGAGATCACAACCTGGCAACTCAAGCTCATTCCCGCCTTCAGCAGCAGCTCCCTGCTCGTCGCAAAGTTGTCACAGTCGGAGAAGATTTCGCAAAGCTCTTCAAACATCAGCATTGTGTCCCTGTACAGGAAAAGATTCAATGATTTAAGTTGTTTGTAAGCACTCTGAATCAGATCAGGGGACAATTTTTTTCTCAAGAATCGTTAACAGTTGGGCACAGAACAGATAAAAGCACCAAAACACATCCAGTGACACACTGCACAGCCTTACTTTGGAACGCAGGCCCAGGTCTTCTTCCGGCGATAAACCGAGGTGGACTGCAAGGCGGAAACGATGGCCTTCAGAGACGAAAAGTTGTTCAGGATCCTACATTGCTGTGAAAGGAGCGGTTAGAAACACAGGAGCGTTAAACGTCAGCATCACCAATAGTCAGTGCTCTTCTGTCTGCCCCGTGTCCTGCTTGCTGCACATTCTCCCTGCTAAGCGGGCAGCTCTACAAATACTGAGCATCAAAAATATCACTCCCCGCTACAACCCCCCTGTCCCCTCCCAGCTCCACGGCACCCGCACAAGGAACGTTAAACAGTCGCGAATAAACGCTTTACACGTCCGATACGGATCCACTTCTCCAAGATCTTCGCTCTTGGCTGTGTCTTTAATTCTTTGCTCTCCAGGATGGTGCTGAGCACGCAGTTGGTGACGGCGTTGAACTGCGAGATGGTGGCTCTGATGCTCTGTGCCAGCTGTTTGTTCTCTTTCTTGTCCCTTCGGGACCAGATGCAGCCCAGGCAGTGGTGGGGCACAACGTTCTGGAAGAGTGTCTAGAGGGAAACAGAGGTGTCCAACTCAGCCTGGAGCGCTACTGCCCACAGCAAGAAATGCACGGTTACAGTACAAACTGCAGCTGAATCCAGTATGGTATTAAAAGGGAAATATTGGTTTTCTCTCCAGTTTAAAATATACACTGTGGTATAACTCTTTAGGCCTGACGCCCTAAAAGAACTGTCAGCTAAACTGTCCTGGAAAAATAAAAGACACCTTTCTATCACTTACATTACCAGGGGGAAAGATTTCTATATCATGATACTTTTGAAAGAGATTGATACAAATAAGCCAAATCGGAGCACTACAGTTACAAAGTACTTCTACATCTTCAGGTGAGGTAGCCTAAGATACAGCCAAAATACGCTATTTCTGAGGGGTCAAATGCTAAACTTTGCAAAAGAGGCCACACAGTCTACATCCACACTGTATAACAAAAAGACAAACACCTTCAGAAGAACTGAAGGAAAAGCCCAATCAATGAAGCAAGTCTGGATAACCAAGCAGAGCTGCGCTCTGTGTCCCAGCAACAGAGCGGTTCTGGAACAACAGACTTACACCGATATAAGTTAAAAAACAAACAAACAAACAATGAGAAGCCCAGAACTCTTTCCCCGAGCATTTCAAGTAATACGTATGATCTACATACCGCATCCATGTATGTCAGCTGTTCTGCCACCAGGTCTTCTTGGGACAGCGAGAATTCTTCTGGGCCGCTGATCTCCAGTTCCTCTTCCTCGTCCGGGGTGCAGGGAGAAAGGCTGTGGAACGCGTCTGGCCAGCGGGGAAAACACGAGTCAGTGAATTGATACAGAAAACAAGTAATCAAAGCAGATATTTGGAAAATCACTACATAGAAGAACAGAACATGCAAAGGGACCTGCCTGGGGTAACGGCCTCACCGTGCTGCATATTTTAGGGAGATAGAGAAGGTCCAGAAGATTAAATGGGCAAAGAGAAGGTAGAAGAAAAAGAAATAGGGAGAACTGAGCTGTTCAGGGTCTCTTAGCTGAGAAGTGCCTTAACCCATTCACTAACCATTCTTTGGAAAGAACAAACCCACCAACCCCCCCACAACAACTCCTTATTAACACTGCAGAACTTTGATAATCTGCTTGTCAGCATTTACGCATTCTATACTCTGAAAAACAGCTGAACTGCAAAGAGACAAGACTGCAATTATACCCCCAAAATATTACGCTGAGAATGCTCTTATGTCCACGTTTCAAGGGAAGAGGAGGAGAAGGGAGAGAGACCAGTTGGAAAGTTAAAACGTGCTTTGCTAGTACTACTGATGAGGAGAGAAAGTAATGCAAAATATACGAAACCAATCGTGGCTCCAGCAGCTTCAGGACAGGCCCCCGGACGCCCTGGGCTGGACTCGGCACTAAACCAGAGCTGGATTCAGGGCTGCAGGGCTGTACAGAATTGATCAGCAGCCTTGGCTGCCGCAGCACTAAGTCTAAACCTGGGCCTTTTCTGCACACCAGTCCTACCGTTATGCGCTCCAGAGCCAACGGGGTCTGAAAAACACGCAGGTAACGTGAGAAAAATGCATGTAGTAGAACTCAGTCTGCCTACTAAGGCTGGAAGTTGATTCCAGTACTCATTCACATACCACGTGAGCTCTTACGACTTTTCGGCTCACGGCACAGGAAGCTTTGTGCTCTGGATAAGGGGATGTGTCAGGCTTGACGCTGGGAGAACACACAGACAGCAGAGAAAGGTACTTTACCATCATTCTCCCATTCTTCTTTCTGGAACTGCTCCAGGAGGTTCTGCGCCCTCTTCTCCGGGTCAGAGCCGGGCATGTTCTTCTTCAGATAACTCAGCACCTTCTGCAGACACACGTACTCGGGCGGCTCTCGGAAATCGTCGGCACATTGGTCGAGCCAGGCTTGTAAAATCGATGCCATCGCACTGTGAGCAAATTCAGAGAGAACACATGGGTTGTATGCAGCAGGTATTGATGCAATCGCATGGATCTGTACCTAATATAACAACAGGAACACTGAGACATTCATCCCCCACGTGAGGGCAGTATGGACACTTCTGTGAGCACAGAATTTAATTTGTTCTTTTTAGGCAAGAAATATTATTAAGATAATACTTCATAGGAAACTAAAGGCTGCTTCTTCAATTACACCTTGAGAAACCAGCGCAGTCATTCATATTTTCTCTGTGTTGTATTATTGGATGTGTTATGAGACAGCTGATACTTGGCCTTTACACAAGCTCCTTGAAGCAAACAGGGCTGTGAATTGTCAAATGAAACAACAGCTCTGCTGCCCACGTCCCGCTCCAGCACCGAACCCTGACTGGGGCTCGCTGGGCGCTGCAAAACCAAACTTACGTCCTGAGCACTGTGCTGGATCCGGGGGAATTCTGGGTTCCATGTTCTTCAGAGCCCGAGATCTCCAGGTTTCCGTATCTGAAAAAATGAGATGGCTGTTTAGAGGAACCTCTACTGAGCAACCCAAACAGCGTAATCCATATACAATTGGCATAAACATATAGATATTGGCATATTCATATACAATTGGCATGAAGACAAGGGCTTCATGCTGGACAATTCCACCGTGGCTGGGGAAGCTGCGGCAGAGATGAAGGGTTTGCACATATCCCCCGTGCACTGGTCTTTTTTTAAGGGACAAGCTGTATTGGTTTTCTTGTGTCGGTCCCAGTTTGGTTCCTTAGCGGTCAGACCACGCACGCTTTCCCCACCTGGCGCTTAAGCTTTAATGAGATTTGGGATGTGGGCAACGTGCATTTACACATGGTGTGTTTACGCTGAAATCCTGAATTTTGCAGGATTCTTTTCTGTCAACATCCCCCTGTCGTGTATAATAAATGACGGCTCAGTTTCCATTCTGTCCCGGCTCTCACCTGTCCAGGAGCAGTTCCAGGACTGTGCTGGTGGAAGCAAAGGCCCTGTACGTGGAGAGGAAGATGCTGATGTATGTGAAGTCATTATCGGCAAAGGCCGTCGGAAGCGTCTCCACCAGCTTTTCCAAAGTTCCAGCTTTCAGGGCCCTGCTGTTGCACGTCTCGTCCGGGCTGACAGTGTGTCCTGCAGGGAACTGGTCCCCTTCAGCCTACAAAGTGGAAACAAAGACAAAGCACAAAACTCAGACAGAAGCCAGAGCCCCGACAGAGCTTGCACAACGAAACACAGATTCCATTCCACCTTTTCACAGGAATAGTCCATCTCTAGTTACTAAACAATTTTGTCGGTTTGGGCTCTCCAAACACCAAATGCTGTATCAAATACTGGAGGACAATCAAGACATTTCTTATTGAAACAGCCAAGTGTTTCCAGTGCTTAAGCTGTAATCTCCTGGTTGCCTTTGAAACTGACCATTCTCTCATAACAGGGCCAACCATTCAAAAACCCCGGATGCTTTCTTAGCATCCAGAAGTTTAAGAAAGGTTTCTCAGACTTCTTGCAGCATGAAAGATCTAAGTTCCTTCACTTACTCCAACCTCTACAAGAAAATACTAAGCAAGGTTTCAAGCTTCTCAGTACTTAAAGGAATTGGTAATAAAGCCCAACTCACTCAAAATGAACAAAACCAGTTGTATTCCTTTCAACACGGGTTCTATGAAATTTTCAGTTAGAGCTGCATTTCTCTCAGACACATCCACTACCAGCCAACGCTTTTCAGCTGAAAAGCCTCCAAATCACTCTACAAATGCAGCATCACTAAGAACTCTTCCCATCAGCTGGAAAATGTACAGGAGGTCAAAAATACTTTCTGCTGTTTCTCCCGGTAAAAACAGGAGGCAGAGATGGGAAATCTGCCACTCAAAGTCTCTATACTACCAACCTGGACACCACACCAAAGCAAGTTCTTATATTATTGCCTTGGATCCTGAAGAAAATGTAGAAACATCGCAACATAACATGAAAGTTCTACCCACCTCCTGACCCTCTGGCTCAAACTGCCACAGCTGCACCGATTGCAATGAAGTGAGGACACTTTGATCAGCTGGGGGCTTGGCCACCATGCCAGCTTTACTTACCCCGAGCCATCTTGCTCCTTCGCTGTCAGTCTGCTGGATCTGCGCTCTTCTCAGGCTGTCGCAGTCAACAGCTCCTTCTTGTGCGTCTTCAGCTCCATCCTCAGTTGTGCTCTGCCAGGAAAAGGGCCAAGAGAAACAAGTCAGAGAGAAAGGAACATGGTCCCTGCACAAGCGCAGGCTGCAGACACCAGCATGCCAGCACCAGGATCTCACAACACCTCAACAACGCTCACTTCAGTTGCCACTTTTTAGCTGCCTTCAGTTACCTGGGCCTTTTTGGGCTTTTAACTGAAAGCAGAGAGGAGCTGAGTGCACAACTTACTGCACAAGTCAATGAAAGAGGTAAGAATTAAACCAGAGAGTCCAGATCTCCTGAACCCCACCACTAACAGCCGCTGTATTAACATGCTGATACATGTTGAGGAGCAAAGCACTAGAGAACTGAAAACAGATGTAACAATTAACTTCAGAAATACATATACTGGTCCCCCTGCAACCACATAATGCTTTTTCTGCATACATACCACTTGAATAATTAAAGTTTCAGGGCTTTACTGACTACCATAGCCTTAAGCACAGCAACAACTCAATTAGAAAGGATTTGAGTGCAGTGCAACCAAATCCTGGTTTGGGGAAGCTGGGGTTTGGGGTTTTTTTGGGGGTTGCTTTTCTGGTTTTTTTTTACCTCTTTTAACTCTAAAATATCCCTAAGTCATACAGAACTGTCTGTGCACCAGTGACTTGCCTCTTGAACGCTCTGTGGAACCTCCACGTCTTCCCCAGGTTGGTTCCTCACATTTTCTTCCAGGCTCTGTGGAGTCTCCACGTCTTCTTCAGTTGGCTCGCTTGGAGTCTCCTCTGTGCACTCTGCAGTCTCTGTGTCTTCCTCTGTTGCCTTGCTTAGACCGTTCTCAACGCGCTCTGGAGTCTCTGCGTCTTTGTCTGATACCTTGCTTGTAGTCTCCACATCTTCCTCTCTTGTCTTGCTTAGAGTCTGCTCAATGCGCTCTGGAGTCTCCTCAACGCGCTCTGGAGTCTCCTCAGTACACTCTGGGCTCTCCACTTCTTCCTTGGTTGGCTTGGTCAGAGTCTCCTCAAGGCTGTGCAGAGACTCCACATCTTCCTCGTGTCTCTTCTGCCTGGGTGTCCTCCTCCTTGGTCTTCTCCAGCATCTCCAAAGAGACAGGTTCCGAAAGGGGAAGTTCCGAGCCTGTTAGAAAACAACGGAAAAACAGTTTTGAATTGCAGATAGCAACACATTTACTTTTAACGTCCTTGCAAAAGTACCGGGACAAGATCACATGAACCCTGAAATTCAGACACTATTACAATGCAAAAAATAGATAGGATCATAGAAACATTTTGGTTGGAAGAGACCATCGAGTGCAACCGTCAACCCACCCCTGGCACTGCCCCATGTCCCTCAGGACCTCATCTATGTCCCTTTTAAACCCCTCCAGGGATGGTGACCCCACCGCTGCCATGGGCAGCCTGTTCCAATGTCTAATAACCCTTTCACAGAATCCCAGAATCCCAGAATGTCAGGGGTTGGAAGGGACCTGGAAAGCTCATCCAGGAGCAGGAACACCCAGCTGAGGTTCCACAGGAAGGGGTCCAGGCGGGTTTGAATGTCTGCAGAGAAGGAGACTCCACAACCCCCATGGGCAGCCTGGGCCAGGCTCTGACACCCTCACCATGAAGAAGTTTCTTGTCAAATTTAAGAGGAACCTTTTGTGTCTCAGTTTGTACCCGTCACCCCTTGTCCTGTCACTGGTTGTCACTGAGAAGAGCCCGGCTCCATCCTCCTGACACTCACCCTTTACATATTTATAAACATTAATGAGGTCACCCCTCAGTCTCCTCTTCTCCAGCTCCAGAGCCCCAGCTCCCTCAGCCTTTCCTCACACGGCAGATGCTCCACTCCCTTCAGCATCTTGGTGGCTGCGCTGGACTCTCTCCAGCAGTTCCCTGTCCTTCTGGAGCTGAGGGGCCACAACTGGACACAATATTCCAGGTGTGGTCTCCCCAGGGCAGAGCAGAGGGGCAGGAGAACCTCTCTGACCTACTGACCACCCCCTTGTAACCCACCCCGGGTATCATTGGCTTCCTGGCCACAAGGGCCCAGTGCTGGCTCATGGTTTTCCTTCCTCAGTGTGATATATCACACTATATTTCAAATTTAATCTCTTTTTTTTAGCCATGCCTTTTAAGAAATGAGAAAGCATTACACAAATCCCTTTTATGAAGTGAAACTGCAAAAAGAACTATTACATTTTTTAGCACTAAAGGGACAATTTACCTGGGGAGGGCGGGCGGCGGGGCCCGGCTCGCTCATACCCGTCCGCAGCAGGGCCCGCAGCCGATCCCGCACAGGGCGCTGTGTCCGCGTCCGCAGGCAGGGCTGCTGCCGGCTCCGCCAGCCCCGCACTCCCGCTCTCTCTCGCACCGACCGCTCGCCCCCACGCCAACGGCGGCGACGGCTCCGCCGGCACCACGGCGACCGGACGCGGCCTCGCGGCGGCACGCGCCGCCCGCAGCCGGCCAATCGCAGCTCGCCGCCGCTCCGCGCGCGCCCCCTTGCCCCGCCCTCAGCCCGCCCGCAGTCCGAGCCCTTGCTCAGCCGGACAAGGCGCCGGGAGCGGGACAGACGGACCGAGCCGGGAGCGTGGGCATCAGACTGTGCGTGGAACACAACGTGTGCTGCGGCAGAGCCCGGGGCGAGCGCTCCCGGAGCTGCTTCACGCACACGCACCACGCGCTGGGATTTTACTCCTGGCCCTTTAAAGATTCCTAGCACAATTGCTTACATACAGTTCTGAACTAGATATTCATTCTGTGGCTTAAAGTGTTAGTTCGTTAGTAGGCTCTTACTATGTAGTTGGTTAACCCTTTAAAATGTTATTTCCCTCTATCAATATAACTTCATAAACAAGTTTCCTAACTTTTTACATAGAACTTCACCACCTTTTCCTTTTCCAGGTTCAGAGCCCGTGCCCTGTTTGGTTATATCTGTAAACATTAAACATCTTCTCAGCACGAACCACAGCTGCATTTCTCACAGTTCCCCTTTTTGCTTTTTATCCCATTGATTCGTGCTTTGACTTCAAAGTTAGCCAGCACCTGCCTAAAATCATTAATTTATACCCCGTTCCTTTTGCTGCCATTTCAGGATCGATAGGCATGGCTGAGATTTGCATGCCTTGGACTGCTGAATGTAGTAACTGAATAAAGCACGGGATCATGCATGGCACAAACAGTAAACGCAGAAATGCACATACTATCACGAACCCTATTTTCTTCCACCAGGCTACAGTTTCGAGACCAATATCCATTAGGTGGACCTGGCCACCAAGTGGGAGGAATAGAGGTACTTGACGAATTTGCCCTCAACGCTAACTGACAAGGGGTTCGTCCAACGTATTCAGTCATTTGAGACCCCCCACATATCCAGCACGAGGTGACATTTAATTCTCGGGCTGTCTTTTCCATAAGATCTATAAACAGGTTTTTCCCTGCTGTCGGTAATTGTAATCCTTTGTCTTTTTGCCTTATTTCCTCATACCAATCACTGCTGTTCTGTACCAATTTCTGTTGCTCTTGCTTTCCTTTTAATTCCTGAGTGGCACTCTTAACTAACTCCTCCTTCTACTGATCTTGCACTCCCCCTCCATCTGAATAGCCCCACTCACCACCTTGTGTAAAACAGATCCTCTGTTCTCCCCTAGGGCAGGAGGCAGAGCCTACAGCGAGTCCACCTTTCTCTAGTGTTGCTTTATCCATGCGAGCCACGGAACCTGACACACCAATGTGATGTTCACAGAGTTCGCTTTATTGTCGGACCGGGCTGGCTTTATAGCAAAGCTGCCCTGTCCACGCGCCTTACAACAACGTGATTGGTTGTAACTCGTGTTATACAATAACATGCTAGGCTGCATGTGCTGTCCACGCGCTCTGCACGCATGTGTCCGGCGATTGCTCACTCATTATTACATTCTAATGGTGCTCCTTTAGTCTCTTTTGTCTCTGGCTTCACCTCTCAGCCAGGCTGGCGACAACCCCATCCCCCTGGGGCGGGGGGGGGCTCTGCCACTACACTCTAGGTTAGTTGCTACCCATAATTCCTGCCCTTGGATTTCACACTTCTCCAATTTTTTTCTATCATAACATCCAGAATTAATAGGAGCGTGATAATGTAGAACATATTGGGTTAGTCTCCCTATTCTCACACGCTCGTAGCACTTGGTACAGGGATTGGCCAGGCTAAGTTGGGAACAATAAGTCACCACTGCTAGCAAGGGGATCAGGTCCAGGGTTCTGCACCCTCTGCCTCTCTGGCCGACCAGGCTGCAGCCGCAGCCGAGTTCGTCGTCTTCTCGGCAGCGAGGGCTGTGTCCCCGCCTTTCCTGTTTTTGCCGTTAGCGTGGCGACTTTTTATCGTTTCCCAACTCTTGGCCTTCACTTCCCAGGAACAACAGGAGCAACACGGAATGTGGTTTCTCTGTCTGCACTCTGTTCTCCTCATCACTGGTGGGCTCTAAATTCCCATTCACCCCTTCAGTAAATACCTCCCACCATTCTCCGCTATTCTTTTTCTATTCTTCCAGCGGCAACTGGAATCCTCAACCGAGCCCCGGTTTCCTTATCTTCTGTTCTTAGACATTTCTTACACAATACTGTCGGTAAGTTCCCTTTGTGGATATGCTTATACCACAGTCCATTTACAACCTAAACATCAAATATAAAATGAGAATTACATATACAACTCGGTTCAACACATTTAGCTATTAAGCCATTCTCATTTTCATTTATACTGGGCATCCACATCAATAACACTAATAGTAGTTACATCACCAATCCCGTGTCAACTTCAATTTCAGTTCCCCTGGTTCTTGAGTTACTTTCCAGGTTCTTTCTTCCGTCAGGGCTCCTCTAACTCGAGAGACGCGTGTCCATCCTTTCCCTGCCCTCCCAACAGCTGTTTCTGTAGTTAACAAAACAAGAAAAGGTCCCTCCCATCATGGGGTTGGAGTTTCTTCTTTTCAGGTTTTCATTAGTGTTGCCCCCATATCTACCAGAAATTCTACTTGTTTTGTTCTTTTGGGTTTCTTCTTCCCAATGCGGTGAGCACCACCCAGGCTGCTCACCCAGAAGGACTAAAACTGCTTCCCAGTGCAACCCCAAACACCCTTCACTTCAGCAGGTGACCGCACTTGTGCTTTCAGCTCCTGGGCTGGTGCTGTCCGGGCTTTCCCTGCTCAGCACTGACTGTGTTTTGGGAAGGCAGGAGCCAGTGCAAACCCTTCTCCGCTGTTCTGCTCTTTTTCTGCTCTTTTTCCCCTTTGCTGTGAAGCTCAGCTGCTCCATGAGTTATTGTGTTCTCCTGTGAGCGTGGGGTTTGTCCTCTGCTGTGGAGCACGAGAGCGAAGCCCCCGGAGCCCCGGCTGGTGCAGACCCCGCAGCGAGGGTGACAGACCCGGAGCCAGGAGCAGTTTCCCCAGGGTGAGGAGCAAGTGGAGCTGCTCACACCAAGGGCACAGGCAGGGTTGGTGCACGTCACCGGTTCTAAGGCTGTCACCAGAACCTGACAACCTGACAACAGTGTGCTGGCTCCCCGGGCAGTTGAAGTACAACCAGAACGCAAGAGGCAGCTTAAATTCGGGGTCGTCTTTTTGCCAGGAGCAACAAATGCCGTGATGGAGACAACGGGGAAAAGGTGGAAACTCTCAGACCGCGGTGCAGTCTCAGAGAGGAAAAGAGATGAACGAGACACTGATGAGCGGGAAGAGTTGACGTATTTATCATAGAAACATTAAAGGTTATAGAGAGATGGAATGTTACACGAGATCAAATATTTAAATACATTCGCTCCAGACACAAAATAGTGTTAAAAAGTTCATCTATTTATTATAGATACATTAAATATTACACAAAGCTCAAACATGATATAAAGTTCAAACATTAAAATCTACTAACTCCAGACAAGAATTGGTGGGAAAACGTTTGCATATTTATTATATAAGTATTAAATATTAAATAAAGATTAAATAGAATACAAAATCAAACATTAAAATATATTAACTCCAGACACAAATTAGTGGTCAAAAGTTAATCTATTTATTATAGAAACATTCAATATTATATGAAGATTAAATATCATATAAAGATCAAATATTATCTAGAGATCAAACACTAAAATCTACTAACTCCAGACGGGAATTGGTGGAATAAAGTTCAAGTATTTATTATATAAATATTAAATAAAGATTATGTATTATATAAAGCTTAAATATTAATCCTAGTAACTCCAGATCAAAAAATACTGGAAAAATGTTTACGTATTTTTATAGAAACATTCAATAATATATAGAGATTAAATATGATATAAGGATCAAATATTAAACTATATTAACTCCAGACAAAAATTAGTTGAAAAAAGTTATGTATTTGTCATAGAAATGTTACATATCTATAAAAACTAAATACTACATAAGGATCAAATATTAAAATATTTTAACGCCAGACAAGAATTGGTGGGGGAAAAAAGTTCACATATTTATTATGTAAATAAAGATTATGTATTAAATAAAGATTATGTATGATATAAAAGCTCAAATCTTAATATATATTAACTCAAGAGAAGAATTAGTGGAAAAAAAGTGACGTATTTATGATAGAGATGTTACATCCATGTAAAGATTGAATATGACATAGGGATCAAATATTAGAATATTTTAATGCCAGACAAGAATTGGTGGAAAAAAGTTCAAGTATTTATTCTATAAATATTAAATAAAGATGATGTGTTCTATAAAGCTCAGTTATTAGTATCTATTAACTCCAGAAAAAAAGGGTGGAAAAAAGTTTCTCTGTTTATTTTATATGCATCTCTAGATATGTGATATAAAGCTCAAACACTATCTACAGAAGAAACATTAAAATACATTAACTCCAGACAAAAATGGGTTGAAAAAAGTTGATATACTTATCATATCAATATTAAATATTATACAAGGATCAAATATTGTATAAAGATTTAATAATAAAATATATCAACTCCAGAAAATAATTATTGGGGAAGGTCTATGTACATAGTAAATAAATATTAAATATTAGTACATTAAATAAACATATTAAAGAAATATTAAACATTAGTACATTAAATAAAAATATCACATAAATATTAAATATCAGTATGTTAAATAAAAAATATTAAATAAAGCTCAAATACGAGATACAGCTAAAACATTTCAATATATTAACTCCAAGGAGAAATTAGTGGAAAAAGTTTACGTACTTATTCTATGAATACTGAATATTATACAAAGCTAAAATATTCTATAAAGCTAAGCTATTTAAATATAGGAACTCCAAGCAGACATCAGTAGAAAAAAGATGATATAATATTGAAGGTTTCTGTATAAGTATGGAAAGATTAAATATGATAAACACATCGAGTATTAAAATACATTAACTGCAGACAAACACTGGAAAAAAGTTAATATACTCGTTATAGAAATATTAAATATGATACAAAGCTCAAACATTATATACAGGTCACATATTAAAATATATGAACTCCAGACTAAAACTGGGGGGAAAAAAGTTTACGTACTTATAATATAAACAGTAAATCCTATACAGAGCTCAGCCATTACAACCCATGAAGTGCGGGCTCCTCCTGTGCTGCAGCTTTTCTTCTCAGGATGCAGTCGAAGTTGCCCTGGGTGCTCACGGCGTAGAACACGTTCGCCTTGGGTGGGATCGCCAGCTCCGCAAGAGAGGGAGCAGAGCGAGCGTTCATGGGCGCCCCACTCAGCATTGGGGGTTTATTCTCACCGGCAGCTGGGACAACGTGGCGATGGCGTTTCTGACGTCGCTCCGCATGTCACTCTTGCCGGCAAAATGCAGCAGAGCTCTTCCAGCAGCAGCAGCAGCAGAGTTCTGCTTCCCCACCTTTGTCCTCGGAGATGATCTGGACCAGCTCGTAATCCTCGGCCGAGCCAGACTGCAGGTTGTGCTTCTCCATGGCTCGCTGGGTGACAGCAGGAGCCTTCTCTTGGTTACTCAGCTGCAAAGAGGGAGTTGCAAGGAGTCGCTTGGTAACCAAGTCGCAGATTCTGCCAGACGCTAAAACACGCTCTTTGCGACACCTGGGGGTGGAGTTAGTTCAAGACAACAGACACTGCTCTAGAAATGCAGCAGGGAATCACAGCCTCTGCTCTCCTGAGCAACCGCTCGGAGAGGTGAGACCTTGTTCTCAGCAGCCATCGAATCCGCAGCAAGAGCTGCCCCAGCTGCTGTTTGCAGACATCCATTAATCCACAGTCTCCCCTGCTAAACACTTTCTGCGATGTCCTGCAAAGATTCTGGGCCTTGGAGCTGGGTTTGCTGGGGAAGGGGCACCTTGTGTCACAGCTCACACACCCCAGTGCTGAGCTGGACACACAACAGCCGGCGGTGGCAGAAGAGCAGGGGCAGCAAAGCCGGCACTTGCTCAGAGTGCTTCCCTTGGCATTGTTGATCAAATACAAGCTTCAATTTCAAGGCCAGAAACCTTGAGAGATGCTCTTTGCAAACCTCTCATTCATCCCCTGCTCCACATGTTTTGATTTGTAACATCGGTCACGTTCCCTGCCAAGGAGGTCTGATCGGGGAATAGGTGTTTCCGAAACTAAAAGCACCATTCAAGTCACCTGGGGTGAAAACACCACCCACAGTAACAGCGCTTTGCTGTTCCCACCGCTCACCAGGATGCTCCTGTAGATGTTGCCGCTTCTGTCCTCTTCTACGCTGGTGCGGATGACGCAGCTCTCTCCGCTCTGCTGGTTGTAGACTGGCAGGACTGGCGGCACTTCTTTTGATGGAACGGGAGTCACGGGGCCGGGGCACTTCTTGGAGCACTTGTCATCAGATGGCAGCAAGGGGGGAGACGAGATCAAACACATTCATTACCATTGAATTTCAAAGATCCAAAAGCTAAAGATGACACTCTTCAGCACAACAGCCTTAACAAGGGCTTCGGCAACCCAGTTAAGGCAGCTTAGGTCAAGAGAGCAGAGTCTGCAGGACAAAGCTCCCTGGGAACGGAACCCAGCCCAGCCCAGGCTTGGTCTGGGCAGTTCCTGGCAGGTCAAACCACAGGGCTGGTGAGCTCTGACCTCACCTGCTTCTCACTTGCTCAGCTGCTCTGCCTGCCCCAGAATTAGGCTGGGCTGATGTACATGAGCCCTCCCCCCAAAATCGCCTTTCCCAGAGCTCAGGTCCCTCCATTCCACTGCCAGCAACGCTCCAGTCAAGATCCACAGGCTTGGGCAAGCGCCTGGGGCCGCCGGCAGCGTCAGCAGCCTCGCACAGGCTGTTTGTGCTGAACACAGGGCCCGGGCCCTACCTTGTGCTGAGGCTCCTCAGCAGTGTCGGTGGGAGGGACGATGGTGACGGTGCTGTCCCCAGAGCTCCCACCTGGAGCAGGTTTGGGCTGCGCGTTGACGGGGGTGCTGAGGGCGCTCACCCCCAAGCCCAGGAACGGCCTAGGGGAGAAAAGAAAGCACAACAGAGCTGGGCTGAGCACAGCTGTCACTTGCTTCAACAATCTGACCTGCTGTTGTGTTTTCCTATCTCGAGTGGCCTATTGTTTGTGTGTGTATAGCAAATTAGACTCTATCCTTATTTGCTCTGTTTTGCTGCTGCAAATTTGAATTGAATTTATAATCCAGCACTAAAATCGTTCCTTTGTCTGACACCTTAGAGTTATTTCTGAAGTCTTTAGTCGATAACCCTCCTGGCTACTTACACCAATAGAAAGAGACAACAGCAATACGTATTTCTAGCTGGCGGTGTCTCCTCGCAGCACTGCAGTGCTCTGGATCCCCAGCCAGGTTTGTCAGCTGGTGTTTGATTTATTCCAGTTCATATTCACACACCAAACCCCCTCCCCGTTGTACTCACAGGCTGAATCTCTTCACCACGCTCTTCTGAGCTCTGCCCGCTGCGGTGCTCTGGTCAGGAGCTGCTCCTTCGATTTCACGTGACAGACGGAAACTGCAGAACAGGCAATACCGTTAGTTAAATATCTCAAAGTGGCCATATCTGAGAAGCCCTGCGTCACTCCCACGTCCCAGAGGGTTCATCCCCACGAGGAGGAGCGCAGCTCTGTGCGTGTGTATTTCCACTCTCCGGGAGCAGCTCCTGGCAGCGCAGAGCTCAAGGCTGAGAGAACCTGAACCTGCCTGCGGGGGAAGAAAAGCTGCTTCGCCAGCTGGGCTGAGACCCTACCTCTCCTCATCACTTCAATGCCGCTGCCTCCTAAACCACTGCACGAATTTCTCATCTCCTGTCACGCAATAGCTGTTACATGAGGACTGCAACAGCTTCATTTGTGCCATTACTTCAAACTCCTAAGAAAACAAATAATAAAATAGGAATTCTAATTAGAAAAATAAAGCCAGTCTCGTTAATACACTAAACACACGCAGCAACAGATCCAGGACAAACTGCCCTCGGACAGAGGAAACCCCGGCACCTTCGCTCCTACTGATCTCTGACCAACAAGGCTCAGGCTGGAAGGCAACGCTCAGCCTTGATTTCTCGGTCCCAGGTACCCGCTTCGCTCTCTGCACCTTTGACCCACAACTATTTACTGCAGCACAAGGAAGATGGTCACAGACTGCATCTTGTGGCCAGCAAAGTTCTCACGCCAGCAGGTCTGATGCGCTCCCAGCACACAGAACACGCTCGTGTAACGTGTTCCCGTGAACACCAAACGGGGGGAACGTGCCCCAGACGTAACTCCCGCGGCAGCGAGTGCCCTGCGGCTCCTCTTCCCCTGCTGCCCGCATCTAAAAGGAATTTCTCTTCCCGCGCCGCCCCGCACAGCCCGGCAGAGGTTCACAGCGTGCCGGGGACTGTTCCTTCCTCACCCTCTGAGTAACGTGAGCGGCTGTTGGATACGCCCAGCAAAGACAACAGGCCTCGCCAAGAGAACGCTCTAGCAGAGAGCGTCAGGCACTAACGATCACAGAACAGTCACCGTTCCACTTACCCTTCGCCGCTTCTCAAAATTGATCAGGCCGCCCTGTTGGAAGGACAGAGAAGGGATCGGAGGAGAAGAGCACAGGCTCGGCTGGAGTTGATCACAAACAGGATGAACAGGATGAAGTAGCGACACCAAGGGACGGGCCAGAGCTGCCCTGACCAAAGGCCTCTACAAAGACCCGTTTCCAGCTCTAGGATAAGCCACAGCACTCGTGTACCTGAGTCTATTTGTTAAATACATTCCTCTCTTTTTAAGAACTGCACTAGCACCCAGTGGAAGATGCAGGAGCAGACACAGTGTCTGCAAGGGAGGGAGGCGATTTAGGATTCCAAAAATTGCCCCAAATTACCTCGAGATAGTCCTGAAGGGCTGTGTCCAGCATGACGAGGTCAGTGAGGAAGGTACCCAGGTAAGGTACCGTGCCTTGTGTGACTCCCTGCAAACGGTCAGAGCAATGGTGGATTAATTGACTGAGAAGTCATAATTATACTAATTAGAATACTCCTGTGGAAGCAAACAAAACACAACTAGTCTGCTTCACCAAACAGCGCTCTTGTAAATGATGCTTTCACGACATCATCCTTGGTATCTCAGCCAGCGGTTCATGTCTGCACAGAGCGGTATATAAGCCAAAGTGCTCATTCGTAACTCCTCTGCGTCAAATCTCGCTGTGCGGCACCTCTCGCCCCGGCAGAAAAGCCGGGATTTACAGACCCGTCTTCCCCAAAGCACCGCATACGGGAGCTCATTGGTCAGGAACAGGGCCGAGCTCGGCTTTGGGTGAGATCACAACCTGGCAACTCAAGCTCATTCCCACCTTCAGCAGCAGCTCCCTGCTCGTCGCAAAGTTGTCACAGTCGGAGAAGATTTCGCAAAGCTCTTCGAACATCAGCATTGTGTCCCTGTACAGGAAAAGATTCAATGATTTAAGTTGTTTGTAAGCACTCTGAATCAGATCAGGGGACAATTTTTTTCTCAAGAATCGTTAACAGTTGGGCACAGAAAAGATAAAAGCACCAAAACACATCCAGTGACACACTGCACAGCCTTACTTTGGAACGCAGGCCCAGGTCTTCTTCCGGCGATAAACCGAGGTGGACTGCAAGGCGGAAACGATGGCCTTCAGAGACGAAAAGTTGTTCAGGATCCTACATTGCTGTGAAAGGAGCGGTTAGAAACACAGGAGCGTTAAACGTCAGCATCACCAACAGTCAGTGCTCTTCTGTCTGCCCCGTGTCCTGCTTGCTGCACATTCTCCCTGCTAAGCGGGCAGCTCTACAAATACTGAGCATCAAAAATATCACTCCCCGCTACAACCCCCCTGTCCCCTCCCAGCTCCACGGCACCCGCACAAGGAACGTTAAACAGTCGCGAATAAACGCTTTACACGTCCGATACGGATCCACTTCTCCAAGATCTTCGCTCTTGGCTGTGTCTTTAATTCTTTGCTCTCCAGGATGGTGCTGAGCACGCAGTTGGTGACGGCGTTGAACTGCGAGATGGTGGCTCTGATGCTCTGTGCCAGCTGTTTGTTCTCTTTCTTGTCCCTTCGGGACCAGATGCAGCCCAGGCAGTGGTGGGGCACAACGTTCTGGAAGAGTGTCTAGAGGGAAACAGAGGTGTCCAACTCAGCCTGGAGCGCTACTGCCCACAGCAAGAAATGCACGGTTACAGTACAAACTGCAGCTGAATCCAGTATGGTATTAAAAGGGAAATATTGGTTTTCTCTCCAGTTTAAAATATACACTTTGGTATAACTCTTTAGGCCTGACGCCCTAAAAGAAGTGTCAGCTAAACTGTCCTGGAAAAATAAAAGACACCTTTCTATCACTTACATTACCAGGGGGAAAGATTTCTATATCATGATACTTTTGAAAGAGATTGATACAAATAAGCCAAATCGGAGCACTACAGTTACAAAGTACTTCTACATCTTCAGGTGAGGTAGCCTAAGATACAGTCAAAATACGCTATTTCTGAGGGGTCAAATGCTAAACTTTGCAAAAGAGGCCACACAGTCTACACTCACACTGTATAACAAAAAGACAAACACCTTCAGAAGAACTGAAGGAAAAGCCCAATCAATGAAGCAAGTCTGGATAACCAAGCAGAGCTGCGCTCTGTGTCCCAGCAACAGAGCGGTTCTGGAACAACAGACTTACACCGATATAAGTTAAAAAACAAACAAACAAACAATGAGAAGCCCAGAACTCTTTCCCCGAGCATTTCAAGTAATACCTATGATCTACATACCGCATCCATGTATGTCAGCTGTTCTGCCACCAGGTCTTCTTGGGACAGCGAGAATTCTTCTGGGCCGCTGATCTCCAGTTCCTCTTCCTCGTCCGGGGTGCAGGGAGAAAGGCTGTGGAACGCGTCTGGCCAGCGGGGAAAACACGAGTCAGTGAATTGATACAGAAAACAAGTAATCAAAGCAGGTATTTGGAAAATCACTACATAGAAGAACAGAACATGCAAAGGGACCTGCCTGGGGTAACGGCCTCACCGTGCTGCATATTTTAGGGAGATAGAGAAGGTCCAGAAGATTAAATGGGCAAAGAGAAGGTAGAAGAAAAAGAAATAGGGAGAACTGAGCTGTTCAGGGTCTCTTAGCTGAGAAGTGCCTTAACCCATTCACTAACCATTCTTTGGAAAGAACAAACCCACCAACCCCCCCACAACAACTCCTTATTAACACTGCAGAACTTTGATAATCTGCTTGTCAGCATTTACGCATTCTATACTCTGAAAAACAGCTGAACTGCAAAGAGACAAGACTGCAGTTATACCCCCAAAATATTACGCTGAGAATGCTCTTATGTCCACGTTTCAAGGGAAGAGGAGGAGAAGGGAGAGAGACCAGTTGGAAAGTTAAAACGTGCTTTGCTAGTACTACTGATGAGGAGAGAAAGTAATGCAAAATATACGAAACCAATCGTGGCTCCAGCAGCTTCAGGACAGGCCCCCGGACGCCCTGGGCTGGACTCGGCACTAAACCAGAGCTGGATTCAGGGCTGCAGGGCTGTACAGAATTGATCAGCAGCCTTGGCTGCCGCAGCACTAAGTCTAAACCTGGGCCTTTTCTGCACACCAGTCCTACCGTTATGCGCTCCAGAGCCAACGGGGTCTGAGAAACACGCAGGTAACGTGAGAAAAATGCATGTAGTAGAACTCAGTCTGCCTACTAAGGCTGGAAGTTGATTCCAGTACTCATTCACATACCACGTGAGCTCTTACGACTTTTCGGCTCACGGCACAGGAAGCTTTGTGCCCTGGATAAGGGGATGTGTCAGGCTTGACGCTGGGAGAACACACAGACAGCAGAGAAAGGTACTTTACCATCATTCTCCCATTCTTCTTTCTGGAACTGCTCCAGGAGGTTCTGCGCCCTCTTCTCCGGGTCAGAGCCGGGCATGTTCTTCTTCAGATAACTCAGCACCTTCTGCAGACACACGTACTCGGGCGGCTCTCGGAAATCGTCGGCACATTGGTCGAGCCAGGCTTGTAAAATCGATGCCATCGCACTGTGAGCAAATTCAGAGAGAACACATGGGTTGTATGCAGCAGGTATTGATGCAATCGCATGGATCTGTACCTAATATAACAACAAGAACACTGAGACATTCATCCCCCACGTGAGGGCAGTATGGACACTTCTGTGAGCACAGAATTTAATTTGTTCTTTTTAGGCAAGAAATATTATTAAGATAATACTTCATAGGAAACTAAAGGCTGCTTCTTCAATTACACCTTGAGAAACCAGCGCAGTCATTCATATTTTCTCTGCGTTGTATTATTGGATGTGTTATGAGACAGCTGATACTTGGCCTTTACACAAGCTCCTTGAAGCAAACAGGGCTGTGAATTGTCAAATGAAACAACAGCTCTGCTGCCCACGTCCCGCTCCAGCACCGAACCCTGACTGGGGCTCGCTGGGCGCTGCAAAACCAAACTTACGTCCTGAGCACTGTGCTGGATCCGGGGGAATTCTGGGTTCCATGTTCTTCAGAGCCCGAGATCTCCAGGTTTCCGTATCTGAAAAAATGAGATGGCTGTTTAGAGGAACCTCTACTGAGCAACCCAAACAGCGTAATCCATATACAATTGGCATAAACATATAGATATTGGCATATTCATATACAATTGGCATGAAGACAAGGGCTTCATGCTGGACAATTCCACCGTGGCTGGGGAAGCTGCGGCAGAGATGAAGGGTTTGCACATATCCCCTGTGCACTGGTCTTTTTTTAAGGGACAAGCTGTATTGGTTTTCTTGTGTCGGTCCCAGTTTGGTTCCTTAGCGGTCAGACCACGCACGCTTTCCCCACCTGGCGCTTAAGCTTTAATGAGATTTGGGATGTGGGCAACGTGCATTTACACATGGTGTGTTTACGCTGAAATCCTGAATTTTGCAGGATTCTTTTCTGTCAACGTCCCCCTGTCGTGTATAATAAATGACGGCTCAGTTTCCATTCTGTCCCGGCTCTCACCTGTCCAGGAGCAGTTCCAGGACTGTGCTGGTGGAAGCAAAGGCCCTGTACGTGGAGAGGAAGATGCTGATGTATGTGAAGTCATTATCGGCAAAGGCCCTGTACGTGGAGAGGAAGATGCTGATGTATGTGAAGTCATTATCGGTAAAGGCCCTGTACGTGGAGAGGAAGATGCTGATGTATGTGAAGTCATTATCGGCAAAGGCCGTCGGAAGCGTCTCCACCAGCTTTTCCAAAGTTCCAGCTTTCAGGGCCCTGCTGTTGCACGTCTCGTCCGGGCTGACAGTGTGTCCTGCAGGGAACTGGTCCCCTTCAGCCTACAAAGTGGAAACAAAGACAAAGCACAAAACTCAGACAGAAGCCAGAGCCCCGACAGAGCTTGCACAACGAAACACAGATTCCATTCCACCTTTTCACAGGAATAGTCCATCTCTAGTTACTAAACAATTTTGTCGGTTTGGGCTCTCCAAACACCAAATGCTGTATCAAATACTGGAGGACAATCAAGACATTTCTTATTGAAACAGCCAAGTGTTTCCAGTGCTTAAGCTGTAATCTCCTGGTTGCCTTTGAAACTGACCATTCTCTCATAACAGGGCCAACCATTCAAAAACCCCAGATGCTTTCTTAGCATCCAGAAGTTTAAGAAAGGTTTGTCAGACTTCTTGCAGCATGAAAGATCTAAGTTCCTTCACTTACTCCAACCTCTACAAGAAGATACTAAGCAAGGTTTCAAGCTTCTCAGTACTTAAAGGAATTGGTAATAAAGCCCAACTCACTCAAAATGAACAAAACCAGTTGTATTCCTTTCAACACGGGTTCTATGAAATTTTCAGTTAGAGCTGCATTTCTCTCAGACACATCCACTACCAGCCAACGCTTTTCAGCTGAAAAGCCTCCAAATCACTCTACAAATGCAGCATCACTAAGAACTCTTCCCATCAGCTGGAAAATGTACAGGAGGTCAAAAATACTTTCTGCTATTTCTCCCGGTAAAAACAGGAGGCAGAGATGGGAAATCTGCCACTCAAAGTCTCTATACTACCAACCTGGACACTACACCAAAGCAAGTTCTTATATTATTGCCTTGGATCCTGAAGAAAATGTAGAAACATCGCAACGTAACATGAAAGTTCTACCCACCTCCTGACCCTCTGGCTCAAACTGCCACAGCTGCACCGATTGCAATGAAGTGAGGACACTTTGATCAGCTGGGGGCTTGGCCACCATGCCAGCTTTACTCACCCCGAGCCATCTTGCTCCTTCGCTGTCAGTCTGCTGGATCTGCGCTCTTCTCAGGCTGTCGCAGTCAACAGCTCCTTCTTGTGCGTCTTCAGCTCCATCCTCAGTTGTGCTCTGCCAGGAAAAGGGCCAAGAGAAACAAGTCAGAGAGAAAGGAACATGGTCCCTGCACAAGCGCAGGCTGCAGACACCAGCATGCCAGCACCAGGATCTCACAACACCTCAACAACGCTCACTTCAGTTGCCACTTTTTAGCTGCCTTCAGTTACCTGGGCCTTTTTGGGCTTTTAACTGAAAGCAGAGAGGAGCTGAGTGCACAACTTACTGCACAAGTCAATGAAAGAGGTAAGAATTAAACCAGAGAGTCCAGATCTCCTGAACCCCACCACTAACAGCCGCTGTATTAACATGCTGATACATGTTGAGGAGCAAAGCACTAGAGAATTGAAAACAGATGTAACAATTAACTTCAGAAATACATATACTGGTCCCCCTGCAACCACATAATGCTTTTTCTTCATACATACCACTTGAATAATTAAAGTTTCAGGGCTTTACTGACTACCATAGCCTTAAGCACAGCAACAACTCAATTAGAAAGGATTTGAGTGCAGTGCAACCAAATCCTGGTTTGGGGAAGCTGGGGTTTGGGGTTTTTTTGGGGGTTGCTTTTCTGTTTTTTTTTTACCTCTTTTAACTCTAAAATATCCCTAAGTCATACAGAACTGTCTGTGCACCAGTGACTTGCCTCTTGAACGCTCTGTGGAACCTCCACGTCTTCCCCAGGTTGGTTCCTCACATTTTCTTCCAGGCTCTGTGGAGTCTCCACGTCTTCTTCAGTTGGCTCGCTTGGAGTCTCCTCTGTGCACTCTGCAGTCTCTGTGTCTTCCTCTGTTGCCTTGCTTAGACCGTTCTCAACGCGCTCTGGAGTCTCTGCGTCTTTGTCTGATACCTTGCTTGTAGTCTCCACATCTTCCTCTCTTGTCTCGCTTAGAGTCTGCTCAATGCGCTCTGGAGTCTCCTCAACGCGCTCTGGAGGCTCCTCAGTACACTCTGGGCTCTCCACTTCTTCCTTGGTTGGCTTGGTCAGAGTCTCCTCAAGGCTGTGCAGAGACTCCACATCTTCCTCGTGTCTCTTCTGCCTGGGTGTCCTCCTCCTTGGTCTTCTCCAGCATCTCCAAAGAGACAGGTTCCGAAAGGGGAAGTTCCGAGCCTGTTAGAAAACAACGGAAAAACAGTTTTGAATTGCAGATAGCAACACATTTACTTTTAACGTCCTTGCAAAAGTACCGGGACAAGATCACATGAACCCTGAAATTCAGACACTATTACAATGCAAAAAATAGATAGGATCATAGAAACATTTTGGTTGGAAGAGACCATCGAGTGCAACCGTCAACCCACCCCTGGCACTGCCCCATGTCCCTCAGGACCTCATCTATGTCCCTTTTAAACCCCTCCAGGGATGGTGACCCCACCGCTGCCATGGGCAGCCTGTTCCAATGTCTAATAACCCTTTCACAGAATCCCAGAATCCCAGAATGTCAGGGGTTGGAAGGGACCTGGAAAGCTCATCCAGGAGCAGGAACACCCAGCTGAGGTTCCACAGGAAGGTGTCCAGGCGGGTTTGAATGTCTGCAGAGAAGGAGACTCCACAACCCCCATGGGCAGCCTGGGCCAGGCTCTGACACCCTCACCAGGAAGAAGTTTCTTGTCAAATTTAAGAGGAACCTTTTGTATCTCAGTTTGTACCCGTCACCCCTTGTCCTGTCACTGGTTGTCACTGAGAAGAGCCTGGCTCCATCCTCCTGACACTCACCCTTTACATATTTATAAACATTAATGAGGTCACCCCTCAGTCTCCTCTTCTCCAGCTCCAGAGCCCCAGCTCCCTCAGCCTTTCCTCACACGGGAGATGCTCCACTCCCTCCAGCATCTTGGTGGCTGCGCTGGACTCTCTCCAGCAGTTCCCTGTCCTTCTGGAGCTGAGGGGCCACAACTGGACACAATATTCCAGGGGTGGTCTCCCCAGGGCAGAGCAGAGGGGCAGGAGAACCTCTCTGACCTACTGACCACCCCCTTCTAACCCACCCCGGGTATCATTGGCTTCCTGGCCACAAGGGCCCAGTGCTGGCTCATGGTTTTCCTTCCTCAGTGTGATATATCACACTATATTTCAAATTTAATCTCTTTTTTTTAGCCATGCCTTTTAAGAAATGAGAAAGCATTACACAAATCCCTTTTATGAAGTGAAACTGCAAAAAGAACTATTACATTTTTTAGCACTAAAGGGACAATTTACCTGGGGAGGGCGGGCGGCGGGGCCCGGCTCGCTCATACCCGTCCGCAGCAGGGCCCGCAGCCGATCCCGCACATGGCGCTGTGTCCGCGTCCGCAGGCAGGGCTGCTGCCGGCTCCGCCAGCCCCGCACTCCCGCTCTCTCTCGCACCGACCGCTCGCCCCCACGCCAACGGCGGCGACGGCTCCGCCGGCACCACGGCGACCGGACGCGGCCTCGCGGCGGCACGCGCCGCCCGCAGCCGGCCAATCGCAGCTCGCCGCCGCTCCGCGCGCGCCCCCTTGCCCCGCCCTCAGCCCGCCCGCAGTCCGAGCCCTTGCTCAGCCGGACAAGGCGCCGGGAGCGGGACGGACGGACCGAGCCGGGAGCGTGGGCATCAGACTGTGCGTGGAACACAACGTGTGCTGCGGCAGAGCCCGGGGCGAGCGCTCCCGGAGCTGCTTCACGCACACGCACCACGCGCTGGGATTTTACTCCTGGCCCTTTAAAGATTCCTAGCACAATTGCTTACATACAGTTCTGAACTAGATATTCATTCTGTGGCTTAAAGTGTTAGTTCGTTAGTAGGCTCTTACTATGTAGTTGGTTAACCCTTTAAAATGTTATTTCCCTCTATCAATATAACTTCATAAACAAGTTTCCTAACTTTTTACATAGAACTTCACCACCTTTTCCTTTTCCAGGTTCAGAGCCCGTGCCCCATTTGGTTATATCTGTAAACATTAAACATCTTCTCAGCACGAACCACAGCTGCATTTCTCACAGTTCCCCTTTTTGCTTTTTATCCCATTGATTCGTGCTTTGACTTCAAAGTTAGCCAGCACCTGCCTAAAATCATTAATTTATACCCCGTTCCTTTTGTTGCCATTTCAGGATCGATAGGCATGGCTGAGATTTGCATGCCTTGGACTGCTGAATGTAGTAACTGAATAAAGCACGGGATCATGCACGGCACAAACAGTAAACGCAGAAATGCACATACTATCACGAACCCTATTTTCTTCCACCAGGCTACAGTTTCGAGACCAATATCCATTAGGTGGACCTGGCCACCAAGTGGGAGGAATAGAGGTACTTGACGAATTTGCCCTCAACGCTAACTGACAAGGGGTTCGTCCAACGTATTCAGTCATTTGAGACCCCCCACATATCCAGCACGAGGTGACATTTAATTCTCGGGCTGTCTTTTCCATAAGATCTATAAACAGGTTTTTCCCTGCTGTCGGTAATTGTAATCCTTTGTCTTTTTGCCTTATTTCCTCATACCAATCACTGCTGTTCTGTACCAATTTCTGTTGCTCTTGCTTTCCTTTTAATTCCTGAGTGGCACTCTTAACTAACTCCTCCTTCTACTGATCTTGCACTCCCCCTCCGTCTGAATAGCCCCACTCACCACCTTGTGTAAAACAGATCCTCTGTTCTCCCCTAGGGCAGGAGGCAGAGCCTACAGCGAGTCCACCTTTCTCTAGGTTAGTTGCTACCCATCATTCCTGCCCTTGGATTTCACACTTCTCCAATTTTGTTCTATCATAACATCCAGAATTAATAGGAGCGTGATAATGTAGAACATATTGGGTTAGTCTCCCTATTCTCACACGCTCGTAGCACTTGGTACAGGGATTGGCCAGGCTAAGTTGGGAACAATAAGTCACCACTGCCAGCAAGGGGATCAGGTCCAGGGTTCTGCACCCTCTGCCTCTCTGGCCGACCAGGCTGCAGCCGCAGCC
Organism: Patagioenas fasciata; assembly: GCF_037038585.1. Lineage (NCBI taxonomy): Eukaryota > Metazoa > Chordata > Aves > Columbiformes > Columbidae > Patagioenas > Patagioenas fasciata. The sequence goes on from NW_027288510.1 coordinate 3,974,665, forward strand.
GAGTTCGTCATCTTCTCGGCAGCAAGGGCCGTGTCCCCGCCTTTCCTGTTTTTACCGTTAGCGTGGCGACTTTTTATCGTTTCCCAACTCTTGGCCTTCACTTCCCAGGAACAACAGGAGCAACACGGAATGTGGTTTCTCTGTCTGCACTCTGTTCTCCTCATCACTGGTGGGCTCTAAATTCCCATTCACCCCTTCAGTAAATACCTCCCACCATTCTCCGCTATTCTTTTTCTATTCTTCCAGCGGCAACTGGAATCCTCAACCGAGCCCCGGTTTCCTTATCTTCTGTTCTTAGACATTTCTTACACAATCCTGTCGGTAAGTTCCCTTTGTGGATATGCTTATACCACAGTCCATTTACAACCTAAACATCAAATATAAAATGAGAATTACATATACAACTCGGTTCAACACATTTAGCTATTAAGCCATTCTCATTTTCATTTATACTGGGCATTCACATCAATAACACTAATAGTAGTTACATCACCAATCCCGTGTCAACTTCAATTTCAGTTCCCCTGGTTCTTGAGTTACTTTCCAGGTTCTTTCTTCCGTCAGGGCTCCTCTAACTCGAGAGACGCGTGTCCATCCTTTCCCTGCCCTCCCAACAGCTGTTTCTGTAGTTAACCAAACAAGAAAAGGTCCCTCCCATCATGGGGTTGGAGTTTCTTCTTTTCAGGTTTTCATTAGTGTTGCCCCCATATCTACCAGAAATTCTACTTGTTTGTTCATTTGGGTTTCTTCTTCCCAATGCGGTGAGCACCACCCAGGCTGCTCACCCAGAAGGACTAAAACTGCTTCCCAGTGCAACCCCAAACACCCTTCACTTCAGCAGGTGACCACACTTGTGCTTTCAGCTCCTGGGCTGGTGCTGTCCGGGCTTTCCCTGCTCAGCACTGACTGTGTTTTGGGAAGGCAGGAGCCAGTGCAAACCCTTCTCCGCTGTTCTGCTCTTTTTCTGCTATTTTTCCCCTTTGCTGTGAAGCTCAGCTGCTCCATGAGTTATTGTGTTCTCCTGTGAGCGTGGGGTTTGTCCTCTGCTGTGGAGCACGAGAGCGAAGCCCCCGGAGCCCCGGCTGGCGCAGACCCCGCAGCGAGGGTGACAGACCCGGAGCCAGGAGCAGTTTCCCCAGGGTGAGGAGCAAGTGGAGCTGCTCACACCAAGGGCACAGGCAGGGTTGGTGCACGTCACCGGTTCTAAGGCTGTCACCAGAACCTGACAACCTGACAACAGTGTGCTGGCTCCCCGGGCAGTTGAAGTACAACCAGAACGCAAGAGGCAGCTTAAATTCGGGGTCGTCTTTTTGCCAGGAGCAACAAATGCCGTGATGGAGACAACGGGGAAAAGGTGGAAACTCTCAGACCGCGGTGCAGTCTCAGAGAGGAAAAGAGATGAACAAGACACTGATGAGCGGGAAGAGTTGACGTATTTATCATAGAAACATTAAAGGTTATAGAGAGATGGAATGTTACACGAGATCAAATATTTAAATACATTCGCTCCAGACACAAAATAGTGTTAAAAAGTTCATCTATTTATTATAGATACATTAAATATTATACAAAGCTCAAACATGATCTAAAGATCAAACATTAAAATCTACTAACTCCAGACAAGAATTGGTGGGAAAACGTTTGCATATTTATTATATAAGTATTAAATATTAAATAAAGATTAAATAGAATACAAAATCAAACATTAAAATATATTAACTCCAGACACAAATTAGTGGTCAAAAGTTAATCCATTTATTATAGAAACATTCAATATTATATGAAGATTAAATATCATATAAAGATCAAATATTATCTAGAGATCAAACACTAAAATCTACTAACTCCAGACGAGAATTGGTGGAATAAAGTTCAAGTATTTATTATATAAATATTAAATAAAGATTATGTATTATATAAAGCTTAAATATTAATCCTAGTAACTCCAGATCAAAAAATACTGGAAAAATGTTTACGTATTTTTATAGAAACATTCAATAATATATAGAGATTAAATATGATCTAAAGATCAAATATTAAACTATATTAACTCCAACAAAAATTAGTTGAAAAAAGTTACGTATTTATGATAGAAATGTTACATATCTATAAAAACTAAATACTACATAAGGATCAAATATTAAAATATTTTAACGCCAGACAAGAATTGGTGGGGGAAAAAAGTTCACAGATTTCTTATGTAAATAAAGATTATGTATTAAATAAAGATTATGTATGATATAAAAGCTCAAATCTTAATATATATTAACTCAAGAGAAGAATTAGTGGAAAAAAGTGACGTATTTATTATAGAGATGTTACATCCATGTAAAGATTGAATATGACATAGGGATCAAATATTAGAATATTTTAATGCCAGACAAGAATTGGTGGAAAAAAGTTCAAGTATTTATTCTATAAATATTAAATAAAGATGATGTGTTCTATAAAGCTCAGTTATTAGTATCTATTAACTCCAGAAAAAAAGGGTGGAAAAAAGTTTCTCTATTTATTTTATAGGCATCTCTAGATATGTGATATAAAGCTCAAACACTATCTACAGAAGAAACATTAAAATACATTAACTCCAGACAAAAATGGGTTGAAAAAAGTTGATATACTTATCATATCAATATTAAATATTATACAAGGATCAAATATTGTATAAAGATTTAGTAATAAAATATATCAACTCCAGAAAATAATTATTGGGGAAGGTCTATGTACATAGTAAATAAATATTAAATATTAGTACATTAAATAAACATATTAAATAAATATTAAACATTAGTACATTAAATAAAAATATCACATAAATATTAAATATCAGTATGTTAAATAAAAAATATTAAATAAAGCTCAAATACTATATACAGCTAAACCATTTCAATATATTAACTCCAAGGAGAAATTAGTGGAAAAAGTTTACGTACTTATTCTGTGAATACTGAATATTATACAAGCTAAAATATGCTATAAAGCTAAGCTATTTAAATATAGGAACTCCAAGCAGACATCAGTAGAAAAAAGATGATATAATATTGAAGGTTTCTGTAGAAGTATGGAAAGATTAAATATGATAAACACATCGAGTATTAAAATACATTAACTGCAGAGAAAAACTGGAAAAAAGTTAATATACTCGTTATAGAAATATTAAATATGATACAAAGCTCAAACATTATATACAGGTCACATATTAAAATATATGAACTCCAGACTAAAACTGGGGGGAAAAAAGTTTACGTACTTATAATATAAACAGTAAATCCTATCCAGAGCTCAGCCATTACAACCCATGAAGTGCGGGCTCCTCCTGTGCTGCAGCTTTTCTTCTCAGGATGCAGTCGAAGTTGCCCTGGGTGCTCATGGCGTAGAACACGTTCGCCTTGGGTGGGATCGCCAGCTCCGCAAGAGAGGGAGCAGAGCGAGCGTTCATGGGCGCCCCACTCAGCGTTGGGGGTTTATTCTCACCGGCAGCTGGGACAACGTGGCGATGGCGTTTCTGACGTCGCTCCGCATGTTACTCTTGCCGGCAAAATGCAGCAGAGCTCTTCCAGCAGCAGCAGCAGCAGAGTTCTGCTTCCCCACCTTTGTCCTCGGAGATGATCTGGACCAGCTCGTAATCCTCGGCCGAGCCAGACTGCAGGTTGTGCTTCTCCATGGCTCGCTGGGTGACAGCAGGAGCCTTCTCTTGGTTACTCAGCTGCAAAGAGGGAGTTGCAAGGAGTCGCTTGGTAACCAAGTCGCAGATTCTGCCAGACGCTAAAACACGCTCTTTGCGACACCTGGGGGTGGAGTTAGTTCAAGACAACAGACACTGCTCTAGAAATGCAGCAGGGAATCACAGCCTCTGCTCTCCTGAGCAACCGCTCGGAGAGGTGAGACCTTGTTCTCAGCAGCCATCGAATCCGCAGCAAGAGCTGCCCCAGCTGCTGTTTGCAGACATCCATTAATCCACAGTCTCCCCTGCTAAACACTTTCTGCGATGTCCTGCAAAGATTCTGGGCCTTGGAGCTGGGTTTGCTGGGGAAGGGGCACCTTGTGTCACAGCTCACACACCCCAGTGCTGAGCTGGACACACAACAGCCGGCGCTGGCAGAAGAGCAGGGGCAGCAAAGCCGGCACTTGCTCAGAGTGCTTCCCTTGGCATTGTTGATCAAATACAAGCTTCAATTTCAAAGCCAGAAACCTTGAGAGATGCTCTTTGCAAACCTCTCATTCATCCCCTGCTCCACATGTTTTGATTTGTAACATCGGTCACGTTCCCTGTCAAGGAGGTCTGATCGGGGAATAGGTGTTTCCGAAACTAAAAGCACCATTCAAGTCACCTGGGGTGAAAACACCACCCACAGTAACAGCGCTTTGCTGTTCCCACCGCTCACCAGGATGCTCCTGTAGATGTTGCCGCTTCTGTCCTCTTCTACGCTGGTGCGGATGACGCAGCTCTCTCCGCTCTGCTGGTTGTAGACTGGCAGGACTGGCGGCACTTCTTTTGATGGAACGGGAGTCACGGGGCCGGGGCACTTCTTGGAGCACTTGTCATCAGATGGCAGCAAGGGGGGAGACGAGATCAAACACATTCATTACCATTGAATTTCAAAGATCCAAAAGCTAAAGATGACACTCTTCAGCACAACAGCCTTAACAAGGGCTTCGGCAACCCAGTTAAGGCAGCTTAGGTCAAGAGAGCAGAGTCTGCAGGACAAAGCTCCCTGGGAACGGAACCCAGCCCAGCCCAGGCTTGGTCTGGGCAGTTCCTGGCAGGTCAAACCACAGGGCTGGTGAGCTCTGACCTCACCTGCTTCTCACTTGCTCAGCTGCTCTGCCTGCCCCAGAATTAGGCTGCGCTGATGTACATGAGCCCTCCCCCCAAAATCGCCTTTCCCAGAGCTCAGGTCCCTCCATTCCACTGCCAGCAACGCTCCAGTCAAGATCCACAGGCTTGGGCAAGCGCCTGGGGCCGCCGGCAGCGTCAGCAGCCTCGCACAGGCTGTTTGTGCTGAACACAGGGCCCGGGCCCTACCTTGTGCTGAGGCTCCTCAGCAGTGTCGGTGGGAGGGACGATGGTGACGGTGCTGTCCCCAGAGCTCCCACCTGGAGCAGGTTTGGGCTGCGCGTTGACGGGGGTGCTGAGGGCGCTCACCCCCAAGCCCAGGAACGGCCTAGGGGAGAAAAGAAAGCACAACAGAGCTGGGCTGAGCACAGCTGTCACTTGCTTCAACAATCTGACCTGCTGTTGTGTTTTCCTATCTCGAGTGGCCTATTGTTTGTGTGTGTATAGCAAATTAGACTCTATCCTTATTTGCTCTGTTTTGCTGCTGCAAATTTGAATTGAATTTATAATCCAGCACTAAAATCGTTCCTTTGTCTGACACCTTAGAGTTATTTCTGAAGTCTTTAGTCGATAACCCTCCTGGCTACTTACACCAATAGAAAGAGACAACAGCAATACGTATTTCTAGCTGGCGGTGTCTCCTCGCAGCACTGCAGTGCTCTGGATCCCCAGCCAGGTTTGTCAGCTGGTGTTTGATTTATTCCAGTTCATATTCACACACCAAACCCCCTCCCCGTTGTACTCACAGGCTGAATCTCTTCACCACGCTCTTCTGAGCTCTGCCCGCTGCGGTGCTCTGGTCAGGAGCTGCTCCTTCGATTTCACGTGACAGACGGAAACTGCAGAACAGGCAATACCGTTAGTTAAATATCTCAAAGTGGCCATATCTGAGAAGCCCTGGGTCACTCCCACGTCCCAGAGGGTTCATCCCCACGAGGAGGAGCGCAGCTCTGTGCGTGTGTATTTCCACTCTCCGGGAGCAGCTCCTGGCAGCGCAGAGCTCAAGGCTGAGAGAACCTGAACCTGCCTGCGGGGGAAGAAAAGCTGCTTCGCCAGCTGGGCTGAGACCCTACCTCTCCTCATCACTTCAATGCCGCTGCCTCCTAAACCACTGCACGAATTTCTCATCTCCTGTCACGCAATAGCTGTTACATGAGGACTGCAACAGCTTAATTTGTGCCATTACTTCAAACTCCTAAGAAAACAAATAATAAAATAGGAATTCTAATTAGAAAAATAAAGCCAGTCTCGTTAATACACTAAACACACGCAGCAACAGATCCAGGACAAACTGCCCTCGGACAGAGGAAACCCCGGCACCTTCGCTCCTACTGATCTCTGACCAACAAGGCTCAGGCTGGAAGGCAACGCTCAGCCTTGATTTCTCGGTCCCAGGTACCCGCTTCGCTCTCTGCACCTTTGACCCACAACTATTTACTGCAGCACAAGGAAGATGGTCACAGACTGCATCTTGTGGCCAGCAAAGTTCTCACGCCAGCAGGTCTGATGCGCTCCCAGCACACAGAACACGCTCGTGTAACGTGTTCCCGTGAACACCAAACGGGGGGAACGTGCCCCAGACGTAACTCCCGCGGCAGCGAGTGCCCTGCGGCTCCTCTTCCCCTGCTGCCCGCATCTAAAAGGAATTTCTCTTCCCGCGCCGCCCCGCACAGCCCGGCAGAGGTTCACAGCGTGCCGGGGACTGTTCCTTCCTCACCCTCTGAGTAACGTGAGCGGCTGTTGGATACGCCCAGCAAAGACAACAGGCCTCGCCAAGAGAACGCTCTAGCAGAGAGCGTCAGGCACTAACGATCACAGAACAGTCACCGTTCCACTTACCCTTCGCCGCTTCTCAAAATTGATCAGGCCGCTCTGTTGGAAGGACAGAGAAGGGATCGGAGGAGAAGAGCACAGGCTCGGCTGGAGTTAATCACAAACAGGATGAACAGGATGAAGTAGCGACACCAAGGGACGGGCCAGAGCTGCCCTGACCAAAGGCCTCTACAAAGACCCGTTTCCAGCTCTAGGATAAGCCACAGCACTCGTGTACCTGAGTCTATTTGTTAAATACATTCCTCTCTTTTTAAGAACTGCACTAGCACCCAGTGGAAGATGCAGGAGCAGACACAGTGTCTGCAAGGGAGGGAGGAGATTTAGGATTCCAAAAATTGCCCCAAATTACCTCGAGATAGTCCTGAAGGGCTGTGTCCAGCATGACGAGGTCAGTGAGGAAGGTACCCAGGTAAGGTACCGTGCCTTGTGTGACTCCCTGCAAACGGTCAGAGCAATGGTGGATTAATTGACTGAGAAGTCATAATTATACTAATTAGAATACTCCTGTGGAAGCAAACAAAACACAACTAGTCTGCTTCACCAAACAGCGCTCTTGTAAATGATGCTTTCACGACATCATCCTTGGTATCTCAGCCAGCGGTTCATGTCTGCACAGAGCGGTATATAAGCCAAAGTGCTCATTCGTAACTCCTCTGCGTCAAATCTCGCTGTGCGGCACCTCTCGCCCCAGCAGAAAAGCCGGGATTTACAGACCCGTCTTCCCCAAAGCACCGCATACGGGAGCTCATTGGTCAGGAACAGGGCTGAGCTCGGCTTTGGGTGAGATCACAACCTGGCAACTCAAGCTCATTCCCACCTTCAGCAGCAGCTCCCTGCTCGTCGCAAAGTTGTCACAGTCGGAGAAGATTTCGCAAAGCTCTTCGAACATCAGCATTGTGTCCCTGTACAGGAAAAGATTCAATGATTTAAGTTGTTTGTAAGCACTCTGAATCAGATCAGGGGACAATTTTTTTCTCAAGAATCGTTAACAGTTGGGCACAGAAAAGATAAAAGCACCAAAACACATCCAGTGACACACTGCACAGCCTTACTTTGGAACGCAGGCCCTGGTCCTCTTCCGGCGATAAACCGAGGTGGACTGCAAGGCGGAAACGATGGCCTTCAGAGACGAAAAGTTGTTCAGGATCCTACATTGCTGTGAAAGGAGCGGTTAGAAACACAGGAGCGTTAAACGTCAGCATCACCAATAGTCAGTGCTCTTCTGTCTGCCCCGTGTCCTGCTTGCTGCACATTCTCCCTGCTAAGCGGGCAGCTCTACAAATACTGAGCATCAAAAATATCACTCCCCGCTACAACCCCCCTGTCCCCTCCCAGCTCCACGGCACCCGCACAAGGAACGTTAAACAGTCGCGAATAAACGCTTTACACGTCCGATACGGATCCACTTCTCCAAGATCTTCGCTCTTGGCTGTGTCTTTAATTCTTTGCTCTCCAGGATGGTGCTGAGCACGCAGTTGGTGACGGCGTTGAACTGCGAGATGGTGGCTCTGATGCTCTGTGCCAGCTGTTTGTTCTCTTTCTTGTCCCTTCGGGACCAGATGCAGCCCAGGCAGTGGTGGGGCACAACGTTCTGGAAGAGTGTCTAGAGGGAAACAGAGGTGTCCAACTCAGCCTGGAGCGCTACTGCCCACAGCAAGAAATGCACGGTTACAGTACAAACTGCAGCTGAATCCAGTATGGTATTAAAAGGGAAATATTGGTTTTCTCTCCAGTTTAAAATATACACTTTGGTATAACTCTTTAGGCCTGACGCCCTAAAAGAACTGTCAGCTAAACTGTCCTGGAAAAATAAAAGACACCTTTCTATCACTTACATTACCAGGGGGAAAGATTTCTATATCATGATACTTTTGAAAGAGATTGATACAAATAAGCCAAATCGGAGCTCTACAGTTACAAAGTACTTCTACATCTTCAGGTGAGGTAGCCTAAGATACAGTCAAAATACGCTATTTCTGAGGGGTCAAATGCTAAACGTTGCAAAAGAGGCCACACAGTCTACATCCACACTGTATAACAAAAAGACAAACACCTTCAGAAGAACTGAAGGAAAAGCCCAATCAATGAAGCAAGTCTGGATAACCAAGCAGAGCTGCGCTCTGTGTCCCAGCAACAGAGCGGTTCTGGAACAACAGACTTACACCGATATAAGTTAAAAAACAAACAAACAAACAATGAGAAGCCCAGAACTCTTTCCCCGAGCATTTCAAGTAATACCTATGATCTACATACCGCATCCATGTATGTCAGCTGTTCTGCCACCAGGTCTTCTTGGGACAGCGAGAATTCTTCTGGGCCGCTGATCTCCAGTTCCTCTTCCTCGTCCGGGGTGCAGGGAGAAAGGCTGTGGAACGCGTCTGGCCAGCGGGGAAAACACGAGTCAGTGAATTGATACAGAAAACAAGTAATCAAAGCAGGTATTTGGAAAATCACTACATAGAAGAACAGAACATGCAAAGGGACCTGCCTGGGGTAACGGCCTCACCGTGCTGCATATTTTAGGGAGATAGAGAAGGTCCAGAAGATTAAATGGGCAAAGAGAAGGTAGAAGAAAAAGAAATAGGGAGAACTGAGCTGTTCAGGGTCTCTTAGCTGAGAAGTGCCTTAACCCATTCACTAACCATTCTTTGGAAAGAACAAACCCACCAACCCCCCCACAACAACTCCTTATTAACACTGCAGAACTTTGATAATCTGCTTGTCAGCATTTACGCATTCTATACTCTGAAAAACAGCTGAACTGCAAAGAGACAAGACTGCAGTTATACCCCCAAAATATTACGCTGAGAATGCTCTTATGTCCACGTTTCAAGGGAAGAGGAGGAGAAGGGAGAGAGACCAGTTGGAAAGTTAAAACGTGCTTTGCTAGTACTACTGATGAGGAGAGAAAGTAATGCAAAATATACGAAACCAATCGTGGCTCCAGCAGCTTCAGGACAGGCCCCCGGACGCCCTGGGCTGGACTCGGCACTAAACCAGAGCTGGATTCAGGGCTGCAGGGCTGTACAGAATTGATCAGCAGCCTTGGCTGCCGCAGCACTAAGTCTAAACCTGGGCCTTTTCTGCACACCAGTCCTACCGTTATGCGCTCCAGAGCCAACGGGGTCTGAAAAACACGCAGGTAACGTGAGAAAAATGCATGTAGTAGAACTCAGTCTGCCTACTAAGGCTGGAAGTTGATTCCAGTACTCATTCACATACCACGTGAGCTCTTACGACTTTTCGGCTCACGGCACAGGAAGCTTTGTGCTCTGGATAAGGGGATGTGTCAGGCTTGACGCTGGGAGAACACACAGACAGCAGAGAAAGGTACTTTACCATCATTCTCCCATTCTTCTTTCTGGAACTGCTCCAGGAGGTTCTGCGCCCTCTTCTCCGGGTCAGAGCCGGGCATGTTCTTCTTCAGATAACTCAGCACCTTCTGCAGACACACGTACTCGGGCGGCTCTCGGAAATCGTCGGCACATTGGTCGAGCCAGGCTTGTAAAATCGATGCCATCGCACTGTGAGCAAATTCAGAGAGAACACATGGGTTGTATGCAGCAGGTATTGATGCAATCGCATGGATCTGTACCTAATATAACAACAGGAACACTGAGACATTCATCCCCCACGTGAGGGCAGTATGGACACTTCTGTGAGCACAGAATTTAATTTGTTCTTTTTAGGCAAGAAATATTATTAAGATAATACTTCATAGGAAACTAAAGGCTGCTTCTTCAATTACACCTTGAGAAACCAGCGCAGTCATTCATATTTTCTCTGCGTTGTATTATTGGATGTGTTATGAGACAGCTGATACTTGGCCTTTACACAAGCTCCTTGAAGCAAACAGGGCTGTGAATTGTCAAATGAAACAACAGCTCTGCTGCCCACGTCCCGCTCCAGCACCGAACCCTGACTGGGGCTCGCTGGGCGCTGCAAAACCAAACTTACGTCCTGAGCACTGTGCTGGATCCGGGGGAATTCTGGGTTCCATGTTCTTCAGAGCCCGAGATCTCCAGGTTTCCGTATCTGAAAAAATGAGATGGCTGTTTAGAGGAACCTCTACTGAGCAACCCAAACAGCGTAATCCATATACAATTGGCATAAACATATAGATATTGGCATATTCATATACAATTGGCATGAAGACAAGGGCTTCATGCTGGACAATTCCACCGTGGCTGGGGAAGCTGCGGCAGAGATGAAGGGTTTGCACATATCCCCCGTGCACTGGTCTTTTTTTAAGGGACAAGCTGTATTGGTTTTCTTGTGTCGGTCCCAGTTTGGTTCCTTAGCGGTCAGACCACGCACGCTTTCCCCACCTGGCGCTTAAGCTTTAATGAGATTTGGGATGTGGGCAACGTGCATTTACACATGGTGTGTTTACGCTGAAATCCTGAATTTTGCAGGATTCTTTTCTGTCAACATCCCCCTGTCGTGTATAATAAATGACGGCTCAGTTTCCATTCTGTCCCGGCTCTCACCTGTCCAGGAGCAGTTCCAGGACTGTGCTGGTGGAAGCAAAGGCCCTGTACGTGGAGAGGAAGATGCTGATGTATGTGAAGTCATTATCGGCAAAGGCCGTCGGAAGCGTCTCCACCAGCTTTTCCAAAGTTCCAGCTTTCAGGGCCCTGCTGTTGCACGTCTCGTCCGGGCTGACAGTGTGTCCTGCAGGGAACTGGTCCCCTTCAGCCTACAAAGTGGAAACAAAGACAAAGCACAAAACTCAGACAGAAGCCAGAGCCCCGACAGAGCTTGCACAACGAAACACAGATTCCATTCCACCTTTTCACAGGAATAGTCCATCTCTAGTTACTAAACAATTTTGTCGGTTTGGGCTCTCCAAACACCAAATGCTGTATCAAATACTGGAGGACAATCAAGACATTTCTTATTGAAACAGCCAAGTGTTTCCAGTGCTTAAGCTGTAATCTCCTGGTTGCCTTTGAAACTGACCATTCTCTCATAACAGGGCCAACCATTCAAAAACCCCGGATGCTTTCTTAGCATCCAGAAGTTTAAGAAAGGTTTCTCAGACTTCTTGCAGCATGAAAGATCTAAGTTCCTTCACTTACTCCAACCTCTACAAGAAAATACTAAGCAAGGTTTCAAGCTTCTCAGTACTTAAAGGAATTGGTAATAAAGCCCAACTCACTCAAAATGAACAAAAACAGTTGTATTCCTTTCAACACGGGTTCTATGAAATTTTCAGTTAGAGCTGCATTTCTCCCAGACACATCCACTACCAGCCAACGCTTTTCAGCTGAAAAGCCTCCAAATCACTCTACAAATGCAGCATCACTAAGAACTCTTCCCATCAGCTGGAAAATGTACAGGAGGTCAAAAATACTTTCTGCTGTTTCTCCCGGTAAAAACAGGAGGCAGAGGTGGGAAATCTGCCACTCAAAGTCTCTATACTACCAACCTGGACACCACACCAAAGCAAGTTCTTATATTATTGCCTTGGATCCTGAAGAAAATGTAGAAACATCGCAACGTAACATGAAAGTTCTACCCACCTCCTGACCCTCTGGCTCAAACTGCCACAGCTGCACCGATTGCAATGAAGTGAGGACACTTTGATCAGCTGGGGGCTTGGCCACCATGCCAGCTTTACTTACCCCGAGCCATCTTGCTCCTTCGCTGTCAGTCTGCTGGATCTGCGCTCTTCTCAGGCTGTCGCAGTCAACAGCTCCTTCTTGTGCGTCTTCAGCTCCATCCTCAGTTGTGCTCTGCCAGGAAAAGGGCCAAGAGAAACAAGTCAGAGAGAAAGGAACATGGTCCCTGCACAAGCGCAGGCTGCAGACACCAGCATGCCAGCACCAGGATCTCACAACACCTCAACAACGCTCACTTCAGTTGCCACTTTTTAGCTGCCTTCAGTTACCTGGGCCTTTTTGGGCTTTTAACTGAAAGCAGAGAGGAGCTGAGTGCACAACTTACTGCACAAGTCAATGAAAGAGGTAAGAATTAAACCAGAGAGTCCAGATCTCCTGAACCCCACCACTAACAGCCGCTGTATTAACATGCTGATACATGTTGAGGAGCAAAGCACTAGAGAATTGAAAACAGATGTAACAATTAACTTCAGAAATACATATACTGGTCCCCCTGCAACCACATAATGCTTTTTCTTCATACATACCACTTGAATAATTAAAGTTTCAGGGCTTTACTGACTACCATAGCCTTAAGCACAGCAACAACTCAATTAGAAAGGATTTGAGTGCAGTGCAACCAAATCCTGGTTTGGGGAAGCTGGGGTTTGGGGTTTTTTTGGGGGTTGCTTTTCTGGTTTTTTTTTACCTCTTTTAACTCTAAAATATCCCTAAGTCATACAGAACTGTCTGTGCACCAGTGACTTGCCTCTTGAACGCTCTGTGGAACCTCCACGTCTTCCCCAGGTTGGTTCCTCACATTTTCTTCCAGGCTCTGTGGAGTCTCCACGTCTTCTTCAGTTGGCTCGCTTGGAGTCTCCTCTGTGCACTCTGCAGTCTCTGTGTCTTCCTCTGTTGCCTTGCTTAGACCGTTCTCAACGCGCTCTGGAGTCTCTGCGTCTTTGTCTGATACCTTGCTTGTAGTCTCCACATCTTCCTCTCTTGTCTCGCTTAGAGTCTGCTCAATGCGCTCTGGAGTCTCCTCAACGCGCTCTGGAGGCTCCTCAGTACACTCTGGGCTCTCCACTTCTTCCTTGGTTGGCTTGGTCAGAGTCTCCTCAAGGCTGTGCAGAGACTCCACATCTTCCTCGTGTCTCTTCTGCCTGGGTGTCCTCCTCCTTGGTCTTCTCCAGCATCTCCAAAGAGACAGGTTCCGAAAGGGGAAGTTCCGAGCCTGTTAGAAAACAACGGAAAAACAGTTTTGAATTGCAGATAGCAACACATTTACTTTTAACGTCCTTGCAAAAGTACCGGGACAAGATCACATGAACCCTGAAATTCAGACACTATTACAATGCAAAAAATAGATAGGATCACAGAAACATTTTGGTTGGAAGAGACCATCGAGTGCAACCGTCAACCCACCCCTGGCACTGCCCCATGTCCCTCAGGACCTCATCTATGTCCCTTTTAAACCCCTCCAGGGATGGTGACCCCACCGCTGCCATGGGCAGCCTGTTCCAATGTCTAATAACCCTTTCACAGAATCCCAGAATCCCAGAATGTCAGGGGTTGGAAGGGACCTGGAAAGCTCATCCAGGAGCAGGAACACCCAGCTGAGGTTCCACAGGAAGGGGTCCAGGCGGGTTTGAATGTCTGCAGAGAAGGAGACTCCACAACCCCCATGGGCAGCCTGGGCCAGGCTCTGACACCCTCACCATGAAGAAGTTTCTTGTCAAATTTAAGAGGAACCTTTTGTATCTCAGTTTGTACCCGTCACCCCTTGTCCTGTCACTGGTTGTCACTGAGAAGAGCCTGGCTCCATCCTCCTGACACTCACCCTTTACATATTTATAAACATTAATGAGGTCACCCCTCAGTCTCCTCTTCTCCAGCTCCAGAGCCCCAGCTCCCTCAGCCTTTCCTCACACGGGAGATGCTCCACTCCCTCCAGCATCTTGGTGGCTGCGCTGGACTCTCTCCAGCAGTTCCCTGTCCTTCTGGAGCTGAGGGGCCACAACTGGACACAATATTCCAGGGGTGGTCTCCCCAGGGCAGAGCAGAGGGGCAGGAGAACCTCTCTGACCTACTGACCACCCCCTTCTAACCCACCCCGGGTATCATTGGCTTCCTGGCCACAAGGGCCCAGTGCTGGCTCATGGTTTTCCTTCCTCAGTGTGATATATCACACTATATTTCAAATTTAATCTCTTTTTTTTAGCCATGCCTTTTAAGAAATGAGAAAGCATTACACAAATCCCTTTTATGAAGTGAAACTGCAAAAAGAACTATTACATTTTTTAGCACTAAAGGGACAATTTACCTGGGGAGGGAGGGCGGGCGGCGGGGCCCGGCTCGCTCATACCCGTCCGCAGCAGGGCCCGCAGCCGATCCCGCACATGGCGCTGTGTCCGCGTCCGCAGGCAGGGCTGCTGCCGGCTCCGCCAGCCCCGCACTCCCGCTCTCTCTCGCACCGACCGCTCGCCCCCACGCCAACGGCGGCGACGGCTCCGCCGGCACCACGGCGACCGGACGCGGCCTCGCGGCGGCACGCGCCGCCCGCAGCCGGCCAATCGCAGCTCGCCGCCGCTCCGCGCGCGCCCCCTTGCCCCGCCCTCAGCCCGCCCGCAGTCCGAGCCCTTGCTCAGCCGGACAAGGCGCCGGGAGCGGGACGGACGGACCGAGCCGGGAGCGTGGGCATCAGACTGTGCGTGGAACACAACGTGTGCTGCGGCAGAGCCCGGGGCGAGCGCTCCCGGAGCTGCTTCACGCACACGCACCACGCGCTGGGATTTTACTCCTGGCCCTTTAAAGATTCCTAGCACAATTGCTTACATACAGTTCTGAACTAGATATTCATTCTGTGGCTTAAAGTGTTAGTTCGTTAGTAGGCTCTTATTATGTAGTTGGTTAACCCTTTAAAATGTTATTTCCCTCTATCAATATAACTTCATAAACAAGTTTCCTAACTTTTTACATAGAACTTCACCACCTTTTCCTTTTCCAGGTTCAGAGCCCGTGCCCCATTTGGTTATATCTGTAAACATTAAACATCTTCTCAGCACGAACCACAGCTGCATTTCTCACAGTTCCCCTTTTTGCTTTTTATCCCATTGATTCGTGCTTTGACTTCAAAGTTAGCCAGCACCTGCCTAAAATCATTAATTTATACCCCGTTCCTTTTGCTGCCATTTCAGGATCGATAGGCATGGCTGAGATTTGCATGCCTTGGACTGCTGAATGTAGTAACTGAATAAAGCACGGGATCATGCATGGCACAAACAGTAAACGCAGAAATGCACATACTATCACGAACCCTATTTTCTTCCACCAGGCTACAGTTTCGAGACCAATATCCATTAGGTGGACCTGGCCACCAAGTGGGAGGAATAGAGGTACTTGACGAATTTGCCCTCAACGCTAACTGACAAGGGGTTCGTCCAACGTATTCAGTCATTTGAGACCCCCCACATATCCAGCACGAGGTGACATTTAATTCTCGGGCTGTCTTTTCCATAAGATCTATAAACAGGTTTTTCCCTGCTGTCGGTAATTGTAATCCTTTGTCTTTTTGCCTTATTTCCTCATACCAATCACTGCTGTTCTGTACCAATTTCTGTTGCTCTTGCTTTCCTTTTAATTCCTGAGTGGCACTCTTAACTAACTCCTCCTTCTACTGATCTTGCACTCCCCCTCCATCTGAATAGCCCCACTCACCACCTTGTGTAAAACAGATCCTCTGTTCTCCCCTAGGGCAGGAGGCAGAGCCTACAGCGAGTCCACCTTTCTCTAGTGTTGCTTTATCCATGCGAGCCACGGAACCTGACACACCAATATGATGTTCACAGAGTTCGCTTTATTGTCGGACCGGGCTGGCTTTATAGCAAAGCTGCCCTGTCCACGCGCCTTACAACAACGTGATTGGTTGTAACTCGTGTTATACAATAACATGCTAGGCTGCATGTGCTGTCCACGCGCTCTGCACGCATGTGTCCGGCGATTGCTCACTCATTATTACATTCTAATGGTGCTCCTTTAGTCTCTTTTGTCTCTGGCTTCACCTCTCAGCCAGGCTGGCGACAACCCCATCCCCCTGGGGCGGGGGGGGCTCTGCCACTACATCTCCCCCTCTTTTATTTAATATTAACAATACGCCGTATCATGCTTTAAACACAGTGTGAAATACAGGGTAAGAACATTAAGGCTAATACAATTACAATTAACAAGAACAAACCTGTTTTCAATATTCCTTTTAACCAAACAAGGCATTCACCCCAAAAAACCCAATATCTTCTGTTATTTTCTTGTTCTGCAAATCTTCTATCTTTTTAACTTTTAAGTTCAAACAACACATACAATCAAACTCTTCATAACTGTGAACATGTCCAATAACAAAAAATTAATTGCTGCTCTGTTTTACAAAGTGGTATTCTCAACATTGGCTACATTCATTGCTTAAAGCGATAACATGTCTGAGGTTAAGGGTTGTCATCACTGCAACCGGTTTCTCCTCTGTTAGCTAGCCAAGGTCTCACCCACTTTGCTGGGATCCATGAATTTTTGTGGTTACCTGTAGAAACACAAGCATATCCCCTTCCCCAGGTTATTAGTGACATAGGACCTTCCCATTGTTGTGTTGTCGGATTAAACACACTAACCTTAGGCACATTTTCGGAAAAATCTTTGACATTTTTGATTTGGTGCATAACAACCGGTTCCATTTCAGTTTCACTTTTAGGATTAAGCCAGTTCAGCACATACAATGCCTTCATCAATACCTCTTCTGGGCTCACACCAATTCCCCCTTGTTTTTTCAAAACAGACAAAAGATTTTTTAATGCACGGTGTGCACGCTCAATAATTGCTTGGCCAGTAGAATTATAAGGGATTCCAAACAGGTGCTGTACCTTCCACTGGGTGAGGAAGGCTGCAAGTCTGTCAGAGTGGTATGCAGGACCATTATCTGTTTTGATTTGTGTAGGGACACCCATGACAGCAAAAGCTTGTAGTAAATGACGTTTTACTGCCTTTGCATTTGCTGAGGTCAAGGCTGTAGCCCACAGCAGTCCTGAACAGGTATCTATGGAGACATGAATGTACTTTTGTCTGCCAAATGGTGCAAATTCAGTAATATCAGTTTGCCATAACTGACCTGGCTGCAAGCCCCGAGGATTTACTCCCTTTTGTTGGAGAGGGACTATGCGGGCACAATCAGGACAAGCTGCGATAATGGCTCGAGCTTGTTCCTTTGTAATTGTAAACTGCTTTCGGAGTGCTGCTGAGGATTGATGAAAGAATTCGTGAGCTTGTCTGGCTTGTTCAAAAGGGGATATATCTGCTACTGCCACAAGTTTGTCTATGGTGCTGTTTCCCTCTACTAGACCACCTGGTATGTTAGTATGGCTTTTTATATGCATGATAAATACTGGTGCTGTCCTATAATCTAATACGTTCCACAAATCTAACAATGCTTCAAACAACAAGGAATTGGAAACTCGCTGCAAAAGCGCTCTATGTATTCTTTGTACAATTCCCACAACATAAAGAGAATCTGTTACCAGATTAACTGGAGAGTTATGCCATTTTTGCAATGCTGCTAAGCATATTGAGGGCAGTTTCTTTTAATATGTCCTGTGTGTTTGCAAGTAAAACATGCTAGGCCACAATAAGAAGGGCTTCCACCTTTCATTGCAGGCTTACGTGCTGCAGCCAAGGCCGCAGCGTGGGCTTGAGCATGTATTTTTGCTTTTTCTACCTCCTGTTGCATAATCGGTACCCGTGTGCAAGCTTCCACCATCTCTGCTAAAGAAGCAGTTTTTCCCAAACCGGCTAATATCTGTTGGCATTGGGTGTTTGCATTCATCATAGCCAAATCTTTCCCCACAGCAGCTTTTGCCTCTGGAGTCAAGTTAGGAGAGGCATCTATCACTTCTTTCAAACGATCTACAAACTTCATATATGGTTCCCCAGGATCCCACTCTATTGTAGAATAGGGTGGCACAGGGTTACCTCTATTTGGCAATTCTTTCACTGCTGCCAAGGCAAGCCCTTGCGTTTGCTGCAAAATCCTTGGATGAAGCGCTGCCTGAGTAGCACCATCCGCATATTGCCCACGACCCAGTAACCGGTCCATGCTCGCTAACCGCAACGGATCATCAGCTGGTAAACGAACATTTTCTAATACTGCCAATTCCACTTTCCCCTGCCACTTGTCCAAGAACAGCAAATACCCCGTTGGAGGAAGCAATAACTCCATCAATGCCCTAATATCTGTTTGAGTTAGTACTTGCCCCTTGAAAAATGAATTGATTAGCTGCATCACATGCTTATTATCCATACCATATTGCATAACTGCACTTTGCAATTGCTTAACCGTTTTCCAATCAAAAGGCGACCACTGCCTTTGTCCTCTATTATCTATGTGCACTGGCACTGCTGTAATACTACCAGGTAACATGATCCCTTCAATAGTTGCATCTCTGATTACCCCTTGCCAACGTTGCCCTGCATTATAAGAATGATCTCGAGGAATATCTCTACCCTGATGCACAGGGGCAGCACCCAAATTATCATTATTATCACTGCTATACAATTCCCTTGTGTTTCCCTGTGGATCAGTAAGTCGACGCATATTTGCAAACCGATCTACTAACCCAGTCTCCAGCCCTTTTCCATATCGCGCTCTCAAATATTCATCTGCTTCTCTTACAGACCACATCCCATCTTCAACACATTGTCTAGCCCATTTTTGTATTCTCTCCCTTTTGATACGGAGCTCCTCCGGAGTGAGGTCTAATTCCACCCCCTCCCTTTCCTGTTTTCCCCGTTTTTCACATTCCCTGCCAATTGCCTCCAGCCCGTCCTTAATTGCATCTGACGCCTTTTTATATGCTATTAACCGCGAAGTTTTACTGTTACCGCCATCTAGTCGTTTCATAGCTTCTAGAACTTCTTGCATCTGGCTCTCCTGCCGTCTCAGTAAGTCCTTCAGGCTCTGCACGTGGCTCTCCTCCTGGCAGTCAGGGCGATTCTGCGGTGCTCCGTCCTGGTGTTCCATCGGCTCCTCCGGCAAGGGCACGTCGGCTGGATTAACTTGTCCTGGCTTGTTGAAACTTGCCGGTTGCTGCCATTCGTTGTCGGAGCCAGGCAATGGCTCAACGGGCGCAGAGGGTATAATTTGCTCTCCGCCCCAGAACTCCAGATCTGATAC
The DNA here is from genome assembly GCF_037038585.1 of Patagioenas fasciata. NCBI lineage: Eukaryota > Metazoa > Chordata > Aves > Columbiformes > Columbidae > Patagioenas > Patagioenas fasciata. Next base: position 3,994,148 of record NW_027288510.1, read on the forward strand.
GGGACACACCAGCGGAGTTGATTCTTCGGAGTTCTCGGAGGGTGGGCAGCTCGCGGCGGGCGGCTCCGAGGGGACGGCACACAGCTCCGGCTCCTCTGAGACTTCCTGCACCAGCTGCCTGACCTCCCGCCAGGGTCCGGCGAGATCGCAAGCCTCGCGGCTCCCCCTTGTAACCGCTTCCCATAGTTCGGTCCCTATGTCCTCCCATGTACCGGGAGAAAAAAATTCGTCCGTCGAACGAACACAGCCCTTACGCTGGGCGAATAGTAACAGGCGCTCCACCGCGTCTTTTTCCAAAATTCTTCCTGTTCTTGCAGCCAGCTGCAGAATACTTCTCACTATTATTTTTCCTTCCACGGATGCCGTGTTTCCCATGCCACCTGCTCCCCCCAGGCCTACTTTCCGCTATGATTGAGCGCTGGGCTGGTGTCGCCCCCAGGTGGCGTCCTCGCGTCTTCACTTCCGGCGATCTTGCTTCGATACGAAGGATCACGTCGGGGTCACCAAAGTGTTGCTTTATCCATGCGAGCCACGGAACCTGACACACCAATGTGATGTTCACAGAGTTCGCTTTATTGTCGGACCGGGCTGGCTTTATAGCAAAGCTGCCCTGTCCACGCGCCTTACAACAACGTGATTGGTTGTAACTCGTGTTATACAATAACATGCTAGGCTGCATGTGCTGTCCACGCGCTCTGCACGCATGTGTCCGGCGATTGCTCACTCATTATTACCTTCTAATGGTGCTCCTTTAGTCTCTTTTGTCTCTGGCTTCACCTCTCAGCCAGGCTGGCGACAACCCCATCCCCCTGGGGCGGGGGGGGCTCTGCCACTACAAACATTAAAATACATTAACTCCAGACAAAAATGGGTTGAAAAAAGTTGATATACTTATCATATCAATATTAAATATTATACAAGGATCAAATATTATATAAAGATTTAATAATAAAATATATCAACTCCAGAAAATAATTATTGGGGAAGGTCTATGTACATAGTAAATAAATATTAAATATTAGTACATTAAATAAACATATTAAATAAATATTAAACATTAGTACATTAAATAAAAATATCACATAAATATTAAATATCAGTATGTTAAATAAAAAATATTAAATAAAGCTCAAATACTATATACAGCTAAAACATTTCAATATATTAACTCCAAGGAGAAATTAGTGGAAAAAGTTTACGTACTTATTCTGTGAATACTGAATATTATACAAGCTAAAATATTCTATAAAGCTAAGCTATTTAAATATAGGAACTCCAAGCAGACATCAGTAGAAAAAAGATTCTATAATATTGAAGGTTTCTGTAGAAGTATGGAAAGATTAAATATGATCAACACATCGAGTATTAAAATACATTAACTGCAGACAAAAACTGGAAAAAAGTTAATATACTCGTTATAGAAATATTAAATATGATACAAAGCTCAAACATTATATACAGGTCACATATTAAAATACATGAACTCCAGACTAAAACTGGGGGGAAAAAAGTTTACATACTTATAATATAAACAGTAAATCCTATCCAGAGCTCAGCCATTACAACCCATGAAGTGCGGGCTCCTCCTGTGCTGCAGCTTTTCTTCTCAGGATGCAGTCGAAGTTGCCCTGGGTGCTCATGGCGTAGAACACGTTCGCCTTGGGTGGGATCGCCAGCTCCGCAAGAGAGGGAGCAGAGCGAGCGTTCATGGGCGCCCCACTCAGCGTTGGGGGTTTATTCTCACCGGCAGCTGGGACAACGTGGCGATGGCGTTTCTGACGTCGCTCCGCATGTTACTCTTGCCGGCAAAATGCAGCAGAGCTCTTCAAGCAGCAGCAGCAGCAGCAGAGTTCTGCTTCCCCACCTTTGTCCTCGGAGATGATCTGGACCAGCTCGTAATCCTCAGCCGAGCCAGACTGCAGGTTGTGCTTCTCCATGGCTCGCTGGGTGACAGCAGGAGCCTTCTCTTGGTTACTCAGCTGCAAAGAGGGAGTTGCAAGGAGTCGCTTGGTAACCAAGTCGCAGATTCTGCCAGACGCTAAAACACGCTCTTTGCGACACCTGGGGGTGGAGTTAGTTCAAGACAACAGACACTGCTCTAGAAATGCAGCAGGAAATCACAGCCTCTGCTCTCCTGAGCAACCGCTCGGAGAGGTGAGACCTTGTTCTCAGCAGCCATCGAATCCGCAGCAAGAGCTGCCCCAGCTGCTGTTTGCAGACATCCATTAATCCACAGTCTCCCCTGCTAAACACTTTCTGCGATGTCCTGCAAAGATTCTGGGCCTTGGAGCTGGGTTTGCTGGGGAAGGGGCACCTTGTGTCACAGCTCACACACCCCAGTGCTGAGCTGGACACACAACAGCCGGCGCTGGCAGAAGAGCAGGGGCAGCAAAGCCGGCACTTGCTCAGAGTGCTTCCCTTGGCATTGTTGATCAAATACAAGCTTCAATTTCAAAGCCAGAAACCTTGAGAGATGCTCTTTGCAAACCTCTCATTCATCCCCTGCTCCACATGTTTTGATTTGTAACATCGGTCACGTTCCCTGTCAAGGAGGTCTGATCGGGGAATAGGTGTTTCCGAAACTAAAAGCACCATTCAAGTCACCTGGGGTGAAAACACCACCCACAGTAACAGCGCTTTGCTGTTCCCACCGCTCACCAGGATGCTCCTGTAGATGTTGCCGCTTCTGTCCTCTTCTACGCTGGTGCGGATGACGCAGCTCTCTCCGCTCTGCTGGTTGTAGACTGGCAGGACTGGCGGCACTTCTTTTGATGGAACGGGAGTCACGGGGCCGGGGCACTTCTTGGAGCACTTGTCATCAGATGGCAGCAAGGGGGGAGACGAGATCAAACACATTCATTACCATTGAATTTCAAAGATCCAAAAGCTAAAGATGACACTCTTCAGCACAACAGCCTTAACAAGGGCTTCGGCAACCCAGTTAAGGCAGCTTAGGTCAAGAGAGCAGAGTCTGCAGGACAAAGCTCCCTGGGAACGGAACCCAGCCCAGCCCAGGCTTGGTCTGGGCAGTTCCTGGCAGGTCAAACCACAGGGCTGGTGAGCTCTGACCTCACCTGCTTCTCACTTGCTCAGCTGCTCTGCCTGCCCCAGAATTAGGCTGGGCTGATGTACATGAGCCCTCCCCCCAAAATCGCCTTTCCCAGAGCTCAGGTCCCTCCATTCCACTGCCAGCAACGCTCCAGTCAAGATCCACAGGCTTGGGCAAGCGCCTGGGGCCGCCGGCAGCGTCAGCAGCCTCGCACAGGCTGTTTGTGCTGAACACAGGGCCCGGGCCCTACCTTGTGCTGAGGCTCCTCAGCAGTGTCGGTGGGAGGGACGATGGTGACGGCGCTGTCCCCAGAGCTCCCACCTGGAGCAGGTTTGGGCTGCGCGTTGACGGGGGTGCTGAGGGCGCTCACCCCCAAGCCCAGGAACGGCCTAGGGGAGAAAAGAAAGCACAACAGAGCTGGGCTGAGCACAGCTGTCACTTGCTTCAACAATCTGACCTGCTGTTGTGTTTTCCTATCTCGAGTGGCCTATTGTTTGTGTGTGTATAGCAAATTAGACTCTATCCTTATTTGCTCTGTTTTGCTGCTGCAAATTTGAATTGAATTTATAATCCAGCACTAAAATCGTTCCTTTGTTTGACACCTTAGAGTTATTTCTGAAGTCTTTAGTCGATAACCCTCATGGCTACTTACACCAATAGAAAGAGACAACAGCAATACGTATTTCTAGCTGGCGGTGTCTCCTCGCAGCACTGCAGTGCTCTGGATCCCCAGCCAGGTTTGTCAGCTGGTGTTTGATTTATTCCAGTTCATATTCACACACCAAACCCCCTCCCCGTTGTACTCACAGGCTGAATCTCTTCACCACGCTCTTCTGAGCTCTGCCCGCTGCGGTGCTCTGGTCAGGAGCTGCTCCTTCGATTTCACGTGACAGACGGAAACTGCAGAACAGGCAATACCGTTAGTTAAATATCTCAAAGTGGCCATATTTGAGAAGCCCTGGGTCACTCCCACGTCCCAGAGGGTTCATCCCCACGAGGAGGAGCGCAGCTCTGTGCGTGTGTATTTCCACTCTCCGGGAGCAGCTCCTGGCAGCGCAGAGCTCAAGGCTGAGAGAACCTGAACCTGCCTGCGGGGGAAGAAAAGCTGCTTCGCCAGCTGGGCTGAGACCCTACCTCTCCTCATCACTTCAATGCCGCTGCCTCCTAAAGCACTGCACGAATTTCTCATCTCCTGTCATGCAATAGCTGTTACATGAGGACTGCAACAGCTTCATTTGTGCGATTACTTCAAACTCCTAAGAAAACAAATAATAAAATAGGAATTCTAATTAGAAAAATCAAGCCAGTCTCGTTAATACACTAAACACACGCAGCAACAGATCCAGGACAAACTGCCCTCGGACAGAGGAAACCCCGGCACCTTCGCTCCTACTGATCTCTGACCAACAAGGCTCAGGCTGGAAGGCAACGCTCAGCCTTGATTTCTCGGTCCCAGGTACCCGCTTCGCTCTCTGCACCTTTGACCCACAACTATTTACTGCAGCACAAGGAAGATGGTCACAGACTGCATCTTGTGGCCAGCAAAGGTCTCACGCCAGCAGGTCTGATGCGCTCCCAGCACACAGAACACGCTCGTGTAACGTGTTCCCGTGAACACCAAACGGGGGGAACGTGCCCCAGACGTAACTCCCGCGGCAGCGAGTGCCCTGCGGCTCCTCTTCCCCTGCTGCCCGCATCTAAAAGGAATTTCTCTTCCCGCGCCGCCCCTCACAGCCCGGCAGAGGTTCACAGCGTGCCGGGGACTGTTCCTTCCTCACCCTCTGAGTAACGTGAGCGGCTGTTGGATACGCCCAGCAAAGACAACAGGCCTCGCCAAGAGAACGCTCTAGCAGAGAGCGTCAGGCACTAACGATCACAGAACAGTCACCGTTCCACTTACCCTTTGCCGCTTCTCAAAATTGATCAGGCCGCCCTGTTGGAAGGACAGAGAAGGGATCAGAGGAGAAGAGCACAGGCTCGGCTGGAGTTAATCACAAACAGGATGAACAGGATGAAGTAGCGACACCAAGGGACAGGCCAGAGCTGCCCTGACCAAAGGCCTCTACAAAGACCCGTTTCCAGCTCTAGGATAAGCCACAGCACTCGTGTACCTGAGTCTATTTGTTAAATACATTCCTCTCTTTTTAAGAACTGCACTAGCACCCAGTGGAAGATGCAGGAGCAGACACAGTGTCTGCAAGGGAGGGAGGAGATTTAGGATTCCAAAAATTGCCCCAAATTACCTCGAGATAGTCCTGAAGGGCTGTGTCCAGCATGACGAGGTCAGTGAGGAAGGTACCCAGGTAAGGTACCGTGCCTTGTGTGACTCCCTGCAAACGGTCAGAGCAATGGTGGATTAATTGACTGAGAAGTCATAATTATACTAATTAGAATACTCCTGTGGAAGCAAACCAAAGACAACTAGTCTGCTTCACCAAACAGCGCTCTTGTAAATGATGCTTTCACGACATCATCCTTGGTATCTCAGCCAGCGGTTCATGTCTGCACAGAGCGGTATATAAGCCAAAGTGCTCATTCGTAACTCCTCTGCGTCAAATCTCGCTGTGCGGCACCTCTCGCCCCAGCAGAAAAGCCGGGATTTACAGACCCGTCTTCCCCAAAGCACCGCATACGGGAGCTCATTGGTCAGGAACAGGGCTGAGCTCGGCTTTGGGTGAGATCACAACCTGGCAACTCAAGCTCATTCCCACCTTCAGCAGCAGCTCCCTGCTCGTCGCAAAGTTGTCACAGTCGGAGAAGATTTCGCAAAGCTCTTCGAACATCAGCATTGTGTCCCTGTACAGGAAAAGATTCAATGATTTAAGTTGTTTGTAAGCACTCTGAATCAGACCAGGGTACAATTTTTTTCTCAAGAATCGTTAACAGTTGGGCACAGAAAAGATAAAAGCACCAAAACACATCCAGTGACACACTGCACAGCCTTACTTTGGAACGCAGGCCCAGGTCTTCTTCAGGCGATAAACCGAGGTGGACTGCAAGGCGGAAACGATGGCCTTCAGAGACGAAAAGTTGTTCAGGATCCTACATTGCTGTGAAAGGAGCGGTTAGAAACACAGGAGCGTTAAACGTCAGCATCACCAATAGTCAGTGCTCTTCTGTCTGCCCCGTGTCCTGCTTGCTGCACATTCTCCCTGCTAAGCGGGCAGCTCTACAAATACTGAGCATCAAAAATATCACTCCCCGCTACAACCCCCCTGTCCCCTCCCAGCTCCACGGCACCCGCACAAGGAACGTTAAACAGTCGCGAATAAACGCTTTACACGTCCGATACGGATCCACTTCTCCAAGATCTTCGCTCTTGGCTGTGTCTTTAATTCTTTGCTCTCCAGGATGGTGCTGAGCACGCAGTTGGTGACGGCGTTGAACTGCGAGATGGTGGCTCTGATGCTCTGTGCCAGCTGTTTGTTCTCTTTCTTGTCCCTTCGGGACCAGATGCAGCCCAGGCAGTGGTGGGGCACAACGTTCTGGAAGAGTGTCTAGAGGGAAACAGAGGTGTCCAACTCAGCCTGGAGCGCTACTGCCCACAGCAAGAAATGCACGGTTACAGTACAAACTGCAGCTGAATCCAGTATGGTATTAAAAGGGAAATATTGGTTTTCTCTCCAGTTTAAAATATACACTTTGGTATAACTCTTTAGGCCTGACGCCCTAAAAGAACTGTCAGCTAAACTGTCCTGGAAAAATAAAAGACACCTTTCTATCACTTACATTACCAGGGGGAAAGATTTCTATATCATGATACTTTTGAAAGAGATTGATACAAATAAGCCAAATCGGAGCACTACAGTTACAAAGTACTTCTACATCTTCAGGTGAGGTAGCCTAAGATACAGTCAAAATACGCTATTTCTGAGGGGTCAAATGCTAAACTTTGCAAAAGAGGCCACACAGTCTACATCCACACTGTATAACAAAAAGACAAACACCTTCAGAAGAACTGAAGGAAAAGCCCAATCAATGAAGCAAGTCTGGATAACCAAGCAGAGCTGCGCTCTGTGTCCCAGCAACAGAGCGGTTCTGGAACAACAGACTTACACCGATATAAGTTAAAAAACAAACAAACAAACAATGAGAAGCCCAGAACTCTTTCCCCGAGCATTTCAAGTAATACCTATGATCTACATACCGCGTCCATGTATGTCAGCTGTTCTGCCACCAGGTCTTCTTGGGACAGCGAGAATTCTTCTGGGCCGCTGATCTCCAGTTCCTCTTCCTCGTCCGGGGTGCAGGGAGAAAGGCTGTGGAACGCGTCTGGCCAGCGGGGAAAACACGAGTCAGTGAATTGATACAGAAAACAAGTAATCAAAGCAGGTATTTGGAAAATCACTACATAGAAGAACAGAACATGCAAAGGGACCTGCCTGGGGTAACGGCCTCACCGTGCTGCATATTTTAGGGAGACAGAGAAGGTCCAGAAGATTAAATGGGCAAAGAGAAGGTAGAAGAAAAAGAAATAGGGAGAACTGAGCTGTTCAGGGTCTCTTAGCTGAGAAGTGCCTTAACCCATTCACTAACCATTCTTTGGAAAGAACAAACCCACCAACCCCCCCACAACAACTCCTTATTAACACTGCAGAACTTTGATAATCTGCTTGTCAGCATTTACGCATTCTATACTCTGAAAAACAGCTGAACTGCAAAGAGACAAGACTGCAATTATACTCCCAAAATATTACGCTGAGAATGCTCTTATGTCCACGTTTCAAGGGAAGAGGAGGAGAAGGGAGAGAGACCAGTTGGAAAGTTAAAACGTGCTTTGCTAGTACTACTGATGAGGAGAGAAAGTAATGCAAAATATACGAAACCAATCGTGGCTCCAGCAGCTTCAGGACAGGCCCCCGGACGCCCTGGGCTGGACTCGGCACTAAACCAGAGCTGGATTCAGGGCTGCAGGGCTGTACAGAATTGATCAGCAGCCTTGGCTGCCGCAGCACTAAGTCTAAACCTGGGCCTTTTCTGCACACCAGTCCTACCGTTATGCGCTCCAGAGCCAACGGGGTCTGAAAAACACGCAGGTAACGTGAGAAAAATGCATGTAGTAGAACTCAGTCTGCCTACTAAGGCTGGAAGTTGATTCCAGTACTCATTCACATACCACGTGAGCTCTTACGACTTTTCGGCTCACGGCACAGGAAGCTTTGTGCTCTGGATAAGGGGATGTGTCAGGCTTGACGCTGGGAGAACACACAGACAGCAGAGAAAGGTACTTTACCATCATTCTCCCATTCTTCTTTCTGGAACTGCTCCAGGAGGTTCTGCGCCCTCTTCTCCGGGTCAGAGCCGGGCATGTTCTTCTTCAGATAACTCAGCACCTTCTGCAGACACACGTACTCGGGCGGCTCTCGGAAATCGTCGGCACATTGGTCGAGCCAGGCTTGTAAAATCGATGCCATCGCACTGTGAGCAAATTCAGAGAGAACACATGGGTTGTATGCAGCAGGTATTGATGCAATCGCATGGATCTGTACCTAATATAACAACAGGAACACTGAGACATTCATCCCCCACGTGAGGGCAGTATGGACACTTCTGTGAGCACAGAATTTAATTTGTTCTTTTTAGGCAAGAAATATTATTAAGATAATACTTCATAGGAAACTAAAGGCTGCTTCTTCAATTACACCTTGAGAAACCAGCGCAGTCATTCATATTTTCTCTGCGTTGTATTATTGGATGTGTTATGAGACAGCTGATACTTGGCCTTTACACAAGCTCCTTGAAGCAAACAGGGCTGTGAATTGTCAAATGAAACAACAGCTCTGCTGCCCACGTCCCGCTCCAGCACCGAACCCTGACTGGGGCTCGCTGGGCGCTGCAAAACCAAACTTACGTCCTGAGCACTGTGCTGGATCCGGGGGAATTCTGGGTTCCATGTTCTTCAGAGCCCGAGATCTCCAGGTTTCCGTATCTGAAAAAATGAGATGGCTGTTTAGAGGAACCTCTACTGAGCAACCCAAACAGCGTAATCCATATACAATTGGCATAAACATATAGATATTGGCATATTCATATACAATTGGCATGAAGACAAGGGCTTCATGCTGGACAATTCCACCGTGGCTGGGGAAGCTGCGGCAGAGATGAAGGGTTTGCACATATCCCCCGTGCACTGGTCTTTTTTTAAGGGACAAGCTGTATTGGTTTTCTTGTGTCGGTCCCAGTTTGGTTCCTTAGCGGTCAGACCACGCACGCTTTCCCCACCTGGCGCTTAAGCTTTAATGAGATTTGGGATGTGGGCAACGTGCATTTACACATGGTGTGTTTACGCTGAAATCCTGAATTTTGCAGGATTCTTTTCTGTCAACATCCCCCTGTCGTGTATAATAAATGACGGCTCAGTTTCCATTCTGTCCCGGCTCTCACCTGTCCAGGAGCAGTTCCAGGACTGTGCTGGTGGAAGCAAAGGCCCTGTACGTGGAGAGGAAGATGCTGATGTATGTGAAGTCATTATCGGCAAAGGCCGTCGGAAGCGTCTCCACCAGCTTTTCCAAAGTTCCAGCTTTCAGGGCCCTGCTGTTGCACGTCTCGTCCGGGCTGACAGTGTGTCCTGCAGGGAACTGGTCCCCTTCAGCCTACAAAGTGGAAACAAAGACAAAGCACAAAACTCAGACAGAAGCCAGAGCCCCGACAGAGCTTGCACAACGAAACACAGATTCCATTCCACCTTTTCACAGGAATAGTCCATCTCTAGTTACTAAACAATTTTGTCGGCTTGGGCTCTCCAAACACCAAATGCTGTATCAAATACTGGAGGACAATCAAGACATTTCTTATTGAAACAGCCAAGTGTTTCCAGTGCTTAAGCTGTAATCTCCTGGTTGCCTTTGAAACTGACCATTCTCTCATAACAGGGCCAACCATTCAAAAACCCCGGATGCTTTCTTAGCATCCAGAAGTTTAAGAAAGGTTTCTCAGACTTCTTGCAGCATGAAAGATCTAAGTTCCTTCACTTACTCCAACCTCTACAAGAAAATACTAAGCAAGGTTTCAAGCTTCTCAGTACTTAAAGGAATTGGTAATAAAGCCCAACTCACTCAAAATGAACAAAACCAGTTGCATTCCTTTCAACACGGGTTCTATGAAATTTTCAGTTAGAGCTGCATTTCTCTCAGACACATCCACTACCAGCCAACGCTTTTCAGCTGAAAAGCCTCCAAATCACTCTACAAATGCAGCATCACTAAGAACTCTTCCCATCAGCTGGAAAATGTACAGGAGGTCAAAAATACTTTCTGCTATTTCTCCCGGTAAAAACAGGAGGCAGAGATGGGAAATCTGCCACTCAAAGTCTCTATACTACCAACCTGGACACTACACCAAAGCAAGTTCTTATATTATTGCCTTGGATCCTGAAGAAAATGTAGAAACATCGCAACATAACATGAAAGTTCTACCCACCTCCTGACCCTCTGGCTCAAACTGCCACAGCTGCACCGATTGCAATGAAGTGAGGACACTTTGATCAGCTGGGGGCTTGGCCACCATGCCAGCTTTACTTACCCCGAGCCATCTTGCTCCTTCGCTGTCAGTCTGCTGGATCTGCGCTCTTCTCAGGCTGTCGCAGTCAACAGCTCCTTCTTGTGCGTCTTCAGCTCCATCCTCAGTTGTGCTCTGCCAGGAAAAGGGCCAAGAGAAACAAGTCAGAGAGAAAGGAACATGGTCCCTGCACAAGCGCAGGCTGCAGACACCAGCATGCCAGCACCAGGATCTCACAACACCTCAACAACGCTCACTTCAGTTGCCACTTTTTAGCTGCCTTCAGTTACCTGGGCCTTTTTGGGCTTTTAACTGAAAGCAGAGAGGAGCTGAGTGCACAACTTGCTGCACAAGTCAATGAAAGAGGTAAGAATTAAACCAGAGAGTCCAGATCTCCTGAACCCCACCACTAACAGCCGCTGTATTAACATGCTGATACATGTTGAGGAGCAAAGCACTAGAGAATTGAAAATAGATGTAACAATTAACTTCAGAAATACATATACTGGTCCCCCTGCAACCACATAATGCTTTTTCTTCATACATACCACTTGAATAATTAAAGTTTCAGGGCTTTACTGACTACCATAGCCTTAAGCACAGCAACAACTCAATTAGAAAGGATTTGAGTGCAGTGCAACCAAATCCTGGTTTGGGGAAGCTGGGGTTTGGGGTTTTTTTGGGGGTTGCTTTTCTGTTTTTTTTTTACCTCTTTTAACTCTGAAATATCCCTAAGTCATACAGAACTGTCTGTGCACCAGTGACTTGCCTCTTGAACGCTCTGTGGAACCTCCACGTCTTCCCCAGGTTGGTTCCTCACATTTTCTTCCAGGCTCTGTGGAGTCTCCACGTCTTCTTCAGTTGGCTCGCTTGGAGTCTCCTCTGTGCACTCTGCAGTCTCTGTGTCTTCCTCTGTTGCCTTGCTTAGACCGTTCTCAATGCGCTCTGGAGTCTCTGCGTCTTTGTCTGATACCTTGCTTGTAGTCTCCACATCTTCCTCTCTTGTCTCGCTTAGAGTCTGCTCAATGCGCTCTGGAGTCTCCTCAACGCGCTCTGGAGGCTCCTCAGTACACTCTGGGCTCTCCACTTCTTCCTTGGTTGGCTTGGTCAGAGTCTCCTCAAGGCTGTGCAGAGACTCCACATCTTCCTCGTGTCTCTTCTGCCTGGGTGTCCTCCTCCTTGGTCTTCTCCAGCATCTCCAAAGAGACAGGTTCCGAAAGGGGAAGTTCCGAGCCTGTTAGAAAACAACGGAAAAACAGTTTTGAATTGCAGATAGCAACACATTTACTTTTAACGTCCTTGCAAAAGTACCGGGACAAGATCACATGAACCCTGAAATTCAGACACTATTACAATGCAAAAAATAGATAGGATCATAGAAACATTTTGGTTGGAAGAGACCATCGAGTGCAACCGTCAACCCACCCCTGGCACTGCCCCATGTCCCTCAGGACCTCATCTATGTCCCTTTTAAACCCCTCCAGGGATGGTGACTCCACCGCTGCCATGGGCAGCCTGTTCCAATGTCTAATAACCCTTTCACAGAATCCCAGAATCCCAGAATGTCAGGGGTTGGAAGGGACCTGGAAAGCTCATCCAGGAGCAGGAACACCCAGCTGAGGTTCCACAGGAAGGTGTCCAGGCGGGTTTGAATGTCTGCAGAGAAGGAGACTCCACAACCCCCATGGGCAGCCTGGGCCAGGCTCTGACACCCTCACCATGAAGAAGTTTCTTGTCAAATTTAAGAGGAACCTTTTGTGTCTCAGTTTGTACCCGTCACCCCTTGTCCTGTCACTGGTTGTCACTGAGAAGAGCCTGGCTCCATCCTCCTGACACTCACCCTTTACATATTTATAAACATTAATGAGGTCCCCCCTCAGTCTCCTCTTCTCCAGCTCCAGAGCCCCAGCTCCCTCAGCCTTTCCTCACACGGGAGATGCTCCACTCCCTTCAGCATCTTGGTGGCTGCGCTGGACTCTCTCCAGCAGTTCCCTGTCCTTCTGGAGCTGAGGGGCCACAACTGGACACAATATTCCAGGTGTGGTCTCCCCAGGGCAGAGCAGAGGGGCAGGAGAACCTCTCTGACCTACTGACCACCCCCTTCTAACCCACCCCGGGTATCATTGGCTTCCTGGCCACAAGGGCCCAGTGCTGGCTCATGGTTTTCCTTCCTCAGTGTGATATATCACACTATATTTCAAATTTAATCTCTTTTTTTTAGCCATGCCTTTTAAGAAATGAGAAAGCGTTACACAAATCCCTTTTATGAAGTGAAACTGCAAAAAGAACTATTACATTTTTTAGCACTAAAGGGACAATTTACCTGGGGAGGGCGGGCGGCGGGGCCCGGCTCGCTCATACCCGTCCGCAGCAGGGCCCGCAGCCGATCCCGCACATGGCGCTGTGTCCGCGTCCGCAGGCAGGGCTGCTGCCGGCTCCGCCAGCCCCGCACTCCCGCTCTCTCTCGCACCGACCGCTCGCCCCCACGCCAACGGCGGCGACGGCTCCGCCGGCACCACGGCGACCGGACGCGGCCTCGCGGCGGCACGCGCCGCCCGCAGCCGGCCAATCGCAGCTCGCCGCCGCTCCGCGCGCGCCCCCTTGCCCCGCCCTCAGCCCGCCCGCAGTCCGAGCCCTTGCTCAGCCGGACAAGGCGCCGGGAGCGGGACGGACGGACCGAGCCGGGAGCGTGGGCATCAGACTGTGCGTGGAACACAACGTGTGCTGCGGCAGAGCCCGGGGCGAGCGCTCCCGGAGCTGCTTCACGCACACGCACCACGCGCTGGGATTTTACTCCTGGCCCTTTAAAGATTCCTAGCACAATTGCTTACATACAGTTCTGAACTAGATATTCATTCTGTGGCTTAAAGTGTTAGTTCGTTAGTAGGCTCTTATTATGTAGTTGGTTAACCCTTTAAAATGTTATTTCCCTCTATCAATATAACTTCATAAACAAGTTTCCTAACTTTTTACATAGAACTTCACCACCTTTTCCTTTTCCAGGTTCAGAGCCCGTGCCCCATTTGGTTATATCTGTAAACATTAAACATCTTCTCAGCACGAACCACAGCTGCATTTCTCACAGTTCCCCTTTTTGCTTTTTATCCCGTTGATTCGTGCTTTGACTTCAAAGTTAGCCAGCACCTGCCTAAAATCATTAATTTATACCCCGTTCCTTTTGTTGCCATTTCAGGATCGATAGGCATGGCTGAGATTTGCATGCCTTGGACTGCTGAATGTAGTAACTGAATAAAGCACGGGATCATGCATGGCACAAACAGTAAACGCAGAAATGCACATACTCTCACGAACCCTATTTTCTTCCACCAGGCTACAGTTTCGAGACCAATATCCATTAGGTGGACCTGGCCACCAAGTGGGAGGAATAGAGGTACTTGACGAATTTGCCCTCAACGCTAACTGACAAGGGGTTCGTCCAACGTATTCAGTCATTTGAGACCCCCCACATATCCAGCACGAGGTGACATTTAATTCTCGGGCTGTCTTTTCCATAAGATCTATAAACAGGTTTTTCCCTGCTGTCGGTAATTGTAATCCTTTGTCTTTTTGCCTTATTTCCTCATACCAATCACTGCTGTTCTGTACCAATTTCTGTTGCTCTTGCTTTCCTTTTAATTCCTGAGTGGCACTCTTAACTAACTCCTCCTTCTACTGATCTTGCACTCCCCCTCCATCTGAATAGCCCCACTCACCACCTTGTGTAAAACAGATCCTCTGTTCTCCCCTAGGGCAGGAGGCAGAGCCTACAGCGAGTCCACCTTTCTCTAGGTTAGTTGCTACCCATCATTCCTGCCCTTGGATTTCACACTTCTCCAATTTTTTTCTATCATAACATCCAGAATTAATAGGAGCGTGATAATGTAGAACATATTGGGTTAGTCTCCCTATTCTCACACGCTCGTAGCACTTGGTACAGGGATTGGCCAGGCTAAGTTGGGAACAATAAGTCACCACTGCTAGCAAGGGGATCAGGTCCAGGGTTCTGCACCCTCTGCCTCTCTGGCCGACCAGGCTGCAGCCGCAGCCGAGTTCGTCATCTTCTCGGCAGCAAGGGCCGTGTCCCCGCCTTTCCTGTTTTTACCGTTAGCGTGGCGACTTTTTATCGTTTCCCAACTCTTGGCCTTCGCTTCCCAGGAACAACAGGAGCAACACGGAATGTGGTTTCTCTGTCTGCACTCTGTTCTCCTCATCACTGGTGGGCTCTAAATTCCCATTCACCCCTTCCGTAAATACCTCCCACCATTCTCCGCTATTCTTTTTCTATTCTTCCAGCGGCAACTGGAATCCTCAACCGAGCCCCGGTTTCCTTATCTTCTGTTCTTAGACATTTCTTACACAATCCTGTCGGTAAGTTCCCTTTGTGGATATGCTTATACCACAGTCCATTTACAACCTAAACATCAAATATAAAATGAGAATTACATATACAACTCGGTTCAACACATTTAGCTATTAAGCCATTCTCATTTTCATTTATACTGGGCATTCACATCAATAACACTAATAGTAGTTACATCACCAATCCCGTGTCAACTTCAATTTCAGTTCCCCTGGTTCTTGAGTTACTTTCCAGGTTCTTTCTTCCATCAGGGCTCCTCTAACTCGAGAGACGCATGTCCATCCTTTCCCTGCCCTCCCAACAGCTGTTTCTGTAGTTAACAAAACAAGAAAAGGTCCCTCCCATCATGGGGTTGGAGTTTCTTCTTTTCAGGTTTTCATTAGTGTTGCCCCCATATCTACCAGAAATTCTACTTGTTTGTTCTTTTGGGTTTCTTCTTCCCAATGCGGTGAGCACCACCCAGGCTGCTCACCCAGAAGGACTAAAACTGCTTCCCAGTGCAACCCCAAACACCCTTCACTTCAGCAGGTGACCGCACTTGTGCTTTCAGCTCCTGGGCTGGTGCTGTCCGGGCTTTCCCTGCTCAGCACTGACTGTGTTTTGGGAAGGCAGGAGCCAGTGCAAACCCTTCTCCGCTGTTCTGCTCTTTTTCTGCTCTTTTTCCCCTTTGCTGTGAAGCTCAGCTGCTCCATGAGTTATTGTGTTCTCCTGTGAGCGTGGGGTTTGTCCTCTGCTGTGGAGCACGAGAGCGAAGCCCCCGGAGCCCCGGCTGGTGCAGACCCCGCAGCGAGGGTGACAGACCCGGAGCCAGGAGCAGTTTCCCCAGGGTGAGGAGCAAGTGGAGCTGCTCACACCAAGGGCACAGGCAGGGTTGGTGCACGTCACCGGTTCTAAGGCTGTCACCAGAACCTGACAACCTGACAACAGTGTGCTGGCTCCCCGGGCAGTTGAAGTACAACCAGAACGCAAGAGGCAGCTTAAATTCGGGGTCGTCTTTTTGCCAGGAGCAACAAATGCCGTGATGGAGACAACGGGGAAAAGGTGGAAACTCTCAGACCGTGGTGCAGTCTCAGAGAGGAAAAGAGATGAACGAGACACTGATGAGCGGGAAAAGTTGACGTATTTATCATAGAAACATTAAAGGTTATATAGAGATGGAATGTTACACGAAGATCAAATATTTAAATACATTCGCTCCAGACACAAAATAGTGTTAAAAAGTTCATCTATTTATTATAGATACATTAAATATTATACAAAGCTCAAACATGATCTAAAGATCAAACATTAAAATCTACTAACTCCAGACAAGAATTGGTGGGAAAACGTTTGCATATTTATTATATAAGTATTAAATATTAAATAAAGATTAAATAGAATACTGCTCTAGAAATGCAGCAGGAAATCACAGCCTCTGCTCTCCTGAGCAACCGCTCGGAGAGGTGAGACCTTGTTCTCAGCAGCCATCGAATCCGCAGCAAGAGCTGCCCCAGCTGCTGTTTGCAGACATCCATTAATCCACAGTCTCCCCTGCTAAACACTTTCTGCGATGTCCTGCAAAGATTCTGGGCCTTGGAGCTGGGTTTGCTGGGGAAGGGGCACCTTGTGTCACAGCTCACACACCCCAGTGCTGAGCTGGACACACAACAGCCGGCGCTGGCAGAAGAGCAGGGGCAGCAAAGCCGGCACTTGCTCAGAGTGCTTCCCTTGGCATTGTTGATCAAATACAAGCTTCAATTTCAAGGCCAGAAACCTTGAGAGATGCTCTTTGCAAACCTCTCATTCATCCCCTGCTCCACATGTTTTGATTTGTAACATCGGTCACGTTCCCTGCCAAGGAGGTCTGATCGGGGAATAGGTGTTTCCGAAACTAAAAGCACCATTCAAGTCACCTGGGGTGAAAACACCACCCACAGTAACAGCGCTTTGCTGTTCCCACCGCTCACCAGGATGCTCCTGTAGATGTTGCCGCTTCTGTCCTCTTCTACGCTGGTGCGGATGACGCAGCTCTCTCCGCTCTGCTGGTTGTAGGCTGGCAGGACTGGCGGCACTTCTTTTGATGGAACGGGAGTCACGGGGCCGGGGCACTTCTTGGAGCACTTGTCATCAGATGGCAGCAAGGGGGGAGACGAGATCAAACACATTCATTACCATTGAATTTCAAAGATCCAAAAGCTAAAGATGACACTCTTCAGCACAACAGCCTTAACAAGGGCTTCGGCAACCCAGTTAAGGCAGCTTAGGTCAAGAGAGCAGAGTCTGCAGGACAAAGCTCCCTGGGAACGGAACCCAGCCCAGCCCAGGCTTGGTCTGGGCAGTTCCTGGCAGGTCAAACCACAGGGCTGGTGAGCTCTGACCTCACCTGCTTCTCACTTGCTCAGCTGCTCTGCCTGCCCCAGAATTAGGCTGGGCTGATGTACATGAGCCCTCCCCCCAAAATCGCCTTTCCCAGAGCTCAGGTCCCTCCATTCCACTGCCAGCAACGCTCCAGTCAAGATCCACAGGCTTGGGCAAGCGCCTGGGGCCGCCGGCAGCGTCAGCAGCCTCGCACAGGCTGTTTGTGCTGAACACAGGGCCCGGGCCCTACCTTGTGCTGAGGCTCCTCAGCAGTGTCGGTGGGAGGGACGATGGTGACGGTGCTGTCCCCAGAGCTCCCACCTGGAGCAGGTTTGGGCTGCGCGTTGACGGGGGTGCTGAGGGCGCTCACCCCCAAGCCCAGGAACGGCCTAGGGGAGAAAAGAAAGCACAACAGAGCTGGGCTGAGCACAGCTGTCACTTGCTTCAACAATCTGACCTGCTGTTGTGTTTTCCTATCTCGAGTGGCCTATTGTTTGTGTGTGTATAGCAAATTAGACTCTATCCTTATTTGCTCTGTTTTGCTGCTGCAAATTTGAATTGAATTTATAATCCAGCACTAAAATCGTTCCTTTGTTTGACACCTTAGAGTTATTTCTGCAGTCTTTAGTCGATAACCCTCCTGGCTACTTACACCAATAGAAAGAGACAACAGCAATACGTATTTCTAGCTGGCGGTGTCTCCTCGCAGCACTGCAGTGCTCTGGATCCCCAGCCAGGTTTGTCAGCTGGTGTTTGATTTATTCCAGTTCATATTCACGCACCAAACCCCCTCCCCGTTGTACTCACAGGCTGAATCTCTTCACCACGCTCTTCTGAGCTCTGCCTGCTGCGGTGCTCTGGTCAGGAGCTGCTCCTTCGATTTCACGTGACAGACAGAAACTGCAGAACAGGCAATACCGTTAGTTAAATATCTCAAAGTGGCCATATCTGAGAAGCCCTGGGTCACTCCCACGTCCCAGAGGGTTCATCCCCACGAGGAGGAGCGCAGCTCTGTGCGTGTGTATTTCCACTCTCCGGGAGCAGCTCCTGGCAGCGCAGAGCTCAAGGCTGAGAGAACCTGAACCTGCCTGCGGGGGAAGAAAAGCTGCTTCGCCAGCTGGGCTGAGACCCTACCTCTCCTCATCACTTCAATGCCGCTGCCTCCTAAACCACTGCACGAATTTCTCATCTCCTGTCACGCAATAGCTGTTACATGAGGACTGCAACAGCTTAATTTGTGCGATTACTTCAAACTCCTAAGAAAACAAATAATAAAATAGGAATTCTAATTAGAAAAATCAAGCCAGTCTCGTTAATACACTAAACACACGCAGCAACAGATCCAGGACAAACTGCCCTCGGACAGAGGAAACCCCGGCACCTTCGCTCCTACTGATCTCTGACCAACAAGGCTCAGGCTGGAAGGCAACGCTCAGCCTTGATTTCTCGGTCCCAGGTACCCGCTTCGCTCGCTGCACCTTTGACCCACAACTATTTACTGCAGCACAAGGAAGATGGTCACAGACTGCATCTTGTGGCCAGCAAAGGTCTCACGCCAGCAGGTCTGATGCGCTCCCAGCACACAGAACACGCTCGTGTAACGTGTTCCCGTGAACACCAAACGGGGGGAACGTGCCCCAGACGTAACTCCCGCGGCAGCGAGTGCCCTGCGGCTCCTCTTCCCCTGCTGCCCGCATCTAAAAGGAATTTCTCTTCCCGCGCTGCCCCGCACAGCCCGGCAGAGGTTCACAGCGTGCCGGGGACTGTTCCTTCCTCACCCTCTGAGTAACGTGAGCGGCTGTTGGATACGCCCAGCAAAGACAACAGGCCTCGCCAAGAGAACGCTCTAGCAGAGAGCGTCAGGCACTAACGATCACAGAACAGTCACCGTTCCACTTACCCTTCGCCGCTTCTCAAAATTGATCAGGCCGCCCTGTTGGAAGGACAGAGAAGGGATCGGAGGAGAAGAGCACAGGCTCGGCTGGAGTTAATCACAAACAGGATGAACAGGATGAAGTAGCGACACCAAGGGACGGGCCAGAGCTGCCCTGACCAAAGGCCTCTACAAAGACCCGTTTCCAGCTCTAGGATAAGCCACAGCACTCATGTACCTGAGTCTATTTGTTAAATACATTCCTCTCTTTTTAAGAACTGCACTAGCACCCAGTGGAAGATGCAGGAGCAGACACAGTGTCTGCAAGGGAGGGAGGAGATTTAGGATTCCAAAAATTGCCCCAAATTACCTCGAGATAGTCCTGAAGGGCTGTGTCCAGCATGACAAGGTCAGTGAGGAAGGTACCCAGGTAAGGTACCGTGCCTTGTGTGACTCCCTGCAAACGGTCAGAGCAATGGTGGATTAATTGACTGAGAAGTCATAATTATACTAATTAGAATACTCCTGTGGAAGCAAACCAAACACAACTAGTCTGCTTCACCAAACAGCGCTCTTGTAAATGATGCTTTCACGACATCATCCTTGGTATCTCAGCCAGCGGTTCATGTCTGCACAGAGCGGTATATAAGCCAAAGTGCTCATTCGTAACTCCTCTGCGTCAAATCTCGCTGTGCGGCACCTCTCGCCCCAGCAGAAAAGCCGGGATTTACAGACCCGTCTTCCCCAAAGCACCGCATACGGGAGCTCATTGGTCAGGAACAGGGCTGAGCTCGGCTTTGGGTGAGATCACAACCTGGCAACTCAAGCTCATTCCCACCTTCAGCAGCAGCTCCCTGCTCGTCGCAAAGTTGTCACAGTCGGAGAAGATTTCCCAAAGCTCTTCGAACATCAGCATTGTGTCCCTGTACAGGAAAAGATTAAATGATTTAAGTTGTTTGTAAGCACTCTGAATCAGATCAGGGGACAATTTTTTTCTCAAGAATCGTTAACAGTTGGGCACAGAACAGATAAAAGCACCAAAACACATCCAGTGACACACTGCACAGCCTTACTTTGGAACGCAGGCCCAGGTCTTCTTCAGGCGATAAACCGAGGTGGACTGCAAGGCGGAAACGATGGCCTTCAGAGACGAAAAGTTGTTCAGGATCCTACATTGCTGTGAAAGGAGCGGTTAGAAACACAGGAGCGTTAAACGTCAGCATCACCAATAGTCAGTGCTCTTCTGTCTGCCCCGTGTCCTGCTTGCTGCACATTCTCCCTGCTAAGCGGGCAGCTCTACAAATACTGAGCATCAAAAATATCACTCCCCGCTACAACCCCCCTGTCCCCTCCCAGCTCCACGGCACCCGCACAAGGAACGTTAAACAGTCGCGAATAAACGCTTTACACGTCCGATACGGATCCACTTCTCCAAGATCTTCGCTCTTGGCTGTGTCTTTAATTCTTTGCTCTCCAGGATGGTGCTGAGCACGCAGTTGGTGACGGCGTTGAACTGCGAGATGGTGGCTCTGATGCTCTGTGCCAGCTGTTTGTTCTCTTTCTTGTCCCTTCGGGACCAGATGCAGCCCAGGCAGTGGTGGGGCACAACGTTCTGGAAGAGTGTCTAGAGGGAAACAGAGGTGTCCAGCTCAGCCTGGAGCGCTACTGCCCACAGCAAGAAATGCACGGTCACAGTACAAACTGCAGCTGAATCCAGTATGGTATTAAAAGGGAAATATTGGTTTTCTCTCCAGTTTAAAATATACACTTTGGTATAACTCTTTAGGCCTGACGCCCTAAAAGAAGTGTCAGCTAAACTGTCCTGGAAAAATAAAAGACACCTTTCTATCACTTACATTACCAGGGGGAAAGATTTCTATATCATGATACTTTTGAAAGAGATTGATACAAATAAGCCAAATCGGAGCTCTACAGTTACAAAGTACTTCTACATCTTCAGGTGAGGTAGCCTAAGATACAGTCAAAATACGCTATTTCTGAGGGGTCAAATGCTAAACTTTGCAAAAGAGGCCACACAGTCTACATCCACACTGTATAACAAAAAGACAAACACCTTCAGAAGAACTGAAGGAAAAGCCCAATCAATGAAGCAAGTCTGGATAACCAAGCAGAGCTGCGCTCTGTGTCCCAGCAACAGAGCGGTTCTGGAACAACAGACTTACACCGATATAAGTTAAAAAACAAACAAACAAACAATGAGAAGCCCAGAACTCTTTCCCCGAGCATTTCAAGTAATACCTATGATCTACATACCGCATCCATGTATGTCAGCTGTTCTGCCACCAGGTCTTCTTGGAACAACGAGAACTCTTCTGGGCCGCTGATCTCCAGTTCCTCTTCCTCGTCCGGGGTGCAGGGAGAAAGGCTGTGGAACGCGTCTGGCCAGCGGGGAAAACACGAGTCAGTGAATTTATACAGAAAACAAGTAATCAAAGCAGGTATTTGGAAAATCACTACATAGAAGAACAGAACATGCAAAGGGACCTGCCTGGGGTAACGGCCTCACCGTGCTGCATATTTTAGGGAGATAGAGAAGGTCCAGAAGATTAAATGGGCAAAGAGAAGGTAGAAGAAAAAGAAATAGGGAGAACTGAGCTGTTCAGGGTCTCTTAGCTGAGAAGTGCCTTAACCCATTCACTAACCATTCTTTGGAAAGAACAAACCCACCAACCCCCCCACAACAACTCCTTATTAACACTGCAGAACTTTGATAATCTGCTTGTCAGCATTTACGCATTCTATACTCTGAAAAACAGCTGAACTGCAAAGAGACAAGACTGCAGTTATACCCCCAAAATATTACGCTGAGAATGCTCTTATGTCCACGTTTCAAGGGAAGAGGAGGAGAAGGGAGAGAGACCAGTTGGAAAGTTAAAACGTGCTTTGCTAGTACTACTGATGAGGAGAGAAAGTAATGCAAAATATACGAAACCAATCGTGGCTCCAGCAGCTTCAGGACAGGCCCCCGGACGCCCTGGGCTGGACTCGGCACTAAACCAGAGCTGGATTCAGGGCTGCAGGGCTGTACAGAATTGATCAGCAGCCTTGGCTGCCGCAGCACTAAGTCTAAACCTGGGCCTTTTCTGCACACCAGTCCTACCGTTATGCGCTCCAGAGCCAACGGGGTCTGAGAAACACGCAGGTAACGTGAGAAAAATGCATGTAGTAGAACTCAGTCTGCCTACTAAGGCTGGAAGTTGATTCCAGTACTCATTCACATACCACGTGAGCTCTTACGACTTTTCGGCTCACGGCACAGGAAGCTTTGTGCTCTGGATAAGGGGATGTGTCAGGCTTGACGCTGGGAGAACACACAGACAGCAGAGAAAGGTACTTTACCATCATTCTCCCATTCTTCTTTCTGGAACTGCTCCAGGAGGTTCTGCGCCCTCTTCTCCGGGTCAGAGCCGGGCATGTTCTTCTTCAGATAACTCAGCACCTTCTGCAGACACACGTACTCGGGCGGCTCTCGGAAATCGTCGGCACATTGGTCGAGCCAGGCTTGTAAAATCGATGCCATCGCACTGTGAGCAAATTCAGAGAGAACACATGGGTTGTATGCAGCAGGTATTGATGCAATCGCATGGATCTGTACCTAATATAACAACAGGAACACTGAGACATTCATCCCCCACGTGAGGGCAGTATGGACACTTCTGTGAGCACAGAATTTAATTTGTTCTTTTTAGGCAAGAAATATTATTAAGATAATACTTCATAGGAAACTAAAGGCTGCTTCTTCAATTACACCTTGAGAAACCAGCGCAGTCATTCATATTTTCTCTGCGTTGTATTATTGGATGTGTTATGAGACAGCTGATACTTGGCCTTTACACAAGCTCCTTGAAGCAAACAGGGCTGTGAATTGTCAAATGAAACAACAGCTCTGCTGCCCACGTCCCGCTCCAGCACCGAACCCTGACTGGGGCTCGCTGGGCGCTGCAAAACCAAACTTACGTCCTGAGCACTGTGCTGGATCCGGGGGAATTCTGGGTTCCATGTTCTTCAGAGCCCGAGATCTCCAGGTTTCTGTATCTGAAAAAATGAGATGGCTGTTTAGAGGAACCTCTACTGAGCAACCCAAACAGCGTAATCCATATACAATTGGCATAAACATATAGATATTGGCATATTCATATACAATTGGCATGAAGACAAGGGCTTCATGCTGGACAATTCCACCGTGGCTGGGGAAGCTGCGGCAGAGATGAAGGGTTTGCACATATCCCCCGTGCACTGGTCTTTTTTTAAGGGACAAGCTGTATTGGTTTTCTTGTGTCGGTCCCAGTTTGGTTCCTTAGCGGTCAGACCACGCACACTTTCCCCACCTGGCGCTTAAGCTTTAATGAGATTTGGGATGTGGGCAACGTGCATTTACACATGGTGTGTTTACGCTGAAATCCTGAATTTTGCAGGATTCTTTTCTGTCAACGTCCCCCTGTCGTGTATAATAAATGACGGCTCAGTTTCCATTCTGTCCCGGCTCTCACCTGTCCAGGAGCAGTTCCAGGACTGTGCTGGTGGAAGCAAAGGCCCTGTACGTGGAGAGGAAGATGCTGATGTATGTGAAGTCATTATCGGCAAAGGCCGTCGGAAGCGTCTCCACCAGATTTTCCAAAGTTCCAGCTTTCAGGGCCCTGCTGTTGCACGTCTCGTCCGGGCTGACAGTGTGTCCTGCAGGGAACTGGTCCCCTTCAGCCTACAAAGTGGAAACAAAGACAAAGCACAAAACTCAGACAGAAGCCAGAGCCCCGACAGAGCTTGCACAACGAAACACAGATTCCATTCCACCTTTTCACAGGAATAGTCCATCTCTAGTTACTAAACAATTTTGTCGGTTTGGGCTCTCCAAACACCAAATGCTGTATCAAATACTGGAGGACAATCAAGACATTTCTTATTGAAACAGCCAAGTGTTTCCAGTGCTTAAGCTGTAATCTCCTGGTTGCCTTTGAAACTGACCATTCTCTCATAACAGGGCCAACCATTCAAAAACCCCGGATGCTTTCTTAGCATCCAGAAGTTTAAGAAAGGTTTCTCAGACTTCTTGCAGCATGAAAGATCTAAGTTCCTTCACTTACTCCAACCTCTACAAGAAAATACTAAGCAAGGTTTCAAGCTTCTCAGTACTTAAAGGAATTGGTAATAAAGCCCAACTCACTCAAAATGAACAAAAACAGTTGTATTCCTTTCAACACGGGTTCTATGAAATTTTCAGTTAGAGCTGCATTTCTCTCAGACACATCCACTACCAGCCAACGCTTTTCAGCTGAAAAGCCTCCAAATCACTCTACAAATGCAGCATCACTAAGAACTCTTCCCATCAGCTGGAAAATGTACAGGAGGTCAAAAATACTTTCTGCTATTTCTCCCGGTAAAAACAGGAGGCAGAGATGGGAAATCTGCCACTCAAAGTCTCTATACTACCAACCTGGACACCACACCAAAGCAAGTTCTTATATTATTGCCTTGGATCCTGAAGAAAATGTAGAAACATCGCAACATAACATGAAAGTTCTACCCACCTCCTGACCCTCTGGCTCAAACTGCCACAGCTGCACCGATTGCAATGAAGTGAGGACACTTTGATCAGCTGGGGGCTTGGCCACCATGCCAGCTTTACTCACCCCGAGCCATCTTGCTCCTTCGCTGTCAGTCTGCTGGATCTGCGCTCTTCTCAGGCTGTCGCAGTCAACAGCTCCTTCTTGTGCGTCTTCAGCTCCATCCTCAGTTGTGCTCTGCCAGGAAAAGGGCCAAGAGAAACAAGTCAGAGAGAAAGGAACATGGTCCCTGCACAAGCGCAGGCTGCAGACACCAGCATGCCAGCACCAGGATCTCACAACACCTCAACAACGCTCACTTCAGTTGCCACTTTTTAGCTGCCTTCAGTTACCTGGGCCTTTTTGGGCTTTTAACTGAAAGCAGAGAGGAGCTGAGTGCACAACTTACTGCACAAGTCAATGAAAGAGGTAAGAATTAAACCAGAGAGTCCAGATCTCCTGAACCCCACCACTAACAGCCGCTGTATTAACATGCTGATACATGTTGAGGAGCAAAGCACTAGAGAATTGAAAATAGATGTAACAATTAACTTCAGAAATACATATCCTGGTCCCCCTGCAACCACATAATGCTTTTTCTGCATACATACCACTTGAATAATTAAAGTTTCAGGGCTTTACTGACTACCATAGCCTTAAGCACAGCAACAACTCAATTAGAAAGGATTTGAGTGCAGTGCAACCAAATCCTGGTTTGGGGAAGCTGGGGTTTGGGGTTTTTTTGGGGGTTGCTTTTCTGGTTTTTTTTTACCTCTTTTAAATCTAAAATATCCCTAAGCCATACAGAACTGTCTGTGCACCAGTGACTTGCCTCTTGAACGCTCTGTGGAACCTCCACGTCTTCCCCAGGTTGGTTCCTCACATTTTCTTCCAGGCTCTGTGGAGTCTCCACGTCTTCTTCAGTTGGCTCGCTTGGAGTCTCCTCTGTGCACTCTGCAGTCTCTGTGTCTTCCTCTGTTGCCTTGCTTAGACCGTTCTCAACGCGCTCTGGAGTCTCTGCGTCTTTGTCTGATACCTTGCTTGTAGTCTCCACATCTTCCTCTCTTGTCTCGCTTAGAGTCTGCTCAATGCGCTCTGGAGTCTCCTCAACGCGCTCTGGAGGCTCCTCAGTACACTCTGGGCTCTCCACTTCTTCCTTGGTTGGCTTGGTCAGAGTCTCCTCAAGGCTGTGCAGAGACTCCACATCTTCCTCGTGTCTCTTCTGCCTGGGTGTCCTCCTCCTTGGTCTTCTCCAGCATCTCCAAAGAGACAGGTTCCGAAAGGGGAAGTTCCGAGCCTGTTAGAAAACAACGGAAAAACAGTTTTGAATTGCAGATAGCAACACATTTACTTTTAACGTCCTTGCAAAAGTACCGGGACAAGATCACATGAACCCTGAAATTCAGACACTATTACAATGCAAAAAATAGATAGGATCATAGAAACATTTTGGTTGGAAGGGACCATCGAGTGCAACCGTCAACCCACCCCTGGCACTGCCCCATGTCCCTCAGGACCTCATCTATGTCCCTTTTAAACCCCTCCAGGGATGGTGACCCCACCGCTGCCATGGGCAGCCTGTTCCAATGTCTAATAACCCTTTCACAGAATCCCAGAATCCCAGAATGTCAGGGGTTGGAAGGGACCTGGAAAGCTCATCCAGGAGCAGGAACACCCAGCTGAGGTTCCACAGGAAGGTGTCCAGGCGGGTTTGAATGTCTGCAGAGAAGGAGACTCCACAACCCCCATGGGCAGCCTGGGCCAGGCTCTGACACCCTCACCATGAAGAAGTTTCTTGTCAAATTTAAGAGGAACCTTTTGTGTCTCAGTTTGTACCCGTCACCCCTTGTCCTGTCACTGGTTGTCACTGAGAAGAGCCTGGCTCCATCCTCCTGACACTCACCCTTTACATATTTATAAACATGAATGAGGTCACCCCTCAGTCTCCTCTTCTCCAGCTCCAGAGCCCCAGCTCCCTCAGCCTTTCCTCACACGGGAGATGCTCCACTCCCTCCAGCATCTTGGTGGCTGCGCTGGACTCTCTGCAGCAGTTCCCTGTCCTTCTGGAGCTGAGGGGCCACAACTGGACACAATATTCCAGGTGTGGTCTCCCCAGGGCAGAGCAGAGGGGCAGGAGAACCTCTCTGACCTACTGACCACCCCCTTCTAACCCACCCCAGGTACCATTGGCCTTCCTGGCCACAAGGGCCCAGTGCTGGCTCATGGTTTTCCTTCCTCAGTGTGATATATCACACTATATTTCAAATTTAATCTCTTTTTTTTAGCCATGCCTTTTAAGAAATGAGAAAGCATTACACAAATCCCTTTTATGAAGTGAAACTACAAAAAGAACTATTACATTTTTTAGCACTAAAGGGACAATTTACCTGTGTAGGGTTTGGGGTTTTCTGGGGGGAGAGGGGGGCAGTGGGGGGAGGTGGGGTGGTCGAATTTTGTGCTCAGAAATAAAATCACTGCTTCTGAGTACAAAACAAATACCTTCTATATAACGGACAAAATGGAAATTGTTATTGCTGCATCATTAACACATCTCTTGTTTAGACATCAGAAGTGCTTTCCGTAAAAGGTGAGGTCTTGATCATATTACATTTATTCATCTGAAAGATGAATAAATGTCCCCAGGACCCCCAGGTCCCTTTCCCCTACACTGCTCTCTAACAGGTCATTCCCCAACTTACACTGGAACCTGGGGTTGTTCCTGCCCAGATGCAAGACTCTACACCTTCCCTTGTTATATTTCATCAAATTTTTCCCTGCCCAGCTCTCCAGCCTGTCCAGGTCTCTGGATGGCAGCACAGCCTCTGGTGTATCAGCCACTCCTCCCAGCTTGGTGTCACCAGCAAGCTTGCCGACAGGACACTCTAGTCCCTCATCCAAATCCTTGATGAATATATTGAATAATACAGGCCCCAGCACTGACCCCTGAGGCACTGCATGAGATCCAGGCCTCCAACTGGACGCCACCCCATTGACCACGACTCTCTGGCTTCTTCCCCTCAGCCAGTTCGCAGTCACCTCACTGCCCACTCACCCAGACCGCACTCCCTCCCGCTTCTGGGAGGAAATGTTCCCAATAGCCAACCTGAGCCTCCCCCGCCCAACTGGAGGCCGTTTCCTCCCGTCCCGTCACTTGTGCAGTCACCAACTCCCTCCTCTCGCCACTCGGAGCTGCCCCCCCACCCCCGGCCCCGTGTGCCCCGCGGCCCCGGGGGAGGGCGGGCGGCGGGGCCCGGCTCGCTCATACCCGTCCGCAGCAGGGCCCGCAGCCGATCCCGCACATGGCGCTGTGTCCGCGTCCGCAGGCAGGGCTGCTGCCGGCTCCGCCAGCCCCGCACTCCCGCTCTCTCTCGCACCGACCGCTCGCCCCCACGCCAACGGCGGCGACGGCTCCGCCGGCACCACGGCGACCGGACGCGGCCTCGCGGCGGCACGCGCCGCCCGCAGCCGGCCAATCGCAGCTCGCCGCCGCTCCGCGCGCGCCCCCTTGCCCCGCCCTCAGCCCGCCCGCAGTCCGAGCCCTTGCTCAGCCGGACAAGGCGCCGGGAGCGGGACGGACGGACCGAGCCGGGAGCGTGGGCATCAGACTGTGCGTGGAACACAACGTGTGCTGCGGCAGAGCCCGGGGCGAGCGCTCCCGGAGCTGCTTCACGCACACGCACCACGCGCTGGGATTTTACTCCTGGCCCTTTAAAGATTCCTAGCACAATTGCTTACATACAGTTCTGAACTAGATATTCATTCTGTGGCTTAAAGTGTTAGTTCGTTAGTAGGCTCTTACTATGTAGTTGGTTAACCCTTTAAAATGTTATTTCCCTCTATCAATAGAACTTCATAAACAAGTTTCCTAACTTTTTACATAGAACTTCACCACCTTTTCCTTTTCCAGGTTCAGAGCCCGTGCCCCATTTGGTTATATCTGTAAACATTAAACATCTTCTCAGCACGAACCACAGCTGCATTTCTCACAGTTCCCCTTTTTGCTTTTTATCCCATTGATTCGTGCTTTGACTTCAAAGTTAGCCAGCACCTGCCTAAAATCATTAATTTATACCCCGTTCCTTTTGTTGCCATTTCAGGATCGATAGGCATGGCTGAGATTTGCATGCCTTGGACTGCTGAATGTAGTAACTGAATAAAGCACGGGATCATGCATGGCACAAACAGTAAACGCAGAAATGCACATACTATCACGAACCCTATTTTCTTCCACCAGGCTACAGTTTCGAGACCAATATCCATTAGGTGGACCTGGCCACCAAGTGGGAGGAATAGAGGTACTTGACGAATTTGCCCTCAACGCTAACTGACAAGGGGTTCGTCCAACGTATTCAGTCATTTGAGACCCCCCACATATCCAGCACGAGGTGACATTTAATTCTCGGGCTGTCTTTTCCATAAGATCTATAAACAGGTTTTTCCCTGCTGTCGGTAATTGTAATCCTTTGTCTTTTTGCCTTATTTCCTCATACCAATCACTGCTGTTCTGTACCAATTTCTGTTGCTCTTGCTTTCCTTTTAATTCCTGAGTGGCACTCTTAACTAACTCCTCCTTCTACTGATCTTGCACTCCCCCTCCATCTGAATAGCCCCACTCACCACCTTGTGTAAAACAGATCCTCTGTTCTCCCCTAGGGCAGGAGGCAGAGCCTACAGCGAGTCCACCTTTCTCTAGTGTTGTTTTATCCATGCGAGCCACGGAACCTGACACACCAATGTGATGTTCACAGAGTTCGCTTTATTGTCGGACCGGGCTGGCTTTATAGCAAAGCTGCCCTGTCCACGCGCCTTACAACAACGTGATTGGTTGTAACTCGTGTCATACAATAACATGCTAGGCTGCATGTGCTGTCCACGCGCTCTGCACGCATGTGTCCGGCGATTGCTCACTCATTATTACATTCTAATGGTGCTCCTTTAGTCTCTTTTGTCTCTGGCTTCACCTCTCAGCCAGGCTGGCGACAACCCCATCCCCCTGGGGCGGGGGGGGGCTCTGCCACTACATCTCCCCCTCTTTTATTTAATATTAACAATACGCCGTATCATGCTTTAAATACAGTGTGAAATACAGGGTAAGAACATTAAGGCTAATACAATTACAATTAACAAGAACAAACCTGTTTTCAATATTCCTTTTAACCAAACAAGGCATTCACCCCAAAAAACCCAATATCTTCTGTTATTTTCTTGTTCTGCAAATCTTCTATCTTTTTAACTTTTAAGTTCAAACAACACATACAATCAAACTCTTCATAACTGTGAACATGTCCAATAACAAAAAATTAATTGCTGCTCTGTTTTACAAAGTGGTATTCTCAACATTGGCTACATTCGTTGCTTAAAGCGATAACATGTCTGAGGTTAAGGGTTGTCATCACTGCAATCAGTTTCTCCTCTGTTAGCTGGCCAAGGTCTCACCCACTTTGCTGGGATCCATGAATTTTTGTGGTTACCTGTAGAAACACAAGCATATCCCCTTCCCCAGGTTATTAGTGACATAGGACCTTCCCATTGTTGTGTTGTCGGATTAAACACACTAACCTTAGGCACATTTTCGGAAAAATCTTTGACATTTTTGATATGGTGCATAACAACCGGTTCCATTTCAGTTTCACTTTTAGGATTAAGCCAGTTCAGCACATACAATGCCTTCATCAATACCTCTTCTGGGCTCACACCAATTCCCCCTTGTTTTTTCAAAACAGACAAAAGATTTTTTAATGCACGGTGTGCACGCTCAATAATTGCTTGGCCAGTAGAATTATAAGGGATTCCAAACAGGTGCTGTACCTTCCACTGGGTGAGGAAGGCTGCAAGTCTGTCAGAGCGGTATGCAGGACCATTATCTGTTTTGATTTGTGTAGGGACACCCATGACAGCAAAAGCTTGTAGTAAATGACGTTTTACTGCCTTTGCATTTGCTGAGGTCAAGGCTGTAGCCCACAGCAGTCCTGAACAGGTATCTATGGAGACATGAATGTACTTTTGTCTGCCAAATGGTGCAAATTCAGTAATATCAGTTTGCCATAACTGACCTGGCTGCAAGCCCCGAGGATTTACTCCCTTTTGTTGGAGAGGGACTATGCGGGCACAATCAGGACAAGCTGTGATAATGGCTCGAGCTTGTTCCTTTGTAATTGTAAACTGCTTTCGGAGTGCTGCTGAGGATTGATGAAAGAATTCGTGAGCTTGTCTGGCTTGTTCAAAAGGGGATATATCTGCTACTGCCACAAGTTTGTCTATGATGCTGTTTCCCTCTACTAGACCACCTGGTATGTTAGTATGGCTTTTTATATGCATGATAAATACTGGTGCTGTCCTATAATCTAATACGTTCCACAAATCTAACAATGCTTCAAACAACAAGGAATTGGAAACTCGCTGCAAAAGCGCTCTATGTATTCTTTGTACAATTCCCACAACATAAAGAGAATCTGTTACCAGATTAACTGGAGAGTTATGCCATTTTTGCAATGCTGCTAAGCATATTGAGGGCAGTTTCTTTTAATATGTCCTGTGTGTTTGCAAGTAAAACATGCTAGGCCACAAGAAGAAGGGCTTCGGCCTTTCATTGCAGGCTTAAGTGCTGCAGCCAAGGCCGCAGCGTGGGCTTGAGCATGTATTTTTGCTTTTTCTACCTCCTGTTGCATAATTGGTACCTGTGTGCAAGCTTCCACCATCTCTGCTAAAGAAGCAGTTTTTCCCAAACCGGCTAATATCTGTTGGCATTGGGTGTTTGCATTCATCATAGCCAAATCTTTCCCCACAGCAGCTTTTGCCTCTGGAGTCAAGTTAGGAGAGGCATCTATCACTTCTTTCAAACGATCTACAAACTTCATATATGGTTCCCCAGGATCCCACTCTATTGTAGAATAGGGTGGCACAGGGTTACCTCTATTTGGCAATTCTTTCACTGCTGCCAAGGCAAGCCCTTGCGTTTGCTGCAAAATCCTTGGATGAAGTGCTGCCTGAGTAGCACCATCCGCATATTGCCCACGACCCAGTAACCGGTCCATGCTCGCTAACCGCAACGGATCATCAGCTGGTAAACGAACATTTTCTAATACTGCCAATTCCACTTTCCCCTGCCACTTGTCCAAGAACAGCAAATACCCCGTTGGAGGAAGCAATAACTCCATCAATGCCCTAATATCTGTTTGAGTTAGTACTTGCCCCTTGAAAAATGAATTGATTAGCTGCATCACATGCTTATTATCCATACCATATTGCATAACTGCACTTTGCAACTGCTTAACCGTTTTCCAATCAAAAGGCGACCACTGCCTTTGTCCTCTATTATCTATGTGCACTGGCATTGCTGTAATACTACCAGGTAACATGATCCCTTCAATAGTTGCATCTCTGATTACCCCTTGCCAACGTTGCCCTGCATTATAAGAATGATCTCGAGGAATATCTCTACCCTGATGCACAGGGGCAGCACCCAAATTATCATTATTATCACTGCTATACAATTCCCTTGTGTTTCCCTGTGGATCAGTAAGTCGACGCATATTTGCAAACCGATCTACTAACCCAGTCTCCAGCCCTTTTCCATATCGCGCTCTCAAATATTCATCTGCTTCTCTTACAGACCACATCCCATCTTCAACACATTGTCTAGCCCATTTTTATATTCGCTCCCTTTTGATACGGAGCTCCTCCGGAGTGAGGTCTAATTCCACCCCCTCCCTTTCCTGTTTTCCCCGTTTTTCACATTCCCTGCCAATTGCCTCCAGCCCGTCCTTAATTGCATCTGACGCCTTTTTATATGCTATTAACCGCGAAGTTTTACTGTTACCGCCATCCAGTCGTTTCATAGCTTCTAGAACTTCTTGCATCTGGCTCTCCTGCCGTCTCAGTAAGTCCTTCAGGCTCTGCACGTCGCTCTCCTCCTGGAACTCAGGGCGATTCTGCGCGCTCCGTCCTGGTGTTCCATCGGGTCCTCCGGCAAAGGCACGTCGGCTGGATTAACTTGTCCTGGCTTGTTGAAACTTGCCGGTTGCTGCCATTCGTTGTCGGAGCCAGGCAATGGCTCAACGGGCGCAGAGGGTGTAATTTGCTCTCCGCCCCAGAACTCCAGATCTGATACGGGACACACCAGCGGTGTTGATTCTTCGGAGTTCTCGGAGGGTGGGCAGCTCGCGGCGGGCGGCTCCGAGGGGACGGCACACAGCTCGGCTCCTCTGAGACTTCCTGCACCAGCTGCCTGACCTCCCGCCAGGGTCCGGCGAGATCGCAAGCCTCGCGGCTCCCCCTTGTAACCGCTTCCCATAGTTCGGTCCCTATGTCCTCCCATGTACCGGGAGAAAAAAATTCGTCCGTCGAACGAACACAGCCCTTACGCTGGGCGAATAGTAAAAGGCGCTCCACCGCGTCTTTTTCCAAAATTCTTCCTGTTCTTGCAGCCAGCTGCAGAATACTTCTCACTATTATTTTTTCTTCCACGGATGCCGTGTTTCCCATGCCACCTGCTCCCCCCAGGCCTACTTTCCGCTATGATTGAGCGCTGGGCTGGTGTCGCCCCCAGGTGGCGTCCTCGCGTCTTCACTTCCGGCGATCTTGCTTCGATACGAAGGATCACGTCGGGGTCACCAAAGTGTTGCTTTATCCATGCGAGCCACGGAACCTGACACACCAATATGATGTTCACAGAGTTCGCTTTATTGTCGGACCGGGCTGGCTTTATAGCAAAGCTGCCCTGTCCACGCGCCTTACAACAACGTGATTGGTTGTAACTCGTGTTATACAATAACATGCTAGGCTGCATGTACTGTCCACGCGCTCTGCACGCATGTGTCCGGCGATTGCTCACTCATTATTACATTCTAATGGTGCTCCTTTAGTCTCTTTTGTCTCTGGCTTCACCTCTCAGCCAGGCTGGCGACAACCCCATCCCCCTGGGGCGGGGGGGGCTCTGCCACTACACTCTAGGTTAGTTGCTACCCATAATTCCTGCCCTTGGATTTCACACTTCTCCAATTTTTTTCTATCATAACATCCAGAATTAATAGGAGCGTGATAATGTAGAACATATTGGGTTAGTCTCCCTATTCTCACACGCTCGTAGCACTTGGTACAGGGATTGGCCAGGCTAAGTTGGGAACAATAAGTCACCACTGCTAGCAAGGGGATCAGGTCCAGGGTTCTGCACCCTCTGCCTCTCTGGCCGACCAGGCTGCAGCCGCAGCCGAGTTCGTCATCTTCTCGGCAGCAAGGGCCGTGTCCCCGCCTTTCCTATTTTTGCCGTTAGCGTGGCGATTATCGTTTCCCAACTCTTGGCCTTCACTTCCCAGGAACAACAGGAGCAACACGGAATGTGGTTTCTCTGTCTGCACTCTGTTCTCCTCATCACTGGTGGGCTCTAAATTCCCATTCACCCCTTCAGTAAATACCTCCCACCATTCTCCGCTATTCTTTTTCTATTCTTCCAGCGGCAACTGGAATCCTCAACCGAGCCCCGGTTTCCTTATCTTCTGTTCTTAGACATTTCTTACACAATCCTGTCGGTAAGTTCCCTTTGTGGATATGCTTATACCACAGTCCATTTACAACCTAAACATCAAATATAAAATGAGAATTACATATACAACTCGGTTCAACACATTTAGCTATTAAGCCATTCTCATTTTCATTTATACTGGGCATTCACATCAATAACACTAATAGTAGTTACATCACCAATCCCGTGTCAACTTCAATTTCAGTTCCCCTGGTTCTTGAGTTACTTTCCAGGTTCTTTCTTCCGTCAGGGCTCCTCTAACTCGAGAGACGCGTGTCCATCCTTTCCCTGCCCTCCCAACAGCTGTTTCTGTAGTTAACAAAACAAGAAAAGGTCCCTCCCATCATGGGGTTGGAGTTTCTTCTTTTCAGGTTTTCATTAGTGTTGCCCCCATATCTACCAGAAATTCTACTTGTTTGTTCTTTTGGGTTTCTTCTTCCCAATGCGGTGAGCACCACCCAGGCTGCTCACCCAGAAGGACTAAAACTGCTTCCCAGTGCAACCCCAAACCCCCTTCACTTCAGCAGGTGACCGCACTTGTGCTTTCAGCTCCTGGGCTGGTGCTGTCCGGGCTTTCCCTGCTCAGCACTGACTGTGTTTTGGGAAGGCAGGAGCCAGTGCAAACCCTTCTCCGCTGTTCTGCTCTTTTTCTGCTCTTTTTCCCCTTTGCTGTGAAGCTCAGCTGCTCCATGAGTTATTGTGTTCTCCTGTGAGCGTGGGGTTTGTCCTCTGCTGTGGAGCACGAGAGCGAAGCCCCCGGAGCCCCGGCTGGCGCAGACCCCGCAGCGAGGGTGACAGACCCGGAGCCAGGAGCAGTTTCCCCAGGGTGAGGAGCAAGTGGAGCTGCTCACACCAAGGTCACAGGCAGGGTTGGTGCACGTCACCGGTTCTAAGGCTGTCACCAGAACCTGACAACCTGACAACAGTGTGCTGGCTCCCCGGGCAGTTGAAGTACAACCAGAACGCAAGAGGCAGCTTAAATTCGGGGTCGTCTTTTTGCCAGGAGCAACAAATGCCGTGATGGAGACAACGGGGAAAAGGTGGAAACTCTCAGACCGCGGTGCAGTCTCAGAGAGGAAAAGAGATGAACGAGACACTGATGAGCGGGAAAAGTTGACGTATTTATCATAGAAACATTAAAGGTTATAGAGAGATGGAATGTTACACGAGATCAAATATTTAAATACATTCGCTCCAGACACAAAATAGTGTTAAAAAGTTCATCTATTTATTATAGATACATTAAATATTATACAAAGCTCAAACATGATCTAAAGATCAAACATTAAAATCTACTAACTCCAGACAAGAATTGGTGGGAAAACGTTTGCATATTTATTACATAAGTATTAAATATTAAATAAAGATTAAATAGAATACAAAATCAAACATTAAAATATATTAACTCCAGACACAAATCAGTGGTCAAAAGTTAATCCATTTATTATAGAAACATTCAATATGAGATAAAGATTAAATATCATATAAAGATCAAATATTATCTAGAGATCAAACACTAAAATCTACTAACTCCAGACGAGAATTGGTGGAATAAAGTTCAAGTATTTATTATATAAATATTAAATAAAGATTATGTATTATATAAAGCTTAAATATTAATCCTAGTAACTCCAGATCAAAAAATACTGGAAAAATGTTTACGTATTTTTATAGAAACATTAAATAATATATAGAGATTAAATATGATATAAGGATCAAATATTAAACTATGTTAACTCCAGACAAAAATTAGTTGAAAAAAGTTATGTATTTGTCATAGAAATGTTACATATCTATAAAAACTAAATACTACATAAGGATCAAATATTAAAATATTTTAACGCCAGACAAGAATTGGTGGGGGAAAAAAGTTCACAGATTTCTTATGTAAATAAAGATTATGTATTAAATAAAGATTATGTATGATATAAAAGCTCAAATCTTAATATATATTAACTCAAGAGAAGAATTAGTGGAAAAAAAGTGACGTATTTATGATAGAGATGATACATCCATGTAAAGATTGAATATGACATAGGGATCAAATATTAGAATATTTTAATGCCAGACAAGAATTGGTGGAAAAAAGTTCAAGTATTTATTCTATAAATATTAAATAAAGATGATGTGTTCTATAAAGCTCAGTTATTAGTATCTATTAACTCCAGAAAAAAAGGGTGGAAAAAAGTTTCTCTATTTATTTTATATGCATCTCTAGATATGTGATATAAAGCTCAAACACTATCTACAGAAGAAACATTAAAATACATTAACTCCAGACAAAAATGGGTTGAAAAAAGTTGATATACTTATCATATCAATATTAAATATTATACAAGGATCAAATATTATATAAAGATTTAATAATAAAATATATCAACTCCAGAAAATAATTATTGGGGAAGGTCTATGTACATAGTAAATAAATATTAAATATTAGTACATTAAATAAACATATTAAATAAATATTAAACATTAGTACATTAAATAAACATATCACATAAATATTAAATATCAGTATGTTAAATAAAAAATATTAAATAAAGCTCAAATACTATATACAGCTAAAACATTTAAATATATTAACTCCAAGGAGAAATTAGTGGAAAAAGTTTACGTACTTATTCTGTGAATACTGAATATTATACAAGCTAAAATATGCTATAAAGCTAAGCTATTTAAATATAGGAACTCCAAGCAGACATCAGTAGAAAAAAGATTCTATAATATTGAAGGTTTCTGTAGAAGTATGGAAAGATTAAATATGATAAACACATCGAGTATTAAAATACATTAACTGCAGACAAACACTGGAAAAAAGTTAATATACTCGTTATAGAAATATTAAATATGATACAAAGCTCAAACATTATATACAGGTCACATATTAAAATACATGAACTCCAGACTAAAACTGGGGGGAAAAAAGTTTACGTACTTATAATATAAACAGTAAATCCTATCCAGAGCTCAGCCATTACAACCCATGAAGTGCGGGCTCCTCCTGTGCTGCAGCTTTTCTTCTCAGGATGCAGTCGAAGTTGCCCTGGGTGCTCATGGCGTAGAACACGTTCGCCTTGGGTGGGATCGCCAGCTCCGCAAGAGAGGGAGCAGAGCGAGCGTTCATGGGCGCCCCACTCAGCGTTGGGGGTTTATTCTCACCGGCAGCTGGGACAACGTGGCGATGGCGTTTCTGACGTCGCTCCGCATGTTACTCTTGCCGGCAAAATGCAGCAGAGCTCTTCAAGCAGCAGCAGCAGCAGAGTTCTGCTTCCCCACCTTTGTCCTCGGAGATGATCTGGACCAGCTCGTAATCCTCGGCCGAGCCAGACTGCAGGTTGTGCTTCTCCATGGCTCGCTGGGTGACAGCAGGAGCCTTCTCTTGGTTACTCAGCTGCAAAGAGGGAGTTGCAAGGAGTCGCTTGGTAACCAAGTCGCAGATTCTGCCAGACGCTAAAACACGCTCTTTGCGACACCTGGGGGTGGAGTTAGTTCAAGACAACAGACACTGCTCTAGAAATGCAGCAGGGAATCACAGCCTCTGCTCTCCTGAGCAACCGCTCGGAGAGGTGAGACCTTGTTCTCAGCAGCCATCGAATCCGCAGCAAGAGCTGCCCCAGCTGCTGTTTGCAGACATCCATTAATCCACAGTCTCCCCTGCTAAACACTTTCTGCGATGTCCTGCAAAGATTCTGGGCCTTGGAGCTGGGTTTGCTGGGGAAGGGGCACCTTGTGTCACAGCTCACACACCCCAGTGCTGAGCTGGACACACAACAGCCGGCGCTGGCAGAAGAGCAGGGGCAGCAAAGCCGGCACTTGCTCAGAGTGCTTCCCTTGGCATTGTTGATCAAATACAAGCTTCAATTTCAAAGCCAGAAACCCTGAGAGATGCTCTTTGCAAACCTCTCATTCATCCCCTGCTCCACATGTTTTGATTTGTAACATCGGTCACGTTCCCTGCCAAGGAGGTCTGATCGGGGAATAGGTGTTTCCGAAACTAAAAGCACCATTCAAGTCACCTGGGGTGAAAACACCACCCACAGTAACAGCGCTTTGCTGTTCCCACCGCTCACCAGGATGCTCCTGTAGATGTTGCCGCTTCTGTCCTCTTCTACGCTGGTGCGGATGACGCAGCTCTCTCCGCTCTGCTGGTTGTAGACTGGCAGGACTGGCGGCACTTCTTTTGATGGAACGGGAGTCACGGGGCCGGGGCACTTCTTGGAGCACTTGTCATCAGATGGCAGCAAGGGGGGAGACGAGATCAAACACATTCATTACCATTGAATTTCAAAGATCCAAAAGCTAAAGATGACACACTTCAGCACAACAGCCTTAACAAGGGCTTCGGCAGCCCAGTTAAGGCAGCTTAGGTCAAGAGAGCAGAGTCTGCAGGACAAAGCTCCCTGGGAACGGAACCCAGCCCAGCCCAGGCTTGGTCTGGGCAGTTCCTGGCAGGTCAAACCACAGGGCTGGTGAGCTCTGACCTCACCTGCTTCTCACTTGCTCAGCTGCTCTGCCTGCCCCAGAATTAGGCTGGGCTGATGTACATGAGCCCTCCCCCCAAAATCGCCTTTCCCAGAGCTCAG
Source organism: Patagioenas fasciata (assembly GCF_037038585.1). Lineage (NCBI taxonomy): Eukaryota > Metazoa > Chordata > Aves > Columbiformes > Columbidae > Patagioenas > Patagioenas fasciata. Next base: position 4,032,931 of record NW_027288510.1, read on the forward strand.
GTCCCTCCATTCCACTGCCAGCAACGCTCCAGTCAAGATCCACAGGCTTGGGCAAGCGCCTGGGGCCGCCGGCAGCGTCAGCAGCCTCGCACAGGCTGTTTGTGCTGAACACAGGGCCCGGGCCCTACCTTGTGCTGAGGCTCCTCAGCAGTGTCGGTGGGAGGGACGATGGTGACGGTGCTGTCCCCAGAGCTCCCACCTGGAGCAGGTTTGGGCTGCGCGTTGACGGGGGTGCTGTGGGCGCTCACCCCCAAGCCCAGGAACGGCCTAGGGGAGAAAAGAAAGCACAACAGAGCTGGGCTGAGCACAGCTGTCACTTGCTTCAACAATCTGACCTGCTGTTGTGTTTTCCTATCTCGAGTGGCCTATTGTTTGTGTGTGTATAGCAAATTAGACTCTATCCTTATTTGCTCTGTTTTGCTGCTGCAAATTTGAATTGAATTTATAATCCAGCACTAAAATCGTTCCTTTGTCTGACACCTTAGAGTTATTTCTGCAGTCTTTAGTCGATAACCCTCATGGCTACTTGCACCAATAGAAAGAGACAACAGCAATACGTATTTCTAGCTGGCGGTGTCTCCTCGCAGCACTGCAGTGCTCTGGATCCCCAGCCAGGTTTGTCAGCTGGTGTTTGATTTATTCCAGTTCATATTCACACACCAAACCCCCTCCCCGTTGTACTCACAGGCTGAATCTCTTCACCACGCTCTTCTGAGCTCTGCCCGCTGCGGTGCTCTGGTCAGGAGCTGCTCCTTCGATTTCACGTGACAGACGGAAACTGCAGAACAGGCAATACCGTTAGTTAAATATCTCAAAGTGGCCATATCTGAGAAGCCCTGGGTCACTCCCACGTCCCAGAGGGTTCATCCCCACGAGGAGGAGCGCAGCTCTGTGCGTGTGTATTTCCACTCTCCGGGAGCAGCTCCTGGCAGCGCAGAGCTCAAGGCTGAGAGAACCTGAACCTGCCTGCGGGGGAAGAAAAGCTGCTTCGCCAGCTGGGCTGAGACCCTACCTCTCCTCATCACTTCAATGCCGCTGCCTCCTAAACCACTGCACGAATTTCTCATCTCCTGTCACGCAATAGCTGTTACATGAGGACTGCAACAGCTTAATTTGTGCGATTACTTCAAACTCCTAAGAAAACAAATAATAAAATAGGAATTCTAATTAGAAAAATAAAGCCAGTCTCGTTAATACACTAAACACGCGCAGCAACAGATCCAGGACAAACTGCCCTCGGACAGAGGAAACCCCGGCACCTTCGCTCCTACTGATCTCTGACCAACAAGGCTCAGGCTGGAAGGCAACGCTCAGCCTTGATTTCTCGGTCCCAGGTACCCGCTTCGCTCTCTGCACCTTTGACCCACAACTATTTACTGCAGCACAAGGAAGATGGTCACAGACTGCATCTTGTGGCCAGCAAAGGTCTCACGCCAGCAGGTCTGATGCGCTCCCAGCACACAGAACACGCTCGTGTAACGTGTTCCCGTGAACACCAAACGGGGGGAACGTGCCCCAGACGTAACTCCCGCGGCAGCGAGTGCCCTGCGGCTCCTCTTCCCCTGCTGCCCGCATCTAAAAGGAATTTCTCTTCCCGCGCCGCCCCGCACAGCCCGGCAGAGGTTCACAGCGTGCCGGGGACTGTTCCTTCCTCACCCTCTGAGTAACGTGAGCGGCTGTTGGATACGCCCAGCAAAGACAACAGGCCTCGCCAAGAGAACGCTCTAGCAGAGAGCGTCAGGCACTAACGATCACAGAACAGTCACCGTTCCACTTACCCTTCGCCGCTTCTCAAAATTGATCAGGCCGCCCTGTTGGAAGGACAGAGAAGGGATCGGAGGAGAAGAGCACAGGCTCGGCTGGAGTTAATCACAAACAGGATGAACAGGATGAAGTAGCGACACCAAGGGACAGGCCAGAGCTGCCCTGACCAAAGGCCTCTACAAAGACCCGTTTCCAGCTCTAGGATAAGCCACAGCACTCGTGTACCTGAGTCTATTTGTTAAATACATTCCTCTCTTTTTAAGAACTGCACTAGCACCCAGTGGAAGATGCAGGAGCAGACACAGTGTCTGCAAGGGAGGGAGGAGATTTAGGATTCCAAAAATTGCCCCAAATTACCTCGAGATAGTCCTGAAGGGCTGTGTCCAGCATGACGAGGTCAGTGAGGAAGGTACCCAGGTAAGGTACCGTGCCTTGTGTGACTCCCTGCAAACGGTCAGAGCAATGGTGGATTAATTGACTGAGAAGTCATAATTATACTAATTAGAATACTCCTGTGGAAGCAAACAAAACACAACTAGTCTGCTTCACCAAACAGCGCTCTTGTAAATGATGCTTTCACGACATCATCCTTGGTATCTCAGCCAGCGGTTCATGTCTGCGCAGAGCGGTATATAAGCCAAAGTGCTCATTCGTAACTCCTCTGCGTCAAATCTCGCTGTGCGGCACCTCTCGCCCCAGCAGAAAAGCCGGGATTTACAGACCCGTCTTCCCCAAAGCACCGCATACGGGAGCTCATTGGTCAGGAACAGGGCTGAGCTCGGCTTTGGGTGAGATCACAACCTGGCAACTCAAGCTCATTCCCACCTTCAGCAGCAGCTCCCTGCTCGTCGCAAAGTTGTCACAGTCGGAGAAGATTTCGCAAAGCTCTTCGAACATCAGCATTGTGTCCCTGTACAGGAAAAGATTCAATGATTTAAGTTGTTTGTAAGCACTCTGAATCAGACCAGGGTACAATTTTTTTCTCAAGAATCGTTAACAGTTGGGCACAGAACAGATAAAAGCACCAAAACACATCCAGTGACACACTGCACAGCCTTACTTTGGAACGCAGGCCCAGGTCTTCTTCAGGCGATAAACCGAGGTGGACTGCAAGGCGGAAACGATGGCCTTCAGAGACGAAAAGTTGTTCAGGATCCTACATTGCTGTGAAAGGAGCGGTTAGAAACACAGGAGCGTTAAACGTCAGCATCACCAATAGTCAGCGCTCTTCTGTCTGCCCCGTGTCCTGCTTGCTGCACATTCTCCCTGCTAAGCGGGCAGCTCTACAAATACTGAGCATCAAAAATATCACTCCCCGCTACAACCCCCCTGTCCCCTCCCAGCTCCACGGCACCCGCACAAGGAACGTTAAACAGTCGCGAATAAACGCTTTACACGTCCGATACGGATCCACTTCTCCAAGATCTTCGCTCTTGGCTGTGTCTTTAATTCTTTGCTCTCCAGGATGGTGCTGAGCACGCAGTTGGTGACGGCGTTGAACTGCGAGGTGGTGGCTCTGATGCTCTGTGCCAGCTGTTTGTTCTCTTTCTTGTCCCTTCGGGACCAGATGCAGCCCAGGCAGTGGTGGGGCACAACGTTCTGGAAGAGTGTCTAGAGGGAAACAGAGGTGTCCAACTCAGCCTGGAGCGCTACTGCCCACAGCAAGAAATGCACGGTTACAGTACAAACTGCAGCTGAATCCAGTATGGTATTAAAAGGGAAATATTGGTTTTCTCTCCAGTTTAAAATATACACTTTGGTATAACTCTTTAGGCCTGACGCCCTAAAAGAACTGTCAGCTAAACTGTCCTGGAAAAATAAAAGACACCTTTCTATCACTTACATTACCAGGGGGAAAGATTTCTATATCATGATACTTTTGAAAGAGATTGATACAAATAAGCCAAATCGGAGCTCTACAGTTACAAAGTACTTCTACATCTTCAGGTGAGGTAGCCTAAGATACAGTCAAAATACGCTATTTCTGAGGGGTCAAATGCTAAACTTTGCAAAAGAGGCCACACAGTCTACATCCACACTGTATAACAAAAAGACAAACACCTTCAGAAGAACTGAAGGAAAAGCCCAATCAATGAAGCAAGTCTGGATAACCAAGCAGAGCTGCGCTCTGTGTCCCAGCAACAGAGCGGTTCTGGAACAACAGACTTACACCGATATAAGTTAAAAAACAAACAAACAAACAATGAGAAGCCCAGAACTCTTTCCCCGAGCATTTCAAGTAATACCTATGATCTACATACCGCATCCATGTATGTCAGCTGTTCTGCCACCAGGTCTTCTTGGGACAGCGAGAATTCTTCTGGGCCGCTGATCTCCAGTTCCTCTTCCTCGTCCGGGGTGCAGGGAGAAAGGCTGTGGAACGCGTCTGGCCAGCGGGGAAAACACGAGTCAGTGAATTTATACAGAAAACAAGTAATCAAAGCAGGTATTTGGAAAATCACTACATAGAAGAACAGAACATGCAAAGGGACCTGCCTGGGGTAACGGCCTCACCGTGCTGCATATTTTAGGGAGATAGAGAAGGTCCAGAAGATTAAATGGGCAAAGAGAAGGTAGAAGAAAAAGAAATAGGGAGAACTGAGCTGTTCAGGGTCTCTTAGCTGAGAAGTGCCTTAACCCATTCACTAACCATTCTTTGGAAAGAACAAACCCACCAACCCCCCCACAACAACTCCTTATTAACACTGCAGAACTTTGATAATCTGCTTGTCAGCATTTACGCATTCTATACTCTGAAAAACAGCTGAACTGCAAAGAGACAAGACTGCAGTTATACCCCCAAAATATTACGCTGAGAATGCTCTTATGTCCACGTTTCAAGGGAAGAGGAGGAGAAGGGAGAGAGACCAGTTGGAAAGTTAAAACGTGCTTTGCTAGTACTACTGATGAGGAGAGAAAGTAATGCAAAATATACGAAACCAATCGTGGCTCCAGCAGCTTCAGGACAGGCCCCCGGACGCCCTGGGCTAGACTCGGCACTAAACCAGAGCTGGATTCAGGGCTGCAGGGCTGTACAGAATTGATCAGCAGCCTTGGCTGCCGCAGCACTAAGTCTAAACCTGGGCCTTTTCTGCACACCAGTCCTACCGTTATGCGCTCCAGAGCCAACGGGGTCTGAAAAACACGCAGGTAACATGAGAAAAATGCATGTAGTAGAACTCAGTCTGCCTACTAAGGCTGGAAGTTGATTCCAGTACTCATTCACATACCACGTGAGCTCTTACGACTTTTCGGCTCACGGCACAGGAAGCTTTGTGCTCTGGATAAGGGGATGTGTCAGGCTTGACGCTGGGAGAACACACAGACAGCAGAGAAAGGTACTTTACCATCATTCTCCCATTCTTCTTTCTGGAACTGCTCCAGGAGGTTCTGCGCCCTCTTCTCCGGGTCAGAGCCGGGCATGTTCTTCTTCAGATAACTCAGCACCTTCTGCAGACACACGTACTCGGGCGGCTCTCGGAAATCGTCGGCACATTGGTCGAGCCAGGCTTGTAAAATCGATGCCATCGCACTGTGAGCAAATTCAGAGAGAACACATGGGTTGTATGCAGCAGGTATTGATGCAATCGCATGGATCTGTACCTAATATAACAACAGGAACACTGAGACATTCATCCCCCACGTGAGGGCAGTATGGACACTTCTGTGAGCACAGAATTTAATTTGTTCTTTTTAGGCAAGAAATATTATTAAGATAATACTTCATAGGAAACTAAAGGCTGCTTCTTCAATTACACCTTGAGAAACCAGCGCAGTCATTCATATTTTCTCTGCGTTGTATTATTGGATGTGTTATGAGACAGCTGATACTTGGCCTTTACACAAGCTCCTTGAAGCAAACAGGGCTGTGAATTGTCAAATGAAACAACAGCTCTGCTGCCCACGTCCCGCTCCAGCACCGAACCCTGACTGGGGCTCGCTGGGCGCTGCAAAACCAAACTTACGTCCTGAGCACTGTGCTGGATCCGGGGGAATTCTGGGTTCCATGTTCTTCAGAGCCCGAGATCTCCAGGTTTCCGTATCTGAAAAAATGAGATGGCTGTTTAGAGGAACCTCTACTGAGCAACCCAAACAGCGTAATCCATATACAATTGGCATAAACATATAGATATTGGCATATTCATATACAATTGGCATGAAGACAAGGGCTTCATGCTGGACAATTCCACCGTGGCTGGGGAAGCTGCGGCAGAGATGAAGGGTTTGCACATATCCCCCGTGCACTGGTCTTTTTTTAAGGGACAAGCTGTATTGGTTTTCTTGTGTCGGTCCCAGTTTGGTTCCTTAGCGGTCAGACCACGCACACTTTCCCCACCTGGCGCTTAAGCTTTAATGAGATTTGGGATGTGGGCAACGTGCATTTACACATGGTGTGTTTACGCTGAAATCCTGAATTTTGCAGGATTCTTTTCTGTCAACATCCCCCTGTCGTGTATAATAAATGACGGCTCAGTTTCCATTCTGTCCCGGCTCTCACCTGTCCAGGAGCAGTTCCAGGACTGTGCTGGTGGAAGCAAAGGCCCTGTACGTGGAGAGGAAGATGCTGATGTATGTGAAGTCATTATCGGCAAAGGCCGTCGGAAGCGTCTCCACCAGCTTTTCCAAAGTTCCAGCTTTCAGGGCCCTGCTGTTGCACGTCTCGTCCGGGCTGACAGTGTGTCCTGCAGGGAACTGGTCCCCTTCAGCCTACAAAGTGGAAACAAAGACAAAGCACAAAACTCAGACAGAAGCCAGAGCCCCGACAGAGCTTGCACAACGAAACACAGATTCCATTCCACCTTTTCACAGGAATAGTCCATCTCTAGTTACTAAACAATTTTGTCGGTTTGGGCTCTCCAAACACCAAATGCTGTATCAAATACTGGAGGACAATCAAGACATTTCTTATTGAAACAGGCAAGTGTTTCCAGTGCTTAAGCTGTAATCTCCTGGTTGCCTTTGAAACTGACCATTCTCTCATAACAGGGCCAACCATTCAAAAACCCCGGATGCTTTCTTAGCATCCAGAAGTTTAAGAAAGGTTTCTCAGACTTCTTGCAGCATGAAAGATCTAAGTTCCTTCACTTACTCCAACCTCTACAAGAAAATACTAAGCAAGATTTCAAGCTTCTCAGTACTTAAAGGAATTGGTAATAAAGCCCAACTCACTCAAAATGAACAAAACCAGTTGTATTCCTTTCAACACGGGTTCTATGAAATTTTCAGTTAGAGCTGCATTTCTCTCAGACACATCCACTACCAGCCAACGCTTTTCAGCTGAAAAGCCTCCAAATCACTCTACAAATGCAGCATCACTAAGAACTCTTCCCATCAGCTGGAAAATGTACAGGAGGTCAAAAATACTTTCTGCTATTTCTCCCGGTAAAAACAGGAGGCAGAGATGGGAAATCTGCCACTCAAAGTCTCTATACTACCAACCTGGACACCACACCAAAGCAAGTTCTTATATTATTGCCTTGGATCCTGAAGAAAATGTAGAAACATCGCAACATAACATGAAAGTTCTACCCACCTCCTGACCCTCTGGCTCAAACTGCCACAGCTGCACCGATTGCAATGAAGTGAGGACACTTTGATCAGCTGGGGGCTTGGCCACCATGCCAGCTTTACTTACCCCGAGCCATCTTGCTCCTTCGCTGTCAGTCTGCTGGATCTGCGCTCTTCTCAGGCTGTCGCAGTCAACAGCTCCTTCTTGTGCGTCTTCAGCTCCATCCTCAGTTGTGCTCTGCCAGGAAAAGGGCCAAGAGAAACAAGTCAGAGAGAAAGGAACATGGTCCCTGCACAAGCGCAGGCTGCAGACACCAGCATGCCAGCACCAGGATCTCACAACACCTCAACAACGCTCACTTCAGTTGCCACTTTTTAGCTGCCTTCAGTTACCTGGGCCTTTTTGGGCTTTTAACTGAAAGCAGAGAGGAGCTGAGTGCACAACTTACTGCACGAGTCAATGAAAGAGGTAAGAATTAAACCAGAGAGTCCAGATCTCCTGAACCCCACCACTAACAGCCGCTGTATTAACATGCTGATACATGTTGAGGAGCAAAGCACTAGAGAATTGAAAATAGATGTAACAATTAACTTCAGAAATACATATACTGGTCCCCCTGCAACCACATAATGCTTTTTCTGCATACATACCACTTGAATAATTAAAGTTTCAGGGCTTTACTGACTACCATAGCCTTAAGCACAGCAACAACTCAATTAGAAAGGATTTGAGTGCAGTGCAACCAAATCCTGGTTTGGGGAAGCTGGGGTTTGGGGTTTTTTTGGGGGTTGCTTTTCTGGTTTGTTTTTACCTCTTTTAAATCTAAAATATCCCTAAGTCATACAGAACTGTCTGTGCACCAGTGACTTGCCTCTTGAACGCTCTGTGGAACCTCCACGTCTTCCCCAGGTTGGTTCCTCACATTTTCTTCCAGGCTCTGTGGAGTCTCCACGTCTTCTTCAGTTGGCTCGCTTGGAGTCTCCTCTGTGCACTCTGCAGTCTCTGTGTCTTCCTCTGTTGCCTTGCTTAGACCGTTCTCAACGCGCTCTGGAGTCTCTGCGTCTTTGTCTGATACCTTGCTTGTAGTCTCCACATCTTCCTCTCTTGTCTCGCTTAGAGTCTGCTCAATGCGCTCTGGAGTCTCCTCAACGCGCTCTGGAGGCTCCTCAGTACACTCTGGGCTCTCCACTTCTTCCTTGGTTGGCTTGGTCAGAGTCTCCTCAGGGCTGTGCAGAGACTCCACATCTTCCTCATCTCTCTTCTGCCTGGGTGTCCTCCTCCTTGGTCTTCTCCAGCATCTCCAAAGAGACAGGTTCCGAAAGGGGAAGTTCCGAGCCTGTTAGAAAACAACGGAAAAACAGTTTTGAATTGCAGATAGCAACACATTTACTTTTAACGTCCTTGCAAAAGTACCGGGACAAGATCACATGAACCCTGAAATTCAGACACTATTACAATGCAAAAAATAGATAGGATCATAGAAACATTTTGGTTGGAAGAGACCATCGAGTGCAACCGTCAACCCACCCCTGGCACTGCCCCATGTCCCTCAGGACCTCATCTATGTCCCTTTTAAACCCCTCCAGGGATGGTGACCCCACCGCTGCCATGGGCAGCCTGTTCCAATGTCTAATAACCCTTTCACAGAATCCCAGAATCCCAGAATGTCAGGGGTTGGAAGGGACCTGGAAAGCTCATCCAGGAGCAGGAACACCCAGCTGAGGTTCCACAGGAAGGTGTCCAGGCGGGTTTGAATGTCTGCAGAGAAGGAGACTCCACAACCTCCCTGGGCAGCCTGGGCCAGGCTCTGACACCCTCACCATGAAGAAGTTTCTTGTCAAATTTAAGAGGAACCTTTTGTGTCTCAGTTTGTACCCGTCACCCCTTGTCCTGTCACTGGTTGTCACTGAGAAGAGCCTGGCTCCATCCTCCTGACACTCACCCTTTACATATTTATAAACATTAATGAGGTCACCCCTCAGTCTCCTCTTCTCCAGCTCCAGAGCCCCAGCTCCCTCAGCCTTTCCTCACACGGGAGATGCTCCACTCCCTTCAGCATCTTGGTGGCTGCGCTGGACTCTCTCCAGCAGTTCCCTGTCCTTCTGGAGCTGAGGGGCCACAACTGGACACAAGATTCCAGGTGTGGTCTCCCCAGGGCAGAGCAGAGGGGCAGGAGAACCTCTCTGACCTACTGACCACCCCCTTCTAACCCACCCCGGGTATCATTGGCTTCCTGGCCACAAGGGCCCAGTGCTGGCTCATGGTTTTCCTTCCTCAGTGTGATATATCACTCTATACTTCAAATTTAATCTCTTTTTTTTAGCCATGCCTTTTAAGAAATGAGAAAGCATTACACAAATCCCTTTTATGAAGTGAAACTACAAAAAGAACTATTACATTTTTTAGCACTAAAGGGACAATTTACCTGGGGGGGGAGGGCGGGCGGGCGGCGGGGCCCGGCTCGCTCATACCCGTCCGCAGCAGGGCCCGCAGCCGATCCCGCACATGGCGCTGTGTCCGCGTCCGCAGGCAGGGCTGCTGCCGGCTCCGCCAGCCCCGCACTCCCGCTCTCTCTCGCACCGACCGCTCGCCCCCACGCCAACGGCGGCGACGGCTCCGCCGGCACCACGGCGACCGGACGCGGCCTCGCGGCGGCACGCGCCGCCCGCAGCCGGCCAATCGCAGCTCGCCGCCGCTCCGCGCGCGCCCCCTTGCCCCGCCCTCAGCCCGCCCGCAGTCCGAGCCCTTGCTCAGCCGGACAAGGCGCCGGGAGCGGGACGGACGGACCGAGCCGGGAGCGTGGGCATCAGACTGTGCGTGGAACACAACGTGTGCTGCGGCAGAGCCCGGGGCGAGCGCTCCCGGAGCTGCTTCACGCACACGCACCACGCGCTGGGATTTTACTCCTGGCCCTTTAAAGATTCCTAGCACAATTGCTTACATACAGTTCTGAACTAGATATTCATTCTGTGGCTTAAAGTGTTAGTTCGTTAGTAGGCTCTTATTATGTAGTTGGTTAACCCTTTAAAATGTTATTTCCCTCTATCAATATAACTTCATAAACAAGTTTCCTAACTTTTTACATAGAACTTCACCACCTTTTCCTTTTCCAGGTTCAGAGCCCGTGCCCCATTTGGTTATATCTGTAAACATTAAACATCTTCTCAGCACGAACCACAGCTGCATTTCTCACAGTTCCCCTTTTTGCTTTTTATCCCATTGATTCGTGCTTTGACTTCAAAGTTAGCCAGCACCTGCCTAAAATCATTAATTTATACCCCGTTCCTTTTGCTGCCATTTCAGGATCGATAGGCATGGCTGAGATTTGCATGCCTTGGACTGCTGAATGTAGTAACTGAATAAAGCACGGGATCATGCACGGCACAAACAGTAAACGCAGAAATGCACATACTATCACGAACCCTATTTTCTTCCACCAGGCTACAGTTTCGAGACCAATATCCATTAGGTGGACCTGGCCACCAAGTGGGAGGAATAGAGGTACTTGACGAATTTGCCCTCAACGCTAACTGACAAGGGGTTCGTCCAACGTATTCAGTCATTTGAGACCCCCCACATATCCAGCACGAGGTGACATTTAATTCTCGGGCTGTCTTTTCCATAAGATCTATAAACAGGTTTTTCCCTGCTGTCGGTAATTGTAATCCTTTGTCTTTTTGCCTTATTTCCTCATACCAATCACTGCTGTTCTGTACCAATTTCTGTTGCTCTTGCTTTCCTTTTAATTCCTGAGTGGCACTCTTAACTAACTCCTCCTTCTACTGATCTTGCACTCCCCCTCCATCTGAACAGCCCCACTCACCACCTTGTGTAAAACAGATCCTCTGTTCTCCCCTAGGGCAGGAGGCAGAGCCTACAGCGAGTCCACCTTTCTCTAGGTTAGTTGCTACCCATCATTCCTGCCCTTGGATTTCACACTTCTCCAATTTTTTTCTATCATAACATCCAGAATTAATAGGAGCGTGATAATGTAGAACATGTTGGGTTAGTCTCCCTATTCTCACACGCTCGTAGCACTTGGTACAGGGATTGGCCAGGCTAAGTTGGGAACAATAAGTCACCACTGCCAGCAAGGGGATCAGGTCCAGGGTTCTGCACCCTCTGCCTCTCTGGCCGACCAGGCTGCAGCCGCAGCCGAGTTCGTCATCTTCTCGGCAGCAAGGGCCGTGTCCCCGCCTTTCCTGTTTTTACCGTTAGCGTGGCGACTTTTTATCGTTTCCCAACTCTTGGCCTTCACTTCCCAGGAACAACAGGAGCAACACGGAATGTGGTTTCTCTGTCTGCACTCTGTTCTCCTCATCACTGGTGGGCTCTAAATTCCCATTCACCCCTTCCGTAAATACCTCCCACCATTCTCCGCTATTCTTTTTCTATTCTTCCAGCGGCAACTGGAATCCTCAACCGAGCCCCGGTTTCCTTATCTTCTGTTCTTAGACATTTCTTACACAATCCTGTCGGTAAGTTCCCTTTGTGGATATGCTTATACCACAGTCCATTTACAACCTAAACATCAAATATAAAATGAGAATTACATATACAACTCGGTTCAACACATTTAGCTACTAAGCCATTCTCATTTTCATTTATACTGGGCATTCACATCAATAACACTAATAGTAGTTACATCACCAATCCCGTGTCAATTTCAATTTCAGTTCCCCTGGTTCTTGAGTTACTTTCCAGGTTCTTTCTTCCGTCAGGGCTCCTCTAACTCGAGAGACGCGTGTCCATCCTTTCCCTGCCCTCCCAACAGCTGTTTCTGTAGTTAACAAAACAAGAAAAGGCCCCTCCCATCATGGGGTTGGAGTTTCTTCTTTTCAGGTTTTCATTAGTGTTGCCCCCATATCTACCAGAAATTCTACTTATTTGTTCATTTGGGTTTCTTCTTCCCAATGCGGTGAGCACCACCCAGGCTGCTCACCCAGAAGGACTAAAACTGCTTCCCAGTGCAACCCCAAACACCCTTCACTTCAGCAGGTGACCGCACTTGTGCTTTCAGCTCCTGGGCTGGTGCTGTCCGGGCTTTCCCTGCTCAGCACTGACTGTGTTTTGGGAAGGCAGGAGCCAGTGCAAACCCTTCTCCGCTGTTCTGCTCTTTTTCTGCTCTTTTTCCCCTTTGCTGTGAAGCTCAGCTGCTCCATGAGTTATTGTGTTCTCCTGTGAGCGTGGGGTTTGTCCTCTGCTGTGGAGCACGAGAGCGAAGCCCCCGGAGCCCCGGCTGGTGCAGACCCCGCAGCGAGGGTGACAGACCCGGAGCCAGGAGCAGTTTCCCCAGGGTGAGGAGCAAGTGGAGCTGCTCACACCAAGGGCACAGGCAGGGTTGGTGCACGTCACCGGTTCTAAGGCTGTCACCAGAACCTGACAACCTGACAACAGTGTGCTGGCTCCCCGGGCAGTTGAAGTACAACCAGAACGCAAGAGGCAGCTTAAATTCGGGGTCGTCTTTTTGCCAGGAGCAACAAATGCCGTGATGGAGACAACGGGGAAAAGGTGGAAACTCTCAGACCGCGGTGCAGTCTGAGAGGAAAAGAGATGAACGAGACACTGATGAGCGGGAAGAGTTGATGTATTTATCATAGAAACATTAAAGGTTATAGAGAGATGGAATGTTACACGAGATCAAATATTTAAATACATTCGCTCCAGACACAAAATAGTGTTAAAAAGTTCATCTATTTATTATAGATACATTAAATATTACACAAAGCTCAAACATGATCTAAAGATCAAACATTAAAATCTACTAACTCCAGACAAGAATTGGTGGGAAAACGTTTGCATATTTATTATATAAGTATTAAATATTAAATAAAGATTAAATAGAATACAAAATCAAACATTAAAATATATTAACTCCAGACACAAATTAGTGGTCAAAAGTTAATCTATTTATTATAGAAACATTCAATATTATATGAAGATTAAATATCATATAAAGATCAAATATTATCTAGAGATCAAACACTAAAATCTACTAACTCCAGACGAGAATTGGTGGAATAAAGTTCAAGTATTTATTATATAAATATTAAATAAAGATTATGTATTATATAAAGCTTAAATATTAATCCTAGTAACTCCAGATCAAAAAATACTGGAAAAATGTTTACGTATTTTTATAGAAACATTCAATAATATATAGAGATTAAATATGATATAAGGATCAAATATTAAACTATATTAACTCCAGACAAAAATTAGTTGAAAAAAGTTATGTATTTGTCATAGAAATGTTACATATCTATAAAAACTAAATACTACATAAGGATCAAATATTAAAATATTTTAACGCCAGACAAGAATTGGTGGGGGAAAAAAGTTCACAGATTTATTATGTAAATAAAGATTATGTATTAAATAAAGATTATGTATGATATAAAAGCTCAAATCTTAATATATATTAACTCAAGAGAAGAATTAGTGGAAAAAAAGTGACGTATTTATGATAGAGATGTTACATCCATGTAAAGATTGAATATGACATAGGGATCAAATATTAGAATATTTTAATGCCAGACAAGAATTGGTGGAAAAAAGTTCAAGTATTTATTCTATAAATATTAAATAAAGATGATGTGTTCTATAAAGCTCAGTTATTAGTATCTATTAACTCCAGAAAAAAAGGGTGGAAAAAAGTTTCTCTATTTATTTTATATGCATCTCTAGATATGTGATATAAAGCTCAAACACTATCTACAGAAGAAACATTAAAATACATTAACTCCAGACAAAAATGGGTTGAAAAACGTTGATATACTTATCATATCAATATTAAATATTATACAAGGATCAAATATTGTATAAAGATTTAATAATAAAATATATCAACTCCAGAAAATAATTATTGGGGAAGGTCTATGTACATAGTAAATAAATATTAAATATTAGTACATTAAATAAACATATTAAATAAATATTAAACATTAGTACATTAAATAAAAATATCACATAAATATTAAATATCAGTATGTTAAATAAAAAATATTAAATAAAGCTCAAATACTATATACAGCTAAACCATTTCAATATATTAACTCCAAGGAGAAATTAGTGGAAAAAGTTTACGTACTTATTCTGTGAATACTGAATATTATACAAGCTAAAATATTCTATAAAGCTAAGCTATTTAAATATAGTAACTCCAAGCAGACATCAGTAGAAAAAAGATGATATAATATTGAAGGTTTCTGTAGAAGTATGGAAAGATTAAATATGATAAACACATCGAGTATTAAAATACATTAACTGCAGACAAAAACTGGAAAAAAGTTAATATACTCGTTATAGAAATATTAAATATGATACAAAGCTCAAACATTATATACAGGTCACATATTAAAATACATGAACTCCAGACTAAAACTGGGGGGAAAAAAGTTTACGTACTTATAATATAAACAGTAAATCCTATCCAGAGCTCAGCCATTACAACCCATGAAGTGCGGGCTCCTCCTGTGCTGCAGCTTTTCTTCTCAGGATGCAGTCGAAGTTGCCCTGGGTGCTCATGGCGTAGAACACGTTCGCCTTGGGTGGGATCGCCAGCTCCGCAAGAGAGGGAGCAGAGCGAGCGTTCATGGGCGCCCCACTCAGCGTTGGGGGTTTATTCTCACCGGCAGCTGGGACAACGTGGCGATGGCGTTTCTGACGTCGCTTCGCATGTTACTCTTGCCGGCAAAATGCAGCAGAGCTCTTCAAGCAGCAGCAGCAGCAGAGTTCTGCTTCCCCACCTTTGTCCTCGGAGATGATCTGGACCAGCTCGTAATCCTCGGCCGAGCCAGACTGCAGGTTGTGCTTCTCCATGGCTCGCTGGGTGACAGCAGGAGCCTTCTCTTGGTTACTCAGCTGCAAAGAGGGAGTTGCAAGGAGTCGCTTGGTAACCAAGTCGCAGATTCTGCCAGACGCTAAAACACGCTCTTTGCGACACATGGGGGTGGAGTTGGTTCAAGACAACAGACACTGCTCTAGAAATGCAGCAGGGAATCACAGCCTCTGCTCTCCTGAGCAACCGCTCGGAGAGGTGAGACCTTGTTCTCAGCAGCCATCGAATCCGCAGCAAGAGCTGCCCCAGCTGCTGTTTGCAGACATCCATTAATCCACAGTCTCCCCTGCTAAACACTTTCTGCGATGTCCTGCAAAGATTCTGGGCCTTGGAGCTGGGTTTGCTGGGGAAGGGGCACCTTGTGTCACAGCTCACACACCCCAGTGCTGAGCTGGACACACAACAGCCGGCGCTGGCAGAAGAGCAGGGGCAGCAAAGCCGGCACTTGCTCAGAGTGCTTCCCTTGGCATTGTTGATCAAATACAAGCTTCAATTTCAAAGCCAGAAACCTTGAGAGATGCTCTTTGTAACCTCTCATTCATCCCCTGCTCCACATGTTTTGATTTGTAACATCGGTCACGTTCCCTGTCAAGGGGGTCTGATCGGGGAATAGGTGTTTCCGAAACTAAAAGCACCATTCAAGTCACCTGGGGTGAAAACACCACCCACAGTAACAGCGCTTTGCTGTTCCCACCGCTCACCAGGATGCTCCTGTAGATGTTGCCGCTTCTGTCCTCTTCTACGCTGGTGCGGATGACGCAGCTCTCTCCGCTCTGCTGGTTGTAGACTGGCAGGACTGGCGGCACTTCTTTTGATGGAACGGGAGTCACGGGGCCGGGGCACTTCTTGGAGCACTTGTCATCAGATGGCAGCAAGGGGGGAGACGAGATCAAACACATTCATTACCATTGAATTTCAAAGATCCAAAAGCTAAAGATGACACTCTTCAGCACAACAGCCTTAACAAGGGCTTCGGCAACCCAGTTAAGGCAGCTTAGGTCAAGAGAGCAGAGTCTGCAGGACAAAGCTCCCTGGGAACGGAACCCAGCCCAGCCCAGGCTTGGTCTGGGCAGTTCCTGGCAGGTCAAACCACAGGGCTGGTGAGCTCTGACCTCACCTGCTTCTCACTTGCTCAGCTGCTCTGCCTGCCCCAGAATTAGGCTGGGCTGATGTACATGAGCCCTCCCCCCAAAATCGCCTTTCCCAGAGCTCAGGTCCCTCCATTCCACTGCCAGCAACGCTCCAGTCAAGATCCACAGGCTTGGGCAAGCGCCTGGGGCCGCCGGCAGCGTCAGCAGCCTCGCACAGGCTGTTTGTGCTGAACACAGGGCCCGGGCCCTACCTTGTGCTGAGGCTCCTCAGCAGTGTCGGTGGGAGGGACGATGGTGACGGTGCTGTCCCCAGAGCTCCCACCTGGAGCAGGTTTGGGCTGCGCGTTGACGGGGGTGCTGAGGGCGCTCACCCCCAAGCCCAGGAACGGCCTAGGGGAGAAAAGAAAGCACAACAGAGCTGGGCTGAGCACAGCTGTCACTTGCTTCAACAATCTGACCTGCTGTTGTGTTTTCCTATCTCGAGTGGCCTATTGTTTGTGTGTGTATAGCAAATTAGACTCTATCCTTATTTGCTCTGTTTTGCTGCTGCAAATTTGAATTGAATTTATAATCCAGCACTAAAATCGTTCCTTTGTTTGACACCTTAGAGTTATTTCTGAAGTCTTTAGTCGATAACCCTCCTGGCTACTTACACCAATAGAAAGAGACAACAGCAATACGTATTTCTAGCTGGCGGTGTCTCCTCGCAGCACTGCAGTGCTCTGGATCCCCAGCCAGGTTTGTCAGCTGGTGTTTGATTTATTCCAGTTCATATTCACACACCAAACCCCCTCCCCGTTGTACTCACAGGCTGAATCTCTTCACCACGCTCTTCTGAGCTCTGCCCGCTGCGGTGCTCTGGTCAGGAGCTGCTCCTTCGATTTCACGTGACAGACGGAAACTGCAGAACAGGCAATACCGTTAGTTAAATATCTCAAAGTGGCCATATCTGAGAAGCCCTGGGTCACTCCCACGTCCCAGAGGGTTCATCCCCACGAGGAGGAGCGCAGCTCTGTGCGTGTGTATTTCCACTCTCCGGGAGCAGCTCCTGGCAGCGCAGAGCTCAAGGCTGAGAGAACCTGAACCTGCCTGCGGGGGAAGAAAAGCTGCTTCGCCAGCTGGGCTGAGACCCTAGCTCTCCTCATCACTTCAATGCCGCTGCCTCCTAAACCACTGCACGAATTTCTCATCTCCTGTCACGCAATAGCTGTTACATGAGGACTGCAACAGCTTAATTTGTGCGATTACTTCAAACTCCTAAGAAAACAAATAATAAAATAGGAATTCTAATTAGAAAAATCAAGCCAGTCTCGTTAATACACTAAACACACGCAGCAACAGATCCAGGACAAACTGCCCTCGGACAGAGGAAACCCCGGCACCTTCGCTCCTACTGATCTCTGACCAACAAGGCTCAGGCTGGAAGGCAACGCTCAGCCTTGATTTCTCGGTCCCAGGTACCCGCTTCGCTCTCTGCACCTTTGACCCACAACTATTTACTGCAGCACAAGGAAGACGGTCACAGACTGCATCTTGTGGCCAGCAAAGGTCTCACGCCAGCAGGTCTGATGCGCTCCCAGCACACAGAACACGCTCGTGTAACGTGTTCCCGTGAACACCAAACGGGGGGAACGTGCCCCAGACGTAACTCCCGCGGCAGCGAGTGCCCTGCGGCTCCTCTTCCCCTGCTGCCCGCATCTAAAAGGAATTTCTCTTCCCGCGCCGCCCCGCACAGCCCGGCAGAGGTTCACAGCGTGCCGGGGACTGTTCCTTCCTCACCCTCTGAGTAACGTGAGCGGCTGTTGGATACGCCCAGCAAAGACAACAGGCCTCGCCAAGAGAACGCTCTAGCAGAGAGCGTCAGGCACTAACGATCACAGAACAGTCACCGTTCCACTCACCCTTCGCCGCTTCTCAAAATTGATCAGGCCGCCCTGTTGGAAGGACAGAGAAGGGATCGGAGGAGAAGAGCACAGGCTCGGCTGGAGTTAATCACAAACAGGATGAACAGGATGAAGTAGCGACACCAAGGGACGGGCCAGAGCTGCCCTGACCAAAGGCCTCTACAAAGACCCGTTTCCAGCTCTAGGATAAGCCACAGCACTCGTGTACCTGAGTCTATTTGTTAAATACATTCCTCTCTTTTTAAGAACTGCACTAGCACCCAGTGGAAGATGCAGGAGCAGACACAGTGTCTGCAAGGGAGGGAGGAGATTTAGGATTCCAAAAATTGCCCCAAATTACCTCGAGATAGTCCTGAAGGGCTGTGTCCAGCATGACGAGGTCAGTGAGGAAGGTACCCAGGTAAGGTACCGTGCCTTGTGTGACTCCCTGCAAACGGTCAGAGCAATGGTGGATTAATTGACTGAGAAGTCATAATTATACTAATTAGAATACTCCTGTGGAAGCAAACAAAACACAACTAGTCTGCTTCACCAAACAGCGCTCTTGTAAATGATGCTTTCACGACATCATCCTTGGTATCTCAGCCAGCGGTTCATGTCTGCGCAGAGCGGTATATAAGCCAAAGTGCTCATTCGTAACTCCTCTGCGTCAAATCTCGCTGTGCGGCACCTCTCGCCCCAGCAGAAAAGCCGGGATTTACAGACCCGTCTTCCCCAAAGCACCGCATACGGGAGCTCATTGGTCAGGAACAGGGCTGAGCTCGGCTTTGGGTGAGATCACAACCTGGCAACTCAAGCTCATTCCCACCTTCAGCAGCAGCTCCCTGCTCGTCGCAAAGTTGTCACAGTCGGAGAAGATTTCGCAAAGCTCTTCGAACATCAGCATTGTGTCCCTGTACAGGAAAAGATTCAATGATTTAAGTTGTTTGTAAGCACTCTGAATCAGATCAGGGGACAATTTTTTTCTCAAGAATCGTTAACAGTTGGGCACAGAAAAGATAAAAGCACCAAAACACATCCAGTGACACACTGCACAGCCTTACTTTGGAACGCAGGCCCAGGTCTTCTTCAGGCGATAAACCGAGGTGGACTGCAAGGCGGAAACGATGGCCTTCAGAGACGAAAAGTTGTTCAGGATCCTACATTGCTGTGAAAGGAGCGGTTAGAAACACAGGAGCGTTAAACGTCAGCATCACCAATAGTCAGTGCTCTTCTGTCTGCCCCGTGTCCTGCTTGCTGCACATTCTCCCTGCTAAGCGGGCAGCTCTACAAATACTGAGCATCAAAAATATCACTCCCCGCTACAACCCCCCTGTCCCCTCCCAGCTCCACGGCACCCGCACAAGGAACGTTAAACAGTCGCGAATAAACGCTTTACACGTCCGATACGGATCCACTTCTCCAAGATCTTCGCTCTTGGCTGTGTCTTTAATTCTTTGCTCTCCAGGATGGTGCTGAGCACGCAGTTGGTGACGGCGTTGAACTGCAAGATGGTGGCTCTGATGCTCTGTGCCAGCTGTTTGTTCTCTTTCTTGTCCCTTCGGGACCAGATGCAGCCCAGGCAGTGGTGGGGCACAACGTTCTGGAAGAGTGTCTAGAGGGAAACAGAGGTGTCCAACTCAGCCTGGAGCGCTACTGCCCACAGCAAGAAATGCACGGTTACAGTACAAACTGCAGCTGAATCCAGTATGGTATTAAAAGGGAAATATTGGTTTTCTCTCCAGTTTAAAATATACACTTTGGTATAACTCTTTAGGCCTGACGCCCTAAAAGAACTGTCAGCTAAACTGTCCTGGAAAAATAAAAGACACCTTTCTATCACTTACATTACCAGGGGGAAAGGTTTCTATATCATGATACTTTTGAAAGAGATTGATACAAATAAGCCAAATCGGAGCTCTACAGTTACAAAGTACTTCTACATCTTCAGGTGAGGTAGCCTAAGATACAGTCAAAATACGCTATTTCTGAGGGGTCAAATGCTAAACTTTGCAAAAGAGGCCACACAGTCTACATCCACACTGTATAACAAAAAGACAAACACCTTCAGAAGAACTGAAGGAAAAGCCCAATCAATGAAGCAAGTCTGGATAACCAAGCAGAGCTGCGCTCTGTGTCCCAGCAACAGAGCGGTTCTGGAACAACAGACTTACACCGATATAAGTTAAAAAACAAACAAACAAACAATGAGAAGCCCAGAACTCTTTCCCCGAGCATTTCAAGTAATACCTATGATCTACATACCGCGTCCATGTATGTCAGCTGTTCTGCCACCAGGTCTTCTTGGGACAGCGAGAATTCTTCTGGGCCGCTGATCTCCAGTTCCTCTTCCTCGTCCGGGGTGCAGGGAGAAAGGCTGTGGAACGCGTCTGGCCAGCGGGGAAAACACGAGTCAGTGAATTGATACAGAAAACAAGTAATCAAAGCAGGTATTTGGAAAATCACTACATAGAAGAACAGAACATGCAAAGGGACCTGCGTGGGGTAACGGCCTCACCGTGCTGCATATTTTAGGGAGATAGAGAAGGTCCAGAAGATTAAATGGGCAAAGAGAAGGTAGAAGAAAAAGAAATAGGGAGAACTGAGCTGTTCAGGGTCTCTTAGCTGAGAAGTGCCTTAACCCATTCACTAACCATTCTTTGGAAAGAACAAACCCACCAACCCCCCCACAACAACTCCTTATTAACACTGCAGAACTTTGATAATCTGCTTGTCAGCATCTATGCATTCTATACTCTGAAAAACAGCTGAACTGCAAAGAGACAAGACTGCAGTTATACCCCCAAAATATTACGCTGAGAATGCTCTTATGTCCACGTTTCAAGGGAAGAGGAGGAGAAGGGAGAGAGACCAGTTGGAAAGTTAAAACGTGCTTTGCTAGTACTACTGATGAGGAGAGAAAGTAATGCAAAATATACGAAACCAATCGTGGCTCCAGCAGCTTCAGGACAGGCCCCCGGACGCCCTGGGCTGGACTCGGCACTAAACCAGAGCTGGATTCAGGGCTGCAGGGCTGTACAGAATTGATCAGCAGCCTTGGCTGCCGCAGCACTAAGTCTAAACCTGGGCCTTTTCTGCACACCAGTCCTACCGTTATGCGCTCCAGAGCCAACGGGGTCTGAAAAACACGCAGGTAACGTGAGAAAAATGCATGTAGTAGAACTCAGTCTGCCTACTAAGGCTGGAAGTTGATTCCAGTACTCATTCACATACCACGTGAGCTCTTACGACTTTTCGGCTCACGGCACAGGAAGCTTTGTGCTCTGGATAAGGGGATGTGTCAGGCTTGACGCTGGGAGAACACACAGACAGCAGAGAAAGGTACTTTACCATCATTCTCCCATTCTTCTTTCTGGAACTGCTCCAGGAGGTTCTGCGCCCTCTTCTCCGGGTCAGAGCCGGGCATGTTCTTCTTCAGATAACTCAGCACCTTCTGCAGACACACGTACTCGGGCGGCTCTCGGAAATCGTCGGCACATTGGTCGAGCCAGGCTTGTAAAATCGATGCCATCGCACTGTGAGCAAATTCAGAGAGAACACATGGGTTGTATGCAGCAGGTATTGATGCAATCGCATGGATCTGTACCTAATATAACAACAGGAACACTGAGACATTCATCCCCCACGTGAGGGCAGTATGGACACTTCTGTGAGCACAGAATTTAATTTGTTCTTTTTAGGCAAGAAATATTATTAAGATAATACTTCATAGGAAACTAAAGGCTGCTTCTTCAATTACACCTTGAGAAACCAGCGCAGTCATTCATATTTTCTCTGCGTTGTATTATTGGATGTGTTATGAGACAGCTGATACTTGGCCTTTACACAAGCTCCTTGAAGCAAACAGGGCTGTGAATTGTCAAATGAAACAACAGCTCTGCTGCCCACGTCCCGCTCCAGCACCGAACCCTGACTGGGGCTCGCTGGGCGCTGCAAAACCAAACTTACGTCCTGAGCACTGTGCTGGATCCGGGGGAATTCTGGGTTCCATGTTCTTCAGAGCCCGAGATCTCCAGGTTTCCGTATCTGAAAAAATGAGATGGCTGTTTAGAGGAACCTCTACTGAGCAACCCAAACAGCGTAATCCATATACAATTGGCATAAACATATAGATATTGGCATATTCATATACAATTGGCATGAAGACAAGGGCTTCATGCTGGACAATTCCACCGTGGCTGGGGAAGCTGCGGCAGAGATGAAGGGTTTGCACATATCCCCCGTGCACTGGTCTTTTTTTAAGGGACAAGCTGTATTGGTTTTCTTGTGTCCGTCCCAGTTTGGTTCCTTAGCGGTCAGACCACGCACGCTTTCCCCACCTGGCGCTTAAGCTTTAATGAGATTTGGGATGTGGGCAACGTGCATTTACACATGGTGTGTTTACGCTGAAATCCTGAATTTTGCAGGATTCTTTTCTGTCAACATCCCCCTGTCGTGTATAATAAATGACGGCTCAGTTTCCATTCTGTCCCGGCTCTCACCTGTCCAGGAGCAGTTCCAGGACTGTGCTGGTGGAAGCAAAGGCCCTGTACGTGGAGAGGAAGATGCTGATGTATGTGAAGTCATTATCGGCAAAGGCCGTCGGAAGCGTCTCCACCAGCTTTTCCAAAGTTCCAGCTTTCAGGGCCCTGCTGTTGCACGTCTCGTCCGGGCTGACAGTGTGTCCTGCAGGGAACTGGTCCCCTTCAGCCTACAAAGTGGAAACAAAGACAAAGCACAAAACTCAGACAGAAGCCAGAGCCCCGACAGAGCTTGCACAACGAAACACAGATTCCATTCCACCTTTTCACAGGAATAGTCCATCTCTAGTTACTAAACAATTTTGTCGGTTTGGGCTCTCCAAACACCAAATGCTGTATCAAATACTGGAGGACAATCAAGACATTTCTTATTGAAACAGCCAAGTGTTTCCAGTGCTTAAGCTGTAATCTCCTGGTTGCCTTTGAAACTGACCATTCTCTCATAACAGGGCCAACCATTCAAAAACCCCGGATGCTTTCTTAGCATCCAGAAGTTTAAGAAAGGTTTCTCAGACTTCTTGCAGCATGAAAGATCTAAGTTCCTTCACTTACTCCAACCTCTACAAGAAAATACTAAGCAAGGTTTCAAGCTTCTCAGTACTTAAAGGAATTGGTAATAAAGCCCAACTCACTCAAAATGAACAAAACCAGTTGTATTCCTTTCAACACGGGTTCTATGAAATTTTCAGTTAGAGCTGCATTTCTCTCAGACACATCCACTACCAGCCAACGCTTTTCAGCTGAAAAGCCTCCAAATCACTCTACAAATGCAGCATCACTAAGAACCCTTCCCATCAGCTGGAAAATGTACAGGAGGTCAAAAATACTTTCTGCTATTTCTCCCGGTAAAAACAGGAGGCAGAGATGGGAAATCTGCCACTCAAAGTCTCTATACTACCAACCTGGACACTACACCAAAGCAAGTTCTTATATTATTGCCTTGGATCCTGAAGAAAATGTAGAAACATCGCAACATAACATGAAAGTTCTACCCACCTCCTGACCCTCTGGCTCAAACTGCCACAGCTGCACCGATTGCAATGAAGTGAGGACACTTTGATCAGCTGGGGGCTTGGCCACCATGCCAGCTTTACTTACCCCGAGCCATCTTGCTCCTTCGCTGTCAGTCTGCTGGATCTGCGCTCTTCTCAGGCTGTCGCAGTCAACAGCTCCTTCTTGTGCGTCTTCAGCTCCATCCTCAGTTGTGCTCTGCCAGGAAAAGGGCCAAGAGAAACAAGTCAGAGAGAAAGGAACATGGTCCCTGCACAAGCGCAGGCTGCAGACACCAGCATGCCAGCACCAGGATCTCACAACACCTCAACAACGCTCACTTCAGTTGCCACTTTTTAGCTGCCTTCAGTTACCTGGGCCTTTTTGGGCTTTTAACTGAAAGCAGAGAGGAGCTGAGTGCACAACTTACTGCACAAGTCAATGAAAGAGGTAAGAATTAAACCAGAGAGTCCAGATCTCCTGAACCCCACCACTAACAGCCGCTGTATTAACATGCTGATACATGTTGAGGAGCAAAGCACTAGAGAATTGAAAATAGATGTAACAATTAACTTCAGAAATACATATACTGGTCCCCCTGCAACCACATAATGCTTTTTCTTCATACATACCACTTGAATAATTAAAGTTTCAGGGCTTTACTGACTACCATAGCCTTAAGCACAGCAACAACTCAATTAGAAAGGATTTGAGTGCAGTGCAACCAAATCCTGGTTTGGGGAAGCTGGGGTTTGGGGTTTTTTTGGGGGTTGCTTTTCTGGGTTTTTTTTACCTCTTTTAACTCTAAAATATCCCTAAGTCATACAGAACTGTCTGTGCACCAGTGACTTGCCTCTTGAACGCTCTGTGGAACCTCCACGTCTTCCCCAGGTTGGTTCCTCACATTTTCTTCCAGGCTCTGTGGAGTCTCCACGTCTTCTTCAGTTGGCTCGCTTGGAGTCTCCTCTGTGCACTCTGCAGTCTCTGTGTCTTCCTCTGTTGCCTTGCTTAGACCGTTCTCAACGCGCTCTGGAGTCTCTGCGTCTTTGTCTGATACCTTGCTTGTAGTCTCCACATCTTCCTCTCTTGTCTCGCTTAGAGTCTGCTCAATGCGCTCTGGAGTCTCCTCAACGCGCTCTGGAGGCTCCTCAGTACACTCTGGGCTCTCCACTTCTTCCTTGGTTGGCTTGGTCAGAGTCTCCTCAAGGCTGTGCAGAGACTCCACATCTTCCTCGTGTCTCTTCTGCCTGGGTGTCCTCCTCCTTGGTCTTCTCCAGCATCTCCAAAGAGACAGGTTCCGAAAGGGGAAGTTCCGAGCCTGTTAGAAAACAACGGAAAAACAGTTTTGAATTGCAGATAGCAACACATTTACTTTTAACGTCCTTGCAAAAGTACCGGGACAAGATCACATGAACCCTGAAATTCAGACACTATTACAATGCAAAAAATAGATAGGATCATAGAAACATTTTGGTTGGAAGAGACCATCGAGTGCAACCGTCAACCCACCCCTGGCACTGCCCCATGTCCCTCAGGACCTCATCTATGTCCCTTTTAAACCCCTCCAGGGATGGTGACCCCACCGCTGCCATGGGCAGCCTGTTCCAATGTCTAATAACCCTTTCACAGAATCCCAGAATCCCAGAATGTCAGGGGTTGGAAGGGACCTGGAAAGCTCATCCAGGAGCAGGAACACCCAGCTGAGGTTCCACAGGAAGGGGTCCAGGCGGGTTTGAATGTCTGCAGAGAAGGAGACTCCACAACCCCCATGGGCAGCCTGGGCCAGGCTCTGACACCCTCACCATGAAGAAGTTTCTTGTCAAATTTAAGAGGAACCTTTTGTGTCTCAGTTTGTACCCGTCACCCCTTGTCCTGTCACTGGGTGTCACTGAGAAGAGCCTGGCTCCATCCTCCTGACACTCACCCTTTACATATTTATAAACATTAATGAGGTCACCCCTCAGTCTCCTCTTCTCCAGCTCCAGAGCCCCAGCTCCCTCAGCCTTTCCTCACACGGGAGATGCTCCACTCCCTCCAGCATCTTGGTGGCTGCGCCGGACTCTCTCCAGCAGTTCCCTGTCCTTCTGGAGCTGAGGGGCCACAACTGGACACAAGATTCCAGGTGTGGTCTCCCCAGGGCAGAGCAGAGGGGCAGGAGAACCTCTCTGACCTACTGACCACCCCCTTCTAACCCACCCCGGGTATCATTGGCTTCCTGGCCACAAGGGCCCAGTGCTGGCTCATGGTTTTCCTTCCTCAGTGTGATATATCACACTATATTTCAAATTTAATCTCTTTTTTTTAGCCATGCCTTTTAAGAAATGAGAAAGCATTACACAAATCCCTTTTATGAAGTGAAACTGCAAAAAGAACTATTACATTTTTTAGCACTAAAGGGACAATTTACCTGGGGAGGGCGGGCGGCGGGGCCCGGCTCGCTCATACCCGTCCGCAGCAGGGCCCGCAGCCGATCCCGCACATGGCGCTGTGTCCGCGTCCGCAGGCAGGGCTGCTGCCGGCTCCGCCAGCCCCGCACTCCCGCTCTCTCTCGCACCGACCGCTCGCCCCCACGCCAACGGCGGCGACGGCTCCGCCGGCACCACGGCGACCGGACGCGGCCTCGCGGCGGCACGCGCCGCCCGCAGCCGGCCAATCGCAGCTCGCCGCCGCTCCGCGCGCGCCCCCTTGCCCCGCCCTCAGCCCGCCCGCAGTCCGAGCCCTTGCTCAGCCGGACAAGGCGCCGGGAGCGGGACGGACGGACCGAGCCGGGAGCGTGGGCATCAGACTGTGCGTGGAACACAACGTGTGCTGCGGCAGAGCCCGGGGCGAGCGCTCCCGGAGCTGCTTCACGCACACGCACCACGCGCTGGGATTTTACTCCTGGCCCTTTAAAGATTCCTAGCACAATTGCTTACATACAGTTCTGAACTAGATATTCATTCTGTGGCTTAAAGTGTTAGTTCGTTAGTAGGCTCTTATTATGTAGTTGGTTAACCCTTTAAAATGTTATTTCCCTCTATCAATATAACTTCATAAACAAGTTTCCTAACTTTTTACATAGAACTTCACCACCTTTTCCTTTTCCAGGTTCAGAGCCCGTGCCCCATTTGGTTATATCTGTAAACATTAAACATCTTCTCAGCACGAACCACAGCTGCATTTCTCACAGTTCCCCTTTTTGATTTTTATCCCATTGATTCGTGCTTTGACTTCAAAGTTAGCCAGCACCTGCCTAAAATCATTAATTTATACCCCGTTCCTTTTGCTGCCATTTCAGGATCGATAGGCATGGCTGAGATTTGCATGCCTTGGACTGCTGAATGTAGTAACTGAATAAAGCACGGGATCATGCACGGCACAAACAGTAAACGCAGAAATGCACATACTATCACGAACCCTATTTTCTTCCACCAGGCTACAGTTTCGAGACCAATATCCATTAGGTGGACCTGGCCACCAAGTGGGAGGAATAGAGGTACTTGACGAATTTGCCCTCAACGCTAACTGACAAGGGGTTCGTCCAACGTATTCAGTCATTTGAGACCCCCCACATATCCAGCACGAGGTGACATTTAATTCTCGGGCTGTCTTTTCCATAAGATCTATAAACAGGTTTTTCCCTGCTGTCGGTAATTGTAATCCTTTGTCTTTTTGCCTTATTTCCTCATACCAATCACTGCTGTTCTGTACCAATTTCTGTTGCTCTTGCTTTCCTTTTAATTCCTGAGTGGCACTCTTAACTAACTCCTCCTTCTACTGATCTTGCACTCCCCCTCCGTCTGAATAGCCCCACTCACCACCTTGTGTAAAACAGATCCTCTGTTCTCCCCTAGGGCAGGAGGCAGAGCCTACAGCGAGTCCACCTTTCTCTAGGTTAGTTGCTACCCATCATTCCTGCCCTTGGATTTCACACTTCTCCAATTTTGTTCTATCATAACATCCAGAATTAATAGGAGCGTGATAATGTAGATCATATTGGGTTAGTCTCCCTATTCTCACACGCTCGTAGCACTTGGTACAGGGATTGGCCAGGCTAAGTTGGGAACAATAAGTCACCACTGCCAGCAAGGGGATCAGGTCCAGGGTTCTGCACCCTCTGCCTCTCTGGCCGACCAGGCTGCAGCCGCAGCCGAGTTCGTCATCTTCTCGGCAGCAAGGGCCGTGTCCCCGCCTTTCCTGTTTTTACCGTTAGCGTGGCGACTTTTTATCGTTTCCCAACTCTTGGCCTTCACTTCCCAGGAACAACAGGAGCAACACGGAATGTGGTTTCTCTGTCTGCACTCTGTTCTCCTCATCACTGGTGGGCTCTAAATTCCCATTCACCCCTTCAGTAAATACCTCCCACCATTCTCCGCTATTCTTTTTCTATTCTTCCAGCGGCAACTGGAATCCTCAACCGAGCCCCGGTTTCCTTATCTTCTGTTCTTAGACATTTCTTACACAATCCTGTCGGTAAGTTCCCTTTGTGGATATGCTTATACCACAGTCCATTTACAACCTAAACATCAAATATAAAATGAGAATTACATATACAACTCGGTTCAACACATTTAGCTATTAAGCCATTCTCATTTTCATTTATACTGGGCATTCACATCAATAACACTAATAGTAGTTACATCACCAATCCCGTGTCAACTTCAATTTCAGTTCCCCTGGTTCTTGAGTTACTTTCCAGGTTCTTTCTTCCGTCAGGGCTCCTCTAACTCGAGAGACGCGTGTCCATCCTTTCCCTGCCCTCCCAACAGCTGTTTCTGTAGTTAACAAAACAAGAAAAGGTCCCTCCCATCATGGGGTTGGAGTTTCTTCTATCCAGGTTTTCATTAGTGTTGCCCCCATATCTACCAGAAATTCTACTTGTTTTGTTCTTTTGGGTTTCTTCTTCCCAATGCGGTGAGCACCACCCAGGCTGCTCACCCAGAAGGACTAAAACTGCTTCCCAGTGCAACCCCAAACACCCTTCACTTCAGCAGGTGACCGCACTTGTGCTTTCAGCTCCTGGGCTGGTGCTGTCCGGGCTTTCCCTGCTCAGCACTGACTGTGTTTTGGGAAGGCAGGAGCCAGTGCAAACCCTTCTCCGCTGTTCTGCTCTTTTTCTGCTCTTTTTCCCCTTTGCTGTGAAGCTCAGCTGCTCCATGAGTTATTGTGTTCTCCTGTGAGCGTGGGGTTTGTCCTCTGCTGTGGAGCACGAGAGCGAAGCCCCCGGAGCCCCGGCTGGTGCAGACCCCGCAGCGAGGGTGACAGACCCGGAGCCAGGAGCAGTTTCCCCAGGGTGAGGAGCAAGTGGAGCTGCTCACACCAAGGGCACAGGCAGGGTTGGTGCACGTCACCGGTTCTAAGGCTGTCACCAGAACCTGACAACCTGACAACAGTGTGCTGGCTCCCCGGGCAGTTGAAGTACAACCAGAACGCAAGAGGCAGCTTAAATTCGGGGTCGTCTTTTTGCCAGGAGCAACAAATGCCGTGATGGAGACAATGGGGAAAAGGTGGAAACTCTCAGACCGCGGTGCAGTCTCAGAGAGGAAAAGAGATGAACGAGACACTGATGAGCGGGAAGAGTTGACGTATTTATCATAGAAACATTAAAGGTTATAGAGAGATGGAATGTTACACGAGATCAAATATTTAAATACATTCGCTCCAGACACAAAATAGTGTTAAAAAGTTCATCTATTTATTATAGATACATTAAATATTATACAAAGCTCAAACATGATCTAAAGATCAAACATTAAAATCTACTAACTCCAGACAAGAATTGGTGGGAAAACGTTTGCATATTTATTATAGAAGTATTAAATATTAAATAAAGATTAAATAGAATACTGCTCTAGAAATGCAGCAGGAAATCACAGCCTCTGCTCTCCTGAGCAACCACTCGGAGAGGTGAGACCTTGTTCTCAGCAGCCATCGAATCCGCAGCAAGAGCTGCCCCAGCTGCTGTTTGCAGACATCCATTAATCCACAGTCTCCCCTGCTAAACACTTTCTGCGATGTCCTGCAAAGATTCTGGGCCTTGGAGCTGGGTTTGCTGGGGAAGGGGCACCTTGTGTCACAGCTCACACACCCCAGTGCTGAGCTGGACACACAACAGCCGGCGCTGGCAGAAGAGCAGGGGCAGCAAAGCCGGCACTTGCTCAGAGTGCTTCCCTTGGCATTGTTGATCAAATACAAGCTTCAATTTCAAAGCCAGAAACCTTGAGAGATGCTCTTTGCAAACCTCTCATTCATCCCCTGCTCCACATGTTTTGATTTGTAACATCGGTCACGTTCCCTGTCAAGGAGGTCTGATCGGGGAATAGGTGTTTCCGAAACTAAAAGCACCATTCAAGTCACCTGGGGTGAAAACACCACCCACAGTAACAGCGCTTTGCTGTTCCCACCGCTCACCAGGATGCTCCTGTAGATGTTGCCGCTTCTGTCCTCTTCTACGCTGGTGCGGATGACGCAGCTCTCTCCGCTCTGCTGGTTGTAGACTGGCAGGACTGGCGGCACTTCTTTTGATGGAACGGGAGTCACGGGGCCGGGGCACTTCTTGGAGCACTTGTCATCAGATGGCAGCAAGGGGGGAGACGAGATCAAACACATTCATTACCATTGAATTTCAAAGATCCAAAAGCTAAAGATGACACTCTTCAGCACAACAGCCTTAACAAGGGCTTCGGCAACCCAGTTAAGGCAGCTTAGGTCAAGAGAGCAGAGTCTGCAGGACAAAGCTCCCTGGGAACGGAACCCAGCCCAGCCCAGGCTTGGTCTGGGCAGTTCCTGGCAGGTCAAACCACAGGGCTGGTGAGCTCTGACCTCACCTGCTTCTCACTTGCTCAGCTGCTCTGCCTGCCCCAGAATTAGGCTGGGCTGATGTACATGAGCCCTCCCCCCAAAATCGCCTTTCCCAGAGCTCAGGTCCCTCCATTCCACTGCCAGCAACGCTCCAGTCAAGATCCACAGGCTTGGGCAAGCGCCTGGGGCCGCCGGCAGCGTCAGCAGCCTCGCACAGGCTGTTTGTGCTGAACACAGGGCCCGGGCCCTACCTTGTGCTGAGGCTCCTCAGCAGTGTCGGTGGGAGGGACGATGGTGACGGTGCTGTCCCCAGAGCTCCCACCTGGAGCAGGTTTGGGCTGCGCGTTGACGGGGGTGCTGAGGGCGCTCACCCCCAAGCCCAGGAACGGCCTAGGGGAGAAAAGAAAGCACAACAGAGCTGGGCTGAGCACAGCTGTCACTTGCTTCAACAATCTGACCTGCTGTTGTGTTTTCCTATCTCGAGTGGCCTATTGTTTGTGTGTGTATAGCAAATTAGACTCTATCCTTATTTGCTCTGTTTTGCTGCTGCAAATTTGAATTGAATTTATAATCCAGCACTAAAATCGTTCCTTTGTTTGACACCTTAGAGTTATTTCTGAAGTCTTTAGTCGATAACCCTCCTGGCTACTTACACCAATAGAAAGAGACAACAGCAATACGTATTTCTAGCTGGCGGTGTCTCCTCGCAGCACTGCAGTGCTCTGGATCCCCAGCCAGGTTTGTCAGCTGGTGTTTGATTTATTCCAGTTCATATTCACACACCAAACCCCCTCCCCGTTGTACTCACAGGCTGAATCTCTTCACCACGCTCTTCTGAGCTCTGCCCGCTGCGGTGCTCTGGTCAGGAGCTGCTCCTTCGATTTCACGTGACAGACGGAAACTGCAGAACAGGCAATACCGTTAGTTAAATATCTCAAAGTGGCCATATTTGAGAAGCCCTGGGTCACTCCCACGTCCCAGAGGGTTCATCCCCACGAGGAGGAGCGCAGCTCTGTGCGTGTGTATTTCCACTCTCCGGGAGCAGCTCCTGGCAGCGCAGAGCTCAAGGCTGAGAGAACCTGAACCTGCCTGCGGGGGAAGAAAAGCTGCTTCGCCAGCTGGGCTGAGACCCTACCTCTCCTCATCACTTCAATGCCGCTGCCTCCTAAACCACTGCACGAATTTCTCATCTCCTGTCACGCAATAGCTGTTACATGAGGACTGCAACAGCTTAATTTGTGCGATTACTTCAAACTCCTAAGAAAACAAATAATAAAATAGGAATTCTAATTAGAAAAATCAAGCCAGTCTCGTTAATACACTAAACACACGCAGCAACAGATCCAGGACAAACTGCCCTCGGACAGAGGAAACCCCGGCACCTTCGCTCCTACTGATCTCTGACCAACAAGGCTCAGGCTGGAAGGCAACGCTCAGCCTTGATTTCTCGGTCCCAGGTACCCGCTTCGCTCTCTGCACCTTTGACCCACAACTATTTACTGCAGCACAAGGAAGATGGTCACAGACTGCATCTTGTGGCCAGCAAAGGTCTCACGCCAGCAGGTCTGATGCGCTCCCAGCACACAGAACACGCTCGTGTAACGTGTTCCCGTGAACACCAAACGGGGGGAACGTGCCCCAGACGTAACTCCCGCGGCAGCGAGTGCCCTGCGGCTCCTCTTCCCCTGCTGCCCGCATCTAAAAGGAATTTCTCTTCCCGCGCCGCCCCGCACAGCCCGGCAGAGGTTCACAGCGTGCCGGGGACTGTTCCTTCCTCACCCTCTGAGTAACGTGAGCGGCTGTTGGATACGCCCAGCAAAGACAACAGGCCTCGCCAAGAGAACGCTCTAGCAGAGAGCGTCAGGCACTAACGATCACAGAACAGTCACCGTTCCACTTACCCTTCGCCGCTTCTCAAAATTGATCAGGCCGCCCTGTTGGAAGGACAGAGAAGGGATCGGAGGAGAAGAGCACAGGCTCGGCTGGAGTTAATCACAAACAGGATGAACAGGATGAAGTAGCGACACCAAGGGACAGGCCAGAGCTGCCCTGACCAAAGGCCTCTACAAAGACCCGTTTCCAGCTCTAGGATAAGCCACAGCACTCGTGTACCTGAGTCTATTTGTTAAATACATTCCTCTCTTTTTAAGAACTGCACTAGCACCCAGTGGAAGATGCAGGAGCAGACACAGTGTCTGCAAGGGAGGGAGGAGATTTAGGATTCCAAAAATTGCCCCAAATTACCTCGAGATAGTCCTGAAGGGCTGTGTCCAGCATGACGAGGTCAGTGAGGAAGGTACCCAGGTAAGGTACCGTGCCTTGTGTGACTCCCTGCAAACGGTCAGAGCAATGGTGGATTAATTGACTGAGAAGTCATAATTATACTAATTAGAATACTCCTGTGGAAGCAAACAAAACACAACTAGTCTGCTTCACCAAACAGCGCTCTTGTAAATGATGCTTTCACGACATCATCCTTGGTATCTCAGCCAGCGGTTCATGTCTGCGCAGAGCGGTATATAAGCCAAAGTGCTCATTCGTAACTCCTCTGCGTCAAATCTCGCTGTGCGGCACCTCTCGCCCCAGCAGAAAAGCCGGGATTTACAGACCCGTCTTCCCCAAAGCACCGCATACGGGAGCTCATTGGTCAGGAACAGGGCTGAGCTCGGCTTTGGGTGAGATCACAACCTGGCAACTCAAGCTCATTCCCACCTTCAGCAGCAGCTCCCTGCTCGTCGCAAAGTTGTCACAGTCGGAGAAGATTTCGCAAAGCTCTTCGAACATCAGCATTGTGTCCCTGTACAGGAAAAGATTCAATGATTTAAGTTGTTTGTAAGCACTCTGAATCAGACCAGGGTACAATTTTTTTCTCAAGAATCGTTAACAGTTGGGCACAGAACAGATAAAAGCACCAAAACACATCCAGTGACACACTGCACAGCCTTACTTTGGAACGCAGGCCCAGGTCTTCTTCAGGCGATAAACCGAGGTGGACTGCAAGGCGGAAACGATGGCCTTCAGAGACGAAAAGTTGTTCAGGATCCTACATTGCTGTGAAAGGAGCGGTTAGAAACACAGGAGCGTTAAACGTCAGCATCACCAATAGTCAGTGCTCTTCTGTCTGCCCCGTGTCCTGCTTGCTGCACATTCTCCCTGCTAAGCGGGCAGCTCTACAAATACTGAGCATCAAAAATATCACTCCCCGCTACAACCCCCCTGTCCCCTCCCAGCTCCACGGCACCCGCACAAGGAACGTTAAACAGTCGCGAATAAACGCTTTACACGTCCGATACGGATCCACTTCTCCAAGATCTTCGCTCTTGGCTGTGTCTTTAATTCTTTGCTCTCCAGGATGGTGCTGAGCACGCAGTTGGTGACGGCGTTGAACTGCGAGGTGGTGGCTCTGATGCTCTGTGCCAGCTGTTTGTTCTCTTTCTTGTCCCTTCGGGACCAGATGCAGCCCAGGCAGTGGTGGGGCACAACGTTCTGGAAGAGTGTCTAGAGGGAAACAGAGGTGTCCAACTCAGCCTGGAGCGCTACTGCCCACAGCAAGAAATGCACGGTTACAGTACAAACTGCAGCTGAATCCAGTATGGTATTAAAAGGGAAATATTGGTTTTCTCTCCAGTTTAAAATATACACTTTGGTATAACTCTTTAGGCCTGACGCCCTAAAAGAACTGTCAGCTAAACTGTCCTGGAAAAATAAAAGACACCTTTCTATCACTTACATTACCAGGGGGAAAGATTTCTATATCATGATACTTTTGAAAGAGATTGATACAAATAAGCCAAATCGGAGCACTACAGTTACAAAGTACTTCTACATCTTCAGGTGAGGTAGCCTAAGATACAGTCAAAATACGCTATTTCTGAGGGGTCAAATGCTAAACTTTGCAAAAGAGGCCACACAGTCTACATCCACACTGTATAACAAAAAGACAAACACCTTCAGAAGAACTGAAGGAAAAGCCCAATCAATGAAGCAAGTCTGGATAACCAAGCAGAGCTGCGCTCTGTGTCCCAGCAACAGAGCGGTTCTGGAACAACAGACTTACACCGATATAAGTTAAAAAACAAACAAACAAACAATGAGAAGCCCAGAACTCTTTCCCCGAGCATTTCAAGTAATACCTATGATCTACATACCGCATCCATGTATGTCAGCTGTTCTGCCACCAGGTCTTCTTGGGACAGCGAGAATTCTTCTGGGCCGCTGATCTCCAGTTCCTCTTCCTCGTCCGGGGTGCAGGGAGAAAGGCTGTGGAACGCGTCTGGCCAGCGGGGAAAACACGAGTCAGTGAATTTATACAGAAAACAAGTAATCAAAGCAGGTATTTGGAAAATCACTACATAGAAGAACAGAACATGCAAAGGGACCTGCCTGGGGTAACGGCCTCACCGTGCTGCATATTTTAGGGAGATAGAGAAGGTCCAGAAGATTAAATGGGCAAAGAGAAGGTAGAAGAAAAAGAAATAGGGAGAACTGAGCTGTTCAGGGTCTCTTAGCTGAGAAGTGCCTTAACCCATTCACTAACCATTCTTTGGAAAGAACAAACCCACCAACCCCCCCACAACAACTCCTTATTAACACTGCAGAACTTTGATAATCTGCTTGTCAGCATTTACGCATTCTATACTCTGAAAAACAGCTGAACTGCAAAGAGACAAGACTGCAGTTATACCCCCAAAATATTACGCTGAGAATGCTCTTATGTCCACGTTTCAAGGGAAGAGGAGGAGAAGGGAGAGAGACCAGTTGGAAAGTTAAAACGTGCTTTGCTAGTACTACTGATGAGGAGAGAAAGTAATGCAAAATATACGAAACCAATCGTGGCTCCAGCAGCTTCAGGACAGGCCCCCGGACGCCCTGGGCTAGACTCGGCACTAAACCAGAGCTGGATTCAGGGCTGCAGGGCTGTACAGAATTGATCAGCAGCCTTGGCTGCCGCAGCACTAAGTCTAAACCTGGGCCTTTTCTGCACACCAGTCCTACCGTTATGCGCTCCAGAGCCAACGGGGTCTGAAAAACACGCAGGTAACATGAGAAAAATGCATGTAGTAGAACTCAGTCTGCCTACTAAGGCTGGAAGTTGATTCCAGTACTCATTCACATACCACGTGAGCTCTTACGACTTTTCGGCTCACGGCACAGGAAGCTTTGTGCTCTGGATAAGGGGATGTGTCAGGCTTGACGCTGGGAGAACACACAGACAGCAGAGAAAGGTACTTTACCATCATTCTCCCATTCTTCTTTCTGGAACTGCTCCAGGAGGTTCTGCGCCCTCTTCTCCGGGTCAGAGCCGGGCATGTTCTTCTTCAGATAACTCAGCACCTTCTGCAGACACACGTACTCGGGCGGCTCTCGGAAATCGTCGGCACATTGGTCGAGCCAGGCTTGTAAAATCGATGCCATCGCACTGTGAGCAAATTCAGAGAGAACACATGGGTTGTATGCAGCAGGTATTGATGCAATCGCATGGATCTGTACCTAATATAACAACAGGAACACTGAGACATTCATCCCCCACGTGAGGGCAGTATGGACACTTCTGTGAGCACAGAATTTAATTTGTTCTTTTTAGGCAAGAAATATTATTAAGATAATACTTCATAGGAAACTAAAGGCTGCTTCTTCAATTACACCTTGAGAAACCAGCGCAGTCATTCATATTTTCTCTGCGTTGTATTATTGGATGTGTTATGAGACAGCTGATACTTGGCCTTTACACAAGCTCCTTGAAGCAAACAGGGCTGTGAAT
Organism: Patagioenas fasciata; assembly: GCF_037038585.1. Classification (NCBI taxonomy): domain Eukaryota; kingdom Metazoa; phylum Chordata; class Aves; order Columbiformes; family Columbidae; genus Patagioenas; species Patagioenas fasciata. The sequence continues at coordinate 4,069,090 of NW_027288510.1, forward strand.
TGTCAAATGAAACAACAGCTCTGCTGCCCACGTCCCGCTCCAGCACCGAACCCTGACTGGGGCTCGCTGGGCGCTGCAAAACCAAACTTACGTCCTGAGCACTGTGCTGGATCCGGGGGAATTCTGGGTTCCATGTTCTTCAGAGCCCGAGATCTCCAGGTTTCCGTATCTGAAAAAATGAGATGGCTGTTTAGAGGAACCTCTACTGAGCAACCCAAACAGCGTAATCCATATACAATTGGCATAAACATATAGATATTGGCATATTCATATACAATTGGCATGAAGACAAGGGCTTCATGCTGGACAATTCCACCGTGGCTGGGGAAGCTGCGGCAGAGATGAAGGGTTTGCACATATCCCCCGTGCACTGGTCTTTTTTTAAGGGACAAGCTGTATTGGTTTTCTTGTGTCGGTCCCAGTTTGGTTCCTTAGCGGTCAGACCACGCACACTTTCCCCACCTGGCGCTTAAGCTTTAATGAGATTTGGGATGTGGGCAACGTGCATTTACACATGGTGTGTTTACGCTGAAATCCTGAATTTTGCAGGATTCTTTTCTGTCAACATCCCCCTGTCGTGTATAATAAATGACGGCTCAGTTTCCATTCTGTCCCGGCTCTCACCTGTCCAGGAGCAGTTCCAGGACTGTGCTGGTGGAAGCAAAGGCCCTGTACGTGGAGAGGAAGATGCTGATGTATGTGAAGTCATTATCGGCAAAGGCCGTCGGAAGCGTCTCCACCAGCTTTTCCAAAGTTCCAGCTTTCAGGGCCCTGCTGTTGCACGTCTCGTCCGGGCTGACAGTGTGTCCTGCAGGGAACTGGTCCCCTTCAGCCTACAAAGTGGAAACAAAGACAAAGCACAAAACTCAGACAGAAGCCAGAGCCCCGACAGAGCTTGCACAACGAAACACAGATTCCATTCCACCTTTTCACAGGAATAGTCCATCTCTAGTTACTAAACAATTTTGTCGGTTTGGGCTCTCCAAACACCAAATGCTGTATCAAATACTGGAGGACAATCAAGACATTTCTTATTGAAACAGCCAAGTGTTTCCAGTGCTTAAGCTGTAATCTCCTGGTTGCCTTTGAAACTGACCATTCTCTCATAACAGGGCCAACCATTCAAAAACCCCGGATGCTTTCTTAGCATCCAGAAGTTTAAGAAAGGTTTCTCAGACTTCTTGCAGCATGAAAGATCTAAGTTCCTTCACTTACTCCAACCTCTACAAGAAAATACTAAGCAAGATTTCAAGCTTCTCAGTACTTAAAGGAATTGGTAATAAAGCCCAACTCACTCAAAATGAACAAAACCAGTTGTATTCCTTTCAACACGGGTTCTATGAAATTTTCAGTTAGAGCTGCATTTCTCTCAGACACATCCACTACCAGCCAACGCTTTTCAGCTGAAAAGCCTCCAAATCACTCTACAAATGCAGCATCACTAAGAACTCTTCCCATCAGCTGGAAAATGTACAGGAGGTCAAAAATACTTTCTGCTATTTCTCCCGGTAAAAACAGGAGGCAGAGATGGGAAATCTGCCACTCAAAGTCTCTATACTACCAACCTGGACACCACACCAAAGCAAGTTCTTATATTATTGCCTTGGATCCTGAAGAAAATGTAGAAACATCGCAACATAACATGAAAGTTCTACCCACCTCCTGACCCTCTGGCTCAAACTGCCACAGCTGCACCGATTGCAATGAAGTGAGGACACTTTGATCAGCTGGGGGCTTGGCCACCATGCCAGCTTTACTTACCCCGAGCCATCTTGCTCCTTCGCTGTCAGTCTGCTGGATCTGCGCTCTTCTCAGGCTGTCGCAGTCAACAGCTCCTTCTTGTGCGTCTTCAGCTCCATCCTCAGTTGTGCTCTGCCAGGAAAAGGGCCAAGAGAAACAAGTCAGAGAGAAAGGAACATGGTCCCTGCACAAGCGCAGGCTGCAGACACCAGCATGCCAGCACCAGGATCTCACAACACCTCAACAACGCTCACTTCAGTTGCCACTTTTTAGCTGCCTTCAGTTACCTGGGCCTTTTTGGGCTTTTAACTGAAAGCAGAGAGGAGCTGAGTGCACAACTTACTGCACGAGTCAATGAAAGAGGTAAGAATTAAACCAGAGAGTCCAGATCTCCTGAACCCCACCACTAACAGCCGCTGTATTAACATGCTGATACATGTTGAGGAGCAAAGCACTAGAGAATTGAAAATAGATGTAACAATTAACTTCAGAAATACATATACTGGTCCCCCTGCAACCACATAATGCTTTTTCTGCATACATACCACTTGAATAATTAAAGTTTCAGGGCTTTACTGACTACCATAGCCTTAAGCACAGCAACAACTCAATTAGAAAGGATTTGAGTGCAGTGCAACCAAATCCTGGTTTGGGGAAGCTGGGGTTTGGGGTTTTTTTGGGGGTTGCTTTTCTGGTTTGTTTTTACCTCTTTTAAATCTAAAATATCCCTAAGTCATACAGAACTGTCTGTGCACCAGTGACTTGCCTCTTGAACGCTCTGTGGAACCTCCACGTCTTCCCCAGGTTGGTTCCTCACATTTTCTTCCAGGCTCTGTGGAGTCTCCACGTCTTCTTCAGTTGGCTCGCTTGGAGTCTCCTCTGTGCACTCTGCAGTCTCTGTGTCTTCCTCTGTTGCCTTGCTTAGACCGTTCTCAACGCGCTCTGGAGTCTCTGCGTCTTTGTCTGATACCTTGCTTGTAGTCTCCACATCTTCCTCTCTTGTCTCGCTTAGAGTCTGCTCAATGCGCTCTGGAGTCTCCTCAACGCGCTCTGGAGGCTCCTCAGTACACTCTGGGCTCTCCACTTCTTCCTTGGTTGGCTTGGTCAGAGTCTCCTCAGGGCTGTGCAGAGACTCCACATCTTCCTCGTCTCTCTTCTGCCTGGGTGTCCTCCTCCTTGGTCTTCTCCAGCATCTCCAAAGAGACAGGTTCCGAAAGGGGAAGTTCCGAGCCTGTTAGAAAACAACGGAAAAACAGTTTTGAATTGCAGATAGCAACACATTTACTTTTAACGTCCTTGCAAAAGTACCGGGACAAGATCACATGAACCCTGAAATTCAGACACTATTACAATGCAAAAAATAGATAGGATCATAGAAACATTTTGGTTGGAAGAGACCATCGAGTGCAACCGTCAACCCACCCCTGGCACTGCCCCATGTCCCTCAGGACCTCATCTATGTCCCTTTTAAACCCCTCCAGGGATGGTGACCCCACCGCTGCCATGGGCAGCCTGTTCCAATGTCTAATAACCCTTTCACAGAATCCCAGAATCCCAGAATGTCAGGGGTTGGAAGGGACCTGGAAAGCTCATCCAGGAGCAGGAACACCCAGCTGAGGTTCCACAGGAAGGGGTCCAGGCGGGTTTGAATGTCTGCAGAGAAGGAGACTCCACAACCCCCATGGGCAGCCTGGGCCAGGCTCTGACACCCTCACCATGAAGAAGTTTCTTGTCAAATTTAAGAGGAACCTTTTGTGTCTCAGTTTGTACCCGTCACCCCTTGTCCTGTCACTGGTTGTCACTGAGAAGAGCCTGGCTCCATCCTCCTGACACTCACCCTTTACATATTTATAAACATTAATGAGGTCACCCCTCAGTCTCCTCTTCTCCAGCTCCAGAGCCCCAGCTCCCTCAGCCTTTCCTCACACGGGAGATGCTCCACTCCCTTCAGCATCTTGGTGGCTGCGCTGGACTCTCTCCAGCAGTTCCCTGTCCTTCTGGAGCTGAGGGGCCACAACTGGACACAAGATTCCAGGTGTGGTCTCCCCAGGGCAGAGCAGAGGGGCAGGAGAACCTCTCTGACCTACTGACCACCCCCTTCTAACCCACCCCGGGTATCATTGGCTTCCTGGCCACAAGGGCCCAGTGCTGGCTCATGGTTTTCCTTCCTCAGTGTGATATATCACTCTATACTTCAAATTTAATCTCTTTTTTTTAGCCATGCCTTTTAAGAAATGAGAAAGCATTACACAAATCCCTTTTATGAAGTGAAACTACAAAAAGAACTATTACATTTTTTAGCACTAAAGGGACAATTTACCTGGGGGGGGAGGGCGGGCGGGCGGCGGGGCCCGGCTCGCTCATACCCGTCCGCAGCAGGGCCCGCAGCCGATCCCGCACATGGCGCTGTGTCCGCGTCCGCAGGCAGGGCTGCTGCCGGCTCCGCCAGCCCCGCACTCCCGCTCTCTCTCGCACCGACCGCTCGCCCCCACGCCAACGGCGGCGACGGCTCCGCCGGCACCACGGCGACCGGACGCGGCCTCGCGGCGGCACGCGCCGCCCGCAGCCGGCCAATCGCAGCTCGCCGCCGCTCCGCGCGCGCCCCCTTGCCCCGCCCTCAGCCCGCCCGCAGTCCGAGCCCTTGCTCAGCCGGACAAGGCGCCGGGAGCGGGACGGACGGACCGAGCCGGGAGCGTGGGCATCAGACTGTGCGTGGAACACAACGTGTGCTGCGGCAGAGCCCGGGGCGAGCGCTCCCGGAGCTGCTTCACGCACACGCACCACGCGCTGGGATTTTACTCCTGGCCCTTTAAAGATTCCTAGCACAATTGCTTACATACAGTTCTGAACTAGATATTCATTCTGTGGCTTAAAGTGTTAGTTCGTTAGTAGGCTCTTATTATGTAGTTGGTTAACCCTTTAAAATGTTATTTCCCTCTATCAATATAACTTCATAAACAAGTTTCCTAACTTTTTACATAGAACTTCACCACCTTTTCCTTTTCCAGGTTCAGAGCCCGTGCCCCATTTGGTTATATCTGTAAACATTAAACATCTTCTCAGCACGAACCACAGCTGCATTTCTCACAGTTCCCCTTTTTGCTTTTTATCCCATTGATTCGTGCTTTGACTTCAAAGTTAGCCAGCACCTGCCTAAAATCATTAATTTATACCCCGTTCCTTTTGCTGCCATTTCAGGATCGATAGGCATGGCTGAGATTTGCATGCCTTGGACTGCTGAATGTAGTAACTGAATAAAGCACGGGATCATGCACGGCACAAACAGTAAACGCAGAAATGCACATACTATCACGAACCCTATTTTCTTCCACCAGGCTACAGTTTCGAGACCAATATCCATTAGGTGGACCTGGCCACCAAGTGGGAGGAATAGAGGTACTTGACGAATTTGCCCTCAACGCTAACTGACAAGGGGTTCGTCCAACGTATTCAGTCATTTGAGACCCCCCACATATCCAGCACGAGGTGACATTTAATTCTCGGGCTGTCTTTTCCATAAGATCTATAAACAGGTTTTTCCCTGCTGTCGGTAATTGTAATCCTTTGTCTTTTTGCCTTATTTCCTCATACCAATCACTGCTGTTCTGTACCAATTTCTGTTGCTCTTGCTTTCCTTTTAATTCCTGAGTGGCACTCTTAACTAACTCCTCCTTCTACTGATCTTGCACTCCCCCTCCATCTGAACAGCCCCACTCACCACCTTGTGTAAAACAGATCCTCTGTTCTCCCCTAGGGCAGGAGGCAGAGCCTACAGCGAGTCCACCTTTCTCTAGGTTAGTTGCTACCCATCATTCCTGCCCTTGGATTTCACACTTCTCCAATTTTTTTCTATCATAACATCCAGAATTAATAGGAGCGTGATAATGTAGAACATGTTGGGTTAGTCTCCCTATTCTCACACGCTCGTAGCACTTGGTACAGGGATTGGCCAGGCTAAGTTGGGAACAATAAGTCACCACTGCCAGCAAGGGGATCAGGTCCAGGGTTCTGCACCCTCTGCCTCTCTGGCCGACCAGGCTGCAGCCGCAGCCGAGTTCGTCATCTTCTCGGCAGCAAGGGCCGTGTCCCCGCCTTTCCTGTTTTTACCGTTAGCGTGGCGACTTTTTATCGTTTCCCAACTCTTGGCCTTCACTTCCCAGGAACAACAGGAGCAACACGGAATGTGGTTTCTCTGTCTGCACTCTGTTCTCCTCATCACTGGTGGGCTCTAAATTCCCATTCACCCCTTCCGTAAATACCTCCCACCATTCTCCGCTATTCTTTTTCTATTCTTCCAGCGGCAACTGGAATCCTCAACCGAGCCCCGGTTTCCTTATCTTCTGTTCTTAGACATTTCTTACACAATCCTGTCGGTAAGTTCCCTTTGTGGATATGCTTATACCACAGTCCATTTACAACCTAAACATCAAATATAAAATGAGAATTACATATACAACTCGGTTCAACACATTTAGCTACTAAGCCATTCTCATTTTCATTTATACTGGGCATTCACATCAATAACACTAATAGTAGTTACATCACCAATCCCGTGTCAATTTCAATTTCAGTTCCCCTGGTTCTTGAGTTACTTTCCAGGTTCTTTCTTCCGTCAGGGCTCCTCTAACTCGAGAGACGCGTGTCCATCCTTTCCCTGCCCTCCCAACAGCTGTTTCTGTAGTTAACAAAACAAGAAAAGGCCCCTCCCATCATGGGGTTGGAGTTTCTTCTTTTCAGGTTTTCATTAGTGTTGCCCCCATATCTACCAGAAATTCTACTTATTTGTTCATTTGGGTTTCTTCTTCCCAATGCGGTGAGCACCACCCAGGCTGCTCACCCAGAAGGACTAAAACTGCTTCCCAGTGCAACCCCAAACACCCTTCACTTCAGCAGGTGACCGCACTTGTGCTTTCAGCTCCTGGGCTGGTGCTGTCCGGGCTTTCCCTGCTCAGCACTGACTGTGTTTTGGGAAGGCAGGAGCCAGTGCAAACCCTTCTCCGCTGTTCTGCTCTTTTTCTGCTCTTTTTCCCCTTTGCTGTGAAGCTCAGCTGCTCCATGAGTTATTGTGTTCTCCTGTGAGCGTGGGGTTTGTCCTCTGCTGTGGAGCACGAGAGCGAAGCCCCCGGAGCCCCGGCTGGTGCAGACCCCGCAGCGAGGGTGACAGACCCGGAGCCAGGAGCAGTTTCCCCAGGGTGAGGAGCAAGTGGAGCTGCTCACACCAAGGGCACAGGCAGGGTTGGTGCACGTCACCGGTTCTAAGGCTGTCACCAGAACCTGACAACCTGACAACAGTGTGCTGGCTCCCCGGGCAGTTGAAGTACAACCAGAACGCAAGAGGCAGCTTAAATTCGGGGTCGTCTTTTTGCCAGGAGCAACAAATGCCGTGATGGAGACAACGGGGAAAAGGTGGAAACTCTCAGACCGCGGTGCAGTCTGAGAGGAAAAGAGATGAACGAGACACTGATGAGCGGGAAGAGTTGATGTATTTATCATAGAAACATTAAAGGTTATAGAGAGATGGAATGTTACACGAGATCAAATATTTAAATACATTCGCTCCAGACACAAAATAGTGTTAAAAAGTTCATCTATTTATTATAGATACATTAAATATTATACAAAGCTCAAACATGATCTAAAGATCAAACATTAAAATCTACTGACTCCAGACAAGAATTGGTGGGAAAACGTTTGCATATTTATTATATAAGTATTAAATATTAAATAAAGATTAAATAGAATACAAAATCAAACATTCAAATATATTAACTCCAGACACAAATTAGTGGTCAAAAGTTAATCCATTTATTATAGAAACATTCAATATTATATGATGATTAAATATCATATAAAGATCAAATATTATCTAGAGATCAAACACTAAAATCTACTAACTCCAGACGAGAATTGGTGGAATAAAGTTCAAGTATTTATTATATAAATATTAAATAAAGATTATGTATTATATAAAGCTTAAATATTAATCCTAGTAACTCCAGATCAAAAAATACTGGAAAAATGTTTACGTATTTTTATAGAAACATTCAATAATATATAGAGATTAAATATGATATAAGGATCAAATATTAAACTATATTAACTCCAGACAAAAATTAGTTGAAAAAAGTTATGTATTTGTCATAGAAATGTTACATATCTATAAAAACTAAATACTACATAAGGATCAAATATTAAAATATTTTAACGCCAGACAAGAATTGGTGGGGGAAAAAAGTTCACAGATTTCTTATGTAAATAAAGATTATGTATTAAATAAAGATTATGTATGATATAAAAGCTCAAATCTTAATATATATTAACTCAAGAGAAGAATTAGTGGAAAAAAAGTGACGTATTTATGATAGAGATGTTACATCCATGTAAAGATTGAATATGACATAGGGATCAAATATTAGAATATTTTAATGCCAGACAAGAATTGGTGGAAAAAAGTTCAAGTATTTATTCTATAAATATTAAATAAAGATGATGTGTTCTATAAAGCTCAGTTATTAGTATCTATTAACTCCAGAAAAAAAGGGTGGAAAAAAGTTTCTCTATTTATTTTATATGCATCTCTAGATATGTGATATAAAGCTCAAACACTATCTACAGAAGAAACATTAAAATACATTAACTCCAGACAAAAATGGGTTGAAAAACGTTGATATACTTATCATATCAATATTAAATATTATACAAGGATCAAATATTATATAAAGATTTAATAATAAAATATATCAACTCCAGAAAATAATTATTGGGGAAGGTCTATGTACATAGTAAATAAATATTAAATATTAGTACATTAAATAAACATATTAAATAAATATTAAACATTAGTACATTAAATAAACATATCACATAAATATTAAATATCAGTATGTTAAATAAAAAATATTAAATAAAGCTCAAATACGAGATACAGCTAAAACATTTAAATATATTAACTCCAAGGAGAAATTAGTGGAAAAAGTTTACGTACTTATTCTGTGAATACTGAATATTATACAAGCTAAAATATTCTATAAAGCTAAGCTATTTAAATATAGGAACTCCAAGCAGACATCAGTAGAAAAAAGATTCTATAATATTGAAGGTTTCTGTAGAAGTATGGAAAGATTAAATATGATAAACACATCGAGTATTAAAATACATTAACTGCAGAGAAAAACTGGAAAAAAGTTAATATACTCGTTATAGAAATATTAAATATGATACAAAGCTCAAACATTATATACAGGTCACATATTAAAATATATGAACTCCAGACTAAAACTGGGGGGAAAAAAGTTTACATACTTCTAATATAAACAGTAAATCCTATCCAGAGCTCAGCCATTACAACCCATGAAGTGCGGGCTCCTCCTGTGCTGCAGCTTTTCTTCTCAGGATGCAGTCGAAGTTGCCCTGGGTGCTCATGGCGTAGAACACGTTCGCCTTGGGTGGGATCGCCAGCTCCGCAAGAGAGGGAGCAGAGCGAGCGTTCATGGGCGCCCCACTCAGCGTTGGGGGTTTATTCTCACCGGCAGCTGGGACAACGTGGCGATGGCGTTTCTGACGTCGCTCCGCATGTTACTCTTGCCGGCAAAATGCAGCAGAGCTCTTCCAGCAGCAGCAGCAGCAGAGTTCTGCTTCCCCACCTTTGTCCTCGGAGATGATCTGGACCAGCTCGTAATCCTCAGCCGAGCCAGACTGCAGGTTGTGCTTCTCCATGGCTCGCTGGGTGACAGCAGGAGCCTTCTCTTGGTTACTCAGCTGCAAAGAGGGAGTTGCAAGGAGTCGCTTGGTAACCAAGTCGCAGATTCTGCCAGACGCTAAAACACGCTCTTTGCGACACCTGGGGGTGGAGTTAGTTCAAGACAACAGACACTGCTCTAGAAATGCAGCAGGGAATCACAGCCTCTGCTCTCCTGAGCAACCACTCGGAGAGGTGAGACCTTGTTCTCAGCAGCCATCGAATCCGCAGCAAGAGCTGCCCCAGCTGCTGTTTGCAGACATCCATTAATCCACAGTCTCCCCTGCTAAACACTTTCTGCGATGTCCTGCAAAGATTCTGGGCCTTGGAGCTGGGTTTGCTGGGGAAGGGGCACCTTGTGTCACAGCTCACACACCCCAGTGCTGAGCTGGACACACAACAGCCGGCGCTGGCAGAAGAGCAGGGGCAGCAAAGCCGGCACTTGCTCAGAGTGCTTCCCTTGGCATTGTTGATCAAATACAAGCTTCAATTTCAAAGCCAGAAACCTTGAGAGATGCTCTTTGTAACCTCTCATTCATCCCCTGCTCCACATGTTTTGATTTGTAACATCGGCCACGTTCCCTGTCAAGGAGGTCTGATCGGGGAATAGGTGTTTCCGAAACTAAAAGCACCATTCAAGTCACCTGGGGTGAAAACACCACCCACAGTAACAGCGCTTTGCTGTTCCCACCGCTCACCAGGATGCTCCTGTAGATGTTGCCGCTTCTGTCCTCTTCTACGCTGGTGCGGATGACGCAGCTCTCTCCGCTCTGCTGGTTGTAGACTGGCAGGACTGGCGGCACTTCTTTTGATGGAACGGGAGTCACGGGGCCGGGGCACTTCTTGGAGCACTTGTCATCAGATGGCAGCAAGGGGGGAGACGAGATCAAACACATTCATTACCATTGAATTTCAAAGATCCAAAAGCTAAAGATGACACTCTTCAGCACAACAGCCTTAACAAGGGCTTCGGCAACCCAGTTAAGGCAGCTTAGGTCAAGAGAGCAGAGTCTGCAGGACAAAGCTCCCTGGGAACGGAACCCAGCCCAGCCCAGGCTTGGTCTGGGCAGTTCCTGGCAGGTCAAACCACAGGGCTGGTGAGCTCTGACCTCACCTGCTTCTCACTTGCTCAGCTGCTCTGCCTGCCCCAGAATTAGGCTGGGCTGATGTACATGAGCCCTCCCCCCAAAATCGCCTTTCCCAGAGCTCAGGTCCCTCCATTCCACTGCCAGCAACGCTCCAGTCAAGATCCACAGGCTTGGGCAAGCGCCTGGGGCCGCCGGCAGCGTCAGCAGCCTCGCACAGGCTGTTTGTGCTGAACACAGGGCCCGGGCCCTACCTTGTGCTGAGGCTCCTCAGCAGTGTCGGTGGGAGGGACGATGGTGACGGTGCTGTCCCCAGAGCTCCCACCTGGAGCAGGTTTGGGCTGCGCGTTGACGGGGGTGCTGAGGGCGCTCACCCCCAAGCCCAGGAACGGCCTAGGGGAGAAAAGAAAGCACAACAGAGCTGGGCTGAGCACAGCTGTCACTTGCTTCAACAATCTGACCTGCTGTTGTGTTTTCCTATCTCGAGTGGCCTATTGTTTGTGTGTGTATAGCAAATTAGACTCTATCCTTATTTGCTCTGTTTTGCTGCTGCAAATTTGAATTGAATTTATAATCCAGCACTAAAATCGTTCCTTTGTTTGACACCTTAGAGTTATTTCTGCAGTCTTTAGTCGATAACCCTCATGGCTACTTACACCAATAGAAAGAGACAACAGCAATACGTATTTCTAGCTGGCGGTGTCTCCTCGCAGCACTGCAGTGCTCTGGATCCCCAGCCAGGTTTGTCAGCTGGTGTTTGATTTATTCCAGTTCATATTCACACACCAAACCCCCTCCCCGTTGTACTCACAGGCTGAATCTCTTCACCACGCTCTTCTGAGCTCTGCCCGCTGCGGTGCTCTGGTCAGGAGCTGCTCCTTCGATTTCACGTGACAGACGGAAACTGCAGAACAGGCAATACCGTTAGTTAAATATCTCAAAGTGGCCATATCTGAGAAGCCCTGGGTCACTCCCACGTCCCAGAGGGTTCATCCCCACGAGGAGGAGCGCAGCTCTGTGCGTGTGTATTTCCACTCTCCGGGAGCAGCTCCTGGCAGCGCAGAGCTCAAGGCTGAGAGAACCTGAACCTGCCTGCGGGGGAAGAAAAGCTGCTTCGCCAGCTGGGCTGAGACCCTACCTCTCCTCATCACTTCAATGCCGCTGCCTCCTAAACCACTGCACGAATTTCTCATCTCCTGTCACGCAATAGCTGTTACATGAGGACTGCAACAGCTTAATTTGTGCGATTACTTCAAACTCCTAAGAAAACAAATAATAAAATAGGAATTCTAATTAGAAAAATCAAGCCAGTCTCGTTAATACACTAAACACACGCAGCAACAGATCCAGGACAAACTGCCCTCGGACAGAGGAAACCCCGGCACCTTCGCTCCTACTGATCTCTGACCAACAAGGCTCAGGCTGGAAGGCAACGCTCAGCCTTGATTTCTCGGTCCCAGGTACCCGCTTCGCTCGCTGCACCTTTGACCCACAACTATTTACTGCAGCACAAGGAAGATGGTCACAGACTGCATCTTGTGGCCAGCAAAGGTCTCACGCCAGCAGGTCTGATGCGCTCCCAGCACACAGAACACGCTCGTGTAACGTGTTCCCGTGAACACCAAACGGGGGGAACGTGCCCCAGACGTAACTCCCGCGGCAGCGAGTGCCCTGCGGCTCCTCTTCCCCTGCTGCCCGCATCTAAAAGGAATTTCTCTTCCCGCGCCGCCCCGCACAGCCCGGCAGAGGTTCACAGCGTGCCGGGGACTGTTCCTTCCTCACCCTCTGAGTACCGTGAGCGGCTGTTGGATACGCCCAGCAAAGACAACAGGCCTCGCCAAGAGAACGCTCTAGCAGAGAGCGTCAGGCACTAACGATCACAGAACAGTCACCGTTCCACTTACCCTTCGCCGCTTCTCAAAATTGATCAGGCCGCCCTGTTGGAAGGACAGAGAAGGGATCGGAGGAGAAGAGCACAGGCTCGGCTGGAGTTGATCACAAACAGGATGAACAGGATGAAGTAGCGACACCAAGGGACGGGCCAGAGCTGCCCTGACCAAAGGCCTCTACAAAGACCCGTTTCCAGCTCTAGGATAAGCCACAGCACTCGTGTACCTGAGTCTATTTGTTAAATACATTCCTCTCTTTTTAAGAACTGCACTAGCACCCAGTGGAAGATGCAGGAGCAGACACAGTGTCTGCAAGGGAGGGAGGAGATTTAGGATTCCAAAAATTGCCCCAAATTACCTCGAGATAGTCCTGAAGGGCTGTGTCCAGCATGACGAGGTCAGTGAGGAAGGTACCCAGGTAAGGTACCGTGCCTTGTGTGACTCCCTGCAAACGGTCAGAGCAATGGTGGATTAATTGACTGAGAAGTCATAATTATACTAATTAGAATACTCCTGTGGAAGCAAACAAAACACAACTAGTCTGCTTCACCAAACAGCGCTCTTGTAAATGATGCTTTCACGACATCATCCTTGGTATCTCAGCCAGCGGTTCATGTCTGCACAGAGCGGTATATAAGCCAAAGTGCTCATTCGTAACTCCTCTGCGTCAAATCTCGCTGTGCGGCACCTCTCGCCCCGGCAGAAAAGCCGGGATTTACAGACCCGTCTTCCCCAAAGCACCGCATACGGGAGCTCATTGGTCAGGAACAGGGCTGAGCTCGGCTTTGGGTGAGATCACAACCTGGCAACTCAAGCTCATTCCCACCTTCAGCAGCAGCTCCCTGCTCGTCGCAAAGTTGTCACAGTCGGAGAAGATTTCGCAAAGCTCTTCGAACATCAGCATTGTGTCCCTGTACAGGAAAAGATTCAATGATTTAAGTTGTTTGTAAGCACTCTGAATCAGATCAGGGGACAATTTTTTTCTCAAGAATCGTTAACAGTTGGGCACAGAAAAGATAAAAGCACCAAAACACATCCAGTGACACACTGCACAGCCTTACTTTGGAACGCAGGCCCAGGTCTTCTTCAGGCGATAAACCGAGGTGGACTGCAAGGCGGAAACGACGGCCTTCAGAGACGAAAAGTTGTTCAGGATCCTACATTGCTGTGAAAGGAGCGGTTAGAAACACAGGAGCGTTAAACGTCAGCATCACCAATAGTCAGCGCTCTTCTGTCTGCCCCGTGTCCTGCTTGCTGCACATTCTCCCTGCTAAGCGGGCAGCTCTACAAATACTGAGCATCAAAAATATCACTCCCCGCTACAACCCCCCTGTCCCCTCCCAGCTCCACGGCACCCGCACAAGGAACGTTAAACAGTCGCGAATAAACGCTTTACACGTCCGATACGGATCCACTTCTCCAAGATCTTCGCTCTTGGCTGTGTCTTTAATTCTTTGCTCTCCAGGATGGTGCTGAGCACGCAGTTGGTGACGGCGTTGAACTGCGAGATGGTGGCTCTGATGCTCTGTGCCAGCTGTTTGTTCTCTTTCTTGTCCCTTCGGGACCAGATGCAGCCCAGGCAGTGGTGGGGCACAACGTTCTGGAAGAGTGTCTAGAGGGAAACAGAGGTGTCCAACTCAGCCTGGAGCGCTACTGCCCACAGCAAGAAATGCACGGTTACAGTACAAACTGCAGCTGAATCCAGTATGGTATTAAAAGGGAAATATTGGTTTTCTCTCCAGTTTAAAATATACACTTTGGTATAACTCTTTAGGCCTGACGCCCTAAAAGAACTGTCAGCTAAACTGTCCTGGAAAAATAAAAGACACCTTTCTATCACTTACATTACCAGGGGGAAAGATTTCTATATCATGATACTTTTGAAAGAGATTGATACAAATAAGCCAAATCGGAGCACTACAGTTACAAAGTACTTCTACATCTTCAGGTGAGGTAGCCTAAGATACAGTCAAAATACGCTATTTCTGAGGGGTCAAATGCTAAACTTTGCAAAAGAGGCCACACAGTCTACATCCACACTGTATAACAAAAAGACAAACACCTTCAGAAGAACTGAAGGAAAAGCCCAATCAATGAAGCAAGTCTGGATAACCAAGAAGAGCTGCGCTCTGTGTCCCAGCAACAGAGCGGTTCTGGAACAACAGACTTACACCGATATAAGTTAAAAAACAAACAAACAAACAATGAGAAGCCCAGAACTCTTTCCCCGAGCATTTCAAGTAATACCTATGATCTACATACCGCATCCATGTATGTCAGCTGTTCTGCCACCAGGTCTTCTTGGGACAGCGAGAATTCTTCTGGGCCGCTGATCTCCAGTTCCTCTTCCTCGTCCGGGGTGCAGGGAGAAAGGCTGTGGAACGCGTCTGGCCAGCGGGGAAAACACGAGTCAGTGAATTTATACAGAAAACAAGTAATCAAAGCAGGTATTTGGAAAATCACTACATAGAAGAACAGAACATGCAAAGGGACCTGCCTGGGGTAACGGCCTCACCGTGCTGCATATTTTAGGGAGATAGAGAAGGTCCAGAAGATTAAATGGGCAAAGAGAAGGTAGAAGAAAAAGAAATAGGGAGAACTGAGCTGTTCAGGGTCTCTTAGCTGAGAAGTGCCTTAACCCATTCACTAACCATTCTTTGGAAAGAACAAACCCACCAACCCCCCCACAACAACTCCTTATTAACACTGCAGAACTTTGATAATCTGCTTGTCAGCATTTACGCATTCTATACTCTGAAAAACAGCTGAACTGCAAAGAGACAAGACTGCAATTATACCCCCAAAATATTACGCTGAGAATGCTCTTATGTCCACGTTTCAAGGGAAGAGGAGGAGAAGGGAGAGAGACCAGTTGGAAAGTTAAAACATGCTTTGCTAGTACTACTGATGAGGAGAGAAAGTAATGCAAAATATACAAAACCAATCGTGGCTCCAGCAGCTTCAGGACAGGCCCCCGGACGCCCTGGGCTGGACTCGGCACTAAACCAGAGCTGGATTCAGGGCTGCAGGGCTGTACAGAATTGATCGGCAGCCTTGGCTGCCGCAGCACTAAGTCTAAACCTGGGCCTTTTCTGCACACCAGTCCTACCGTTATGCGCTCCAGAGCCAACGGGGTCTGAAAAACACGCAGGTAACGTGAGAAAAATGCATGTAGTAGAACTCAGTCTGCCTACTAAGGCTGGAAGTTGATTCCAGTACTCATTCACATACCACGTGAGCTCTTACGACTTTTCGGCTCACGGCACAGGAAGCTTTGTGCCCTGGATAAGGGGATGTGTCAGGCTTGACGCTGGGAGAACACACAGACAGCACAGAAAGGTACTTTACCATCATTCTCCCATTCTTCTTTCTGGAACTGCTCCAGGAGGTTCTGCGCCCTCTTCTCCGGGTCAGAGCCGGGCATGTTCTTCTTCAGATAACTCAGCACCTTCTGCAGACACACGTACTCGGGCGGCTCTCGGAAATCGTCGGCACATTGGTCGAGCCAGGCTTGTAAAATCGATGCCATCGCACTGTGAGCAAATTCAGAGAGAACACATGGGTTGTATGCAGCAGGTATTGATGCAATCGCATGGATCTGTACCTAATATAACAACAGGAACACTGAGACATTCATCCCCCACGTGAGGGCAGTATGGACACTTCTGTGAGCACAGAATTTAATTTGTTCTTTTTAGGCAAGAACTATTATTAAGATAATACTTCATAGGAAACTAAAGGCTGCTTCTTCAATTACACCTTGAGAAACCAGCGCAGTCATTCATATTTTCTCTGCGTTGTATTATTGGATGTGTTATGAGACAGCTGATACTTGGCCTTTACACAAGCTCCTTGAAGCAAACAGGGCTGTGAATTGTCAAATGAAACAACAGCTCTGCTGCCCACGTCCCGCTCCAGCACCGAACCCTGACTGGGGCTCGCTGGGCGCTGCAAAACCAAACTTACGTCCTGAGCACTGTGCTGGATCCGGGGGAATTCTGGGTTCCATGTTCTTCAGAGCCCGAGATCTCCAGGTTTCCGTATCTGAAAAAATGAGATGGCTGTTTAGAGGAACCTCTACTGAGCAACCCAAACAGCGTAATCCATATACAATTGGCATAAACATATAGATATTGGCATATTCATATACAATTGGCATGAAGACAAGGGCTTCATGCTGGACAATTCCACCGTGGCTGGGGAAGCTGCGGCAGAGATGAAGGGTTTGCACATATCCCCCGTGCACTGGTCTTTTTTTAAGGGACAAGCTGTATTGGTTTTCTTGTGTCGGTCCCAGTTTGGTTCCTTAGCGGTCAGACCACGCACGCTTTCCCCACCTGGCGCTTAAGCTTTAATGAGATTTGGGATGTGGGCAACGTGCATTTACACATGGTGTGTTTACGCTGAAATCCTGAATTTTGCAGGATTCTTTTCTGTCAACATCCCCCTGTCGTGTATAATAAATGACGGCTCAGTTTCCATTCTGTCCCGGCTCTCACCTGTCCAGGAGCAGTTCCAGGACTGTGCTGGTGGAAGCAAAGGCCCTGTACGTGGAGAGGAAGATGCTGATGTATGTGAAGTCATTATCGGCAAAGGCCCTGTACGTGGAGAGGAAGATGCTGATGTATGTGAAGTCATTATCGGCAAAGGCCGTCGGAAGCGTCTCCACCAGCTTTTCCAAAGTTCCAGCTTTCAGGGCCCTGCTGTTGCACGTCTCGTCCGGGCTGACAGTGTGTCCTGCAGGGAACTGGTCCCCTTCAGCCTACAAAGTGGAAACAAAGACAAAGCACAAAACTCAGACAGAAGCCAGAGCCCCGACAGAGCTTGCACAACGAAACACAGATTCCATTCCACCTTTTCACAGGAATAGTCCATCTCTAGTTACTAAACAATTTTGTCGGTTTGGGCTCTCCAAACACCAAATGCTGTATCAAATACTGGAGGACAATCAAGACATTTCTTATTGAAACAGCCAAGTGTTTCCAGTGCTTAAGCTGTAATCTCCTGGTTGCCTTTGAAACTGACCATTCTCTCATAACAGGGCCAACCATTCAAAAACCCCGGATGCTTTCTTAGCATCCAGAAGTTTAAGAAAGGTTTCTCAGACTTCTTGCAGCATGAAAGATCTAAGTTCCTTCACTTACTCCAACCTCTACAAGAAAATACTAAGCAAGGTTTCAAGCTTCTCAGTACTTAAAGGAATTGGTAATAAAGCCCAACTCACTCAAAATGAACAAAACCAGTTGTATTCCTTTCAACACGGGTTCTATGAAATTTTCAGTTAGAGCTGCATTTCTCTCAGACACATCCACTACCAGCCAACGCTTTTCAGCTGAAAAGCCTCCAAATCACTCTACAAATGCAGCATCACTAAGAACTCTTCCCATCAGCTGGAAAATGTACAGGAGGTCAAAAATACTTTCTGCTGTTTCTCCCGGTAAAAACAGGAGGCAGAGATGGGAAATCTGCCACTCAAAGTCTCTATACTACCAACCTGGACACTACACCAAAGCAAGTTCTTATTGCCTTGGATCCTGAAGAAAATGTAGAAACATCGCAACATAACATGAAAGTTCTACCCACCTCCTGACCCTCTGGCTCAAACTGCCACAGCTGCACCGATTGCAATGAAGTGAGGACACTTTGATCAGCTGGGGGCTTGGCCACCATGCCAGCTTTACTTACCCCGAGCCATCTTGCTCCTTCGCTGTCAGTCTGCTGGATCTGCGCTCTTCTCAGGCTGTCGCAGTCAACAGCTCCTTCTTGTGCGTCTTCAGCTCCATCCTCAGTTGTGCTCTGCCAGGAAAAGGGCCAAGAGAAACAAGTCAGAGAGAAAGGAACATGGTCCCTGCACAAGCGCAGGCTGCAGACACCAGCATGCCAGCACCAGGATCTCACAACACCTCAACAACGCTCACTTCAGTTGCCACTTTTTAGCTGCCTTCAGTTACCTGGGCCTTTTTGGGCTTTTAACTGAAAGCAGAGAGGAGCTGAGTGCACAACTTACTGCACAAGTCAATGAAAGAGGTAAGAATTAAACCAGAGAGTCCAGATCTCCTGAACCCCACCACTAACAGCCGCTGTATTAACATGCTGATACATGTTGAGGAGCAAAGCACTAGAGAATTGAAAACAGATGTAACAATTAACTTCAGAAATACATATACTGGTCCCCCTGCAACCACATAATGCTTTTTCTTCATACATACCACTTGAATAATTAAAGTTTCAGGGCTTTACTGACTACCATAGCCTTAAGCACAGCAACAACTCAATTAGAAAGGATTTGAGTGCAGTGCAACCAAATCCTGGTTTGGGGTGCTGGGGTTTGGGGTTTTTTTGGGGGTTGCTTTTCTGGTTTTTTTTTACCTCTTTTAACTCTAAAATATCCCTAAGTCATACAGAACTGTCTGTGCACCAGTGACTTGCCTCTTGAACGCTCTGTGGAACCTCCACGTCTTCCCCAGGTTGGTTCCTCACATTTTCTTCCAGGCTCTGTGGAGTCTCCACGTCTTCTTCAGTTGGCTCGCTTGGAGTCTCCTCTGTGCACTCTGCAGTCTCTGTGTCTTCCTCTGTTGCCTTGCTTAGACCGTTCTCAACGCGCTCTGGAGTCTCTGCGTCTTTGTCTGATACCTTGCTTGTAGTCTCCACATCTTCCTCTCTTGTCTCGCTTAGAGTCTGCTCAATGCGCTCTGGAGTCTCCTCAACGCGCTCTGGAGGCTCCTCAGTACACTCTGGGCTCTCCACTTCTTCCTTGGTTGGCTTGGTCAGAGTCTCCTCAAGGCTGTGCAGAGACTCCACATCTTCCTCGTGTCTCTTCTGCCTGGGTGTCCTCCTCCTTGGTCTTCTCCAGCATCTCCAAAGAGACAGGTTCCGAAAGGGGAAGTTCCGAGCCTGTTAGAAAACAACGGAAAAACAGTTTTGAATTGCAGATAGCAACACATTTACTTTTAACGTCCTTGCAAAAGTACCGGGACAAGATCACATGAACCCTGAAATTCAGACACTATTACAATGCAAAAAATAGATAGGATCATAGAAACATTTTGGTTGGAAGAGACCATCGAGTGCAACCGTCAACCCACCCCTGGCACTGCCCCATGTCCCTCAGGACCTCATCTATGTCCCTTTTAAACCCCTCCAGGGATGGTGACCCCACCGCTGCCATGGGCAGCCTGTTCCAATGTCTAATAACCCTTTCACAGAATCCCAGAATCCCAGAATGTCAGGGCTTGGAAGGGACCTGGAAAGCTCATCCAGGAGCAGGAACACCCAGCTGAGGTTCCACAGGAAGGTGTCCAGGCGGGTTTGAATGTCTGCAGAGAAGGAGACTCCACAACCCCCATGGGCAGCCTGGGCCAGGCTCTGACACCCTCACCATGAAGAAGTTTCTTGTCAAATTTAAGAGGAACCTTTTGTATCTCAGTTTGTACCCGTCACCCCTTGTCCTGTCACTGGTTGTCACTGAGAAGAGCCTGGCTCCATCCTCCTGACACTCACCCTTTACATATTTATAAACATTAATGAGGTCACCCCTCAGTCTCCTCTTCTCCAGCTCCAGAGCCCCAGCTCCCTCAGCCTTTCCTCACACGGGAGATGCTCCACTCCCTTCAGCATCTTGGTGGCTGCGCTGGACTCTCTGCAGCAGTTCCCTGTCCTTCTGGAGCTGAGGGGCCACAACTGGACACAATATTCCAGGTGTGGTCTCCCCAGGGCAGAGCAGAGGGGCAGGAGAACCTCTCTGACCTACTGACCACCCCCTTCTAACCCACCCCGGGTATCATTGGCTTCCTGGCCACAAGGGCCCAGTGCTGGCTCATGGTTTTCCTTCCTCAGTGTGATATATCACACTATATTTCAAATTTAATCTCTTTTTTTTAGCCATGCCTTTTAAGAAATGAGAAAGCATTACACAAATCCCTTTTATGAAGTGAAACTGCAAAAAGAACTATTACATTTTTTAGCACTAAAGGGACAATTTACCTGGGGAGGGCGGGCGGCGGGGCCCGGCTCGCTCATACCCGTCCGCAGCAGGGCCCGCAGCCGATCCCGCACATGGCGCTGTGTCCGCGTCCGCAGGCAGGGCTGCTGCCGGCTCCGCCAGCCCCGCACTCCCGCTCTCTCTCGCACCGACCGCTCGCCCCCACGCCAACGGCGGCGACGGCTCCGCCGGCACCACGGCGACCGGACGCGGCCTCGCGGCGGCACGCGCCGCCCGCAGCCGGCCAATCGCAGCTCGCCGCCGCTCCGCGCGCGCCCCCTTGCCCCGCCCTCAGCCCGCCCGCAGTCCGAGCCCTTGCTCAGCCGGACAAGGCGCCGGGAGCGGGACGGACGGACCGAGCCGGGAGCGTGGGCATCAGACTGTGCGTGGAACACAACGTGTGCTGCGGCAGAGCCCGGGGCGAGCGCTCCCGGAGCTGCTTCACGCACACGCACCACGCGCTGGGATTTTACTCCTGGCCCTTTAAAGATTCCTAGCACAATTGCTTACATACAGTTCTGAACTAGATATTCATTCTGTGGCTTAAAGTGTTAGTTCGTTAGTAGGCTCTTATTATGTAGTTGGTTAACCCTTTAAAATGTTATTTCCCTCTATCAATATAACTTCATAAACAAGTTTCCTAACTTTTTACATAGAACTTCACCACCTTTTCCTTTTCCAGGTTCAGAGCCCGTGCCCCATTTGGTTATATCTGTAAACATTAAACATCTTCTCAGCACGAACCACAGCTGCATTTCTCACAGTTCCCCTTTTTGCTTTTTATCCCATTGATTCGTGCTTTGACTTCAAAGTTAGCCAGCACCTGCCTAAAATCATTAATTTATACCCCGTTCCTTTTGCTGCCATTTCAGGATCGATAGGCATGGCTGAGATTTGCATGCCTTGGACTGCTGAATGTAGTAACTGAATAAAGCACGGGATCATGCATGGCACAAACAGTAAACGCAGAAATGCACATACTATCACGAACCCTATTTTCTTCCACCAGGCTACAGTTTCGAGACCAATATCCATTAGGTGGACCTGGCCACCAAGTGGGAGGAATAGAGGTACTTGACGAATTTGCCCTCAACGCTAACTGACAAGGGGTTCGTCCAACGTATTCAGTCATTTGAGACCCCCCACATATCCAGCACGAGGTGACATTTAATTCTCGGGCTGTCTTTTCCATAAGATCTATAAACAGGTTTTTCCCTGCTGTCGGTAATTGTAATCCTTTGTCTTTTTGCCTTATTTCCTCATACCAATCACTGCTGTTCTGTACCAATTTCTGTTGCTCTTGCTTTCCTTTTAATTCCTGAGTGGCACTCTTAACTAACTCCTCCTTCTACTGATCTTGCACTCCCCCTCCATCTGAATAGCCCCACTCACCACCTTGTGTAAAACAGATCCTCTGTTCTCCCCTAGGGCAGGAGGCAGAGCCTACAGCGAGTCCACCTTTCTCTAGGTTAGTTGCTACCCATCATTCCTGCCCTTGGATTTCACACTTCTCCAATTTTTTTCTACCATAACATCCAGAATTAATAGGAGCGTGATAATGTAGAACATATTGGGTTAGTCTCCCTATTCTCACACGCTCGTAGCACTTGGTACAGGGATTGGCCAGGCTAAGTTGGGAACAATAAGTCACCACTGCCAGCAAGGGGATCAGGTCCAGGGTTCTGCACCCTCTGCCTCTCTGGCCGACCAGGCTGCAGCCGCAGCCGAGTTCGTCGTCTTCTCGGCAGCAAGGGCCGTGTCCCCGCCTTTCCTGTTTTTACCGTTAGCGTGGCGACTTTTTATCGTTTCCCAACTCTTGGCCTTCACTTCCCAGGAACAACAGGAGCAACACGGAATGTGGTTTCTCTGTCTGCACTCTGTTCTCCTCATCACTGGTGGGCTCTAAATTCCCATTCACCCCTTCAGTAAATACCTCCCACCATTCTCCGCTATTCTTTTTCTATTCTTCCAGCGGCAACTGGAATCCTCAACCGAGCCCCGGTTTCCTTATCTTCTGTTCTTAGACATTTCTTACACAATCCTGTCGGTAAGTTCCCTTTGTGGATATGCTTATACCACAGTCCATTTACAACCTAAACATCAAATATAAAATGAGAATTACATATACAACTCGGTTCAACACATTTAGCTATTAAGCCATTCTCATTTTCATTTATACTGGGCATTCACATCAATAACACTAATAGTAGTTACATCACCAATCCCGTGTCAACTTCAATTTCAGTTCCCCTGGTTCTTGAGATACTTTCAAGGTTCTTTCTTCCGTCAGGGCTCCTCTAACTCGAGAGACGCGTGTCCATCCTTTCCCTGCCCTCCCAACAGCTGTTTCTGTAGTTAACAAAACAAGAAAAGGTCCCTCCCATCATGGGGTTGGAGTTTCTTCTTTTCAGGTTTTCATTAGTGTTGCCCCCATATCTACCAGAAATTCTACTTGTTTTGTTCTTTTGGGTTTCTTCTTCCCAATGCGGTGAGCACCACCCAGGCTGCTCACCCAGAAGGACTAAAACTGCTTCCCAGTGCAACCCCAAACACCCTTCACTTCAGCAGGTGACCGCACTTGTGCTTTCAGCTCCTGGGCTGGTGCTGTCCGGGCTTTCCCTGCTCAGCACTGACTGTGTTTTGGGAAGGCAGGAGCCAGTGCAAACCCTTCTCCGCTGTTCTGCTCTTTTTCTGCTCTTTTTCCCCTTTGCTGTGAAGCTCAGCTGCTCCATGAGTTATTGTGTTCTCCTGTGAGCGTGGGGTTTGTCCTCTGCTGTGGAGCACGAGAGCGAAGCCCCCGGAGCCCCGGCTGGTGCAGACCCCGCAGCGAGGGTGACAGACCCGGAGCCAGGAGCAGTTTCCCCAGGGCGAGGAGCAAGTGGAGCTGCTCACACCAAGGGCACAGGCAGGGTTGGTGCACGTCACCGGTTCTAAGGCTGTCACCAGAACCTGACAACCTGACAACAGTGTGCTGGCTCCCCGGGCAGTTGAAGTACAACCAGAACGCAAGAGGCAGCTTAAATTCGGGGTCGTCTTTTTGCCAGGAGCAACAAATGCCGTGATGGAGACAACGGGGAAAAGGTGGAAACTCTCAGACCGCGGTGCAGTCTCAGAGAGGAAAAGAGATGAACGAGACACTGATGAGCGGGAAGAGTTGACGTATTTATCATAGAAACATTAAAGGTTATAGAGAGATGGAATGTTACACGAAGATCAAATATTTAAATACATTCGCTCCAGACACAAAATAGTGTTAAAAAGTTCATCTATTTATTATAGATACATTAAATATTATACAAAGCTCAAACATGATCTAAAGATCAAACATTAAAATCTACTAACTCCAGACAAGAATTGGTGGGAAAACGTTTGCATATTTATTATATAAGTATTAAATATTAAATAAAGATTAAATAGAATACTGCTCTAGAAATGCAGCAGGAAATCACAGCCTCTGCTCTCCTGAGCAACCGCTCGGAGAGGTGAGACCTTGTTCTCAGCAGCCATCGAATCCGCAGCAAGAGCTGCCCCAGCTGCTGTTTGCAGACATCCATTAATCCACAGTCTCCCCTGCTAAACACTTTCTGCGATGTCCTGCAAAGATTCTGGGCCTTGGAGCTGGGTTTGCTGGGGAAGGGGCACCTTGTGTCACAGCTCACACACCCCAGTGCTGAGCTGGACACACAACAGCCGGCGCTGGCAGAAGAGCAGGGGCAGCAAAGCCGGCACTTGCTCAGAGTGCTTCCCTTGGCATTGTTGATCAAATACAAGCTTCAATTTCAAGGCCAGAAACCTTGAGAGATGCTCTTTGCAAACCTCTCATTCATCCCCTGCTCCACATGTTTTGATTTGTAACATCGGTCACGTTCCCTGTCAAGGAGGTCTGATCGGGGAATAGGTGTTTCCGAAACTAAAAGCACCATTCAAGTCACCTGGGGTGAAAACACCACCCACAGTAACAGCGCTTTGCTGTTCCCACCGCTCACCAGGATGCTCCTGTAGATGTTGCCGCTTCTGTCCTCTTCTACGCTGGTGCGGATGACGCAGCTCTCTCCGCTCTGCTGGTTGTAGACTGGCAGGACTGGCGGCACTTCTTTTGATGGAACGGGAGTCACGGGGCCGGGGCACTTCTTGGAGCACTTGTCATCAGATGGCAGCAAGGGGGGAGACGAGATCAAACACATTCATTACCATTGAATTTCAAAGATCCAAAAGCTAAAGATGACACTCTTCAGCACAACAGCCTTAACAAGGGCTTCGGCAACCCAGTTAAGGCAGCTTAGGTCAAGAGAGCAGAGTCTGCAGGACAAAGCTCCCTGGGAACGGAACCCAGCCCAGCCCAGGCTTGGTCTGGGCAGTTCCTGGCAGGTCAAACCACAGGGCTGGTGAGCTCTGACCTCACCTGCTTCTCACTTGCTCAGCTGCTCTGCCTGCCCCAGAATTAGGCTGGGCTGATGTACATGAGCCCTCCCCCCAAAATCGCCTTTCCCAGAGCTCAGGTCCCTCCATTCCACTGCCAGCAACGCTCCAGTCAAGATCCACAGGCTTGGGCAAGCGCCTGGGGCCGCCGGCAGCGTCAGCAGCCTCGCACAGGCTGTTTGTGCTGAACACAGGGCCCGGGCCCTACCTTGTGCTGAGGCTCCTCAGCAGTGTCGGTGGGAGGGACGATGGTGACGGTGCTGTCCCCAGAGCTCCCACCTGGAGCAGGTTTGGGCTGCGCGTTGACGGGGGTGCTGAGGGCGCTCACCCCCAAGCCCAGGAACGGCCTAGGGGAGAAAAGAAAGCACAACAGAGCTGGGCTGAGCACAGCTGTCACTTGCTTCAACAATCTGACCTGCTGTTGTGTTTTCCTATCTCGAGTGGCCTATTGTTTGTGTGTGTATAGCAAATTAGACTCTATCCTTATTTGCTCTGTTTTGCTGCTGCAAATTTGAATTGAATTTATAATCCAGCACTAAAATCGTTCCTTTGTTTGACACCTTAGAGTTATTTCTGCAGTCTTTAGTCGATAACCCTCATGGCTACTTACACCAATAGAAAGAGACAACAGCAATACGTATTTCTAGCTGGCGGTGTCTCCTCGCAGCACTGCAGTGCTCTGGATCCCCAGCCAGGTTTGTCAGCTGGTGTTTGATTTATTCCAGTTCATATTCACACACCAAACCCCCTCCCCGTTGTACTCACAGGCTGAATCTCTTCACCACGCTCTTCTGAGCTCTGCCCGCTGCGGTGCTCTGGTCAGGAGCTGCTCCTTCGATTTCACGTGACAGACGGAAACTGCAGAACAGGCAATACCGTTAGTTAAATATCTCAAAGTGGCCATATCTGAGAAGCCCTGGGTCACTCCCACGTCCCAGAGGGTTCATCCCCACGAGGAGGAGCGCAGCTCTGTGCGTGTGTATTTCCACTCTCCGGGAGCAGCTCCTGGCAGCGCAGAGCTCAAGGCTGAGAGAACCTGAACCTGCCTGCGGGGGAAGAAAAGCTGCTTCGCCAGCTGGGCTGAGACCCTACCTCTCCTCATCACTTCAATGCCGCTGCCTCCTAAACCACTGCACGAATTTCTCATCTCCTCTCGTGCAATAGCTGTTACATGAGGACTGCAACAGCTTAATTTGTGCGATTACTTCAAACTCCTAAGAAAACAAATAATAAAATAGGAATTCTAATTAGAAAAATAAAGCCAGTCTCGTTAATACACTAAACACACGCAGCAACAGATCCAGGACAAACTGCCCTCGGACAGAGGAAACCCCGGCACCTTCGCTCCTACTGATCTCTGAGCAACAAGGCTCAGGCTGGAAGGCAACGCTCAGCCTTGATTTCTCGGTCCCAGGTACCCGCTTCGCTCGCTGCACCTTTGACCCACAACTATTTACTGCAGCACAAGGAAGATGGTCACAGACTGCATCTTGTGGCCAGCAAAGGTCTCACGCCAGCAGGTCTGATGCGCTCCCAGCACACAGAACACGCTCGTGTAACGTGTTCCCGTGAACACCAAACGGGGGGAACGTGCCCCAGACGTAACTCCCGCGGCAGCGAGTGCCCTGCGGCTCCTCTTCCCCTGCTGCCCGCATCTAAAAGGAATTTCTCTTCCCGCGCCGCCCCGCACAGCCCGGCAGAGGTTCACAGCGTGCCGGGGACTGTTCCTTCCTCACCCTCTGAGTAACGTGAGCGGCTGTTGGATACGCCCAGCAAAGACAACAGGCCTCGCCAAGAGAACGCTCTAGCAGAGAGCGTCAGGCACTAACGATCACAGAACAGTCACCGTTCCACTTACCCTTCGCCGCTTCTCAAAATTGATCAGGCCGCCCTGTTGGAAGGACAGAGAAGGGATCGGAGGAGAAGAGCACAGGCTCGGCTGGAGTTAATCACAAACAGGATGAACAGGATGAAGTAGCGACACCAAGGGACGGGCCAGAGCTGCCCTGACCAAAGGCCTCTACAAAGACCCGTTTCCAGCTCTAGGATAAGCCACAGCACTCGTGTACCTGAGTCTATTTGTTAAATACATTCCTCTCTTTTTAAGAACTGCACTAGCACCCAGTGGAAGATGCAGGAGCAGACACAGTGTCTGCAAGGGAGGGAGGAGATTTAGGATTCCAAAAATTGCCCCAAATTACCTCGAGATAGTCCTGAAGGGCTGTGTCCAGCATGACGAGGTCAGTGAGGAAGGTACCCAGGTAAGGTACCGTGCCTTGTGTGACTCCCTGCAAACGGTCAGAGCAATGGTGGATTAATTGACTGAGAAGTCATAATTATACTAATTAGAATACTCCTGTGGAAGCAAACAAAACACAACTAGTCTGCTTCACCAAACAGCGCTCTTGTAAATGATGCTTTCACGACATCATCCTTGGTATCTCAGCCAGCGGTTCATGTCTGCACAGAGCGGTATATAAGCCAAAGTGCTCATTCGTAACTCCTCTGCGTCAAATCTCGCTGTGCGGCACCTCTCGCCCCGGCAGAAAAGCCGGGATTTACAGACCCGTCTTCCCCAAAGCACCGCATACGGGAGCTCATTGGTCAGGAACAGGGCTGAGCTCGGCTTTGGGTGAGATCACAACCTGGCAACTCAAGCTCATTCCCCCCTTCAGCAGCAGCTCCCTGCTCGTCGCAAAGTTGTCACAGTCGGAGAAGATTTCGCAAAGCTCTTCGAACATCAGCATTGTGTCCCTGTACAGGAAAAGATTCAATGATTTAAGTTGTTTGTAAGCACTCTGAATCAGATCAGGGGACAATTTTTTTCTCAAGAATCGTTAACAGTTGGGCACAGAACAGATAAAAGCACCAAAACACACCCAGTGACACACTGCACAGCCTTACTTTGGAACGCAGGCCCAGGTCTTCTTCAGGCGATAAACCGAGGTGGACTGCAAGGCGGAAACGACGGCCTTCAGAGACGAAAAGTTGTTCAGGATCCTACATTGCTGTGAAAGGAGCGGTTAGAAACACAGGAGCGTTAAACGTCAGCATCACCAATAGTCAGTGCTCTTCTGTCTGCCCCGTGTCCTGCTTGCTGCACATTCTCCCTGCTAAGCGGGCAGCTCTACAAATACTGAGCATCAAAAATATCACTCCCCGCTACAACCCCCCTGTCCCCTCCCAGCTCCACGGCACCCGCACAAGGAACGTTAAACAGTCGCGAATAAACGCTTTACACGTCCGATACGGATCCACTTCTCCAAGATCTTCGCTCTTGGCTGTGTCTTTAATTCTTTGCTCTCCAGGATGGTGCTGAGCACGCAGTTGGTGACGGCGTTGAACTGCGAGATGGTGGCTCTGATGCTCTGTGCCAGCTGTTTGTTCTCTTTCTTGTCCCTTCGGGACCAGATGCAGCCCAGGCAGTGGTGGGGCACAACGTTCTGGAAGAGTGTCTAGAGGGAAACAGAGGTGTCCAACTCAGCCTGGAGCGCTACTGCCCACAGCAAGAAATGCACGGTTACAGTACAAACTGCAGCTGAATCCAGTATGGTATTAAAAGGGAAATATTGGTTTTCTCTCCAGTTTAAAATATACACTTTGGTATAACTCTTTAGGCCTGACGCCCTAAAAGAAGTGTCAGCTAAACTGTCCTGGAAAAATAAAAGACACCTTTCTATCACTTACATTACCAGGGGGAAAGATTTCTATATCATGATACTTTTGAAAGAGATTGATACAAATAAGCCAAATCGGAGCTCTACAGTTACAAAGTACTTCTACATCTTCAGGTGAGGTAGCCTAAGATACAGTCAAAATACGCTATTTCTGAGGGGTCAAATGCTAAACTTTGCAAAAGAGGCCACACAGTCTACATCCACACTGTATAACAAAAAGACAAACACCTTCAGAAGAACTGAAGGAAAAGCCCAATCAATGAAGCAAGTCTGGATAACCAAGCAGAGCTGCGCTCTGTGTCCCAGCAACAGAGCGGTTCTGGAACAACAGACTTACACCGATATAAGTTAAAAAACAAACAAACAAACAATGAGAAGCCCAGAACTCTTTCCCCGAGCATTTCAAGTAATACGTATGATCTACATACCGCATCCATGTATGTCAGCTGTTCTGCCACCAGGTCTTCTTGGGACAGCGAGAATTCTTCTGGGCCGCTGATCTCCAGTTCCTCTTCCTCGTCCGGGGTGCAGGGAGAAAGGCTGTGGAACGCGTCTGGCCAGCGGGGAAAACACGAGTCAGTGAATTGATACAGAAAACAAGTAATCAAAGCAGGTATTTGGAAAATCACTACATAGAAGAACAGAACATGCAAAGGGACCTGCCTGGGGTAACGGCCTCACCGTGCTGCATATTTTAGGGAGATAGAGAAGGTCCAGAAGATTAAATGGGCAAAGAGAAGGTAGAAGAAAAAGAAATAGGGAGAACTGAGCTGTTCAGGGTCTCTTAGCTGAGAAGTGCCTTAACCCATTCACTAACCATTCTTTGGGAAGAACAAACCCACCAACCCCCCCACAACAACTCCTTATTAACACTGCAGAACTTTGATAATCTGCTTGTCAGCATTTACGCATTCTATACTCTGAAAAACAGCTGAACTGCAAAGAGACAAGACTGCAGTTATACCCCCAAAATATTACGCTGAGAATGCTCTTATGTCCACGTTTCAAGGGAAGAGGAGGAGAAGGGAGAGAGACCAGTTGGAAAGTTAAAACGTGCTTTGCTAGTACTACTGATGAGGAGAGAAAGTAATGCAAAATATACGAAACCAATCGTGGCTCCAGCAGCTTCAGGACAGGCCCCCGGACGCCCTGGGCTGGACTCGGCACTAAACCAGAGCTGGATTCAGGGCTGCAGGGCTGTACAGAATTGATCAGCAGCCTTGGCTGCCGCAGCACTAAGTCTAAACCTGGGCCTTTTCTGCACACCAGTCCTACCGTTATGCGCTCCAGAGCCAACGGGGTCTGAAAAACACGCAGGTAACGTGAGAAAAATGCATGTAGTAGAACTCAGTCTGCCTACTAAGGCTGGAAGTTGATTCCAGTACTCATTCACATACCACGTGAGCTCTTACGACTTTTCGGCTCACGGCACAGGAAGCTTTGTGCCCTGGATAAGGGGATGTGTCAGGCTTGACGCTGGGAGAACACACAGACAGCAGAGAAAGGTACTTTACCATCATTCTCCCATTCTTCTTTCTGGAACTGCTCCAGGAGGTTCTGTGCCCTCTTCTCCGGGTCAGAGCCGGGCATGTTCTTCTTCAGATAACTCAGCACCTTCTGCAGACACACGTACTCGGGCGGCTCTCGGAAATCGTCGGCACATTGGTCGAGCCAGGCTTGTAAAATCGATGCCATCGCACTGTGAGCAAATTCAGAGAGAACACATGGGTTGTATGCAGCAGGTATTGATGCAATCGCATGGATCTGTACCTAATATAACAACAGGAACACTGAAACATTCATCCCCCACGTGAGGGCAGTATGGACACTTCTGTGAGCACAGAGTTTAATTTGTTCTTTTTAGGCAAGAAATATTATTAAGATAATACTTCATAGGAAACTAAAGGCTGCTTCTTCAATTACACCTTGAGAAACCAGCGCAGTCATTCATATTTTCTCTGCGTTGTATTATTGGATGTGTTATGAGACAGCTGATACTTGGCCTTTACACAAGCTCCTTGAAGCAAACAGGGCTGTGAATTGTCAAATGAAACAACAGCTCTGCTGCCCACGTCCCGCTCCAGCACCGAACCCTGACTGGGGCTCGCTGGGCGCTGCAAAACCAAACTTACGTCCTGAGCACTGTGCTGGATCCGGGGGAATTCTGGGTTCCATGTTCTTCAGAGCCCGAGATCTCCAGGTTTCCGTATCTGAAAAAATGAGATGGCTGTTTAGAGGAACCTCTACTGAGCAACCCAAACAGCGTAATCCATATACAATTGGCATAAACATATAGATATTGGCATATTCATATACAATTGGCATGAAGACAAGGGCTTCATGCTGGACAATTCCACCGTGGCTGGGGAAGCTGCGGCAGAGATGAAGGGTTTGCACATATCCCCCGTGCACTGGTCTTTTTTTAAGGGACAAGCTGTATTGGTTTTCTTGTGTCGGTCCCAGTTTGGTTCCTTAGCGGTCAGACCACGCACGCTTTCCCCACCTGGCGCTTAAGCTTTAATGAGATTTGGGATGTGGGCAACGTGCATTTACACATGGTGTGTTTACGCTGAAATCCTGAATTTTGCAGGATTCTTTTCTGTCAACATCCCCCTGTCGTGTATAATAAATGACGGCTCAGTTTCCATTCTGTCCCGGCTCTCACCTGTCCAGGAGCAGTTCCAGGACTGTGCTGGTGGAAGCAAAGGCCCTGTACGTGGAGAGGAAGATGCTGATGTATGTGAAGTCATTATCGGCAAAGGCCGTCGGAAGCGTCTCCACCAGCTTTTCCAAAGTTCCAGCTTTCAGGGCCCTGCTGTTGCACGTCTCGTCCGGGCTGACAGTGTGTCCTGCAGGGAACTGGTCCCCTTCAGCCTACAAAGTGGAAACAAAGACAAAGCACAAAACTCAGACAGAAGCCAGAGCCCCGACAGAGCTTGCACAACGAAACACAGATTCCATTCCACCTTTTCACAGGAATAGTCCATCTCTAGTTACTAAACAATTTTGTCGGTTTGGGCTCTCCAAACACCAAATGCTGTATCAAATACTGGAGGACAATCAAGACATTTCTTATTGAAACAGCCAAGTGTTTCCAGTGCTTAAGCTGTAATCTCCTGGTTGCCTTTGAAACTGACCATTCTCTCATAACAGGGCCAACCATTCAAAAACCCCGGATGCTTTCTTAGCATCCAGAAGTTTAAGAAAGGTTTCTCAGACTTCTTGCAGCATGAAAGATCTAAGTTCCTTCACTTACTCCAACCTCTACAAGAAGATACTAAGCAAGGTTTCAAGCTTCTCAGTACTTAAAGGAATTGGTAATAAAGCCCAACTCACTCAAAACGAACAAAACCAGTTGTATTCCTTTCAACACGGGTTCTATGAAATTTTCAGTTAGAGCTGCATTTCTCTCAGACACATCCACTACCAGCCAACGCTTTTCAGCTGAAAAGCCTCCAAATCACTCTACAAATGCAGCATCACTAAGAACTCTTCCCATCAGCTGGAAAATGTACAGGAGGTCAAAAATACTTTCTGCTGTTTCTCCCGGTAAAAACAGGAGGCAGAGATGGGAAATCTGCCACTCAAAGTCTCTATACTACCAACCTGGACACCACACCAAAGCAAGTTCTTATATTATTGCCTTGGATCCTGAAGAAAATGTAGAAACATCGCAACATAACATGAAAGTTCTACCCACCTCCTGACCCTCTGGCTCAAACTGCCACAGCTGCACCGATTGCAATGAAGTGAGGACACTTTGATCAGCTGGGGGCTTGGCCACCATGCCAGCTTTACTTACCCCGAGCCATCTTGCTCCTTCGCTGTCAGTCTGCTGGATCTGCGCTCTTCTCAGGCTGTCGCAGTCAACAGCTCCTTCTTGTGCGTCTTCAGCTCCATCCTCAGTTGTGCTCTGCCAGGAAAAGGGCCAAGAGAAACAAGTCAGAGAGAAAGGAACATGGTCCCTGCACAAGCGCAGGCTGCAGACACCAGCATGCCAGCACCAGGATCTCACAACACCTCAACAACGCTCACTTCAGTTGCCACTTTTTAGCTGCCTTCAGTTACCTGGGCCTTTTTGGGCTTTTAACTGAAAGCAGAGAGGAGCTGAGTGCACAACTTACTGCACAAGTCAATGAAAGAGGTAAGAATTAAACCAGAGAGTCCAGATCTCCTGAACCCCACCACTAACAGCCGCTGTATTAACATGCTGATACATGTTGAGGAGCAAAGCACTAGAGAATTGAAAACAGATGTAACAATTAACTTCAGAAATACATATACTGGTCCCCCTGCAACCACATAATGCTTTTTCTTCATACATACCACTTGAATAATTAAAGTTTCAGGGCTTTACTGACTACCATAGCCTTAAGCACAGCAACAACTCAATTAGAAAGGATTTGAGTGCAGTGCAACCAAATCCTGGTTTGGGGAAGCTGGGGTTTGGGGTTTTTTTGGGGGTTGCTTTTCTGGTTTTTTTTTACCTCTTTTAACTCTAAAATATCCCTAAGTCATATAGAACTGTCTGTGCACCAGTGACTTGCCTCTTGAACGCTCTGTGGAACCTCCACGTCTTCCCCAGGTTGGTTCCTCACATTTTCTTCCAGGCTCTGTGGAGTCTCCACGTCTTCTTCAGTTGGCTCGCTTGGAGTCTCCTCTGTGCACTCTGCAGTCTCTGTGTCTTCCTCTGTTGCCTTGCTTAGACCGTTCTCAACGCGCTCTGGAGTCTCTGCGTCTTTGTCTGATACCTTGCTTGTAGTCTCCACATCTTCCTCTCTTGTCTCGCTTAGAGTCTGCTCAATGCGCTCTGGAGTCTCCTCAACGCGCTCTGGAGGCTCCTCAGTACACTCTGGGCTCTCCACTTCTTCCTTGGTTGGCTTGGTCAGAGTCTCCTCAAGGCTGTGCAGAGACTCCACATCTTCCTCGTGTCTCTTCTGCCTGGGTGTCCTCCTCCTTGGTCTTCTCCAGCATCTCCAAAGAGACAGGTTCCGAAAGGGGAAGTTCCGAGCCTGTTAGAAAACAACGGAAAAACAGTTTTGAATTGCAGATAGCAACACATTTACTTTTAACGTCCTTGCAAAAGTACCGGGACAAGATCACATGAACCCTGAAATTCAGACACTATTACAATGCAAAAAATAGATAGGATCATAGAAACATTTTGGTTGGAAGAGACCATCGAGTGCAACCGTCAACCCACCCCTGGCACTGCCCCATGTCCCTCAGGACCTCACCTATGTCCCTTTTAAACCCCTCCAGGGATGGTGACCCCACCGCTGCCATGGGCAGCCTGTTCCAATGTCTAATAACCCTTTCACAGAATCCCAGAATCCCAGAATGTCAGGGGTTGGAAGGGACCTGGAAAGCTCATCCAGGAGCAGGAACACCCAGCTGAGGTTCCACAGGAAGGGGTCCAGGCGGGTTTGAATGTCTGCAGAGAAGGAGACTCCACAACCCCCATGGGCAGCCTGGGCCAGGCTCTGACACCCTCACCATGAAGAAGTTTCTTGTCAAATTTAAGAGGAACCTTTTGTGTCTCAGTTTGTACCCGTCACCCCTTGTCCTGTCACTGGTTGTCACTGAGAAGAGCCTGGCTCCATCCTCCTGACACTGCCCCTTTCCATATTGATCACCAGGAATGAGTCCCCCCTCAGTCTCCTCTTCTCCAGCTCCAGAGCCCCAGCTCCCTCAGCCTTTCCTCACACGGGAGATGCTCCACTCCCTTCAGCATCTTGGTGGCTGCGCTGGACTCTCTGCAGCAGTTCCCTGTCCTTCTGGAGCTGAGGGGCCACAACTGGACACAATATTCCAGGTGTGGTCTCCCCAGGGCAGAGCAGAGGGGCAGGAGAACCTCTCTGACCTACTGACCACCCCCTTCTAACCCACCCCGGGTATCATTGGCTTCCTGGCCACAAGGGCCCAGTGCTGGCTCATGGTTTTCCTTCCTCAGTGTGATATATCACACTATATTTCAAATTTAATCTCTTTTTTTTAGCCATGCCTTTTAAGAAATGAGAAAGCATTACACAAATCCCTTTTATGAAGTGAAACTGCAAAAAGAACTATTACATTTTTTAGCACTAAAGGGACAATTTACCTGGGGAGGGCGGGCGGCGGGGCCCGGCTCGCTCATACCCGTCCGCAGCAGGGCCCGCAGCCGATCCCGCACATGGCGCTGTGTCCGCGTCCGCAGGCAGGGCTGCTGCCGGCTCCGCCAGCCCCGCACTCCCGCTCTCTCTCGCACCGACCGCTCGCCCCCACGCCAACGGCGGCGACGGCTCCGCCGGCACCACGGCGACCGGACGCGGCCTCGCGGCGGCACGCGCCGCCCGCAGCCGGCCAATCGCAGCTCGCCGCCGCTCCGCGCGCGCCCCCTTGCCCCGCCCTCAGCCCGCCCGCAGTCCGAGCCCTTGCTCAGCCGGACAAGGCGCCGGGAGCGGGACGGACGGACCGAGCCGGGAGCGTGGGCATCAGACTGTGCGTGGAACACAACGTGTGCTGCGGCAGAGCCCGGGGCGAGCGCTCCCGGAGCTGCTTCACGCACACGCACCACGCGCTGGGATTTTACTCCTGGCCCTTTAAAGATTCCTAGCACAATTGCTTACATACAGTTCTGAACTAGATATTCATTCTGTGGCTTAAAGTGTTAGTTCGTTAGTAGGCTCTTACTATGTAGTTGGTTAACCCTTTAAAATGTTATTTCCCTCTATCAATATAACTTCATAAACAAGTTTCCTAACTTTTTACATAGAACTTCACCACCTTTTCCTTTTCCAGGTTCAGAGCCCGTGCCCCATTTGGTTATATCTGTAAACATTAAACATCTTCTCAGCACGAACCACAGCTGCATTTCTCACAGTTCCCCTTTTTGCTTTTTATCCCATTGATTCGTGCTTTGACTTCAAAGTTAGCCAGCACCTGCCTAAAATCATTAATTTATACCCCGTTCCTTTTG
The DNA here is from genome assembly GCF_037038585.1 of Patagioenas fasciata. NCBI lineage: Eukaryota > Metazoa > Chordata > Aves > Columbiformes > Columbidae > Patagioenas > Patagioenas fasciata. The sequence continues at coordinate 4,104,577 of NW_027288510.1, forward strand.
CTGCCATTTCAGGATCGATAGGCATGGCTGAGATTTGCATGCCTTGGACTGCTGAATGTAGTAACTGAATAAAGCACGGGATCATGCACGGCACAAACAGTAAACGCAGAAATGCACATACTATCACGAACCCTATTTTCTTCCACCAGGCTACAGTTTCGAGACCAATATCCATTAGGTGGACCTGGCCACCAAGTGGGAGGAATAGAGGTACTTGACGAATTTGCCCTCAACGCTAACTGACAAGGGGTTCGTCCAACGTATTCAGTCATTTGAGACCCCCCACATATCCAGCACGAGGTGACATTTAATTCTCGGGCTGTCTTTTCCATAAGATCTATAAACAGGTTTTTCCCTGCTGTCGGTAATTGTAATCCTTTGTCTTTTTGCCTTATTTCCTCATACCAATCACTGCTGTTCTGTACCAATTTCTGTTGCTCTTGCTTTCCTTTTAATTCCTGAGTGGCACTCTTAACTAACTCCTCCTTCTACTGATCTTGCACTCCCCCTCCATCTGAATAGCCCCACTCACCACCTTGTGTAAAACAGATCCTCTGTTCTCCCCTAGGGCAGGAGGCAGAGCCTACAGCGAGTCCACCTTTCTCTAGGTTAGTTGCTACCCATCATTCCTGCCCTTGGATTTCACACTTCTCCAATTTTTTTCTATCATAACATCCAGAATTAATAGGAGCGTGATAATGTAGAACATATTGGGTTAGTCTCCCTATTCTCACACGCTCGTAGCACTTGGTACAGGGATTGGCCAGGCTAAGTTGGGAACAATAAGTCACCACTGCCAGCAAGGGGATCAGGTCCAGGGTTCTGCACCCTCTGCCTCTCTGGCCGACCAGGCTGCAGCCACAGCCGAGTTCGTCATCTTCTCGGCAGCAAGGGCCGTGTCCCCGCCTTTCCTGTTTTTACCGTTAGCGTGGCGACTTTTTATCGTTTCCCAACTCTTGGCCTTCACTTCCCAGGAACAACAGGAGCAACACGGAATGTGGTTTCTCTGTCTGCACTCTGTTCTCCTCATCACTGGTGGGCTCTAAATTCCCATTCACCCCTTCAGTAAATACCTCCCACCATTCTCCGCTATTCTTTTTCTATTCTTCCAGCGGCAACTGGAATCCTCAACCGAGCCCCGGGTTCCTTATCTTCTGTTCTTAGACATTTCTTACACAATCCTGTCGGTAAGTTCCCTTTGTGGATATGCTTATACCACAGTCCATTTACAACCTAAACATCAGATATAAAATGAGAATTACATATACAACTCGGTTCAACACATTTAGCTATTAAGCCATTCTCATTTTCATTTATACTGGGCATTCACATCAATAACACTAATAGTAGTTACATCACCAATCCCGTGTCAACTTCAATTTCAGTTCCCCTGGTTCTTGAGTTACTTTCCAGGTTCTTTCTTCCATCAGGGCTCCTCTAACTCGAGAGACGCGTGTCCATCCTTTCCCTGCCCTCCCAACAGCTGTTTCTGTAGTTAACAAAACAAGAAAAGGTCCCTCCCATCATGGGGTTGGAGTTTCTTCTTTTCAGGTTTTCATTAGTGTTGCCCCCATATCTACCAGAAATTCTACTTGTTTTGTTCATTTGGGTTTCTTCTTCCCAATGCGGTGAGCACCACCCAGGCTGCTCACCCAGAAGGACTAAAACTGCTTCCCAGTGCAACCCCAAACACCCTTCACTTCAGCAGGTGACCGCACTTGTGCTTTCAGCTCCTGGGCTGGTGCTGTCCGGGCTTTCCCTGCTCAGCACTGACTGTGTTTTGGGAAGGCAGGAGCCAGTGCAAACCCTTCTCCGCTGTTCTGCTCTTTTTCTGCTATTTTTCCCCTTTGCTGTGAAGCTCAGCTGCTCCATGAGTTATTGTGTTCTCCTGTGAGCGTGGGGTTTGTCCTCTGCTGTGGAGCACGAGAGCGAAGCCCCCGGAGCCCCGGCTGGTGCAGACCCCGCAGCGAGGGTGACAGACCCGGAGCCAGGAGCAGTTTCCCCAGGGTGAGGAGCAAGTGGAGCTGCTCACACCAAGGGCACAGGCAGGGTTGGTGCACGTCACCGGTTCTAAGGCTGTCACCAGAACCTGACAACCTGACAACAGTGTGCTGGCTCCCCGGGCAGTTGAAGTACAACCAGAACGCAAGAGGCAGCTTAAATTCGGGGTCGTCTTTTTGCCAGGAGCAACAAATGCCGTGATGGAGACAACGGGGAAAAGGTGGAAACTCTCAGACCGCGGTGCAGTCTCAGAGAGGAAAAGAGATGAACGAGACACTGATGAGCGGGAAAAGTTGACGTATTTATCATAGAAACATTAAAGGTTATAGAGAGATGGAATGTTACACGAAGATCAAATATTTAAATACATTCGCTCCAGAGACAAAATAGTGTTAAAAAGTTCATCTATTTATTATAGATACATTAAATATTATACAAAGCTCAAACATGATCTAAAGATCAAACATTAAAATCTACTAACTCCAGACAAGAATTGGTGGGAAAACGTTTGCATATTTATTATATAAGTATTAAATATTAAATAAAGATTAAATAGAATACTGCTCTAGAAATGCAGCAGGAAATCACAGCCTCTGCTCTCCTGAGCAACCGCTCGGAGAGGTGAGACCTTGTTCTCAGCAGCCATCGAATCCGCAGCAAGAGCTGCCCCAGCTGCTGTTTGCAGACATCCATTAATCCACAGTCTCCCCTGCTAAACACTTTCTGCGATGTCCTGCAAAGATTCTGGGCCTTGGAGCTGGGTTTGCTGGGGAAGGGGCACCTTGTGTCACAGCTCACACACCCCAGTGCTGAGCTGGACACACAACAGCCGGCGCTGGCAGAAGAGCAGGGGCAGCAAAGCCGGCACTTGCTCAGAGTGCTTCCCTTGGCATTGTTGATCAAATACAAGCTTCAATTTCAAAGCCAGAAACCTTGAGAGATGCTCTTTGCAAACCTCTCATTCATCCCCTGCTCCACATGTTTTGATTTGTAACATCGGTCACGTTCCCTGCCAAGGAGGTCTGATCGGGGAATAGGTGTTTCCGAAACTAAAAGCACCATTCAAGTCACCTGGGGTGAAAACACCACCCACAGTAACAGCGCTTTGCTGTTCCCACCGCTCACCAGGATGCTCCTGTAGATGTTGCCGCTTCTGTCCTCTTCTACGCTGGTGCGGATGACGCAGCTCTCTCCGCTCTGCTGGTTGTAGACTGGCAGGACTGGCGGCACTTCTTTTGATGGAACGGGAGTCACGGGGCCGGGGCACTTCTTGGAGCACTTGTCATCAGATGGCAGCAAGGGGGGAGACGAGATCAAACACATTCATTACCATTGAATTTCAAAGATCCAAAAGCTAAAGATGACACTCTTCAGCACAACAGCCTTAACAAGGGCTTCGGCAACCCAGTTAAGGCAGCTTAGGTCAAGAGAGCAGAGTCTGCAGGACAAAGCTCCCTGGGAACGGAACCCAGCCCAGCCCAGGCTTGGTCTGGGCAGTTCCTGGCAGGTCAAACCACAGGGCTGGTGAGCTCTGACCTCACCTGCTTCTCACTTGCTCAGCTGCTCTGCCTGCCCCAGAATTAGGCTGGGCTGATGTACATGAGCCCTCCCCCCAAAATCGCCTTTCCCAGAGCTCAGGTCCCTCCATTCCACTGCCAGCAACGCTCCAGTCAAGATCCACAGGCTTGGGCAAGCGCCTGGGGCCGCCGGCAGCGTCAGCAGCCTCGCACAGGCTGTTTGTGCTGAACACAGGGCCCGGGCCCTACCTTGTGCTGAGGCTCCTCAGCAGTGTCGGTGGGAGGGACGATGGTGACGGTGCTGTCCCCAGAGCTCCCACCTGGAGCAGGTTTGGGCTGCGCGTTGACGGGGGTGCTGAGGGCGCTCACCCCCAAGCCCAGGAACGGCCTAGGGGAGAAAAGAAAGCACAACAGAGCTGGGCTGAGCACAGCTGTCACTTGCTTCAACAATCTGACCTGCTGTTGTGTTTTCCTATCTCGAGTGGCCTATTGTTTGTGTGTGTATAGCAAATTAGACTCTATCCTTATTTGCTCTGTTTTGCTGCTGCAAATTTGAATTGAATTTATAATCCAGCACTAAAATTGTTCCTTTGTCTGACACCTTGGAGTTATTTCTGAAGTCTTTAGTCGATAACCCTCATGGCTACTTACACCAATAGAAAGAGACAACAGCAATACGTATTTCTAGCTGGCGGTGTCTCCTCGCAGCACTGCAGTGCTCTGGATCCCCAGCCAGGTTTGTCAGCTGGTGTTTGATTTATTCCAGTTCATATTCACACACCAAACCCCCTCCCCGTTGTACTCACAGGCTGAATCTCTTCACCACGCTCTTCTGAGCTCTGCCCGCTGCGGTGCTCTGGTCAGGAGCTGCTCCTTCGATTTCACGTGACAGACGGAAACTGCAGAACAGGCAATACCGTTAGTTAAATATCTCAAAGTGGCCATATCTGAGAAGCCCTGGGTCACTCCCACGTCCCAGAGGGTTCATCCCCACGAGGAGGAGCGCAGCTCTGTGCGTGTGTATTTCCACTCTCCGGGAGCAGCTCCTGGCAGCGCAGAGCTCAAGGCTGAGAGAACCTGAACCTGCCTGCGGGGGAAGAAAAGCTGCTTCGCCAGCTGGGCTGAGACCCTACCTCTCCTCATCACTTCAATGCCGCTGCCTCCTAAACCACTGCACGAATTTCTCATCTCCTGTCACGCAATAGCTGTTACATGAGGACTGCAACAGCTTAATTTGTGCGATTACTTCAAACTCCTAAGAAAACAAAGAATAAAATAGGAATTCTAATTAGAAAAATCAAGCCAGTCTCGTTAATACACTAAACACGCGCAGCAACAGATCCAGGACAAACTGCCCTCGGACAGAGGAAACCCCGGCACCTTCGCTCCTACTGATCTCTGACCAACAAGGCTCAGGCTGGAAGGCAACGCTCAGCCTTGATTTCTCGGTCCCAGGTACCCGCTTCGCTCTCTGCACCTTTGACCCACAACTATTTACTGCAGCACAAGGAAGATGGTCACAGACTGCATCTTGTGGCCAGCAAAGGTCTCACGCCAGCAGGTCTGATGCGCTCCCAGCACACAGAACACGCTCGTGTAACGTGTTCCCGTGAACACCAAACGGGGGGAACGTGCCCCAGACGTAACTCCCGCGGCAGCGAGTGCCCTGCGGCTCCTCTTCCCCTGCTGCCCGCATCTAAAAGGAATTTCTCTTCCCGCGCCGCCCCGCACAGCCCGGCAGAGGTTCACAGCGTGCCGGGGACTGTTCCTTCCTCACCCTCTGAGTAACGTGAGCGGCTGTTGGATACGCCCAGCAAAGACAACAGGCCTCGCCAAGAGAACGCTCTAGCAGAGAGCGTCAGGCACTAACGATCACAGAACAGTCACCGTTCCACTTACCCTTCGCCGCTTCTCAAAATTGATCAGGCCGCCCTGTTGGAAGGACAGAGAAGGGATCGGAGGAGAAGAGCACAGGCTCGGCTGGAGTTGATCACAAACAGGATGAACAGGATGAAGTAGCGACACCAAGGGACGGGCCAGAGCTGCCCTGACCAAAGGCCTCTACAAAGACCCGTTTCCAGCTCTAGGATAAGCCACAGCACTCGTGTACCTGAGTCTATTTGTTAAATACATTCCTCTCTTTTTAAGAACTGCACTAGCACCCAGTGGAAGATGCAGGAGCAGACACAGTGTCTGCAAGGGAGGGAGGAGATTTAGGATTCCAAAAATTGCCCCAAATTACCTCGAGATAGTCCTGAAGGGCTGTGTCCAGCATGACGAGGTCAGTGAGGAAGGTACCCAGGTAAGGTACCGTGCCTTGTGTGACTCCCTGCAAACGGTCAGAGCAATGGTGGATTAATTGACTGAGAAGTCATAATTATACTAATTAGAATACTCCTGTGGAAGCAAACAAAACACAACTAGTCTGCTTCACCAAACAGCGCTCTTGTAAATGATGCTTTCACGACATCATCCTTGGTATCTCAGCCAGCGGTTCATGTCTGCACAGAGCGGTATATAAGCCAAAGTGCTCATTCGTAACTCCTCTGCGTCAAATCTCGCTGTGCGGCACCTCTCGCCCCGGCAGAAAAGCCGGGATTTACAGACCCGTCTTCCCCAAAGCACCGCATACGGGAGCTCATTGGTCAGGAACAGGGCTGAGCTCGGCTTTGGGTGAGATCACAACCTGGCAACTCAAGCTCATTCCCACCTTCAGCAGCAGCTCCCTGCTCGTCGCAAAGTTGTCACAGTCGGAGAAGATTTCGCAAAGCTCTTCGAACATCAGCATTGTGTCCCTGTACAGGAAAAGATTCAATGATTTAAGTTGTTTGTAAGCACTCTGAATCAGATCAGGGGACAATTTTTTTCTCAAGAATCGTTAACAGTTGGGCACAGAAAAGATAAAAGCACCAAAACACATCCAGTGACACACTGCACAGCCTTACTTTGGAACGCAGGCCCAGGTCTTCTTCCGGCGATAAACCGAGGTGGACTGCAAGGCGGAAACGATGGCCTTCAGAGACGAAAAGTTGTTCAGGATCCTACATTGCTGTGAAAGGAGCGGTTAGAAACACAGGAGCGTTAAACGTCAGCATCACCAATAGTCAGTGCTCTTCTGTCTGCCCCGTGTCCTGCTTGCTGCACATTCTCCCTGCTAAGCGGGCAGCTCTACAAATACTGAGCATCAAAAATATCACTCCCCGCTACAACCCCCCTGTCCCCTCCCAGCTCCACGGCACCCGCACAAGGAACGTTAAACAGTCGCGAATAAACGCTTTACACGTCCGATACGGATCCACTTCTCCAAGATCTTCGCTCTTGGCTGTGTCTTTAATTCTTTGCTCTCCAGGATGGTGCTGAGCACGCAGTTGGTGACGGCGCTGAACTGCGAGATGGTGGCTCTGATGCTCTGTGCCAGCTGTTTGTTCTCTTTCTTGTCCCTTCGGGACCAGATGCAGCCCAGGCAGTGGTGGGGCACAACGTTCTGGAAGAGTGTCTAGAGGGAAACAGAGGTGTCCAACTCAGCCTGGAGCGCTACTGCCCACAGCAAGAAATGCACGGTTACAGTACAAACTGCAGCTGAATCCAGTATGGTATTAAAAGGGAAATATTGGTTTTCTCTCCAGTTTAAAATATACACTTTGGTATAACTCTTTAGGCCTGACGCCCTAAAAGAACTGTCAGCTAAACTGTCCTGGAAAAATAAAAGACACCTTTCTATCACTTACATTACCAGGGGGAAAGATTTCTATATCATGATACTTTTGAAAGAGATTGATACAAATAAGCCAAATCGGAGCACTACAGTTACAAAGTACTTCTACATCTTCAGGTGAGGTAGCCTAAGATACAGTCAAAATACGCTATTTCTGAGGGGTCAAATGCTAAACTTTGCAAAAGAGGCCACACAGTCTACATCCACACTGTATAACAAAAAGACAAACACCTTCAGAAGAACTGAAGGAAAAGCCCAATCAATGAAGCAAGTCTGGATAACCAAGCAGAGCTGCGCTCTGTGTCCCAGCAACAGAGCGGTTCTGGAACAACAGACTTACACCGATATAAGTTAAAAAACAAACAAACAAACAATGAGAAGCCCAGAACTCTTTCCCCGAGCATTTCAAGTAATACGTATGATCTACATACCGCATCCATGTATGTCAGCTGTTCTGCCACCAGGTCTTCTTGGGACAGCGAGAATTCTTCTGGGCCGCTGATCTCCAGTTCCTCTTCCTCGTCCGGGGTGCAGGGAGAAAGGCTGTGGAACGCGTCTGGCCAGCGGGGAAAACACGAGTCAGTGAATTGATACAGAAAACAAGTAATCAAAGCAGGTATTTGGAAAATCACTACATAGAAGAACAGAACATGCAAAGGGACCTGCCTGGGGTAACGGCCTCACCGTGCTGCATATTTTAGGGAGATAGAGAAGGTCCAGAAGATTAAATGGGCAAAGAGAAGGTAGAAGAAAAAGAAATAGGGAGAACTGAGCTGTTCAGGGTCTCTTAGCTGAGAAGTGCCTTAACCCATTCACTAACCATTCTTTGGAAAGAACAAACCCACCAACCCCCCCACAACAACTCCTTATTAACACTGCAGAACTTTGATAATCTGCTTGTCAGCATTTACGCATTCTATACTCTGAAAAACAGCTGAACTGCAAAGAGACAAGACTGCAATTATACCCCCAAAATATTACGCTGAGAATGCTCTTATGTCCACGTTTCAAGGGAAGAGGAGGAGAAGGGAGAGAGACCAGTTGGAAAGTTAAAACATGCTTTGCTAGTACTACTGATGAGGAGAGAAAGTAATGCAAAATATACTAAACCAATCGTGGCTCCAGCAGCTTCAGGACAGGCCCCCGGACGCCCTGGGCTGGACTCGGCACTAAACCAGAGCTGGATTCAGGGCTGCAGGGCTGTACAGAATTGATCAGCAGCCTTGGCTGCCGCAGCACTAAGTCTAAACCTGGGCCTTTTCTGCACACCAGTCCTACCGTTATGCGCTCCAGAGCCAACGGGGTCTGAGAAACACGCAGGTAACGTGAGAAAAATGCATGTAGTAGAACTCAGTCTGCCTACTAAGGCTGGAAGTTGATTCCAGTACTCATTCACATACCACGTGAGCTCTTACGACTTTTCGGCTCACGGCACAGGAAGCTTTGTGCTCTGGATAAGGGGATGTGTCAGGCTTGACGCTGGGAGAACACACAGACAGCAGAGAAAGGTACTTTACCATCATTCTCCCATTCTTCTTTCTGGAACTGCTCCAGGAGGTTCTGCGCCCTCTTCTCCGGGTCAGAGCCGGGCATGTTCTTCTTCAGATTACTCAGCACCTTCTGCAGACACACGTACTCGGGCGGCTCTCGGAAATCGTCGGCACATTGGTCGAGCCAGGCTTGTAAAATCGATGCCATCGCACTGTGAGCAAATTCAGAGAGAACACATGGGTTGTATGCAGCAGGTATTGATGCAATCGCATGGATCTGTACCTAATATAACAACAGGAACACTGAGACATTCATCCCCCACGTGAGGGCAGTATGGACACTTCTGTGAGCACAGAATTTAATTTGTTCTTTTTAGGCAAGAAATATTATTAAGATAATACTTCATAGGAAACTAAAGGCTGCTTCTTCAATTACACCTTGAGAAACCAGCGCAGTCATTCATATTTTCTCTGCGTTGTATTATTGGATGTGTTATGAGACAGCTGATACTTGGCCTTTACACAAGCTCCTTGAAGCAAACAGGGCTGTGAATTGTCAAATGAAACAACAGCTCTGCTGCCCACGTCCCGCTCCAGCACCGAACCCTGACTGGGGCTCGCTGGGCGCTGCAAAACCAAACTTACGTCCTGAGCACTGTGCTGGATCCGGGGGAATTCTGGGTTCCATGTTCTTCAGAGCCCGAGATCTCCAGGTTTCCGTATCTGAAAAAATGAGATGGCTGTTTAGAGGAACCTCTACTGAGCAACCCAAACAGCGTAATCCATATACAATTGGCATAAACATATAGATATTGGCATATTCATATACAATTGGCATGAAGACAAGGGCTTCATGCTGGACAATTCCACCGTGGCTGGGGAAGCTGCGGCAGAGATGAAGGGTTTGCACATATCCCCCGTGCACTGGTCTTTTTTTAAGGGACAAGCTGTATTGGTTTTCTTGTGTCGGTCCCAGTTTGGTTCCTTAGCGGTCAGACCACGCACGCTTTCCCCACCTGGCGCTTAAGCTTTAATGAGATTTGGGATGTGGGCAACGTGCATTTACACATGGTGTGTTTACGCTGAAATCCTGAATTTTGCAGGATTCTTTTCTGTCAACATCCCCCTGTCGTGTATAATAAATGACGGCTCAGTTTCCATTCTGTCCCGGCTCTCACCTGTCCAGGAGCAGTTCCAGGACTGTGCTGGTGGAAGCAAAGGCCCTGTACGTGGAGAGGAAGATGCTGATGTATGTGAAGTCATTATCGGCAAAGGCCGTCGGAAGCGTCTCCACCAGCTTTTCCAAAGTTCCAGCTTTCAGGGCCCTGCTGTTGCACGTCTCGTCCGGGCTGACAGTGTGTCCTGCAGGGAACTGGTCCCCTTCAGCCTACAAAGTGGAAACAAAGACAAAGCACAAAACTCAGACAGAAGCCAGAGCCCCGACAGAGCTTGCACAACGAAACACAGATTCCATTCCACCTTTTCACAGGAATAGTCCATCTCTAGTTACTAAACAATTTTGTCGGTTTGGGCTCTCCAAACACCAAATGCTGTATCAAATACTGGAGGACAATCAAGACATTTCTTATTGAAACAGCCAAGTGTTTCCAGTGCTTAAGCTGTAATCTCCTGGTTGCCTTTGAAACTGACCATTCTCTCATAACAGGGCCAACCATTCAAAAACCCCGGATGCTTTCTTAGCATCCAGAAGTTTAAGAAAGGTTTGTCAGACTTCTTGCAGCATGAAAGATCTAAGTTCCTTCACTTACTCCAACCTCTACAAGAAAATACTAAGCAAGGTTTCAAGCTTCTCAGTACTTAAAGGAATTGGTAATAAAGCCCAACTCACTCAAAATGAACAAAACCAGTTGTATTCCTTTCAACACGGGTTCTATGAAATTTTCAGTTAGAGCTGCATTTCTCTCAGACACATCCACTACCAGCCAACGCTTTTCAGCTGAAAAGCCTCCAAATCACTCTACAAATGCAGCATCACTAAGAACTCTTCCCATCAGCTGGAAAATGTACAGGAGGTCAAAAATACTTTCTGCTATTTCTCCCGGTAAAAACAGGAGGCAGAGATGGGAAATCTGCCACTCAAAGTCTCTATACTACCAACCTGGACACCACACCAAAGCAAGTTCTTATATTATTGCCTTGGATCCTGAAGAAAATGTAGAAACATCGCAACATAACATGAAAGTTCTACCCACCTCCTGACCCTCTGGCTCAAACTGCCACAGCTGCACCGATTGCAATGAAGTGAGGACACTTTGATCAGCTGGGGGCTTGGCCACCATGCCAGCTTTACTTACCCCGAGCCATCTTGCTCCTTCGCTGTCAGTCTGCTGGATCTGCGCTCTTCTCAGGCTGTCGCAGTCAACAGCTCCTTCTTGTGCGTCTTCAGCTCCATCCTCAGTTGTGCTCTGCCAGGAAAAGGGCCAAGAGAAACAAGTCAGAGAGAAAGGAACATGGTCCCTGCACAAGCGCAGGCTGCAGACACCAGCATGCCAGCACCAGGATCTCACAACACCTCAACAACGCTCACTTCAGTTGCCACTTTTTAGCTGCCTTCAGTTACCTGGGCCTTTTTGGGCTTTTAACTGAAAGCAGAGAGGAGCTGAGTGCACAACTTACTGCACGAGTCAATGAAAGAGGTAAGAATTAAACCAGAGAGTCCAGATCTCCTGAACCCCACCACTAACAGCCGCTGTATTAACATGCTGATACATGTTGAGGAGCAAAGCACTAGAGAATTGAAAACAGATGTAACAATTAACTTCAGAAATACATATACTGGTCCCCCTGCAACCACATAATGCTTTTTCTTCATACATACCACTTGAATAATTAAAGTTTCAGGGCTTTACTGACTACCATAGCCTTAAGCACAGCAACAACTCAATTAGAAAGGATTTGAGTGCAGTGCAACCAAATCCTGGTTTGGGGAAGCTGGGGTTTGGGGTTTTTTTGGGGGTTGCTTTTCTGTTTTTTTTTTACCTCTTTTAAATCTAAAATATCCCTAAGTCATATAGAACTGTCTGTGCACCAGTGACTTGCCTCTTGAACGCTCTGTGGAACCTCCACGTCTTCCCCAGGTTGGTTCCTCACATTTTCTTCCAGGCTCTGTGGAGTCTCCACGTCTTCTTCAGTTGGCTCGCTTGGAGTCTCCTCTGTGCACTCTGCAGTCTCTGTGTCTTCCTCTGTTGCCTTGCTTAGACCGTTCTCAACGCGCTCTGGAGTCTCTGCGTCTTTGTCTGATACCTTGCTTGTAGTCTCCACATCTTCCTCTCTTGTCTCGCTTAGAGTCTGCTCAACGCGCTCTGGAGTCTCCTCAACGCGCTCTGGAGGCTCCTCAGTACACTCTGGGCTCTCCACTTCTTCCTTGGTTGGCTTGGTCAGAGTCTCCTCAAGGCTGTGCAGAGACTCCACATCTTCCTCGTCTCTCTTCTGCCTGGGTGTCCTCCTCCTTGGTCTTCTCCAGCATCTCCAAAGAGACAGGTTCCGAAAGGGGAAGTTCCGAGCCTGTTAGAAAACAACGGAAAAACAGTTTTGAATTGCAGATAGCAACACATTTACTTTTAACGTCCTTGCAAAAGTACCGGGACAAGATCACATGAACCCTGAAATTCAGACACTATTACAATGCAAAAAATAGATAGGATCATAGAAACATTTTGGTTGGAAGAGACCATCGAGTGCAACCGTCAACCCACCCCTGGCACTGCCCCATGTCCCTCAGGACCTCATCTATGTCCCTTTTAAACCCCTCCAGGGATGGTGACCCCACCGCTGCCATGGGCAGCCTGTTCCAATGTCTAATAACCCTTTCACAGAATCCCAGAATCCCAGAATGTCAGGGGTTGGAAGGGACCTGGAAAGCTCATCCAGGAGCAGGAACACCCAGCTGAGGTTCCACAGGAAGGGGTCCAGGCGGGTTTGAATGTCTGCAGAGAAGGAGACTCCACAACCCCCATGGGCAGCCTGGGCCAGGCTCTGACACCCTCACCATGAAGAAGTTTCTTGTCAAATTTAAGAGGAACCTTTTGTGTCTCAGTTTGTACCCGTCACCCCTTGTCCTGTCACTGGTTGTCACTGAGAAGAGCCTGGCTCCATCCTCCTGACACTCACCCTTTACATATTTATAAACATTAATGAGGTCACCCCTCAGTCTCCTCTTCTCCAGCTCCAGAGCCCCAGCTCCCTCAGCCTTTCCTCACACGGGAGATGCTCCACTCCCTTCAGCATCTTGGTGGCTGCGCTGGACTCTCTCCAGCAGTTCCCTGTCCTTCTGGAGCTGAGGGGCCACAACTGGACACAATATTCCAGGTGTGGTCTCCCCAGGGCAGAGCAGAGGGGCAGGAGAACCTCTCTGACCTACTGACCACCCCCTTCTAACCCACCCCGGGTATCATTGGCTTCCTGGCCACAAGGGCCCAGTGCTGGCTCATGGTTTTCCTTCCTCAGTGTGATATATCACACTATATTTCAAATTTAATCTCTTTTTTTTAGCCATGCCTTTTAAGAAATGAGAAAGCATTACACAAATCCCTTTTATGAAGTGAAACTGCAAAAAGAACTATTACATTTTTTAGCACTAAAGGGACAATTTACCTGGGGAGGGCGGGTGGCGGGGCCGGGCTCGCTCATACCCGTCCGCAGCAGGGCCCGCAGCCGATCCCGCACATGGCGCTGTGTCCGCGTCCGCAGGCAGGGCTGCTGCCGGCTCCGCCAGCCCCGCACTCCCGCTCTCTCTCGCACCGACCGCTCGCCCCCACGCCAACGGCGGCGACGGCTCCGCCGGCACCACGGCGACCGGACGCGGCCTCGCGGCGGCACGCGCCGCCCGCAGCCGGCCAATCGCAGCTCGCCGCCGCTCCGCGCGCGCCCCCTTGCCCCGCCCTCAGCCCGCCCGCAGTCCGAGCCCTTGCTCAGCCGGACAAGGCGCCGGGAGCGGGACGGACGGACCGAGCCGGGAGCGTGGGCATCAGACTGTGCGTGGAACACAACGTGTGCTGCGGCAGAGCCCGGGGCGAGCGCTCCCGGAGCTGCTTCACGCACACGCACCACGCGCTGGGATTTTACTCCTGGCCCTTTAAAGATTCCTAGCACAATTGCTTACATACAGTTCTGAACTAGATATTCATTCTGTGGCTTAAAGTGTTAGTTCGTTAGTAGGCTCTTATTATGTAGTTGGTTAACCCTTTAAAATGTTATTTCCCTCTATCAATATAACTTCATAAACAAGTTTCCTAACTTTTTACATAGAACTTCACCACCTTTTCCTTTTCCAGGTTCAGAGCCCGTGCCCCATTTGGTTATACCTGTAAACATTAAACATCTTCTCAGCACGAACCACAGCTGCATTTCTCACAGTTCCCCTTTTTGCTTTTTATCCCATTGATTCGTGCTTTGACTTCAAAGTTAGCCAGCACCTGCCTAAAATCATTAATTTATACCCCGTTCCTTTTGCTGCCATTTCAGGATCGATAGGCATGGCTGAGATTTGCATGCCTTGGACTGCTGAATGTAGTAACTGAATAAAGCACGGGATCATGCATGGCACAAACAGTAAACGCAGAAATGCACATACTATCACGAACCCTATTTTCTTCCACCAGGCTACAGTTTCGAGACCAATATCCATTAGGTGGACCTGGCCACCAAGTGGGAGGAATAGAGGTACTTGACGAATTTGCCCTCAACGCTAACTGACAAGGGGTTCGTCCAACGTATTCAGTCATTTGAGACCCCCCACATATCCAGCACGAGGTGACATTTAATTCTCGGGCTGTCTTTTCCATAAGATCTATAAACAGGTTTTTCCCTGCTGTCGGTAATTGTAATCCTTTGTCTTTTTGCCTTATTTCCTCATACCAATCACTGCTGTTCTGTACCAATTTCTGTTGCTCTTGCTTTCCTTTTAATTCCTGAGTGGCACTCTTAACTAACTCCTCCTTCTACTGATCTTGCACTCCCCCTCCATCTGAATAGCCCCACTCACCACCTTGTGTAAAACAGATCCTCTGTTCTCCCCTAGGGCAGGAGGCAGAGCCTACAGCGAGTCCACCTTTCTCTAGTGTTGCTTTATCCATGCGAGCCACGGAACCTGACACACCAATATGATGTTCACAGAGTTCGCTTTATTGTCGGACCGGGCTGGCTTTATAGCAAAGCTGCCCTGTCCACGCGCCTTACAACAACGTGATTGGTTGTAACTCGTGTTATACAATAACATGCTAGGCTGCATGTGCTGTCCACGCGCTCTGCACGCATGTGTCCGGCGATTGCTCACTCATTATTACATTCTAATGGTGCTCCTTTAGTCTCTTTTGTCTCTGGCTTCACCTCTCAGCCAGGCTGGCGACAACCCCATCCCCCTGGGGCGGGGGGGGGCTCTGCCACTACATCTCCCCCTCTTTTATTTAATATTAACAATACGCGGTATCATGCTTTAAATACAGTGTGAAATACAGGGTAAGAACATTAAGGCTAATACAATTACAATTAACAAGAACAAACCTGTTTTCAATATTCCTTTTAACCAAACAAGGCATTCACCCCAAAAAACCCAATATCTTCTGTTATTTTCTTGTTCTGCAAATCTTCTATCTTTTTAACTTTTAAGTTCAAACAACACATACAATCAAACTCTTCATAACTGTGAACATGTCCAATAACAAAAAATTAATTGCTGCTCTGTTTTACAAAGTGGTATTCTCAACATTGGCTACATTCGTTGCTTAAAGCGATAACATGTCTGAGGTTAAGGGTTGTCATCACTGCAACCGGTTTCTTCTCTGTTAGCTGGCCAAGGTCTCACCCACTTTGCTGGGATCCATGAATTTTTGTGGTTACCTGTAGAAACACAAGCATATCCCCTTCCCCAGGTTATTAGTGACATAGGACCTTCCCATTGTTGTGTTGTCGGATTAAACACACTAACCTTAGGCACATTTTCGGAAAAATCTTTGACATTTTTGATATGGTGCATAACAACCGGTTCCATTTCAGTTTCACTTTTAGGATTAAGCCAGTTCAGCACATACAATGCCTTCATCAATACCTCTTCTGGGCTCACACCAATTCCCCCTTGTTTTTTCAAAACAGACAAAAGATTTTTTAATGCACGGTGTGCACGCTCAATAATTGCTTGGCCAGTAGAATTATAAGGGATTCCAAACAGGTGCTGTACCTTCCACTGGGTGAGGAAGGCTGCAAGTCTGTCAGAGTGGTATGCAGGACCATTATCTGTTTTGATTTGTGTAGGGACACCCATGACAGCAAAAGCTTGTAGTAAATGACGTTTTACTGCCTTTGCATTTGCTGAGGTCAAGGCTGTAGCCCACAGCAGTCCTGAACAGGTATCTATGGACACATGAATGTACTTTTGTCTGCCAAATGGTGCAAATTCAGTAATATCAGTTTGCCATAACTGACCTGGCTGCAAGCCCCGAGGATTTACTCCCTTTTGTTGGAGAGGGACTATGCGGGCACAATCAGGACAAGCTGCGATAATGGCTCGAGCTTGTTCCTTTGTAATTGTAAACTGCTTTCGGAGTGCTGCTGAGGATTGATGAAAGAATTCGTGAGCTTGTCTGGCTTGTTCAAAAGGGGATATATCTGCTACTGCCACAAGTTTGTCTATGGTGCTGTTTCCCTCTACTAGACCACCTGGTATGTTAGTATGGCTTTTTATATGCATGATAAATACTGGTGCTGTCCTATAATCTAATACGTTCCACAAATCTAACAATGCTTCAAACAACAAGGAATTGGAAACTCGCTGCAAAAGCGCTCTATGTATTCTTTGTACAATTCCCACAACATAAAGAGAATCTGTTACCAGATTAACTGGAGAGTTATGCCATTTTTGCAATGCTGCTAAGCATATTGAGGGCAGTTTCTTTTAATATGTCCTGTGTGTTTGCAAGTAAAACATGCTAGGCCACAAGAAGAAGGGCTTCCACCTTTCATTGCAGGCTTACGTGCTGCAGCCAAGGCCGCAGCGTGGGCTTGAGCATGTATTTTTGCTTTTTCTACCTCCTGTTGCATAATTGGTACCCGTGTGCAAGCTTCCACCATCTCTGCTAAAGAAGCAGTTTTTCCCAAACCGGCTAATATCTGTTGGCATTGGGTGTTTGCATTCATCATAGCCAAATCTTTCCCCACAGCAGCTTTTGCCTCTGGAGTCAAGTTAGGAGAGGCATCTATCACTTCTTTCAAACGATCTACAAACTTCATATATGGTTCCCCAGGATCCCACTCTATTGTAGAATAGGGTGGCACAGGGTTACCTCTATTTGGCAATTCTTTCACTGCTGCCAAGGCAAGCCCTTGCGTTTGCTGCAAAATCCTTGGATGAAGTGCTGCCTGAGTAGCACCATCCGCA
This sequence comes from Patagioenas fasciata, assembly GCF_037038585.1. Taxonomy (NCBI): domain Eukaryota; kingdom Metazoa; phylum Chordata; class Aves; order Columbiformes; family Columbidae; genus Patagioenas; species Patagioenas fasciata. Next base: position 4,121,692 of record NW_027288510.1, read on the forward strand.
TATTGCCCACGACCCAGTAACCGGTCCATGCTCGCTAACCGCAACGGATCATCAGCTGGTAAACGAACATTTTCTAATACTGCCAATTCCACTTTCCCCTGCCACTTGTCCAAGAACAGCAAATACCCCGTTGGAGGAAGCAATAACTCCATCAATGCCCTAATATCTGTTTGAGTTAGTACTTGCCCCTTGAAAAATGAATTGATTAGCTGCATCACATGCTTATTATCCATACCATATTGCATAACTGCACTTTGCAACTGCTTAACCGTTTTCCAATCAAAAGGCGACCACTGCCTTTGTCCTCTATTATCTATGTGCACTGGCACTGCTGTAATACTACCAGGTAACATGATCCCTTCAATAGCTGCATCTCTGATTACCCCTTGCCAACGTTGCCCTGCATTATAAGAATGATCTCGAGGAATATCTCTACCCTGATGCACAGGGGCAGCACCCAAATTATCATTATTATCACTGCTATACAATTCCCTTGTGTTTCCCTGTGGATCAGTAAGTCGACGCATATTTGCAAACCGATCTGCTAACCCAGTCTCCAGCCCTTTTCCATATCGCGCTCTCAAATATTCATCTGCTTCTCTTACAGACCACATCCCATCTTCAACACATTGTCTAGCCCATTTTTGTATTCGCTCCCTTTTGATACGGAGCTCCTCCGGAGTGAGGTCTAATTCCACCCCCTCCCTTTCCTGTTTTCCCCGTTTTTCACATTCCCTGCCAATTGCCTCCAGCCCGTCCTTAATTGCATCTGACGCCTTTTTATATGCTATTAACCGCGAAGTTTTACTGTTACCGCCATCTAGTCGTTTCATAGCTTCTAGAACTTCTTGCATCTGGCTCTCCTGCCGTCTCAGTAAGTCCTTCAGGCTCTGCACGTGGCTCTCCCCCTGGCAGTCAGGGCGATTCTGCGGTGCTCCGTCCTGGTGTTCCATCGGGTCCTCCGGCAAGGGCACGTCGGCTGGATTAACTTGTCCTGGCTTGTTGAAACTTGCCGGTTGCTGCCATTCGTTGTCGGAGCCAGGCAATGGCTCAACGGGCGCAGAGGGTATAATTTGCTCTCCGCCCCAGAACTCCAGATCTGATACGGGACACACCAGCGGTGTTGATTCTTCGGAGTTCTTGGAGGGTGGGCAGCTCGCGGCGGGCGGCTCCGAGGGGACGGCACACAGCTCGGCTCCTCTGAGACTTCCTGCACCAGCTGCCTGACCTCCCGCCAGGGTCCGGCGAGATCGCAAGCCTCGCGGCTCCCCCTTGTAACCGCTTCCCATAGTTCGGTCCCTATGTCCTCCCATGTACCGGGAGAAAAAAATTCGTCCGTCGAACGAACACAGCCCTTACGCTGGGCGAATAGTAACAGGCGCTCCACCGCGTCTTTTTCCAAAATTCTTCCTGTTCTTGCAGCCAGCTGCAGAATACTTCTCACTATTATTTTTTCTTCCACGGATGCCGTGTTTCCCATGCCACCTGCTTCATCGTAGGCCTACTTTCCGCTATGATTGAGCGCTGGGCTGGTGTCGCCCCCAGGTGGCGTCCTCGCGTCTTCACTTCCGGCGATCTTGCTTCGATACGAAGGATCACGTCGGGGTCACCAAAGTGTTGCTTTATCCATGCGAGCCACGGAACCTGACACACCAATGTGATGTTCACAGAGTTCGCTTTATTGTCGGACCGGGCTGGCTTTATAGCAAAGCTGCCCTGTCCACGCGCCTTACAACAACGTGATTGGTTGTAACTCGTGTTATACAATAACATGCTAGGCTGCATGTACTGTCCACGCGCTCTGCACGCATGTGTCCGGCGATTGCTCACTCATTATTACCTTCTAATGGTGCTCCTTTAGTCTCTTTTGTCTCTGGCTTCACCTCTCAGCCAGGCTGGCGACAACCCCATCCCCCTGGGGCGGGGGGGGGCTCTGCCACTACACTCTAGGTTAGTTGCTACCCATAATTCCTGCCCTTGGATTTCACACTTCTCCAATTTTTTTCTATCATAACATCCAGAATTAATAGGAGCGTGATAATGTAGAACATGTTGGGTTAGTCTCCCTATTCTCACACGCTCGTAGCACTTGGTACAGGGATTGGCCAGGCTAAGTTGGGAACAATAAGTCACCACTGCTAGCAAGGGGATCAGGTCCAGGGTTCTGCACCCTCTGCCTCTCTGGCCGACCAGGCTGCAGCCGCAGCCGAGTTCGTCATCTTCTCGGCAGCAAGGGCCGTGTCCCCGCCTTTCCTGTTTTTACCGTTAGCGTGGCGACTTTTTATCGTTTCCCAACTCTTGGCCTTCACTTCCCAGGAACAACAGGAGCAACACGGAATTTGATTTCTCTGTCTGCACTCTATTCTTTTCATCACTGGCGGACTCTCTAAATTCCCATTCACCCCTTCAGTAAATACCTCCCACCATTCTCCGCTATTCTTTTTCTATTCTTCCAGCGGCAACTGGAATCCTCAACCGAGCCCCGGTTTCCTTATCTTCTGTTCTTAGACATTTCTTACACAATCCTGTCGGTAAGTTCCCTTTGTGGATATGCTTATACCACAGTCCATTTACAACCTAAACATCAAATATAAAATGAGAATTACATATACAACTCGGTTCAACACATTTAGCTATTAAGCCATTCTCATTTTCATTTATACTGGGCATTCACATCAATAACACTAATAGTAGTTACATCACCAATCCCGTGTCAACTTCAATTTCAGTTCCCCTGGTTCTTGAGATACTTTCCAGGTTCTTTCTTCCATCAGGGCTCCTCTAACTCGAGAGACGCGTGTCCATCCTTTCCCTGCCCTCCCAACAGCTGTTTCTGTAGTTAACAAAACAAGAAAAGGTCCCTCCCATCATGGGGTTGGAGTTTCTTCTATCCAGGTTTTCATTAGTGTTGCCCCCATATCTACCAGAAATTCTACTTGTTTTGTTCATTTGGGTTTCTTCTTCCCAATGCGGTGAGCACCACCCAGGCTGCTCACCCAGAAGGACTAAAACTGCTTCCCAGTGCAACCCCAAACACCCTTCACTTCAGCAGGTGACCGCACTTGTGCTTTCAGCTCCTGGGCTGGTGCTGTCCGGGCTTTCCCTGCTCAGCACTGACTGTGTTTTGGGAAGGCAGGAGCCAGTGCAAACCCTTCTCCGCTGTTCTGCTCTTTTTCTGCTATTTTTCCCCTTTGCTGTGAAGCTCAGCTGCTCCATGAGTTATTGTGTTCTCCTGTGAGCGTGGGGTTTGTCCTCTGCTGTGGAGCACGAGAGCGAAGCCCCCGGAGCCCCGGCTGGTGCAGACCCCGCAGCGAGGGTGACAGACCCGGAGCCAGGAGCAGTTTCCCCAGGGTGAGGAGCAAGTGGAGCTGCTCACACCAAGGGCACAGGCAGGGTTGGTGCACGTCACCGGTTCTAAGGCTGTCACCAGAACCTGACAACCTGACAACAGTGTGCTGGCTCCCCGGGCAGTTGAAGTACAACCAGAACGCAAGAGGCAGCTTAAATTCGGGGTCGTCTTTTTGCCAGGAGCAACAAATGCCGTGATGGAGACAACGGGGAAAAGGTGGAAACTCTCAGACCGCGGTGCAGTCTCAGAGAGGAAAAGAGATGAACGAGACACTGATGAGCGGGAAGAGTTGACGTATTTATCATAGAAACATTAAAGGTTATAGAGAGATGGAATGTTACACGAGATCAAATATTTAAATACATTCGCTCCAGACACAAAATAGTGTTAAAAAGTTCATCTATTTATTATAGATACATTAAATATTACACAAAGCTCAAACATGATCTAAAGATCAAACATTAAAATCTACTAACTCCAGACAAGAATTGGTGGGAAAACGTTTGCATATTTATTAGATAAGTATTAAATATTAAATAAAGATTAAATAGAATACAAAATCAAACATTAAAATATATTAACTCCAGACACAAATTAGTGGTCAAAAGTTAATCCATTTATTATAGAAACATTCAATATTATATAAAGATTAAATATCATATAAAGATCAAATATTATCTAGAGATCAAACACTAAAATCTACTAACTCCAGACGGGAATTGGTGGAATAAAGTTCAAGTATCTATTATATAAATATTAAATAAAGATTATGTATTATATAAAGCTTAAATATTAATCCTAGTAACTCCAGATCAAAAAATACTGGAAAAATGTTTACGTATTTTTATAGAAACATTAAATAATATATAGAGATTAAATATGATCTAAAGATCAAATATTAAACTATATTAACTCCAGACAAAAATTAGTTGAAAAAAGTTACGTATTTATTATAGAGATGTTACATATCTATAAAAACTAAATACTACATAAGGATCAAATATTAAAATATTTTAACGCCAGACAAGAATTGGTGGGGGAAAAAAGTTCACAGATTTCTTATGTAAATAAAGATTATGTATTAAATAAAGATTATGTATGATATAAAAGCTCAAATCTTAATATATATTAACTCAAGAGAAGAATTAGTGGAAAAAAAGTGACGTATTTATTATAGAGATGTTACATCCATGTAAAGATTGAATCTGACATAGGGATCAAATATTAGAATATTTTAATGCCAGACAAGAATTGGTGGAAAAAAGTTCAAGTATTTATTCTATAAATATTAAATAAAGATGATGTGTTCTATAAAGCTCAGTTATTAGTATCTATTAACTCCAGAAAAAAAGGGTGGAAAAAAGTTTCTCTATTTATTTTATATGCATCTCTAGATATGTGATATAAAGCTCAAACACTATCTACAGAAGAAACATTAAAATACATTAACTCCAGACAAAAATGGGTTGAAAAAAGTTGATATACTTATCATATCAATATTAAATATTATACAAGGATCAAATATTATATAAAGATTTAATAATAAAATATATCAACTCCAGAAAATAATTATTGGGGAAGGTCTATGTACATAGTAAATAAATATTAAATATTAGTACATTAAATAAACATATTAAATAAATATTAAACATTAGTACATTAAATAAACATATCACATAAATATTAAATATCAGTATGTTAAATAAAAAATATTAAATAAAGCTCAAATACGAGATACAGCTAAACCATTTCAATATATTAACTCCAAGGAGAAATTAGTGGAAAAAGTTTACGTACTTATTCTGTGAATACTGAATATTATACAAGCTAAAATATTCTATAAAGCTAAGCTATTTAAATATAGGAACTCCAAGCAGACATCAGTAGAAAAAAGATGATATAATATTGAAGGTTTCTGTAGAAGTATGGAAAGATTAAATATGATAAACACATCGAGTATTAAAATACATTAACTGCAGACAAACACTGGAAAAAAGTTAATATACTCGTTATAGAAATATTAAATATGATACAAAGCTCAAACATTATATACAGGTCACATATTAAAATATATGAACTCCAGACTAAAACTGGGGGGAAAAAAGTTTACATACTTATAATATAAACAGTAAATCCTATCCAGAGCTCAGCCATTACAACCCATGAAGTGCGGGCTCCTCCTGTGCTGCAGCTTTTCTTCTCAGGATGCAGTCGAAGTTGCCCTGGGTGCTCATGGCGTAGAACACGTTCGCCTTGGGTGGGATCGCCAGCTCCGCAAGAGAGGGAGCAGAGCGAGCGTTCATGGGCGCCCCACTCAGCGTTGGGGGTTTATTCTCACCGGCAGCTGGGACAACGTGGCGATGGCGTTTCTGACGTCGCTCCGCATGTTACTCTTGCCGGCAAAATGCAGCAGAGCTCTTCCAGCAGCAGCAGCAGCAGAGTTCTGCTTCCCCACCTTTGTCCTCGGAGATGATCTGGACCAGCTCGTAATCCTCGGCCGAGCCAGACTGCAGGTTGTGCTTCTCCATGGCTCGCTGGGTGACAGCAGGAGCCTTCTCTTGGTTACTCAGCTGCAAAGAGGGAGTTGCAAGGAGTCGCTTGGTAACCAAGTCGCAGATTCTGCCAGACGCTAAAACACGCTCTTTGCGACACCTGGGGGTGGAGTTAGTTCAAGACAACAGACACTGCTCTAGAAATGCAGCAGGGAATCACAGCCTCTGCTCTCCTGAGCAACCGCTCGGAGAGGTGAGACCTTGTTCTCAGCAGCCATCGAATCCGCAGCAAGAGCTGCCCCAGCTGCTGTTTGCAGACATCCATTAATCCACAGTCTCCCCTGCTAAACACTTTCTGCGATGTCCTGCAAAGATTCTGGGCCTTGGAGCTGGGTTTGCTGGGGAAGGGGCACCTTGTGTCACAGCTCACACACCCCAGTGCTGAGCTGGACACACAACAGCCGGCGCTGGCAGAAGAGCAGGGGCAGCAAAGCCGGCACTTGCTCAGAGTGCTTCCCTTGGCATTGTTGATCAAATACAAGCTTCAATTTCAAGGCCAGAAACCTTGAGAGATGCTCTTTGCAAACCTCTCATTCATCCCCTGCTCCACATGTTTTGATTTGTAACATCGGTCACGTTCCCTGTCAAGGAGGTCTGATCGGGGAATAGGTGTTTCCGAAACTAAAAGCACCATTCAAGTCACCTGGGGTGAAAACACCACCCACAGTAACAGCGCTTTGCTGTTCCCACCGCTCACCAGGATGCTCCTGTAGATGTTGCCGCTTCTGTCCTCTTCTACGCTGGTGCGGATGACGCAGCTCTCTCCGCTCTGCTGGTTGTAGACTGGCAGGACTGGCGGCACTTCTTTTGATGGAACGGGAGTCACGGGGCCGGGGCACTTCTTGGAGCACTTGTCATCAGATGGCAGCAAGGGGGGAGACGAGATCAAACACATTCATTACCATTTAATTTCAAAGATCCAAAAGCTAAAGATGACACTCTTCAGCACAACAGCCTTAACAAGGGCTTCGGCAACCCAGTTAAGGCAGCTTAGGTCAAGAGAGCAGAGTCTGCAGGACAAAGCTCCCTGGGAACGGAACCCAGCCCAGCCCAGGCTTGGTCTGGGCAGTTCCTGGCAGGTCAAACCACAGGGCTGGTGAGCTCTGACCTCACCTGCTTCTCACTTGCTCAGCTGCTCTGCCTGCCCCAGAATTAGGCTGGGCTGATGTACATGAGCCCTCCCCCCAAAATCGCCTTTCCCAGAGCTCAGGTCCCTCCATTCCACTGCCAGCAACGCTCCAGTCAAGATCCACAGGCTTGGGCAAGCGCCTGGGGCCGCCGGCAGCGTCAGCAGCCTCGCACAGGCTGTTTGTGCTGAACACAGGGCCCGGGCCCTACCTTGTGCTGAGGCTCCTCAGCAGTGTCGGTGGGAGGGACGATGGTGACGGTGCTGTCCCCAGAGCTCCCACCTGGAGCAGGTTTGGGCTGCGCGTTGACGGGGGTGCTGAGGGCGCTCACCCCCAAGCCCAGGAACGGCCTAGGGGAGAAAAGAAAGCACAACAGAGCTGGGCTGAGCACAGCTGTCACTTGCTTCAACAATCTGACCTGCTGTTGTGTTTTCCTATCTCGAGTGGCCTATTGTTTGTGTGTGTATAGCAAATTAGACTCTATCCTTATTTGCTCTGTTTTGCTGCTGCAAATTTGAATTGAATTTATAATCCAGCACTAAAATCGTTCCTTTGTTTGACACCTTAGAGTTATTTCTGAAGTCTTTAGTCGATAACCCTCCTGGCTACTTACACCAATAGAAAGAGACAACAGCAATACGTATTTCTAGCTGGCGGTGTCTCCTCGCAGCACTGCAGTGCTCTGGATCCCCAGCCAGGTTTGTCAGCTGGTGTTTGATTTATTCCAGTTCATATTCACACACCAAACCCCCTCCCCGTTGTACTCACAGGCTGAATCTCTTCACCACGCTCTTCTGAGCTCTGCCCGCTGCGGTGCTCTGGTCAGGAGCTGCTCCTTCGATTTCACGTGACAGACGGAAACTGCAGAACAGGCAATACCGTTAGTTAAATATCTCAAAGTGGCCATATCTGAGAAGCCCTGGGTCACTCCCACGTCCCAGAGGGTTCATCCCCACGAGGAGGAGCGCAGCTCTGTGCGTGTGTATTTCCACTCTCCGGGAGCAGCTCCTGGCAGCGCAGAGCTCAAGGCTGAGAGAACCTGAACCTGCCTGCGGGGGAAGAAAAGCTGCTTCGCCAGCTGGGCTGAGACCCTACCTCTCCTCATCACTTCAATGCCGCTGCCTCCTAAACCACTGCACGAATTTCTCATCTCCTGTCACGCAATAGCTGTTACATGAGGACTGCAACAGCTTCATTTGTGCCATTACTTCAAACTCCTAAGAAAACAAATAATAAAATAGGAATTCTAATTAGAAAAATAAAGCCAGTCTCGTTAATACACTAAACACACGCAGCAACAGATCCAGGACAAACTGCCCTCGGACAGAGGAAACCCCGGCACCTTCGCTCCTACTGATCTCTGACCAACAAGGCTCAGGCTGGAAGGCAACGCTCAGCCTTGATTTCTCGGTCCCAGGTACCCGCTTCGCTCGCTGCACCTTTGACCCACAACTATTTACTGCAGCACAAGGAAGATGGTCACAGACTGCATCTTGTGGCCAGCAAAGGTCTCACGCCAGCAGGTCTGATGCGCTCCCAGCACGCAGAACACGCTCGTGTAACGTGTTCCCGTGAACACCAAACGGGGGGAACGTGCCCCAGACGTAACTCCCGCGGCAGCGAGTGCCCTGCGGCTCCTCTTCCCCTGCTGCCCGCATCTAAAAGGAATTTCTCTTCCCGCGCCGCCCCGCACAGCCCGGCAGAGGTTCACAGCGTGCCGGGGACTGTTCCTTCCTCACCCTCTGAGTAACGTGAGCGGCTGTTGGATACGCCCAGCAAAGACAACAGGCCTCGCCAAGAGAACGCTCTAGCAGAGAGCGTCAGGCACTAACGATCACAGAACAGTCACCGTTCCACTTACCCTTCGCCGCTTCTCAAAATTGATCAGGCCGCCCTGTTGGAAGGACAGAGAAGGGATCGGAGGAGAAGAGCACAGGCTCGGCTGGAGTTGATCACAAACAGGATGAACAGGATGAAGTAGCGACACCAAGGGACAGGCCAGAGCTGCCCTGACCAAAGGCCTCTACAAAGACCCGTTTCCAGCTCTAGGATAAGCCACAGCACTCGTGTACCTGAGTCTATTTGTTAAATACATTCCTCTCTTTTTAAGAACTGCACTAGCACCCAGTGGAAGATGCAGGAGCAGACACAGTGTCTGCAAGGGAGGGAGGAGATTTAGGATTCCAAAAATTGCCCCAAATTACCTCGAGATAGTCCTGAAGGGCTGTGTCCAGCATGACGAGGTCAGTGAGGAAGGTACCCAGGTAAGGTACCGTGCCTTGTGTGACTCCCTGCAAACGGTCAGAGCAATGGTGGATTAATTGACTGAGAAGTCATAATTATACTAATTAGAATACTCCTGTGGAAGCAAACCAAATACAACTAGTCTGCTTCACCAAACAGCGCTCTTGTAAATGATGCTTTCACGACATCATCCTTGGTATCTCAGCCAGCGGTTCATGTCTGCACAGAGCGGTATATAAGCCAAAGTGCTCATTCGTAACTCCTCTGCGTCAAATCTCGCTGTGCGGCACCTCTCGCCCCAGCAGAAAAGCCGGGATTTACAGACCCGTCTTCCCCAAAGCACCGCATACGGGAGCTCATTGGTCAGGAACAGGGCTGAGCTCGGCTTTGGGTGAGATCACAACCTGGCAACTCAAGCTCATTCCCACCTTCAGCAGCAGCTCCCTGCTCGTCGCAAAGTTGTCACAGTCAGAGAAGATTTCGCAAAGCTCTTCGAACATCAGCATTGTGTCCCTGTACAGGAAAAGATTCAATGATTTAAGTTGTTTGTAAGCACTCTGAATCAGATCAGGGGACAATTTTTTTCTCAAGAATCGTTAACAGTTGGGCACAGAACAGATAAAAGCACCAAAACACACCCAGTGACACACTGCACAGCCTTACTTTGGAACGCAGGCCCAGGTCTTCTTCCGGCGATAAACCGAGGTGGACTGCAAGGCGGAAACGATGGCCTTCAGAGACGAAAAGTTGTTCAGGATCCTACATTGCTGCGAAAGGAGCGGTTAGAAACACAGGAGCGTTAAACGTCAGCATCACCAATAGTCAGTGCTCTTCTGTCTGCCCCGTGTCCTGCTTGCTGCACATTCTCCCTGCTAAGCGGGCAGCTCTACAAATACTGAGCATCAAAAATATCACTCCCCGCTACAACCCCCCTGTCCCCCCCCAGCTCCACGGCACCCGCACAAGGAACGTTAAACAGTCGCGAATAAACGCTTTACACGTCCGATACGGATCCACTTCTCCAAGATCTTCGCTCTTGGCTGTGTCTTTAATTCTTTGCTCTCCAGGATGGTGCTGAGCACGCAGTTGGTGACGGCGTTGAACTGCGAGATGGTGGCTCTGATGCTCTGTGCCAGCTGTTTGTTCTCTTTCTTGTCCCTTCGGGACCAGATGCAGCCCAGGCAGTGGTGGGGCACAACGTTCTGGAAGAGTGTCTAGAGGGAAACAGAGGTGTCCAACTCAGCCTGGAGCGCTACTGCCCACAGCAAGAAATGCACGGTTACAGTACAAACTGCAGCTGAATCCAGTATGGTATTAAAAGGGAAATATTGGTTTTCTCTCCAGTTTAAAATATACACTTTGGTATAACTCTTTAGGCCTGACGCCCTAAAAGAACTGTCAGCTAAACTGTCCTGGAAAAATAAAAGACACCTTTCTATCACTTACATTACCAGGGGGAAAGATTTCTATATCATGATACTTTTGAAAGAGATTGATACAAATAAGCCAAATCGGAGCTCTACAGTTACAAAGTACTTCTACATCTTCAGGTGAGGTAGCCTAAGATACAGTCAAAATACGCTATTTCTGAGGGGTCAAATGCTAAACTTTGCAAAAGAGGCCACACAGTCTACATCCACACTGTATAACAAAAAGACAAACACCTTCAGAAGAACTGAAGGAAAAGCCCAATCAATGAAGCAAGTCTGGATAACCAAGCAGAGCTGCGCTCTGTGTCCCAGCAACAGAGCGGTTCTGGAACAACAGACTTACACCGATATAAGTTAAAAAACAAACAAACAAACAATGAGAAGCCCAGAACTCTTTCCCCGAGCATTTCAAGTAATACCTATGATCTACATACCGCATCCATGTATGTCAGCTGTTCTGCCACCAGGTCTTCTTGGGACAGCGAGAATTCTTCTGGGCCGCTGATCTCCAGTTCCTCTTCCTCGTCCGGGGTGCAGGGAGAAAGGCTGTGGAACGCGTCTGGCCAGCGGGGAAAACACGAGTCAGTGAATTTATACAGAAAACAAGTAATCAAAGCAGATATTTGGAAAATCACTACATAGAAGAACAGAACATGCAAAGGGACCTGCCTGGGGTAACGGCCTCACCGTGCTGCATATTTTAGGGAGATAGAGAAGGTCCAGAAGATTAAATGGGCAAAGAGAAGGTAGAAGAAAAAGAAATAGGGAGAACTGAGCTGTTCAGGGTCTCTTAGCTGAGAAGTGCCTTAACCCATTCACTAACCATTCTTTGGAAAGAACAAACCCACCAACCCCCCCACAACAACTCCTTATTAACACTGCAGAACTTTGATAATCTGCTTGTCAGCATTTACGCATTCTATACTCTGAAAAACAGCTGAACTGCAAAGAGACAAGACTGCAATTATACCCCCAAAATATTACGCTGAGAATGCTCTTATGTCCACGTTTCAAGGGAAGAGGAGGAGAAGGGAGAGAGACCAGTTGGAAAGTTAAAACGTGCTTTGCTAGTACTACTGATGAGGAGAGAAAGTAATGCAAAATATACGAAACCAATCGTGGCTCCAGCAGCTTCAGGACAGGCCCCCGGACGCCCTGGGCTGGACTCGGCACTAAACCAGAGCTGGATTCAGGGCTGCAGGGCTGTACAGAATTGATCAGCAGCCTTGGCTGCCGCAGCACTAAGTCTAAACCTGGGCCTTTTCTGCACACCAGTCCTACCGTTATGCGCTCCAGAGCCAACGGGGTCTGAGAAACACGCAGGTAACGTGAGAAAAATGCATGTAGTAGAACTCAGTCTGCCTACTAAGGCTGGAAGTTGATTCCAGTACTCATTCACATACCACGTGAGCTCTTACGACTTTTCGGCTCACGGCACAGGAAGCTTTGTGCTCTGGATAAGGGGATGTGTCAGGCTTGACGCTGGGAGAACACACAGACAGCAGAGAAAGGTACTTTACCATCATTCTCCCATTCTTCTTTCTGGAACTGCTCCAGGAGGTTCTGCGCCCTCTTCTCCGGGTCAGAGCCGGGCATGTTCTTCTTCAGATAACTCAGCACCTTCTGCAGACACACGTACTCGGGCGGCTCTCGGAAATCGTCGGCACATTGGTCGAGCCAGGCTTGTAAAATCGATGCCATCGCACTGTGAGCAAATTCAGAGAGAACACATGGGTTGTATGCAGCAGGTATTGATGCAATCGCATGGATCTGTACCTAATATAACAACAGGAACACTGAGACATTCATCCCCCACGTGAGGGCAGTATGGACACTTCTGTGAGCACAGAATTTAATTTGTTCTTTTTAGGCAAGAAATATTATTAAGATAATACTTCATAGGAAACTAAAGGCTGCTTCTTCAATTACACCTTGAGAAACCAGCGCAGTCATTCATATTTTCTCTGCGTTGTATTATTGGATGTGTTATGAGACAGCTGATACTTGGCCTTTACACAAGCTCCTTGAAGCAAACAGGGCTGTGAATTGTCAAATGAAACAACAGCTCTGCTGCCCACGTCCCGCTCCAGCACCGAACCCTGACTGGGGCTCGCTGGGCGCTGCAAAACCAAACTTACGTCCTGAGCACTGTGCTGGATCCGGGGGAATTCTGGGTTCCATGTTCTTCAGAGCCCGAGATCTCCAGGTTTCCGTATCTGAAAAAATGAGATGGCTGTTTAGAGGAACCTCTACTGAGCAACCCAAACAGCGTAATCCATATACAATTGGCATAAACATATAGATATTGGCATATTCATATACAATTGGCATGAAGACAAGGGCTTCATGCTGGACAACTCCACCGTGGCTGGGGAAGCTGCGGCAGAGATGAAGGGTTTGCACATATCCCCCGTGCACTGGTCTTTTTTTAAGGGACAAGCTGTATTGGTTTTCTTGTGTCGGTCCCAGTTTGGTTCCTTAGCGGTCAGACCACGCACGCTTTCCCCACCTGGCGCTTAAGCTTTAATGAGATTTGGGATGTGGGCAACGTGCATTTACACATGGTGTGTTTACGCTGAAATCCTGAATTTTGCAGGATTCTTTTCTGTCAACATCCCCCTGTCGTGTATAATAAATGACGGCTCAGTTTCCATTCTGTCCCGGCTCTCACCTGTCCAGGAGCAGTTCCAGGACTGTGCTGGTGGAAGCAAAGGCCCTGTACGTGGAGAGGAAGATGCTGATGTATGTGAAGTCATTATCGGCAAAGGCCCTGTACGTGGAGAGGAAGATGCTGATGTATGTGAAGTCATTATCGGCAAAGGCCCTGTACGTGGAGAGGAAGATGCTGATGTATGTGAAGTCATTATCGGCAAAGGCCGTCGGAAGCGTCTCCACCAGCTTTTCCAAAGTTCCAGCTTTCAGGGCCCTGCTGTTGCACGTCTCGTCCGGGCTGACAGTGTGTCCTGCAGGGAACTGGTCCCCTTCAGCCTACAAAGTGGAAACAAAGACAAAGCACAAAACTCAGACAGAAGCCAGAGCCCCGACAGAGCTTGCACAACGAAACACAGATTCCATTCCACCTTTTCACAGGAATAGTCCATCTCTAGTTACTAAACAATTTTGTCGGTTTGGGCTCTCCAAACACCAAATGCTGTATCAAATACTGGAGGACAATCAAGACATTTCTTATTGAAACAGCCAAGTGTTTCCAGTGCTTAAGCTGTAATCTCCTGGTTGCCTTTGAAACTGACCATTCTCTCATAACAGGGCCAACCATTCAAAAACCCCGGATGCTTTCTTAGCATCCAGAAGTTTAAGAAAGGTTTGTCAGACTTCTTGCAGCATGAAAGATCTAAGTTCCTTCACTTACTCCAACCTCTACAAGAAAACACTAAGCAAGGTTTCAAGCTTCTCAGTACTTAAAGGAATTGGTAATAAAGCCCAACTCAGTCAAAATGAACAAAACCAGTTGTATTCCTTTCAACACGGGTTCTATGAAATTTTCAGTTAGAGCTGCATTTCTCTCAGACACATCCACTACCAGCCAACGCTTTTCAGCTGAAAAGCCTCCAAATCACTCTACAAATGCAGCATCACTAAGAACTCTTCCCATCAGCTGGAAAATGTACAGGAGGTCAAAAATACTTTCTGCTGTTTCTCCCGGTAAAAACAGGAGGCAGAGATGGGAAATCTGCCACTCAAAGTCTCTATACTACCAACCTGGACACTACACCAAAGCAAGTTCTTATATTATTGCCTTGGATCCTGAAGAAAATGTAGAAACATCGCAACATAACATGAAAGTTCTACCCACCTCCTGACCCTCTGGCTCAAACTGCCACAGCTGCACCGATTGCAATGAAGTGAGGACACTTTGATCAGCTGGGGGCTTGGCCACCATGCCAGCTTTACTTACCCCGAGCCATCTTGCTCCTTCGCTGTCAGTCTGCTGGATCTGCGCTCTTCTCAGGCTGTCGCAGTCAACAGCTCCTTCTTGTGCGTCTTCAGCTCCATCCTCAGTTGTGCTCTGCCAGGAAAAGGGCCAAGAGAAACAAGTCAGAGAGAAAGGAACATGGTCCCTGCACAAGCGCAGGCTGCAGACACCAGCATGCCAGCACCAGGATCTCACAACACCTCAACAACGCTCACTTCAGTTGCCACTTTTTAGCTGCCTTCAGTTACCTGGGCCTTTTTGGGCTTTTAACTGAAAGCAGAGAGGAGCTGAGTGCACAACTTACTGCACAAGTCAATGAAAGAGGTAAGAATTAAACCAGAGAGTCCAGATCTCCTGAACCCCACCACTAACAGCCGCTGTATTAACATGCTGATACATGTTGAGGAGCAAAGCACTAGAGAATTGAAAACAGATGTAACAATTAACTTCAGAAATACATATACTGGTCCCCCTGCAACCACATAATGCTTTTTCTGCATACGTACCACTTGAATAATTAAAGTTTCAGGGCTTTACTGACTACCATAGCCTTAAGCACAGCAACAACTCAATTAGAAAGGATTTGAGTGCAGTGCAACCAAATCCTGGTTTGGGGAAGCTGGGGTTTGGGGTTTTTTTGGGGGTTGCTTTTCTGGTTTTTTTTTACCTCTTTTAACTCTAAAATATCCCTAAGTCATACAGAACTGTCTGTGCACCAGTGACTTGCCTCTTGAACGCTCTGTGGAACCTCCACGTCTTCCCCAGGTTGGTTCCTCACATTTTCTTCCAGGCTCTGTGGAGTCTCCACGTCTTCTTCAGTTGGCTCGCTTGGAGTCTCCTCTGTGCACTCTGCAGTCTCTGTGTCTTCCTCTGTTGCCTTGCTTAGACCGTTCTCAACGCGCTCTGGAGTCTCTGCGTCTTTGTCTGATACCTTGCTTGTAGTCTCCACATCTTCCTCTCTTGTCTCGCTTAGAGTCTGCTCAATGCGCTCTGGAGTCTCCTCAACGCGCTCTGGAGGCTCCTCAGTACACTCTGGGCTCTCCACTTCTTCCTTGGTTGGCTTGGTCAGAGTCTCCTCAAGGCTGTGCAGAGACTCCACATCTTCCTCGTGTCTCTTCTGCCTGGGTGTCCTCCTCCTTGGTCTTCTCCAGCATCTCCAAAGAGACAGGTTCCGAAAGGGGAAGTTCCGAGCCTGTTAGAAAACAACGGAAAAACAGTTTTGAATTGCAGATAGCAACACATTTACTTTTAACGTCCTTGCAAAAGTACCGGGACAAGATCACATGAACCCTGAAATTCAGACACTATTACAATGCAAAAAATAGATAGGATCATAGAAACATTTTGGTTGGAAGAGACCATCGAGTGCAACCGTCAACCCACCCCTGGCACTGCCCCATGTCCCTCAGGACCTCATCTATGTCCCTTTTAAACCCCTCCAGGGATGGTGACCCCACCGCTGCCATGGGCAGCCTGTTCCAATGTCTAATAACCCTTTCACAGAATCACAGAATCCCAGAATCCCAGAATGTCAGGGGTTGGAAGGGACCTGGAAAGCTCATCCAGGAGCAGGAACACCCAGCTGAGGTTCCACAGGAAGGGGTCCAGGCGGGTTTGAATGTCTGCAGAGAAGGAGACTCCACAACCCCCATGGGCAGCCTGGGCCAGGCTCTGACACCCTCACCATGAAGAAGTTTCTTGTCAAATTTAAGAGGAACCTTTTGTGTCTCAGTTTGTACCCGTCACCCCTTGTCCTGTCACTGGTTGTCACTGAGAAGAGCCTGGCTCCATCCTCCTGACACTCACCCTTTACATATTTATAAACATTAATGAGGTCACCCCTCAGTCTCCTCTTCTCCAGCTCCAGAGCCCCAGCTCCCTCAGCCTTTCCTCACACGGGAGATGCTCCACTCCCTTCAGCATCTTGGTGGCTGCGCTGGACTCTCTCCAGCAGTTCCCTGTCCTTCTGGAGCTGAGGGGCCACAACTGGACACAATATTCCAGGTGTGGTCTCCCCAGGGCAGAGCAGAGGGGCAGGAGAACCTCTCTGACCTACTGACCACCCCCTTCTAACCCACCCCGGGTATCATTGGCTTCCTGGCCACAAGGGCCCAGTGCTGGCTCATGGTTTTCCTTCCTCAGTGTGATATATCACACTATATTTCAAATTTAATCTCTTTTTTTTAGCCATGCCTTTTAAGAAATGAGAAAGCGTTACACAAATCCCTTTTATGAAGTGAAACTGCAAAAAGAACTATTACATTTTTTAGCACTAAAGGGACAATTTACCTGGGGAGGGCGGGCGGCGGGGCCCGGCTCGCTCATACCCGTCCGCAGCAGGGCCCGCAGCCGATCCCGCACATGGCGCTGTGTCCGCGTCCGCAGGCAGGGCTGCTGCCGGCTCCGCCAGCCCCGCACTCCCGCTCTCTCTCGCACCGACCGCTCGCCCCCACGCCAACGGCGGCGACGGCTCCGCCGGCACCACGGCGACCGGACGCGGCCTCGCGGCGGCACGCGCCGCCCGCAGCCGGCCAATCGCAGCTCGCCGCCGCTCCGCGCGCGCCCCCTTGCCCCGCCCTCAGCCCGCCCGCAGTCCGAGCCCTTGCTCAGCCGGACAAGGCGCCGGGAGCGGGACGGACGGACCGAGCCGGGAGCGTGGGCATCAGACTGTGCGTGCAACACAACGTGTGCTGCGGCAGAGCCCGGGGCGAGCGCTCCCGGAGCTGCTTCACGCACACGCACCACGCGCTGGGATTTTACTCCTGGCCCTTTAAAGATTCCTAGCACAATTGCTTACATACAGTTCTGAACTAGATATTCATTCTGTGGCTTAAAGTGTTAGTTCGTTAGTAGGCTCTTATTATGTAGTTGGTTAACCCTTTAAAATGTTATTTCCCTCTATCAATATAACTTCATAAACAAGTTTCCTAACTTTTTACATAGAACTTCACCACCTTTTCCTTTTCCAGGTTCAGAGCCCGTGCCCCGTTTGGTTATATCTGTAAACATTAAACATCTTCTCAGCACGAACCACAGCTGCATTTCTCACAGTTCCCCTTTTTGCTTTTTATCCCATTGATTCGTGCTTTGACTTCAAAGTTAGCCAGCACCTGCCTAAAATCATTAATTTATACCCCGTTCCTTTTGCTGCCATTTCAGGATCGATAGGCATGGCTGAGATTTGCATGCCTTGGACTGCTGAATGTAGTAACTGAATAAAGCACGGGATCATGCACGGCACAAACAGTAAACGCAGAAATGCACATACTATCACGAACCCTATTTTCTTCCACCAGGCTACAGTTTCGAGACCAATATCCATTAGGTGGACCTGGCCACCAAGTGGGAGGAATAGAGGTACTTGACGAATTTGCCCTCAACGCTAACTGACAAGGGGTTCGTCCAACGTATTCAGTCATTTGAGACCCCCCACATATCCAGCACGAGGTGACATTTAATTCTCGGGCTGTCTTTTCCATAAGATCTATAAACAGGTTTTTCCCTGCTGTCGGTAATTGTAATCCTTTGTCTTTTTGCCTTATTTCCTCATACCAATCACTGCTGTTCTGTACCAATTTCTGTTGCTCTTGCTTTCCTTTTAATTCCTGAGTGGCACTCTTAACTAACTCCTCCTTCTACTGATCTTGCACTCCCCCTCCATCTGAATAGCCCCACTCACCACCTTGTGTAAAACAGATCCTCTGTTCTCCCCTAGGGCAGGAGGCAGAGCCTACAGCGAGTCCACCTTTCTCTAGGTTAGTTGCTACCCATCATTCCTGCCCTTGGATTTCACACTTCTCCAATTTTTTTCTATCATAACATCCAGAATTAATAGGAGCGTGATAATGTAGAACATGTTGGATTAGTCTCCCTATTCTCACACGCTCGTAGCACTTGGTACAGGGATTGGCCAGGCTAAGTTGGGAACAATAAGTCACCACTGCCAGCAAGGGGATCAGGTCCAGGGTTCTGCACCCTCTGCCTCTCTGGCCGACCAGGCTGCAGCCGCAGCCGAGTTCGTCATCTTCTCGGCAGCAAGGGCCGTGTCCCCGCCTTTCCTGTTTTTACCGTTAGCGTGGCGACTTTTTATCGTTTCCCAACTCTTGGCCTTCACTTCCCAGGAACAACAGGAGCAACACGGAATGTGGTTTCTCTGTCTGCACTCTGTTCTCCTCATCACTGGTGGGCTCTAAATTCCCATTCACCCCTTCCGTAAATACCTCCCACCATTCTCCGCTATTCTTTTTCTATTCTTCCAGCGGCAACTGGAATCCTCAACCGAGCCCCGGTTTCCTTATCTTCTGTTCTTAGACATTTCTTACACAATCCTGTCGGTAAGTTCCCTTTGTGGATATGCTTATACCACAGTCCATTTACAACCTAAACATCAGATATAAAATGAGAATTACATATACAACTCGGTTCAACACATTTAGCTATTAAGCCATTCTCATTTTCATTTATACTGGGCATTCACATCAATAACACTAATAGTAGTTACATCACCAATCCCGTGTCAACTTCAATTTCAGTTCCCCTGGTTCTTGAGTTACTTTCCAGGTTCTTTCTTCCCTCAGGGCTCCTCTAACTCGAGAGACGCGTGTCCATCCTTTCCCTGCCCTCCCAACAGCTGTTTCTGTAGTTAACAAAACAAGAAAAGGTCCCTCCCATCATGGGGTTGGAGTTTCTTCTTTTCAGGTTTTCATTAGTGTTGCCCCCATATCTACCAGAAATTCTACTTGTTTTGTTCTTTTGGGTTTCTTCTTCCCAATGCGGTGAGCACCACCCAGGCTGCTCACCCAGAAGGACTAAAACTGCTTCCCAGTGCAACCCCAAACACCCTTCACTTCAGCAGGTGACCGCACTTGTGCTTTCAGCTCCTGGGCTGGTGCTGTCCGGGCTTTCCCTGCTCAGCACTGACTGTGTTTTGGGAAGGCAGGAGCCAGTGCAAACCCTTCTCCGCTGTTCTGCTCTTTTTCTGCTCTTTTTCCCCTTTGCTGTGAAGCTCAGCTGCTCCATGAGTTATTGTGTTCTCCTGTGAGCGTGGGGTTTGTCCTCTGCTGTGGAGCACGAGAGCGAAGCCCCCGGAGCCCCGGCTGGTGCAGACCCCGCAGCGAGGGTGACAGACCCGGAGCCAGGAGCAGTTTCCCCAGGGTGAGGAGCAAGTGGAGCTGCTCACACCAAGGGCACAGGCAGGGTTGGTGCACGTCACCGGTTCTAAGGCTGTCACCAGAACCTGACAACCTGACAACAGTGTGCTGGCTCCCCGGGCAGTTGAAGTACAACCAGAACGCAAGAGGCAGCTTAAATTCGGGGTCGTCTTTTTGCCAGGAGCAACAAATGCCGTGATGGAGACAACGGGGAAAAGGTGGAAACTCTCAGACCGCGGTGCAGTCTCAGAGAGGAAAAGAGATGAACGAGGCACTGATGAGCGGGAAGAGTTGACGTATTTATCATAGAAACATTAAAGGTTATAGAGAGATGGAATGTTACACGAGATCAAATATTTAAATACATTCGCTCCAGACACAAAATAGTGTTAAAAAGTTCATCTATTTATTATAGATACATTAAATATTACACAAAGCCCAAACATGATCTAAAGATCAAACATTAAAATCTACTAACTCCAGACAAGAATTGGTGGGAAAACATTTGCATATTTATTAGATAAGTATTAAATATTAAATAAAGATTAAATAGAATACAAAATCAAACATTAAAATATATTAACTCCAGACACAAATTAGTGGTCAAAAGTTAATCCATTTATTATAGAAACATTCAATATTATATAAAGATTAAATATCATATAAAGATCAAATATTATCTAGAGATCAAACACTAAAATCTACTAACTCCAGACGAGAATTGGTGGAATAAAGTTCAAGTATTTATTATATAAATATTAAATAAAGATTATGTATTATATAAAGCTTAAATAGTAATCCTAGTAACTCCAGATCAAAAAATACTGGAAAAATGTTTACGTATTTTTATAGAAACATTCAATAATATATAGAGATTAAATATGATATAAGGATCAAATATTAAACTATATTAACTCCAGACAAAAATTAGTTGAAAAAAGTTATGTATTTGTCATAGAAATGTTACATATCTATAAAAACTAAATACTACATAAGGATCAAATATTAAAATATTTTAACGCCAGACAAGAATTGGTGGGGGAAAAAAGTTCACAGATTTCTTATGTAAATAAAGATTATGTATTAAATAAAGATTATGTATGATATAAAAGCTCAAATCTTAATATATATTAACTCAAGAGAAGAATTAGTGGAAAAAAAGTGACGTATTTATTATAGAGATGTTACATCCATGTAAAGATTGAATATGACATAGGGATCAAATATTAGAATATTTTAATGCCAGACAAGAATTGGTGGAAAAAAGTTCAAGTATTTATTCTATAAATATTAAATAAAGATGATGTGTTCTATAAAGCTCAGTTATTAGTATCTATTAACTCCAGAAAAAAAGGGTGGAAAAAAGTTTCTCTATTTATTTTATATGCATCTCTAGATATGTGATATAAAGCTCAAACACTATCTACAGAAGAAACATTAAAATACATTAACTCCAGACAAAAATGGGTTGAAAAACGTTGATATACTTATCATATCAATATTAAATATTATACAAGGATCAAATATTGTATAAAGATTTAATAATAAAATATATCAACTCCAGAAAATAATTATTGGGGAAGGTCTATGTACATAGTAAATAAATATTAAATATTAGTACATTAAATAAACATATTAAATAAATATTAAACATTAGTACATTAAATAAACATATCACATAAATATTAAATATCAGTATGTTAAATAAAAAATATTAAATAAAGCTCAAATACGAGATACAGCTAAACCATTTAAATATATTAACTCCAAGGAGAAATTAGTGGAAAAAGTTTACGTACTTATTCTGTGAATACTGAATATTATACAAAGCTAAAATATTCTATAAAGCTAAGCTATTTAAATATAGGAACTCCAAGCAGACATCAGTAGAAAAAAGATGATATAATATTGAAGGTTTCTGTAGAAGTATGGAAAGATTAAATATGATAAACACATCGAGTATTAAAATACATTAACTGCAGAGAAAAACTGGAAAAAAGTTAATATACTCGTTATAGAAATATTAAATATGATACAAAGCTCAAACATTATATACAGGTCACATATTAAAATACATGAACTCCTAACTAAAACTGGGGGGAAAAAAGTTTACGTACTTATAATATAAACAGTAAATCCTATCCAGAGCTCAGCCATTACAACCCATGAAGTGCGGGCTCCTCCTGTGCTGCAGCTTTTCTTCTCAGGATGCAGTCGAAGTTGCCCTGGGTGCTCACGGCGTAGAACACGTTCGCCTTGGGTGGGATCGCCAGCTCCGCAAGAGAGGGAGCAGAGCGAGCGTTCATGGGCGCCCCACTCAGCGTTGGGGGTTTATTCTCACCGGCAGCTGGGACAACGTGGCGATGGCGTTTCTGACGTCGCTCCGCATGTTACTCTTGCCGGCAAAATGCAGCAGAGCTCTTCAAGCAGCAGCAGCAGCAGAGTTCTGCTTCCCCACCTTCGTCCTCGGACATGATCTGGACCAGCTCGTAATCCTCAGCCGAGCCAGACTGCAGGTTGTGCTTCTCCATGGCTCGCTGGGTGACAGCAGGAGCCTTCTCTTGGTTACTCAGCTGCAAAGAGGGAGTTGCAAGGAGTCGCTTGGTAACCAAGTCGCAGATTCTGCCAGACGCTAAAACACGCTCTTTGCGACACCTGGGGGTGGAGTTGGTTCAAGACAACAGACACTGCTCTAGAAATGCAGCAGGGAATCACAGCCTCTGCTCTCCTGAGCAACCGCTCGGAGAGGTGAGACCTTGTTCTCAGCAGCCATCGAATCCGCAGCAAGAGCTGCCCCAGCTGCTGTTTGCAGACATCCATTAATCCACAGTCTCCCCTGCTAAACACTTTCTGCGATGTCCTGCAAAGATTCTGGGCCTTGGAGCTGGGTTTGCTGGGGAAGGGGCACCTTGTGTCACAGCTCACACACCCCAGTGCTGAGCTGGACACACAACAGCCGGCGCTGGCAGAAGAGCAGGGGCAGCAAAGCCGGCACTTGCTCAGAGTGCTTCCCTTGGCATTGTTGATCAAATACAAGCTTCAATTTCAAGGCCAGAAACCTTGAGAGATGCTCTTTGCAAACCTCTCATTCATCCCCTGCTCCACATGTTTTGATTTGTAACATCGGTCACGTTCCCTGTCAAGGAGGTCTGATCGGGGAATAGGTGTTTCCGAAACTAAAAGCACCATTCAAGTCACCTGGGGTGAAAACACCACCCACAGTAACAGCGCTTTGCTGTTCCCACCGCTCACCAGGATGCTCCTGTAGATGTTGCCGCTTCTGTCCTCTTCTACGCTGGTGCGGATGACGCAGCTCTCTCCGCTCTGCTGGTTGTAGACTGGCAGGACTGGCGGCACTTCTTTTGATGGAATGGGAGTCACGGGGCCGGGGCACTTCTTGGAGCACTTGTCATCAGATGGCAGCAAGGGGGGAGACGAGATCAAACACATTCATTACCATTGAATTTCAAAGATCCAAAAGCTAAAGATGACACTCTTCAGCACAACAGCCTTAACAAGGGCTTCGGCAACCCAGTTAAGGCAGCTTAGGTCAAGAGAGCAGAGTCTGCAGGACAAAGCTCCCTGGGAACGGAACCCAGCCCAGCCCAGGCTTGGTCTGGGCAGTTCCTGGCAGGTCAAACCACAGGGCTGGTGAGCTCTGACCTCACCTGCTTCTCACTTGCTCAGCTGCTCTGCCTGCCCCAGAATTAGGCTGGGCTGATGTACATGAGCCCTCCCCCCAAAATCGCCTTTCCCAGAGCTCAGGTCCCTCCATTCCACTGCCAGCAACGCTCCAGTCAAGATCCACAGGCTTGGGCAAGCGCCTGGGGCCGCCGGCAGCGTCAGCAGCCTCGCACAGGCTGTTTGTGCTGAACACAGGGCCCGGGCCCTACCTTGTGCTGAGGCTCCTCAGCAGTGTCGGTGGGAGGGACGATGGTGACGGTGCTGTCCCCAGAGCTCCCACCTGGAGCAGGTTTGGGCTGCGCGTTGACGGGGGTGCTGAGGGCGCTCACCCCCAAGCCCAGGAACGGCCTAGGGGAGAAAAGAAAGCACAACAGAGCTGGGCTGAGCACAGCTGTCACTTGCTTCAACAATCTGACCTGCTGTTGTGTTTTCCTATCTCGAGTGGCCTATTGTTTGTGTGTGTATAGCAAATTAGACTCTATCCTTATTTGCTCTGTTTTGCTGCTGCAAATTTGAATTGAATTTATAATCCAGCACTAAAATCGTTCCTTTGTTTGACACCTTAGAGTTATTTCTGAAGTCTTTAGTCGATAACCCTCCTGGCTACTTACACCAATAGAAAGAGACAACAGCAATACGTATTTCTAGCTGGCGGTGTCTCCTCGCAGCACTGCAGTGCTCTGGATCCCCAGCCAGGTTTGTCAGCTGGTGTTTGATTTATTCCAGTTCATATTCACACACCAAACCCCCTCCCCGTTGTACTCACAGGCTGAATCTCTTCACCACGCTCTTCTGAGCTCTGCCCGCTGCGGTGCTCTGGTCAGGAGCTGCTCCTTCGATTTCACGTGACAGACGGAAACTGCAGAACAGGCAATACCGTTAGTTAAATATCTCAAAGTGGCCATATCTGAGAAGCCCTGGGTCACTCCCACGTCCCAGAGGGTTCATCCCCACGAGGAGGAGCGCAGCTCTGTGCGTGTGTATTTCCACTCTCCGGGAGCAGCTCCTGGCAGCGCAGAGCTCAAGGCTGAGAGAACCTGAACCTGCCTGCGGGGGAAGAAAAGCTGCTTCGCCAGCTGGGCTGAGACCCTACCTCTCCTCATCACTTCAATGCCGCTGCCTCCTAAACCACTGCACGAATTTCTCATCTCCTGTCACGCAATAGCTGTTACATGAGGACTGCAACAGCTTAATTTGTGCGATTACTTCAAACTCCTAAGAAAACAAATAATAAAATAGGAATTCTAATTAGAAAAATCAAGCCAGTCTCATTAATACACTAAACACACGCAGCAACAGATCCAGGACAAACTGCCCTCGGACAGAGGAAACCCCGGCACCTTCGCTCCTACTGATCTCTGACCAACAAGGCTCAGGCTGGAAGGCAACGCTCAGCCTTGATTTCTCGGTCCCAGGTACCCGCTTCGCTCGCTGCACCTTTGACCCACAACTATTTACTGCAGCACAAGGAAGATGGTCACAGACTGCATCTTGTGGCCAGCAAAGGTCTCACGCCAGCAGGTCCGATGCGCTCCCAGCACACAGAACACGCTCGTGTAACGTGTTCCCGTGAACACCAAACGGGGGGAACGTGCCCCAGACGTAACTCCCGCGGCAGCGAGTGCCCTGCGGCTCCTCTTCCCCTGCTGCCCGCATCTAAAAGGAATTTCTCTTCCCGCGCCGCCCCGCACAGCCCGGCAGAGGTTCACAGCGTGCCGGGGACTGTTCCTTCCTCACCCTCTGAGTAACGTGAGCGGCTGTTGGATACGCCCAGCAAAGACAACAGGCCTCGCCAAGAGAACGCTCTAGCAGAGAGCGTCAGGCACTAACGATCACAGAACAGTCACCGTTCCACTTACCCTTCGCCGCTTCTCAAAATTGATCAGGCCGCCCTGTTGGAAGGACAGAGAAGGGATCGGAGGAGAAGAGCACAGGCTCGGCTGGAGTTGATCACAAACAGGATGAACAGGATGAAGTAGCGACACCAAGGGACAGGCCAGAGCTGCCCTGACCAAAGGCCTCTACAAAGACCCGTTTCCAGCTCTAGGATAAGCCACAGCACTCGTGTACCTGAGTCTATTTGTTAAATACATTCCTCTCTTTTTAAGAACTGCACTAGCACCCAGTGGAAGATGCAGGAGCAGACACAGTGTCTGCAAGGGAGGGAGGAGATTTAGGATTCCAAAAATTGCCCCAAATTACCTCGAGATAGTCCTGAAGGGCTGTGTCCAGCATGACGAGGTCAGTGAGGAAGGTACCCAGGTAAGGTACCGTGCCTTGTGTGACTCCCTGCAAACGGTCAGAGCAATGGTGGATTAATTGACTGAGAAGTCATAATTATACTAATTAGAATACTCCTGTGGAAGCAAACCAAATACAACTAGTCTGCTTCACCAAACAGCGCTCTTGTAAATGATGCTTTCACGACATCATCCTTGGTATCTCAGCCAGCGGTTCATGTCTGCGCAGAGCGGTATATAAGCCAAAGTGCTCATTCGTAACTCCTCTGCGTCAAATCTCGCTGTGCGGCACCTCTCGCCCCGGCAGAAAAGCCGGGATTTACAGACCCGTCTTCCCCAAAGCACCGCATACGGGAGCTCATTGGTCAGGAACAGGGCTGAGCTCGGCTTTGGGTGAGATCACAACCTGGCAACTCAAGCTCATTCCCACCTTCAGCAGCAGCTCCCTGCTCGTCGCAAAGTTGTCACAGTCGGAGAAGATTTCGCAAAGCTCTTCGAACATCAGCATTGTGTCCCTGTACAGGAAAAGATTCAATGATTTAAGTTGTTTGTAAGCACTCTGAATCAGACCAGGGTACAATTTTTTTCTCAAGAATCGTTAACAGTTCGGCACAGAAAAGATAAAAGCACCAAAACACATCCAGTGACACACTGCACAGCCTTACTTTGGAACGCAGGCCCAGGTCTTCTTCAGGCGATAAACCGAGGTGGACTGCAAGGCGGAAACGATGGCCTTCAGAGACGAAAAGTTGTTCAGGATCCTACATTGCTGTGAAAGGAGCGGTTAGAAACACAGGAGCGTTAAACGTCAGCATCACCAATAGTCAGTGCTCTTCTGTCTGCCCCGTGTCCTGCTTGCTGCACATTCTCCCTGCTAAGCGGGCAGCTCTACAAATACTGAGCATCAAAAATATCACTCCCCGCTACAACCCCCCTGTCCCCCCCCAGCTCCACGGCACCCGCACAAGGAACGTTAAACAGTCGCGAATAAACGCTTTACACGTCCGATACGGATCCACTTCTCCAAGATCTTCGCTCTTGGCTGTGTCTTTAATTCTTTGCTCTCCAGGATGGTGCTGAGCACGCAGTTGGTGACGGCGTTGAACTGCGAGATGGTGGCTCTGATGCTCTGTGCCAGCTGTTTGTTCTCTTTCTTGTCCCTTCGGGACCAGATGCAGCCCAGGCAGTGGTGGGGCACAACGTTCTGGAAGAGTGTCTAGAGGGAAACAGAGGTGTCCAACTCAGCCTGGAGCGCTACTGCCCACAGCAAGAAATGCACGGTTACAGTACAAACTGCAGCTGAATCAGAGGCCTCGCTGCTCACAGGGGGGACAGCAGGCAGTGACAGGCCCGGGGATGACAGGCGCCCCCTCCCCTAGGGGGCGCTCGGCTGGGCCAAAGGACGTTTCCTTGCTTTATATTTTCTACCACATTCATCTGGAGACGAGGAGGAAAGCCATCAGACAGTACCACTGTTCAAAAACAGGTACAGGCCCGGACTAAGATGTTTACAAAAGGTGTTTTTCCACTAATTGTTGTTAAAAACACACTAAACTCATGTGATGTTTGTCTCCCTTGTTTTTCCACTCGTTCACAGACCAGGCCCAAGGACATTCACACATCCCATGCACTTGGGGGCGGTTATCCGGCCCGAGATCCCATTCTCACGAGTCTGGGCTATAACTTTTTACAATTACGAGAAATGTACTTCAAAGTAATCTGTCCAAGGCCCTTTATATATTATTATGTTAGTATTATGTCTTTGACCGTCCAGATGGTCACGTTAGTATTGATCTTCCTTTATCATCCAGGTGGCTGGAACCGCACATCTTGCTTTTCCACATTTACTTTCCAACATGAGTCCTCAAGACATTACCTTAGAATCTCTCCCATATGGCCAGTTGAACAGCTTGTCAGAGGAAACAAGGTGAAGTGGGTGCACTCTGATGAAAACAAGGTTTCATACAAGTTAATCATTGTTTTACTTATCTAGTAATACTATATAACAGATTTAAAGCAGTGCAGAGAATGCCACGTTGTACACCTCGTGTTGCAAACATCGGCACTGAGCGTATTTCTGATATGAAATACAGGTGGATGCCTCTTGCAAAATTTTTGTTTCCTTATAGAATGTTTTTCCATTTTGTTTTCCATTGTCTGGACTGCTTTTCCTATTTCTCTTTTTTTTTTTCCATCCTAGGATGTGAATGTAACTTCCTACGATCGGCTCTTTGGGAAAGAGAGTGAAATGCAGGTGTTCACTTTGCTCTAGTTGGGAGGGGAGCAAACACAGCAGTTTTGACTATTGATGTGATTCAGAGCAGCACATCAGGCACATGCGCTGGGTGCAGCTTTTTAGTGCAATACTTGCAGAATCATGAGGGTAAAAACCTCCTCTGCTGAGGCCACGACATGAGGGGCAACGTGTCGGGCAGAGTGACAGAGAGGACCCAGGTGTCCGGGCACCGGCACAGCAGTGGGAGCATGGACACGGACACACATCCACACGCAGGCGTAGCTTTGCTGAAGGGATTTACCGATCATGAGAGGGAAATGGCCCAGGGCTCCCAGGGGATCAGACGGGGTCATCCAGGGATGATCATCTCCTCATGTCACTGGAGGGGGACAGGACACGGCTGTCACCATCAGTTTCAGTTCTGAAATCAGAGCCCAAAATGAGATCTCCAGTGTCAGCTGGGACATGAGGGGAGGCTTCTCCCCACCGTCTCTCTGCAGAGACCCAGGGAAGGAGAGAAGAGTTGGAGCCCTCAATCAACCCAGGACAAGACTCGGTTCTCCTGAGATCCATGTGGCACCCAGAGCTCCTTGGCCAGTGTGTCATTAGCCCCGGATGCCCCTACATCTCCCAGAACCCTGCCCAGCCCTCAGGGTGATCCTTGGGGTCTGTAAGGCCCCAGAGCCCCAGCCTGGCCTGCACGGTGACCCTCTGGGTCCGTAGAGCCCCGCTGGGTGCAACAAAAGTCATGGGGGCAGCTCTGTCCAGCGTGGCCTGGGACACAGGGCATGGACAGTCTCCTCTGTTTGCTTCTAGATCCACGTTCTGCCCACCCAGGACCCTTTGTGGGGCTGGAGATGCCCTGATGCTGCTCACCAGCAATGGAGGAGATGGGTGCACTAGCACTTCAGCATCTGGAAGATCTGGAACCTGGTGTTTCTGCTGCAAAACATCATCCACCCTGAGAGACAGAGGGAGCTGGGGAGAAAGGTTGGGTGAGGAACACACTTGGGTGCACTGGGAGGCAGGGGAAAGCGATGGGGTCCTTGGGAAGGTGACTCCAGGGAAAATGGGGTGCGTGAGTTTGTGTGGTGGGGCACAGAAAGCAGTGGAGGTCCTGGGGAAGGGGCTGTGTCCTGGGGTATCGTGGGGTGCACTGGGCTGTAGTGGGTTGTGATGGGATGGAAGGGAATGCAATGGGAGCCCTGGGCAATGGGGCATCCCTGGGAAAACACTGGGGAGCAGGGATGTTCTGTGGGGCTGCAGGGGGTGCATGGGAGTGTACTGGGGCACACTGGCATGTTCTGGGGAACACCGGGATGCCCTGGAGTTTCGTGGCCGTGGGAGGGAGGGTGTGGGGCAGCAGAACTTGTGACACCTACCGCAGCCCTCTTCACTCGCCCCAGTTTGAGTCCCTGCTGTAGAGAGACCATGAGACCTCACTGGTCACTGGGATGTCCCAGCCCCAGCAAGGGAGGGGAGGACCAAGGTGCCCTCCAGTTCCCCAGACTGGATGTCCTCCAAGTCCGCCCCACTACTCACATGCAGGAGGGACCCTCCACTTGCTTCCAGCAATGTTCCTGGAAATGCCTATGAAAGAAGAGAAAGGGGTTGGAGACAAATGGGGCTGTGGGTGGGGCACAGGTGTCCCCAGCCCCACCCAGGCCCATGGATTCTCCCTCATCTGAGCGTGAAAATCCCTTCTGCTCCCCCCAACCTCATTCCTCCAAGTTTCACCTGGGATACCTGTTCATGGCGGACCAGGGCTTGGGTTGGAGAAAAGGATAACATGGGAATTTGGGGCCTCCAAGGAGGACGGTGGCTGGGGGGGACCCAGAGGCAGGGCACTGTTGTGAACTCGCAGAACCCAAGGGACCGGGCTGGGGGTGCTGGAGGGACAGGACTGCATGGGATGCAAGTGAGGGGTAAAGAATTCAAGGGGAGGGGACATGGGGAATTCAGGTGAGGTTGTTGGTGGGGGCAGGAGGAAGAGGACAGCAGAGGAACAAAACGCGGGGATCGGGAAAGTGTTTGGGAGGGGGTGTTCAAGGAGGGGGATCTGGGGGCACTACCGCAGGGGACAGGGTGAAAGGCAAAGGACGGAGTGGAAAGATGGAAAGAAAGGCATTGGCATCCATCAAAGGGAGAGCATTTGGGGACCCTCTATAGGACACAGAGGAGATCCTGAGGAGGAGATACCTGAGGGGTCTTAAAGGATGGAATGGGGAGGCCCAAAGAAGAGGGGTGTGGGGGCACCAAGACAAGAAACCGGGAGGGGCCCTCACTGGAGCCTCACCTGCGCATCCTCCAGGGTGCACAGCAGGATGGTGAAGAGCAGGGCCACACTGAGCACTGCGACCTTCATCTTCCTCTGCGGTGCAGCGAGTCCTGGGTGATGCCAGAAAAGGTGAGGGCACCTTTATCCCTCCCAGGAGGACTCCTTGCCCCTCCCCACGCCTCCAGCCCCCAGGGCAAAGCTTGGCAGAGACACCCGCCCTGGCAACCCAGCCTTGGCACAGAGTCACTCCCGCCTTGAGCACTGATCCAGCTGCCTTCCCTGGCATCAGTGCCGCTTCCTGCATGGGGCAGCTGCACGGGGAAGGGCCCAGGCATCCACAGTGGTGAGGGGGGACAGCAGTGTGTCCCTGACAGCCAGACACCCTATGGTGATGACCCACTGCTCCAACTCGAAACCATCCTGCAACAACCCCAAAAGCCTGATCCCCCCACCTGCCAGTGCCCCTCACCTCCCAGCACCACCATCTCCCAGTGCCCCTCAACTCCCAGGCCAGTCTTTCCCTATGGAACCCCCCCTAGAGATGACACCAGCCTCAAATCTGGGGTCTCTAAGCACAATTATCTCTGAGCCCTTTCCAGCCCCTTAAATAAA
The DNA here is from genome assembly GCF_037038585.1 of Patagioenas fasciata. NCBI lineage: Eukaryota > Metazoa > Chordata > Aves > Columbiformes > Columbidae > Patagioenas > Patagioenas fasciata. The sequence continues at coordinate 4,152,528 of NW_027288510.1, forward strand.
TGAGGGGCTGGGAGTCACTCCTCTTCTTGGGGCACCAGGGACCCCAGGATTAGGGAACTCTGGGAGGTGGGAGGACAGCTGGGGCAATGTGGACAGCTGGTGACTGGGATCCTCAGTCACTGGTGGCACTGACAATGGGGAGCACTGGTGAATCCTGGGCTCTGGGAGAGGAGGGCTGGGCTTGGGGGAAGTGCTGGGGTGGTGTCAGTGCCCAGCTCCAGCCCACCCCATTTCCCTTGCACCGCCAGCCCCCAACTGGTCCAGTCTGCAGCCACAGCTGAGAACAGAGCAGAGGGAACATCCCCTGCCCTGGCTCTCACCTGTCCCTGTCCGGGGTCACTGTGCCCTCCCAGACAACCTGGGTCCCGCCCTGTAGAGCTGATCCCACATGGTGGGTCCCAGTGTCCCTGTCCCCAACAAGGCTCTGGCTCCAGCCCTGTCCCTTCCTGGGACTTGGCCACAGCTCACCAAAGGCCCTTGTCCCCACCGAGTGCCCCTTCAATGCCCCCATCCTCGGCCCAGGCCAGCGCTGTCCCTGAGCAGGACGTGGCCATCCAGAGGGACGTGATGAAGCGGGCTCTTGTTCCCAGGCAGCCGCTCGGAGCTCATTGCAGGACAGAGCTCCCCTGGCACGAGGAGGGATGTTTGCTCCCACAGCGGCTCTGATCAGCTCTGTTTGCCCGGGGCCCATGGCACAAGAAGCCCGTTCACCAAGATCGGTGCCTCACAGAGTGACCGATCAGGGGATCCAGGGCAGTTAAAGCAGCCTGGAAGCCTGGGCTCCCCCAGCCCTGGCAGCGGGCAGAGCCCACAGAGAAGGGCAGTGCTGGGGCAGTGGGGAGGAGCAGGTCCTGGGGCACCCGCACGCCTGGGGCTCCCTGGCTGCCCTGGGCACAGGCTGGAGCCCAGAGGCCGGGGGGTCCCAGGGGAGCAGCTGGACAGCCGGGGTGCCGCTCTGCTTCGGGACAGCCTGGGGAGTCCTGCCGGAGTGGGGCTCAGAGCAGCTGGGGGATGGAGCTGTGTCCCCAGGGGCACGGCCTCCCCTGCCCTCTCCCCCGCCCGCCTTGCAGCTCTCCCTGGCTTTTTGCGGGGCGCGGGGTTCCCTTCACTGCACCCCTGGCCCAAACATCCCCATCCTGGGGGCCCTGGTCAGCATCCTCTGGGCACTGTGGGGCAGTGTGACAGTGGGGGAATCAATGGGTTTATAACTCCAGTCTCAGTGGCTGCTGCCCGGGCGACCTGGATGTTGAGCGGTTTCCAGCACCAGTCTGTGCTCACTGACTGGAGCAGAAGAGGGATCTCAGATTCCCAAGACCCGATTTCTGTCCCTGCAGAGCTGGCAGCCCTTCAGGGACATACCTGTGTTTGCTTTGATATTCTTCAGTGGCTGACTCTGGGCTGTGTGAGCATCTCCATGATGTACTTTTACAACCATGTTCTCCGTACAGACAGCAACACCTTGCCACAGTTCAGCAGCCTCTTGGAAAGTAAATGTGGAAAAGCAAGATGTGCGGTTCCAGCCACCTGGATGATAAAGGAAGATCAATACTAACATGACCATCTGGACGGTCAAAGACATAATACTAACATAATAACATAGAAAGGGCCTTGGACAGAGTACTTTGAAGTACATTTCTCATAACTGTAAAACGTTATAGCCCAGACTCGTGACAATGATATCTCGGGCCAGATAACCGCCCCCAAGCGCATGGGATTTGTGATGTCCTTGGGCCTGGTCTGTGAACGAGTGGGAACGTAACTGAAATAAACATCACATGAGTTTAGTGTGTTTTTAATAACAATTACTGGAAAAACATCTTACGTACCATCTTAGTCCAGGCCCATATCTGTCCCCCAAGGAACGTATTTTGGTGTTGGGGCAGGGGAGGAGCACAGACAGGCAGCCCGGACCCCTGGGTCCTCTGCCCTGCTCGGGGAGGGGAGGTCGTTCCCTGTATGATGGGCTCAGCACTCCTGGGCTCACAGGAGATGTCACCCCCTCCAGAAGCCATCTGCTGTTCACAAGGCCACCAGTGCAGCAAGTCAACATTCATTTGATGCAACCAGTCTGTTAGAGCCAGTAATCCTGTGTAAAATCGATGCAAAATTACCACTGTGCTTAACTACAATGTGCCATGGAACAACCAGGCACTGACAAATCTCTCTGTTTTCCCTGGGAAATCACATTTGTGGCACTTTCACCCCCAAATCTCAGCAGCAGCGTTTGTTAACACCGGTTAACAGCTTTGGCTACCCAGAGCTGCCTTCAGCTCACGTGAAAACGTCTCCTCACGCTCAGTGTGAGCCCAAGAACGACGCCTCCCCAATGCCCAAACTGAGGAACCTCAAGCAGTGCCCCCTTCTCCAAGGGCTGCGTTACAATCTGTGACAGAAAGGGGCTTCCACAGCCTGGAAAAGCTCCACAAGGAACTGGAGATTCCTGGGTCTCAGAGTAATTCTAGAGCTCAAGTGGTGACAGCTATCAGCTCCAGCTCAGACAATACACGCCAACGCCCATCACTGACCCAGGAAGGCAGCTCTTCCTGTCCTGCCCAACGCCTTCAAATCCAGCACACTTTGTCCCTCCAACAGGAGGCAGCTGATTGATTTCTAACACCACTCTTCTCTGTCTACTTCGAGATGAACCAGACATACGTTATACAAGCAACCAAGTCCCCGCCTGGAAGCAGCGGAGCCTTTTGCCTTCTCCTTCCCACCCCACTTTGCAGGAGAAGGAAAACAAACGGCAGAAGAGACGCTGAGAAATTCAACCACCAAATGGAGAGGAAACCTTTGAGAGCGGGAATACTTATCCGTACAATGGAGAGAGCTACGCTGAATGAATAACACTGAAAATGAACCCTTCTTGCAGGGTAAAGTGCACAGCAATTCAAGACCTGCTGAACAGACCCCTGCCATTCTCAGCAATAAACAACCCCCAAGGCTCAACCAGCCAGCCAGGATCACTGCTCTAAATCCAAGCGCAGCTGCACCGACCTGAGCCAACACGGACACAGCCGCCTCCCTTGGCCCACACGAAGCTGCACAGGCCACGCGCTGCTCCAACAGGAACGTGCTGGGGACACCCGGGTTTCTCATGGCGGCCTCTGCGCGGTCACCTGCACAAAGCACCAAGAGACCGGCAGCTGTGGGCTCAGCTCCGGGGGTTCCCGGGACCGGGGTCTCCAAGGGCCCGTTCGCACACGGATCTTTGTGCGCGCGCCCCGACCGCGGGCGCCTCTCCCGCCCCCATCCCGACCCGCCGCTCGCTCCCCCGGACCCGCCGCTCGCCCCCCCGGACCCGCCGCTCGCTCCCCCGGACCCGCCGCTCGCCCCCCCGGACCCGCCGCTCGCTCCCCCGGACCCGCCGCTCGCCCCCCCGGACACGCCGCTCGCCCCCCGGACCCGCTCAGCAGCCTCCGCTCGCCCCAGCCCTGTAGCCGGAAATTGCGTCACCGGGAGGGGCGAGCCGAGCGGCGCTGCCGGCAGGACCCCGACAGAGCTGTCCGATTATTCGCCTGACCCGCCAAATTTTTATACGAAATGTGAATGAGTTGAGCAGTTATTAAAATAACAAAGTCTCTGGCAGCCGTGCCGTCATGGTGGCTCAGAGAGTGGAAAACCCCCTGAACTGCAGGTCAGCCTCAGCTCTCAGATGAGCTCCTCCCCGCCCTCCGCACCGCTGACCCCGCAGCACAAAGCGCGACCGGCGCGTCCCGCGGGCGGACTCGGTGTCCGCGCTCGTTCGTCGCCTCCTCGCTGGCTGCAGCGGGACTGAGGGGCTGTGGGTTCCAAACCTGCGGTTTGCTGCCCTTGCACAGAGGAGAAGGCTCGGCTGCTGAGAGCAGGTTCCGTGTTAAACTCGGCTGAAGAGAAGTTTCTCCTCCTGGGATCTCAGAACAGCAGCAGCTCCAAGGAACTGACAGAGCATGGGCCGCGGGCATTTCTCAGTGTCTGTGCTGAGAGGTTTGATCTGGGCGTTGTTAATGCCAGAAAGAGGTGGAAAGATAGAGAGATAAAGATGAGGGGTCGTGCTGCACAGAGTTACAGCATTTTTGCAAATGAGGAACTGAAATAGTGTAAGAAACTACTGAAATAGTGTAAGAAACTGAAATAGTGTAAGAAAAAGCTTACGCTTTTTCTATGGATAAACAACATTTAATCCAATTCCTTAACTGTATTCCTTGAACACGTGTTCGTTAGAGCACAAGCCAAACAGCGCTGGGTGCACGGGCGATTCACTCTTTGTACTGGACATTCACATTAACAGTGCTGATAGTGGTTACATCACCAATCCCGTGTCCATTTCAATTTCAATTCCCCTGGTCCTTGGGTTACTCCCCAGGTTCTTTCTCCCGTCCGTGGTCCTTTAACTCGAGAGCCGTGTGTCCACCCTTTCTCTGCAGTCCGAACGGCTGGTTCTGTAGTTAATAAGGCAAGAAAAGGTCCTTCCCATCGTGGGGTCAGAGTTTCCTCTTTCCAGGTTTTAATTAGTACTTTATCCCCAGGTTGTATTTTATGAATCGGAAACCCTAAAGGCAGAGTCTGATTTAAAATCTCTTTCTCCCTTCATTTAGTTCCTGCGACTATAAACTTCATATGCAATTTCAATTAGCTGAGCAATAGTTACATCCCTCAGCTCCTCCCTTTTGTAGTTTCTTACACTAATTTCAGACCCAGATCAGTCTGTGCGCAGAACAACACTGACTGCAACACAGCTAACCCAGAATTTCACATTCACATCACTTCCCCCTCTCATTTACTCTCATGTGTACAGATGCATCTGAACGGGGAGCGTGGTGGCACTTTAATAATGGAACCGGTTCTCATTTTGTAATTATCTCCCCGAACAAAATTCTTTTGGTACCAAATATAAACGTGCGAAGTAAAAGGCTGAGCTCAGACACGCAAACCGCACGCCAAGCTCAAATATACAAACAGATCACAATTACATTCATTGAAGACAACATCTCGATTTTAGCCTTGCGCCTTTGGGCCGCTCGCTGCTCAGCCGGGTGGAGGCACCGCTGGGGCTCCTGACAAACAGGGCAGTGCGGCTGGAGCCCCATCGGCACCCGCCCCGCTGCTCCAGCGAGCTGGGCTGGGCAAGGCTTTGATTGGTGTCCATCTGGGTGATACAACTGTTATCCCAAAACCAGGGGTCTGTACTCGGTGTGCACACGGAAGAAAAGCCACATTTAGTACACCGAGATGAGACACAGCCTGTCAAAAGCAGCACGAAAAACACACGTTCTCACTGTTTTCCCTACACACTACACTGAATTCTAAACAATGTAGCCTTGTATTAACTTTCCAAACATTAACATACTGTGTTTTCCAGTAAAACATAGGCTGTGTTGTAAATCCAAAGCGAGTAATGCCATGGTTTGCACAGTTCTGATGTGAATATTGGTGTTTGTGCCCAGCAACACATTGTATTTCATTGTGAATGCGCCAGAATATTTCCGGTCTGACTTTGTGTTGTACAGATAATGTCAGATTGGTTTTAGATCGTGTGGGTTCAAGGTTTGCACAGCTGAACGTGCTGCCGTGGTGTGCGTCTGTCTGTCCAGAGCCGGTAACGTGTATGTTTGTACAGCTTGTGTGTGATTTCTGTTTCTTGCAATAACAATTGTTTGGAGTGTGGTTTTTGCCATTTTCACATTGTATCACTCAGCTCTTGTTTTTCAATGCTTTTTTTTTTGCCTAATGGTTTTTGGAAAAGTTCTCAAAAACCACTGAGAAACCGTTATTGCTAAACTTGGTGCTGTTTCTTTCTTGTGAGTTGGGGCTTCAAAGAAATACCCAAACCAATACATTCCATACATTTGGAAGACAGTTCTGTGCAGCTAAATGATTCCTTTTCTTGTCCTTAAATACTTGGGCATTTGTGCTAGAACTGTGTAACAGGAGTGATATTGTTGGGGCACCTCTGAGTGTAAGTTTGTCTTGGATAGATTGCCATGAATGTAGACACTGCTGCTCCACAAAGTGATGTTCTGAAGTTCTGCATTTGATCTTTTCACTTCATCTGATGAAGCAGTGGAGTTTAATCGTTTGTCTGCAAATGAAACTCCCTAAAAGGCAGTGTACAGGGAACCTGTGGCAGGGAGCTCCTGATTCCCACCTGACTCCTCCAAAGGCCTCTCTTAAAAGTGAACAAAAGCCAACAAAAGCTGCGGCCCCTCCCTCCTGGGCCACTGCGGTGGGCGCCTCCCCTGAGACCACAGGAAGGTCCAGGCTCCTTGTCCTGAGTGGTCAGGGCATCGCTGGCAGGTGGCACCTGCTCGCCTGCTCAGGGCCACTCTTGGGTGCCTTCATGGCCCAAAATCCCCGGGGATGCCACAGGGCCACCCACTTTTTCCTCGCAGAGGGCACCAGTGCCCAGGAGGCCTGGACATAGAGGTGGGCAGGGAAATGGAGATAGGCTGGTGTCGAGGGTTAAGATTGCGGGGTGACAATCAAACCCTGGCAGATGTGTTGTCAACCTCCTCTCCCCCCCACTTCCCCCTTTTGCCCCTCTATCTCCCCCCTTCCCACTCAGGGCAGGCGATCGGGAGGGGAAGAAGCACAGAGGGGAGAGAGTTGGAAAAGTTCAAGATGTTTTACTGATGCTACTGATGAGAACAGAGAAAATAATACAAATATACAAAACCCATCTTGTAAGTCTGAGCAACTGCAGAGCAGGCACCCAAAGTCCTGGATTGGACTCTGCAGCCAACCGGAGCTGGATTCAGTCTCTCACTGGCCTCCGTTCGCAGGGACGACCAGCAAGGTCCTCTCCTGATGTCAGCCATGAGCAGAAGGGAAGGAAAAAGGCAAAAGGGAAGGAAAAGGAACGAGATCCTCGTGATCTCCCGCTTTTATATGAAGTATTCACGTGAATGGAATGTTATTCACCGTTGGTCAGTCTCTTGGTCACCAGTTTCTCGTTGCCCCTCTCGCGAGATGTCCATCCGTGCTTATCAATAAGTTTGCATTCCATTGCTGGGTTTGCCAAAACATGTGTTGGGTTCTCCAGGAAAATGCAGCTGACATGAAGGCTTTGGCTGACAGGCAAATTCACTAAAAGAGAAACTTGTTTTTAACAAAACCAGGACCCCAGGGCCCAAGGGACAAGGGGGGTCCCCACGGTGCCACGATGAGCCCTGGGGACAAGGGGGTACCCCGGATGTCACAATGGGCCATGGGGACTATGGGGGGTACCCAGGATGTCACAATGAGCCCTGGGGACAAAGTGGGGTCCTGGGAAGTCACAATGGGTCCCAGTGACAAAGGGGGTGTCCATGGTGCCACAATGGGCCCTGGGGACAAAGCGGGATCGCCAGGATGTCACAATGGGCTCTGGGGACAATGAGGGGTCCAGGGACACCACAATGGGCCCTGGGGACAAAGGGGTTCCCCAGGATGTCACAATGGGCCCTGGGGACAGAGGGGTCCCCTGAATGTCACAATGGGCCCTGGGGACAAGGAGGGTCCTGGGATGTCAGAATGGGTCCTGGGGAAAAAGAGGGGTCCTGGGATGTCACAATGGGCTCTTGGGACAAAGGGGGTCTGCACCGTGTAACAATTGGCCCTGGGGACAAAGGGGGGTCCCCAGGATGTCACAATGAGCCCTGGGGACAAAGGGGGTTCCCACGGTGTCACAATGGGCCCTGGGGACAACGGGGTGTCCTGAAACGTCACAATGGACCCTGGGGACAAAGTGGGGTCCTGGGATGTCACAATGGGCCCTGCAGACAAGGGGGGTCACCACGGTGTCACAATGGGCCCTGGGGACAATGGGGGTCCCCATGGTGTCACAATGCGCCCTGCGGACAAAGTGGAATCCTGGAATGTCACAATGGGCCCTGGGGACAATGGGAGGTGCCTAGGGTGTCACAATGGGCCCTGAGGACAAGGAGGGGGCCCATGGTGTCACAGTGGGTCCCCAGTGACAAGCGAGTTCCCCATGTTGTCCCAATAGGCCCTGGAGACAAAGGCGGGTCCTCTGAATGTCAGAATGGGCCCTGGGGACAAAGGGGGGTCCCATCCTGTCACAATGGGCACTGGGGACAATGGGGGGTCCTGGGATGTTACAATGGGTCCTGAGGACAAAGGGGGGTCCCCATGGTGTCACAATGGGCACTGGGGACGAGGGGGTCCCCAGGATGTCACAATGGGCCCTGGGGACAATGGGGGTCCTTGGATCTCACAATGGGCCCTGGGGACAAAGGCTGCTCCTTAGGATGTCACAATGGGCTCTGGGGACAAAGTGGGGTCCTTGGATGTCACAATGGGCCCCAGTGACAAAGGGGGTCCCCATGGTGTCACAATGGCCTCTGGGGACAAAGGGGGTGCCCTGGATGTTACAATGGGCCCTGGGGACAAAGGAGGTCACCCAGAATGTCACAATGGGCCCCACTGACAAGGGGGGTCCCCACGGTGTCACAATGGGCCCTGGGGAAACGGGGAGTGCTGGGACGTCACAATGGGTCCTGGGGACAAAGGGGGTCCCCAGGATGTCACAATGGGACCTGGGGACCAGAAGGCATCCCCACGGTGTCACAATGGGCCCTGGGGACAATGGGGGTCCCCACGGTGTCAGAACGGGCCCTGGGGACAAAGCGGAATCCTGGAATGCCACAATGGGCCCCAGTGACAAAGGCGGTCCCCATGGTGCCACAATGGGCCCTGGGGACAAAGGGGGGGGGCCATGGTGTCATAAGGGGTGCCCAGTGACAAGGGGGGTCCCCATTGTGTCATGATGGGCCCTGGGGACAAAGGGGGTCCCCAGGATGTTACAATGGGCCCTCGGGACAAGGGGCGTTCCCAGGATGTCACAATGAGCCCTGGGACAATGGCGGATCCTAGGATGTCACAATGGGCCCTGGAGACAAAGGGTGGTCCCCAGGATGTCACAATGGGGCCTGGGGACAATGGGGGGTCCTGGGATGTCACGATGGGCCCCAGGGACAAAAGGGGTCCCCATGGTGTCACAATGGGACATGGGGACAAAGGGCGTAGCTTGAATGTCACAATGGGCCCTGGGGACAAATGGGGTCCCCACGGTGTCACAACGAGCCCTGGGGACAAAGTGGGGTCCTGGGATGTCACAATGCGCCCTGGGGACAAAGGGGGGCCCATGGTGCCACAATGGGCCCTGGGGACAAACGGGGTCCCCAGGATGTCACAATGAGCCCTGGGAACAAGGGGGGTCCCCATGGTGTCACAATGGGCCCTGGGGAAAATGGGACTTCCTGGGACATCACAATGGACCCTGGGGAGAAAGGGGGGTCCCCATGATGTCACAGTGGTCTGCGGGGATAATGGGGGGTTTTGGGACGTCACAATGGGCTCTGAGGACAAGGGGAGATCCCCATGGTGTCACAATGGGTCCCCAGTGACAAGGGGGGTCCCCACGGTGTCACAATGGGCCCTGGAGACAAAGGGGTGTCCTGGGATGTCACAATGGGCCCCAGGGACAAATGGGGTCCCCATGGTGTCACAATGGGCCCTGGGGACAAGGGGGGGTCCTGGGATGTCACAATGGGCCCTTGGGACAAGGGGGGTCCCCAGGATGTCACAGTGGGCCCTGGGGACAAAGAGTGGGTCCTGATGCTGTCACAATGGGCTCAAGTGACAAGAGGGCTCCCCACGGTGCCACAATGGGCCCTGTGGACAAGGCGGTCCCTCTGATGTCACAATGGGGCCTGAGGACAAAGTGGTGTCCTGAAATGCCACAATGGGCCCCAGTGACAAAGGCGGTGCCCATGGTGCCACAATGGGCCCTGGGGACAAACGGGGTCCCCAGGATGTCACAATGGGCCCTGGGGACAAAGGGGGTCCCCACAGTGTCCCAATGGGCCTTGGGGACAAGGGGGGTCCCCAACCTGTCACAATGGACCCTGGGGACAAAGGAGGTCACCCAGGATGTCACAATGGACCCCAGTGACAAGGGGGGTCCCCACGGTGTCACAATTGGCCCTGGGGACAACAGGGGGTCCTGGGATGTCACAATGGGCCCTGGGGACAAAGGGGTTACTAGAATGTCACAGTGGGCCCTGGGGACAATGGGGATCCCCACCCTGTCACAATGGGTCCTGAGGACAAGAGGGGGTCTCGATAGTGTCACAATAGGCCCTGGGGACAAAGGTGGGTTCCCTGAATGTCACAATGGGCCCTGGGGACAACAGGGGGTTTTGGGATGTCTCAATGGGCCTTGGGGACAAAGGGGTGTCCCCAGGATAGCACAATGGGCCCTGGGGACAAGGGGGCGTCCCCAGGATGTCACAATGGGCCCTGGAGAAAAAGGAGGGGGGCCCGTGGTGTCACAATGGGTCCCCAGTGACAAGGGGTTCCCCATGGTGTCACAATGGGCCCTTGGGACAAAGGTGGGTCCCCTGAATGTCACAATGGGGCCTGTGGACAAAGGGGGGTCCCCAGGATTTCACAATGGGCCCTGGGGACAATGGGGGGTCCCCTGAATGTCACAATGGGCCCTGGGGACAAGGGGGGGTCCCCTGAATGTCACAATGGGCCCTGAAGACAAGGGGGTTCCTCATGGTGTTACAATGGGACCTGGGGACAAAGTGGGGTCCTCACAGTGTCACAATGGGCCCTGGAGACAACGGGGGGTCCTGGGACATCACAATAAGCCCTGGAGACAAAGGGGGGTCCCCAAGATGTCACAATGGGCCCTGGGGACAAAGTGGAATCCTGGAATGTCACAATGGGCCCCAGTGACAAATGGACCCAGGGTTTGGGATTGCAGGGTGTTGGGGGAAGGATCTGGGGGTACAAGATTTGGGGTAGCAGGGTTTTGGGGAGCAGGGTTTCGGGGTCAGGCTTTAGGGGGACAGGGTTTGGGGGGCAGGGCTGGGAGGGATGATTTGGTGGTGCAGGGTTTAGGGCAGCAGGATCTTGGGGTGAAGGGGTTTGGGCTGAAGGGTTGGGTAGGACAGGATATGGGGTGCAGGATTTTGGGGTGCAACTTGTGGGGGTAGGATTTGGGGTACAGGAGGTTGGGGGTGCAGGGTTTGGGGGTGTAGGATTTAGTGGAGCAGGGACTGGGGGTGAAGGTCTTGTGGAGGCAGAATTGGGGGTGCAGATTTTGGGTGTTCAGGACCTGGGGGTGCATTATTTGGGGATGTAGGTTTTGGGGGGTAGATTTTGGGGTGCTGGGTTCGGGACATGGGTCGGGAGGATTTGGGGGCGCAGGGTTAAGGGGTTTAGGATTTTGGGGTGCACAGTTTAGGGTGCACGTTCTGGGCCTGTATGATTTGAGAGTGCAGGGCTTTGGGGTACAGGATCTGGGGTGTACAGGCCTGACAGAGCCTGATGGAGCCTGACAAAGCCTGACAGAGCCCAACAAACCCAATAGGGCTCAGCAAAGTGCCCCAAGGGACCCAGGAGTTCGGGAGGGACCCAGGAGCGCCCCAAATGACTGAGGAGTTGGGGGAGGGTCCCAAAAGTGCCCCAAGGGACCCAGGAGTTCGGGAGGGACCCAGGAGTTCGGGAGGGACCCAGGGGTGCCCCAAGGGACCCAGGAGTTCAGGAGGGACCCAGGAGCACCCCAAATGACTGAGGAGTTTGGGGAGGGACCCAAAAGTGCCCCAAGGGACCCAGGAGTTTGGGAGGGACCCAGGAGTTCGGGAGGGACCCAGGAGTTCCCCAAATGACTGAGGAGTTTGGGGAGGGACCCAAAAGTGCCCCAAGGGACCCAGGAGTTTGGGAGGGACCCAGGAGTTCGGGAGGGACCCAGGAGCACCCCAAATGACTGAGGAGTTTGGGGAGGGACCCAAAAGTGCCCCAAGGGACCCAGGAGTTTGGGACGGACCCAGGAGATCAGGAGGGACCCAGGAGTTCCCCAACGGACACAGGAATTCGGGACAGATCCAGGAGTTTGGAGAGAGACCCAGGAGTTCAGAAGGGACCCAGGAGTTCGGGAGGGACCAAGGAGATCGGGAGGGACCCAGGAGTTCGAGACGGACCCAGGAGTGCCCCAAGGGACCCAGGAGTTCGGGAAAGTGACCCAGGAGTTGTGGGAGGGACCTAAGAGTTCCCCAAGGGACCCAGGAGTGCGGGAGAGAACCAGGAGTTTGGGAGGGACCCAGGAGTGCCCCAAGGGATCCAGGAGATCGGGACGGACCCAGGAGTTCAGGAGGGACCCAGGAGTGCCCCAAGGGACCCAGGAATTCAGGGGGGACTCAGCATATCGGGGATGGACCCAGGAGTGCCCCAAGGTACTCAGGTTTGCCTTAAAGGACCCAAGAGTCCGGGAGGGACCAAGCAATGCCCCAAGGCACCCAGGAGTTTCCCAAGGGACCCAGGAGTTCGGGAGGGACCCAGGAGTACCCCAAGCGACCCAGGATTTCGGGGGGGAGCCAGGAATTCGGGAGGGGGACCCAGGAGTTCAGGATGGACCCAGGTGAGCTGAAGGGACCAGGATATCAGGAGCGACCCAGGAGATTCTCAAGGGACCCAAGAGTGCCCCAAGGGACCCAGGAGTGCCCCCATGGACCCAGGAGTTCGGGACGGATCCAGGAGTTTTGGAGGGACCCAGGAGTTCGGGAGGGACCCAGGAGTGCGGGGAGGGACCCAGGAGTGCGGGGAGGGACCCAGGAGTGCGGGAGGGACCCAGGAGTGCGGGGAGGGACCCAGGAGTTCGAGGAGGGACCCAGGAGTGCGGGAGGGACCCAGGAGTTCGGGGAGGGACCCAGGAGTGCGGGAGGGACCCAGGAGTTCGGGGAGGGACCCAGGAGTGCGGGAGGGACCCAGGAGTTCAGGGAGGGACCCAGGAGTTCGGGAGGGACCCAGGAGTGCAGGAGGGACCCAGGAATTCGGGAGGGACCCAGGAGTTCGGGGAGGGAACCAGGAGTGCAGAAGGGACCCAGGAGTTCTCCAAAGGGGGGGGTCCATAAGTCACTTGTGGGGCTCTATGGGACACTGGGGAGATGCTATGGGGCACTAATGGATCTCTATGGGGCACTTATGGGGCACTATGGGTCACTTATGGGGCTCTGTGAGTCACTTATGGGGCACTATGGGTCACTTATGGGGCGCTATGGGTCTCTATGGGTCACTTATGGGGGACTATGGGGCATTTATGGGGCACTTATGGGTCTCTATGGGTCACTTATGGGGCTCTATGAGGCACTTATGGGGCACTTATGGGTCTCTATGGGTCACTTATGGGGCTCTATGGGGCACTTATGGGTCGCTAAGAGTCACTTATGGGCACTATGGGACACTAGGGAGACGCTATGGGGCACTTATGGGGCTCTATGAGTCACTTATGGGGCACTGATGGGGAACTTGTGGGTCGCTATTGGGCACTTGGGTGTCACTGACAGGCACTTCTGGGTCAGCAAGAGTCGCTTATGGGGCACTGTGGGTCACTTATGGGGCACTTATGGCGAACCTGAGGCTCGCTATGGGGCACTTGGGGGTCACGAACAGGCACCTATGGGTCGCTAAGAGGCACTTATGGGGCACTATGGGGAACTTGTGGGTCGCTATGTGGCACTTGGGGGTCACTAACAGGCACCTGTGGGTCGCTAAGAGTCACTTTTGGGGCACTATGGGTCACTTATGGGGCTCCACGAGTCACTTGTGGGGCACTGTGGGGCACCTATGGGGCACTGGGGAGACGCTATGGGGCACTTGTGGGTCCCTATGAGTCTCTTATGGGGCTCCATGAGTCACTTGTGGGGCACTATAGGTCACTTATGGGGCTCTATGGGGCACCTATGGGGCTCCATAAGTTGCTTGTGGGGCTCTATGGGACACTGGGGAGATGCTATGGGGCACTAATGGATCTCTATGGGGCACTATGGGTCACTTATGGGGCTCTGTGAGTCACTTATGGGGCACTATGGGTCACTTATGGGGCTCTATGGGGCACTTATGGGGCACTTATGGGTCTCTATGGGTCACTTATGGGTCTCTATGGGGCACTTATGGGGAACTTGTGGGTCGCTATGGGGCACTTGAGGGTCACTAACAGGCACTTATGGGTCAGCAAGAGTCGCTTATGGGGCACTGTGGGTCACTTATGGGGCACTTATGGGGAACCTGAGGCTCGCTATGGGGCACTTGGGGGTCACGAACAGGCACCTATGGGTCGCTAAGAGGCACTTATGGGGCACTATGGGGCACTTATGGGGCTCTATGGGGCACTTATGGGGAACTTGTGGGTCGCTATGCGGCACTTGGGGGTCACGAACAGGCACCTATGGGTCGCTAAGAGGCACTTATGGGGCACTATGGGGCACTTATGGGGCTCTATGGGGCACTTATGGGGAACTTGTGGGTCGCTATGCGGCACTTGGGGGTCACTAACAGGCACTTGTGGGTCAGCAAGAGTCACTTATGGGGCACTACGGGTCACTTATGGGGCTCCATGAGTTACTTGTGGGGCACTATGGGGAAGTGGGGACACGCTATGGGGCACTTCTGGGTCTGTAGGAGTCACTTATGGGGCTCCATGAGTCACTTGTGGGGCACTATAGGTCACTTATGGGGCTCTATGGGGCACCTATGGGGCTCCATAAGTCACTTGTGGGGCTCTATGGGACACTGGGGAGATGCTATGGGGCACTAATGGATCTCTATGGGGCACTTATGGGGCACTATGGGTCACTTATGGGGCTCCGTGAGTCACTTATGGGGCACTATGGGTCGCTTGTGGGTCTCTCTTGGGCACTTGGGGGTCACGAAGAGGCACTTATGGGGCGCTATGGGGCCCTATGGGGCACTTATGGGGAACTTGGGGGTCGCTATGGGACACCTGGAGGTCACTACCAGGCACTTATGGGGCACTTATGGGTCTCTAGGAGTCAGCTCTGGGGCTCCATGGGTTACTTATGGGGCACTATGGGGCACTTATGGGGAACTTGTGGGTCACTATGGGGCACTTGGGGGTCACGAACAGGCACCTATGGGTCGCTAAGAGGCACTTATGGGGCTCCATGAGTCACTTGTGGGGCACTGGGGAGACGCTATGGGGCGAGGGACCCAGGAGTGCCCCAATGGACCCAGGAGTTCGGGAGGAACCCAGGCTCTATGGGTAACTTATGGGGCGCTATGGGGCACTTATGGGGCGCTATGGGTCACTTATGGGGCTCTATGGGGTACTTATGGGTCGCTAAGAGCCACTTATGGGCACTATGAGGCACTTGGGAGACGCTATGGGGCACTTATGGGGGGGTCTATGTGTTCACTTATGGGGCACTTATGGGTCTCTATGGGTCACTTATGGGGCACTTATGGGTCTCTATGGGTCACTTGTGGGGCTCTATGGGGCTCTATGGGTCACTTATGGGGCTCTATGGGGCACTTATGGGTCGCTAAGAGTCACTTATGGGCACTATGGGGCACTAGGGAGACGCTATGGGGCACTTATGGGGCTCTATGAGTCACTTATGGGGCACTGATGGGGAACTTGTGGGTCGCTATTGGGCACTTGGGTGTCACTAACAGGCACTTATGGGTCAGCAAGAGTCGCTTATGGGGCACTGTGGGTCACTTATGGGGCACTTATGGGGAACCTGAGGGTCGCTATGGGGCACTTGGGGGTCACGAACAGGCACCTATGGGTCGCTAAGAGGCACTTATGGGGCACTACGGGTCACTTATGGGGCTCCATGAGTCACTTGTGGGGCACTATGGGGAAGTGGGGACACGCTATGGGGCACTTGTGGGTCTGTAAGAGTCACTTATGGGGCTCCATGAGTCACTTGTGGGGCACTATAGGTCACTTATGGGGCTCTATGGGGCACCTATGGGGCTCCATAAGTCACTTGTGGGGCTCTCTGGGACACTGGGGAGATGCTATGGGGCACTAATGGATCTCTATGGGGCACTTATGGGGCACTATGGGTCACTTATGGGGCTCTGTGAGTCACTTATGGGGCACTATGGGTCACTTATGGGGCTCTGTGAGTCACTTATGGGGCACTATGGGTCACTTGTGGGTCTCTATTGGGCACTTGGGGGTCACGAAGAGGCACTTATGGGGCGCTATGGGGCACTTAGGGGGCACTTATGGGGCACTTGGGGGTCCCTATGGGACACCTGGAGGTCACTACCAGGCACTTATGGGGCACTTATGGGTCTCTAGGAGTCACTTGTGGGGCTCCATGGGTCACTTATGGGGCACTATGGGGCACTTATGGGGAACTTGTGGGTCACTATGGGGCACTTGGGGGTCACGAACAGGCACCTATGGGTCGCTAAGAGGCACTTATGGGGCTCCATGAGTCACTTGTGGGGCACTGGGGAGACGCTATGGGGCGAGGGACCCAGGAGTGCCCCAATGGACCCAGGAGTTCGGGAGGAACCCAGGCTCTATGGGTCACTTATGGGGCGCTATGGGTCTCTATGGGTCACTTATGGGGCACTTATGGGTCTCTATGGGTCACTTATGGGGCGCTTATGGGTCTCTACGGGTCACTTATGGGGCTCTATGGGGCACTTATGGGTCGCTTAGAGTCACTTGTGGGCACTATGGGGCACTAGGGACACGCTATGGGGCACTTATGGGGCTCTATGAGTCACTTATGGGGCACTTATGGGGAACTTGTGGGTCGCTATTGGGCACTTGGGGGTCACTGACAGGCACTTATGGGTCAGCAAGAGTCGCTTATGGGGCACTGTGGGTCACTTATGGGGCACTTATGGGGAACCTGAGGGTCGCTATGGGGCTCTTCGGGGTCATGAACAGGCACCTATGGGTCGCTAAGAGTCACTTATGGGGCACTATGGGTCACTCATTGGGCTCTATGGGGCACTTATGGGGCACTTATGGGGAACTTGTGGGTCGCTATGGGGCACTTGGGGGTCACTAACAGGCACTTGTGGGTCGCTAAGAGTCACTTATGGGGCACTACGGGTCACTTATGGGGCTCCATGAGTCACTTGTGGGGCACTATAGGTCACTTATGGGGCTCTATGGGGCACCTATGGGGCTCCATAAGTCACTTGTGGGGCTCTATGGGACACTGGGGAGATGCTATGGGGCACTAATGGATCTCTATGGGGCACTTATGGGTCACTATGGGTCACTTATGGGGCTCTGTGAGTCACTTATGGGGCACTATGGGTCGCTTGTGGGTCTCTATTGGGCACTTGGGGGTCACGAAGAGGCACTTATGGGGCGCTATGGGGCACTTATGGGGAATTTGTGGGTCGCTATGGGACACCTGGAGGTCACTACCAGGCACTTATGGGGCACTTATGGGTCTCTAGGAGTCACTTGTGGGGCTCCATGGGTTACTTATGGGGCACTATGGGGCACTTATGGGGAACCTGAGGGTCGCTATGGGGCACTTGGGGGTCACGAACAGGCACCTATGGGTCGCTAAGAGGCACTTATGGGGCTCCATGAGTCACTTGTGGGGCACTGGGGAGACGCTATGGGGCGAGGGACCCAGGAGTGCCCCAATGGACCCAGGAGTTCGGGAGGAACCCAGGCTCTATGGGTCACTTATGGGGCGCTATGGGTCTCTATGGGTCACTTATGGGGCGCTATGGGTCTCTATGGGTCACTTATGGGGCGCTAAGGTGCACTTATGGGGCACTTATGGGTCTCTATGGGTCACATCTGGGGCGCTATGGGGCACATATGGGGCACTTATGGGTCTCTGTGTGTCACTTATGGGGCTCTATGGGGCACTTATGGGACACGCTATGGGGCACTTATGGGGCTCTGTGAGTCACTTATGGGGCACTTATGGGGAACTTGTGGGTCGCTATGGGGCACTTGGGGGTCACGAACAGGCACCTATGGGTCGCTAAGAGTCACTTATGGGGCACTACGGGTCACTTATGGGGCTCCATGAGTCACTTGTGGGGCACTATAGGTCACTTATGGGGCTCTATGGGGCACCTATGTGGCTCCATAAGTCACTTGTGGGGCTCTCTGGGACACTGGGGAGATGCTATGGGGCACTAATGGATCTCTATGGGGCACTTATGGGGCACTATGGGTCACTTATGGGGCTCTGTGAGTCACTTATGGGGCACTATGGGTCACTTATGGGGCTCTGTGAGTCACTTATGGGGCACTATGGGTCGCTTGTGGGTCTCTATTGGGCACTTGGGGGTCACGAAGAGGCACTTATGGGTCTATATGGGGCACTTAGGGGGCCCTTATGGGGAACTTGGGGGTCGCTATGGGACACCTGGAGGTCACTACCAGGCACTTATGGGGCACTTATGGGTCTCTAGGAGTCACTTGTGGGGCTCCATGGGTTACTTATGGGGCACTATGGGGCACTTATGGGGAACTTGTGGGTCACTATGGGGCACTTGGGGGTCACGAACAGGCACCTATGGGTCGCCAAGAGTCACTTATGGGGCACTACGGGTCACTTATGGGGCTCCGTAAGTCACTTGTGGGGCACTATGGGGCACTGGGGACACGCTATGGGGCACTTATGGGTCTCTATGGGGCACTTATGGGTCGCTAAGAGTCACTTATGGGCACTATGAGGCACTTGGGAGACGCTATGGGGCACTTATGGGGGTCTGTGTGTTCACTTATGGGGCACTTATGGGTCTCTATGGGTCACTTATGGGGCTCTATGGGTCACTTATGGGGCTCTACGGGTCTCTATGGGTCACTTATGGGGCTCTATGGGGCACTTATGGGTCGCTAAGAGTCACTTATGGGCACTATGGGACACTAGGGAGACGCTATGGGGCACTTATGGGGCTCTGTGAGTCACTTATGGGGCACTTATGGGGAACCTGAGGGTCGCTATGGGGCACTTGGGGGTCACGAACAGGCACTTGTGGGTCAGCAAGAGTCGCTTATGGGGCACTGTGGGTCACTTATGGGGCACTTATGGGGAACCTGAGGCTCGCTATGGGGCACTTGGGGGTCACGAACAGGCACCTATGGGTCTCTAAGAGTCACTTATGGGGCACTATGGGGAACTTGTGGGTCGCTATGTGGCACTTGGGGGTCATTAACAGGCACTTGTGGGTCGCTAAGAGTCACTTATGGGGCACTATAGGTCACTTATGGGGCTCTATGGGGCACCTATGGGGCTCCATAAGTCACTTGTGGGGCTCTCTGGGACACTGGGGAGATGCTATGGGGCACTAATGGATCTCTATGGGGCACTTATGGGGCACTATGGGTCACTTATGGGGCTCTGTGAGTCACTTATGGGGCACTATGGGTCACTTATGGGGCTCTGTGAGTCACTTATGGGGCACTATCGGTCGCTTGTGGGTCTCTATTGGGCACTTGGGGGTCACGAAGAGGCACTTATGGGGCGCTATGGGGCACTTAGGGGGCACTTATGGGGCACTTGGGGGTCGCTATGGGACACCTGGAGGTCACTACCAGGCACTTATGGGGCACTTATGGGTCTCTAGGAGTCAGCTCTGGGGCTCCATGGGTCACTTATGGGGCACTATGGGGCACTTATGGGGAACTTGTGGGTCCCTATGGGGCACTTGGGGGTCACTGACAGGCACCTATGGGTCGCTAAGAGGCACTTATGGGGCACTACGGGTCACTTATGGTGCTCCATGAGTCACTTGTGGGGCACTATGGGTCGCTTGTGGGTCTCTATTGGGCACTTGGGGGTCACGAAGAGGCACTTATGGGGCGCTATGGGGCACTTATGGGGAATTTGTGGGTCGCTATGGGACACCTGGAGGTCACTACCAGGCACTTATGGGGCACTTATGGGTCTCTAGGAGTCACTTGTGGGGCTCCATGGGTTACTTATGGGGCACTATGGGGCACTTATGGGGAACCTGAGGGTCGCTATGGGGCACTTGGGGGTCACGAACAGGCACCTATGGGTCGCTAAGAGGCACTTATGGGGCTCCATGAGTCACTTGTGGGGCACTGGGGAGACGCTATGGGGCGAGGGACCCAGGAGTGCCCCAATGGACCCAGGAGTTCGGGAGGAACCCAGGCTCTATGGGTCACTTATGGGGCGCTATGGGTCTCTATGGGTCACTTATGGGGCGCTATGGGTCTCTATGGGTCACTTATGGGGC
This sequence comes from Patagioenas fasciata, assembly GCF_037038585.1. Lineage (NCBI taxonomy): Eukaryota > Metazoa > Chordata > Aves > Columbiformes > Columbidae > Patagioenas > Patagioenas fasciata. The sequence continues at coordinate 4,172,532 of NW_027288510.1, forward strand.
GCTAAGGTGCACTTATGGGGCACTTATGGGTCTCTATGGGTCACATCTGGGGCGCTATGGGGCACATATGGGGCACTTATGGGTCTCTGTGTGTCACTTATGGGGCTCTATGGGGCACTTATGGGACACGCTATGGGGCACTTATGGGGCTCTGTGAGTCACTTATGGGGCACTTATGGGGAACTTGTGGGTCGCTATGGGGCACTTGGGGGTCACGAACAGGCACCTATGGGTCGCTAAGAGTCACTTATGGGGCACTACGGGTCACTTATGGGGCTCCATGAGTCACTTGTGGGGCACTATAGGTCACTTATGGGGCTCTATGGGGCACCTATGTGGCTCCATAAGTCACTTGTGGGGCTCTCTGGGACACTGGGGAGATGCTATGGGGCACTAATGGATCTCTATGGGGCACTTATGGGGCACTATGGGTCACTTATGGGGCTCTGTGAGTCACTTATGGGGCACTATGGGTCACTTATGGGGCTCTGTGAGTCACTTATGGGGCACTATGGGTCGCTTGTGGGTCTCTATTGGGCACTTGGGGGTCACGAAGAGGCACTTATGGGTCTATATGGGGCACTTAGGGGGCCCTTATGGGGAACTTGGGGGTCGCTATGGGACACCTGGAGGTCACTACCAGGCACTTATGGGGCACTTATGGGTCTCTAGGAGTCACTTGTGGGGCTCCATGGGTTACTTATGGGGCACTATGGGGCACTTATGGGGAACTTGTGGGTCACTATGGGGCACTTGGGGGTCACGAACAGGCACCTATGGGTCGCCAAGAGTCACTTATGGGGCACTACGGGTCACTTATGGGGCTCCGTAAGTCACTTGTGGGGCACTATGGGGCACTGGGGACACGCTATGGGGCACTTATGGGTCTCTATGGGGCACTTATGGGTCGCTAAGAGTCACTTATGGGCACTATGAGGCACTTGGGAGACGCTATGGGGCACTTATGGGGGTCTGTGTGTTCACTTATGGGGCACTTATGGGTCTCTATGGGTCACTTATGGGGCTCTATGGGTCACTTATGGGGCTCTACGGGTCTCTATGGGTCACTTATGGGGCTCTATGGGGCACTTATGGGTCGCTAAGAGTCACTTATGGGCACTATGGGACACTAGGGAGACGCTATGGGGCACTTATGGGGCTCTGTGAGTCACTTATGGGGCACTTATGGGGAACCTGAGGGTCGCTATGGGGCACTTGGGGGTCACGAACAGGCACTTGTGGGTCAGCAAGAGTCGCTTATGGGGCACTGTGGGTCACTTATGGGGCACTTATGGGGAACCTGAGGCTCGCTATGGGGCACTTGGGGGTCACGAACAGGCACCTATGGGTCTCTAAGAGTCACTTATGGGGCACTATGGGGAACTTGTGGGTCGCTATGTGGCACTTGGGGGTCATTAACAGGCACTTGTGGGTCGCTAAGAGTCACTTATGGGGCACTATAGGTCACTTATGGGGCTCTATGGGGCACCTATGGGGCTCCATAAGTCACTTGTGGGGCTCTCTGGGACACTGGGGAGATGCTATGGGGCACTAATGGATCTCTATGGGGCACTTATGGGGCACTATGGGTCACTTATGGGGCTCTGTGAGTCACTTATGGGGCACTATGGGTCACTTATGGGGCTCTGTGAGTCACTTATGGGGCACTATCGGTCGCTTGTGGGTCTCTATTGGGCACTTGGGGGTCACGAAGAGGCACTTATGGGGCGCTATGGGGCACTTAGGGGGCACTTATGGGGCACTTGGGGGTCGCTATGGGACACCTGGAGGTCACTACCAGGCACTTATGGGGCACTTATGGGTCTCTAGGAGTCAGCTCTGGGGCTCCATGGGTCACTTATGGGGCACTATGGGGCACTTATGGGGAACTTGTGGGTCCCTATGGGGCACTTGGGGGTCACTGACAGGCACCTATGGGTCGCTAAGAGGCACTTATGGGGCACTACGGGTCACTTATGGTGCTCCATGAGTCACTTGTGGGGCACTATAGGTCACTTATGGGGCTCTATGGGGCACCTATGGGGCTCCATAAGTCACTTGTGAGGCTCTATGGGACACTGGGGAGATGCTATGGGGCACTAATGGATCTCTATGGGTCACTTATGGGGCTCTGTGAGTCACTTATGGGGCACTATGGGTCACTTATGGGGCACTATGGGTCGCTTGTGGGGCTCTGTGAGTCACTTATGGGGCACTTATGGGGAACTTGTGGGTCGCTATGGGGCACTTGGGGGTCACGAACAGGCACCTATGGGTCGCTAATAGGCACTTATGGGGCTCCATGAGTCACTTGTGGGGCACTGGGGAGACGCTATGGGGCGAGGGACCCAGGAGTGCCCCAATGGACCCAGGAGTTCGGGAGGAACCCAGTCTCTATGGGTCACTTATGGGGCGCTATGGGTCTCTATGGGTCACTTATGGGGCTCTATGGGGCACTTATGGGGCACTTATGGGTCTCTATGGGGCACTTATGGGGTACTTATGGGTCTCTATGGGTCACTTATGGGGCTCTATGGGGCACTTATGGGTCGCTAAGAGTCACTTATGGGCACTATGAAACACTAGGGAGATGCTATGGGGCACTTATGGGGCTCTATGAGTCACTTATGGGGCACTTATGGGGCACTTGTGGGTTGCTATTGGGCACTTGGGGGTCACTGACAGGCACTTGTGGGTCAGCAAGAGTCGCTTATGGGGCACTGTGGGTCACTTATGGGGCACTTATGGGGAACCTGAGGGTCGCTATGGGGCACTTGGGGGTCACGAACAGGCACCTATGGGTCGCTAAGAGTCACTTATGGGCCACTATGGGTCACTTATGGGGCACTTATGGGGCACTATGGGGAACTTGTGAACGCAACCATTCTCTAATCACGAATCCACGCTCCAAGCTAAATGAACATCGTGGGCAGCCCACACGCTGGAGCAAACCCGAGCAAACCTGACAGGACCTGACAAAGCCTGACAGGGCCCGACAGAGCCCGACAGGGCCCGAGCAAACCCGAAAGAGCCCGACGGAGCCTGACAGGGCCCAAGCAAACCCGACAGGGCCCAAGGGAGCCCGACAGGGGCCGAGCAAACCCGACAGGGCCCGACGGAGCCTGACAGGGCCCGAGCAAACCCGACAGGGCCTGACGGAACTCGACAGAGCCCGAGCAAACCCAACAGGGCCCGACAAGGCCCGACAGGGCCCGAGCAAACCTGACAGGACATGACAAAGCCTGACAGAGCCCGACAAGGCCCGACAGGGCCCGAGCAAACCCGACAGGACCCGACAAAGCCTGACAGGGCCCGACGGAGCCCGACAGGGCCCGAGCAAACCCGACAGGGCCTGACGGAGCCTGACAGGGCCTGAGCAAACCCGACAGGGCTCGACGGAGCCTGACAGGGCCTCAGCAAACCCGACAGGGCCCGAGCAAACCTGAAAGGGCCCGACGGAGCCCAACAGGGCCAGAGCAAACCCGACAGGGCCCAACGGAGCCCGACAGGGCCTGAGCAAACCTGAGAGGGGTCGACGGAGCCTGACAGGGCCTGAGCAAACCCGACAGGGCCCAAGCAAACCTGATAGGGCCCGACAAAGCCTGACAGGGTTCGATGGAGCCCGACAGGGCCCGAGCAAACCCGACATGGCTCGACGAAGCCTGACAGGGCCCGAGCAAACCCGACAGGGCCCGACGGATCCTGACAGGGCCCGAGCAAACCCGACAGGGCCTGACGGAGCCCGACAGGGCCCGAGGAAACCCGACAGGGACCGACGGAGCCCGACAGGGCCCGAGCAAACCCGACAGGACCCGAGAAAGCCTGACATGGCTCGACGGAGCCCGACAGGGCCCAAGAAAATCCGACAGGGCCCGACGGAGCCCGACAGGGCCCGAGCAAACCCGACAGGGCCCGAGCAAACCCGACAGGGCTTGTCGGAGCCCGACAGGGCCCGAGCAAACCCGACAAAGCTCGACGGAGCCCGACAGGGCCCGAGCAAACCTGACAGGACCTGACAAAGCCTGACAGGGCCCGACGGAGCCCGACAGGGCCCGAGCAAACCCGAAAGAGCCCGACGGAGCCTGACAGGGCTCGATGGAGTCCGACAGGGCCCGAGGAAACCCGACAGGGCCCGACAGAACCCGACAGGGCCCGAGCAAACCCGACAGGGCCTGACGGAGCCTGACAGGGCCCGAGCAAACCTGACAGGGCCTGAGCGAACCTGACAGGGCCCGACGGAGCCCGACAGGGCCCGAGCAAACCCGACAGGGCCCGAGCAAACCTGACAGGGTCCGACGAAGCCTGACAGGGCTTCAGCAAACCCGACAGGGCCTGACGGAGCCTGACAGGGCACGAAGGAGCCCGACAGGGCCCTAGCAAACCCGACAGGGCCCGACAGATCCTGACAGGGCCCGAGGAAATCTGACAGGGCCCGACGGAGCCCGACAGGGTACGACGGAGCCCGACAGGGCCTGACGGAGCCTGAACAGGGCCCGAGCAAACCCGACAGGGCCCGAGGGATCCTGACAGGGCTCGACGGAGCCCGACAGGACGCGGGCAAACCCGACAGGGCCTGAGCAAACCCGACAGGGCCCGAGCAAACCTGACAGGGCTCGATGGAGCCCGACAGGGCCCGAGGAAACCAGACAGGGCGCGACAGAGTCTGACAGGGCCCGAGCAAACCCGACAGGGCTCGACGGAGCCCGACAGGGCCCGAGCAAACCCGACAGGGCCCGACGGAGCCCGACAGGGCCCGAGCAAACCCGACAGGGCCTGAGCAAATCCGACAAGGCCCGACGGAGCCCGACAGGGCCCAAGCAAACCCGACAGGGCCCGAGCAAACCCGACAGGGCGCGACGGAGCCTGACAGGGCCCGAGCAAACCCGACAGGGCCCGACGGATCCTGACAGGGCCCGAGCAAACCCGACAGGGCCTGACGGAGCCTGACAGGGCCCGAGCAAACCCGACAGGGCCCGAGCGAACCTGACAAGGCTTGACGGAGCCCGACAGGACGCGGGCAAACCCGACAGGGCCCGAGCAAACCTGACAGGGCTCGACGGAGCCCGACAGGGCCCGAGGAAACCCGACAGGGAGCGACGGAGCCTGACAGGGCCCGAGCAAACCCGACAGGGCTCGACGGAGCCCGACAGGGCCCGAGCAAACCCAACAGGGCCCGACGGAGCCCCACAGGGCCCGAGCAAACCTGACAGGGGTCGACGGAGCCCGACAGGGCCCGAGCAAACCCGACAGGGCCCGAGCAAACCTGACAGGGCTCGATGGAGCCCGACAGGGCCCGAGCAAAGCCGACAGGGCCCGACGGAGCCCGACAGGGCCCGAGCAAAGCCGACAGGGCCCGAGCAAACCCGACAGGGCCCGACGGAGCCCGACAGGGGCCGAGCAAACCCGACAGGGCCCGACGGAGCCTGACAGGGCCCGAGCAAACCCGACAGGGCCCGACGGAGCCTGACAGGGCCCGAGCAAACCCGACAGGGCCCGACAAGGCCCGACAGGGCCCGAGCAAACCTGACAGGGCTCGATGGAGCCCGACAGGGCCCGAGCAAACCCGACAGGGCCCGAGGGATCGTGACAGGGCCCGAGCAAACCCGACAGGGCCTGACGGAGCCCGACAGGGCCCGAGCAAACCCGACAGGGACCGACGGAGCCCGACAGGGCCCAAGCAAACCCGACAGGGCCCGAGCAAACCTGACAGGGCTCGATGGAGCCCGACAGGGCCCGAGCAAACCCGACAGGGCCCGAGGGATCCTGACAGGGCCCGAGCAAACCCGACAGGGCCCGAGGAAATCCGACAGGGCCCGACGGAGCCTGACAGGGCCCGAGCAAACCCGACAGGGCCCGAGCAAACCCGACAGGGCCGGACGGAGCCCGACAGGGCCCGAGGAAACCAGACAGGGCCCGACAGAGCCCCACAGGGCCCGAGCAAACCCGACAGGGCCCGAGCAAACGCGACAGGGTTCGACAAAGCCTGACAGGGCTCGATGGAGCCCGACAGGGCCCGAGCAAACCCGACAGGGCCCGAGGGATCCTGACAGGGCCCGAAGAAACCCGACAGGGCCCGACGGAGCCTGACAGGGCCCGAGCAAACCCGACAGGGCTCGACGGAGCCCGACAGGGCCCGAGCAAACCCGACAGGGCCCGAGCAAACCTGACAGGGCTCGATGGAGCCTGACAGGGCCCGAGGAAACCCGACAGGGCGCGAGGGAGCCTGACAGGGCCCGAGCAAACCCGACAGGGCTCGACGGAGCCCGACAGGGCCCGAGCAAACCCGACAGGCCCTGAGCAAATCCGACAAGGCCCGACGGAGCCCGACAGGGCCCGAGCAAACCCGACAGGGCCCGACGGAACTCGACAGAGACCGAGCAAACCCAAAAGGGCCCGACAAGGCCCGACAGGGCCCGAGCAAACCTGACAGGACATGACAAAGCCTGACAGGGCCCGACGGAGCCCGACAGGGCCCGAGCAAACCTGACAGGGCCCGACGGAGCCCCACAGGGCCCGAGCAAACCTGACAGGGGTCGACGGAGCCTGACAGGGCCTGAGCAAACCCGACAGGACCCGACAAAGGCTGACAGGGTTCGATGGAGCCCGACAGGGCCCAAGAAAATCCGACAGGGCCCGAGCAAACCGGACAGGTCTCGACGGAGCCCGACAGGGCCCTAGCAAACCCGACAGGGCCCGACGGATCCTGACAGGGCCCGAGCAAACCCGACAGGGCCTGACGGAGCCCGACAGGGCCCGAGGAAACCCGACAGGGCCCGACGGAGCCCGAGAGGGCCTGAGCAAACCCGACAGGGCCCGAGTAAACCTGACAGGGCTTGTCAAAGCCTGACAGGGCCCGAGTAAAAACGACAGGGCCCGAGCAAACCCAACAAAGCTCGACGGAGCCCGACGGAGCCCGACAGGGCTCGATGGAGTCCGACAGGGCCCGAGGAAACCCGACAGGGCCCGACGGAACCCGACAGGGCCCGAGCAAACCCGACGGGGCCCGAGGAAATCCGACAGGGCCCGACGGAGCCTGACAGGGCCCGAACAAACCCGACAGGGCTCGACGGAGCCCGACAGGGCCCGAGCACACTCGACAGGGTCCGACGAAGCCTGACAGGGCTTCAGCAAACCCGACAGGGCCCGAGCAAATCCGACAGGGCCCGACGGAGCCCGACAGGGCCCGAGGAAACCAGACAGGGCCCGACAGAGCCCGACAGGGCCCGAGCAAACCCGACAGGGCCCGAGCAAACGCGACAGGGTTCGACAAAGCCTGACAGGGCTTGATGGAGCCTGACAGGGCCTGAGCAAACCCGACAGGGCCCGACGGATCCTGACAGGGCCCGAGCAAATCTGACAGGGCCCGACAGAGCCCGACAGGGCACGACGGAGCCCGACAGGGCCTGACGGAGCCTGAACAGGGCCCGAGCAAACCCGACAGGGCCCGAGCGAACCTGACAGGGCTTGACGGAGCCCGACAGGACGCGGGCAAACCCGACAGGGCCCGAGCAAACCCGACAGGGCCCGAGCAAACCTGACAGGGCTCGATGGAGCCCGACAGGGCCCGAGGAAACCCGACAGGGCGCGACGGAGCCTGACAGGGCCCGAGCAAACCCGACAGGGCTCGACGGAGCCCGACAGGGCCCGAGCAAACCCGACAGGGCCTGAGCAAATCCGACAAGGCCCGACGGAGCCCGACAGGGCCCAAGAAAACCCTACAGGGCCCAAGCAAACCCGACAGGGCCCGACGGAGCCTGACAGGGCCCGAGCAAACCCGACAGGGCCTGACGGAGCCTGACAGGGCCTGAGCAAACCCGACAGGGCTCGACGGAGCCTGACAGGGCCTGAGCAAACCCGACAGGGCCCGAGCAAACCTGACAGGGCCCGACGGAGCCCAACAGGGCCCGAGCAAACCCGACAGGGCCCGACGGAGCCCCACAGGGCCCGAGCAAACCTGACAGGGGTCGACGGAGCCCGACAGGGCCCGAGCAAACCTGACAGGGCCCTACGGAGCCCAACAGGGCCCGAGCAAACCCGACAGGGCCCGAGCAAACCTGACAGGGCTCGATGGAGCCCGACAGGGCCCGAGGAAACCCGACAGGGCTCGACGGAGCCCGACAGGGCCCGAGCAAACCCGACAGGGCCCGACGGAGCCTGACAGGGCCCGAGCAAAGCCGACAGGGCCCGACGGAGCCCGACAGGGCCCGAGCAAAGCCGACAGGGCCTGAGCAAATCCGACAAGGCCCGACGGAGCCCGACAGGGCCCAAGCAAACCCGACAGGGCCCGAGCAAACCCGACAGGGCCCGACGGAGCCCGACAGGGGCCGAGCAAACCCGACAGGGCCCGACGGAGCCTGACAGGGCCCGAGCAAACCCGACAGGGCCCGACGGAGCCTGACAGGGCCCGAGCAAACCCAACAGGGCCCGACAAGGCCCGACAGGGCCCGAGCAAACCTGACAGGGCTCGATGGAGCCCGACAGGGCCCGAGCAAACCCGACAGGGCCCGAGGGATCGTGACAGGGCCCAAGCAAACCCGACAGGGCCCGAGCAAACCTGACAGGGCTCGATGGAGCCCGACAGGGCCCGAGCAAACCCGACAGGGCCCGAGGGATCCTGACAGGGCCCGAGCAAACCCGACAGGGCCCGAGGAAATCCAACAGGGCCCGACGGAGCCTGACAGGGCCCGAGCAAACCCGACAGGGCCCGAGCAAACCCGACAGGGCCCGACGGAGCCCGACAGGGCCCGAGGAAACCAGACAGGGCCCGACAGAGCCCCACAGGGCCCGAGCAAACCCGACAGGGCCCGAGCAAACGCGACAGGGTTCGACAAAGCCTGACAGGGCTCGATGGAGCCCGACAGGGCCCGAGCAAACCCGACAGGGCCCGAGGGATCCTGACAGGGCCCGAAGAAACCCGACAGGGCCCGACGGAGCCTGACAGAACCCGAGCAAACCCGACAGGGCTCGACGGAGCCCGACAGGGCCCGAGCAAACCCGACAGGGCCCGAGCAAACCTGACAGGGCTCGATGGAGCCTGACAGGGCCCGAGGAAACCCGACAGGGCGCGAGGGAGCCTGACAGGGCCCGAGCAAACCCGACAGGGCTCGACGGAGCCCGACAGGGCCCGAGCAAACCCGACAGGCCCTGAGCAAATCCGACAAGGCCCGACGGAGCCCGACAGGGCCCGAGCAAACCCGACAGGGCCCGACGGAACTCGACAGAGCCCGAGCAAACCCAACAGGGCCCGACAAGGCCCGACAGGGCCCGAGCAAACCTGACAGGACATGACAAAGCCTGACAGGGCCCGACGGAGCCCGACAGGGCCCGAGCAAACCCGACAGGGCCCGACGGAGCCACACAGGGTCCGAGCAAACCTGACAGGGGTCGACGGAGCCTGACAGGGCCTGAGCAAACCCGACAGGACCCGACAAAGCCTGACAGGGTTCGATGGAGCCCGACAGGGCCCAAGAAAATCCGACAGGGCCCGAGCAAACCGGACAGGTCTCGACGGAGCCCGACAGGGCCCTAGCAAACCCGACAGGGCCCGACGGATCCTGACAGGGCCCGAGCAAACCCGACAGGGCCTGACGGAGCCCGACAGGGCCCGAGGAAACCCGACAGGGCCCGACGGAGCCCGAGAGGGCCTGAGCAAACCCGACAGGGCCCGAGTAAACCTACACAGGGCTTGTCAAAGCCTGACAGGGCCCGAGTAAAAACGACAGGGCCCGAGCAAACCCAACAAAGCTCGACGGAGCCCGACGGAGCCCGACAGGGCTCGATGGAGTCCGACAGGGCCCGAGGAAACCCGACAGGGCCCGACGGAACCCGACAGGGCCCGAGCAAACCCGACGGGGCCCGAGGAAATCCGACAGGGCCCGACGGAGCCTGACAGGGCCCGAACAAACCCGACAGGGCTCGACGGAGCCCGACAGGGCCCGAGCACACTCGACAGGGTCCGACGAAGCCTGACAGGGCTTCAGCAAACCCGACAGGGCCCGAGCAAATCCGACAGGGCCCGACGGAGCCCGACAGGGCCCGAGGAAACCAGACAGGGCCCGACAGAGCCCGACAGGGCCCGAGCAAACCCGACAGGGCCCGAGCAAACGCGACAGGGTTCGACAAAGCCTGACAGGGCTTGATGGAGCCTGACAGGGCCTGAGCAAACCCGACAGGGCCCGACGGATCCTGACAGGGCCCGAGCAAATCTGACAGGGCCCGACAGAGCCCGACAGGGCACGACGGAGCCCGACAGGGCCTGACGGAGCCTGAACAGGGCCCGAGCGAACCTGACAGGGCTTGACGGAGCCCGACAGGAGGCGGGCAAACCCGACAGGGCCCGAGCAAACCCGACAGGGCCCGAGCAAACCTGACAGGGCTCGATGGAGCTCGACAGGGCCCGAGGAAACCCGAAAGAGCCCGACGGAGCCTGACAGGGCTCGATGGAGCCCGACAGGGCCCGAGGAAACCCGACAGGGCTCGACGGAGCCCGACAGGGCCCGAGCAAACCTGACAGGGCCTGACAAAGCCTGACAGGGCCCGACGGAGCCCGACAGGGCCCGAGCAAACCCGAAAGAGCCCGACAAAGCCTGACAGGGCCCGACGGAGCCCGACAGGGCCTGAGCAAACCCGAAAGAGCCCGACGGAGCCTGACAGGGCTCGATGGAGCCCGACAGGGCCCGAGGAAACCCGACAGGGCTCGATGGAGCCCGACAGGGCCCGAGCAAATCTGACAGGACCTGACAAAGCCTGACAGGGCCCGACGGAGCCCGACAGGGCCCGAGCAAACCCGACAGGGCCCGACGGAGCCTGACAGGGCCCGAGCAAAGCCGACAGGGCCCGACGGAGCCCGACAGGGCCCGAGGAAAGCCGACAGGGCCTGAGCAAATCCGACAAGGCCCGACGGAGCCCGACAGGGCCCAAGCAAACCCGACAGGGCCCGAGCAAACCCGACAGGGCCCGACGGAGCCCGACAGGGGCCGAGCAAACCCGACAGGGCCCGACGGAGCCTGACAGGGCCCGAGCAAACCCGACAGGGCCCGACAGAGCCTGACAGGGCCCGAGCAAACCCAACAGGGCCCGACAAGGCCCGACAGGGCCCGAGCAAACCTGACAGGGCTCGATGGAGCCCGACAGGGCCCGAGCAAACCCGACAGGGCCTGACGGAGCCCGACAGGGCCCGAGCAAACCCGACAGGGACCGATGGAGCCCGACAGGGCCCAAGCAAACCCGACAGGGCCCGAGCAAACCTGACAGGGCTCGATGGAGCCCGACAGGGCCCGAGCAAACCCGACAGGGCCCGAGGGATCCTGACAGGGCCCGAGCAAACCCGACAGGGCCCAAGGAAATCCGACAGGGCCCGACGGAGCCTGACAGGGCCCGAGCAAACCCGACAGGGCCCGAGCAAACCCGACAGGGCCCGACGGAGCCCGACAGGGCCCGAGCAAACCCGACAGGGCCCGAGCAAACGCGACAGGGTTCGACAAATCCTGACAGGGCTCGATGGAGCCCGACAGGGCCCGAGCAAACCCGACAGGGCCCGAGGGATCCTGACAGGGCCCGAAGAAACCCGACAGGGCCCGACGGAGCCTGACAGGGCCCGAGCAAACCCGACAGGGCTCGACGGAGCCCGACAGGGCCCGAGCAAACCCGACAGGGCCCGAGCAAACCTGACAGGGCTCGATGGAGCCTGACAGGGCCCGAGGAAACCCGACAGGGCGCGAGGGAGCCTGACAGGGCCCGAGCAAACCCGACAGGGCTCGACGGAGCCCGACAGGGCCCGAGCAAACCCGACAGGCCCTGAGCAAATCCGACAAGGCCCGACGGAGCCCGACAGGGCCCGAGCAAACCCGACAGGGCCCGACGGAACTCGACAGAGACCGAGCAAACCCAAAAGGGCCCGACAAGGCCCGACAGGGCCTGAGCAAACCTGACAGGACATGACAAAGCCTGACAGGGCCCGACGGAGCCCGACAGGGCCCGAGCAAACCTGACAGGGCCCGACGGAGCCCCACAGGGCCCGAGCAAACCTGACAGGGGTCGACGGAGCCTGACAGGGCCTGAGCAAACCCGACAGGACCCGACAAAGCCTGACAGGGTTCGATGGAGCCCGACAGGGCCCAAGAAAATCCGACAGGGCCCGAGCAAACCGGACAGGTCTCGACGGAGCCCGACAGGGCCCTAGCAAACCCGACAGGGCCCGACGGATCCTGACAGGGCCCGAGCAAACCCGACAGGGCCTGACGGAGCCCGACAGGGCCCGAGGAAACCCGACAGGGCCCGACGGAGCCCGAGAGGGCCTGAGCAAACCCGACAGGGCCCGAGTAAACCTGACAGGGCTTGTCAAAGCCTGTCAGGGCCCGAGTAAAAACGACAGGGCCCGAGCAAACCCAACAAAGCTCGACGGAGCCCGACGGAGCCCGACAGGGCTCGATGGAGTCCGACAGGGCCCGAGGAAACCCGACAGGGCCTGACGGAACCCGACAGGGCCCGAGCAAACCCGACGGGGCCCGAGGAAATCCGACAGGGCCCGACGGAGCCTGACAGGGCCCGAACAAACCCGACAGGGCTCGACGGAGCCCGACAGGGCCCGAGCACACTCGACAGGGTCCGACGAAGCCTGACAGGGCTTCAGCAAACCCGACAGGGCCCGAGCAAATCCGACAGGGCCCGACGGAGCCCGACAGGGCCCGAGGAAACCAGACAGGGCCCGACAGAGCCCGACAGGGCCCGAGCAAACCCGACAGGGCCCGAGCAAACCCGACAGGGCCCGAGCAAACGCGACAGGGTTCGACAAAGCCTGACAGGGCTTGATGGAGCCTGACAGGGCCTGAGCAAACCCGACAGGGCCCGACGGATCCTGACAGGGCCCGAGCAAATCTGACAGGGCCCGACAGAGCCCGACAGGGCACGACGGAGCCCGACAGGGCCTGACGGAGCCTGAACAGGGCCCGAGCAAACCCGACAGGGCCCGAGCGAACCTGACAGGGCTTGACGGAGCCCGACAGGACGCGGGCAAACCCGACAGGGCCCGAGCAAACCCGACAGGGCCCGAGCAAACCTGACAGGGCTCGATGGAGCCCGACAGGGCCCGAGGAAACCCGACAGGGTGCGACGGAGCCTGACAGGGCCCGAGCAAACCCGACAGGGTGCGACGGAGCCTGACAGGGCCCAAGCAAACCCGACAGGGCCCGACGGAGCCTGACAGGGCCCGAGCAAACCCGACAGGGCCTGACGGAGCCTGACAGGGCCTGAGCGAACCCGACAGGGCTCGACGGAGCCTGACAGGGCCTGAGCAAACCCGACAGGGCCCGAGCAAACCTGACAGGGCCCGACGGAGCCCAACAGGGCCCGAGCAAACCCAACAGGGCCCGACGGAGCCCCACAGGGCCCGAGCAAACCTGACAGGGGTCGACGGAGCCCGACAGGGCCCGAGCAAACCTGACAGGGCCCGACGGAGCCCAACAGGGCCCGAGCAAACCCGACAGGGCCCGAGCAAACCTGACAGGGCTCGATGGAGCCCGACAGGGCCCGAGGAAACCCGACAGGGCTCGACGGAGCCCGACAGGGCCCGAGCAAACCCGACAGGGCCCGACGGAGCCTGACAGGGCCCGAGCAAAGCCGACAGGGCCCGACGGAGCCCGACAGGGCCCGAGCAAAGCCGACAGGGCCTGAGCAAACCCGACAGGGCCCGACGGAGCCCGACAGGGGCCGAGCAAACCCGACAGGGCCCGACGGAGCCTGACAGGGCCCGAGCAAACCCGACAGGGCCCGACGGAGCCTGACAGGGCCCGAGCAAACCCAACAGGGCCCGACAAGGCCCGACAGGGCCCGAGCAAACCTGACAGGGCTCGATGGAGCCCGACAGGGCCCGAGCAAACCCGACAGGGCCCGAGGGATCGTGACAGGGCCCGAGCAAACCCGACAGGGCCTGACGGAGCCCGACAGGGCCCGAGCAAACCCGACAGGGACCGACGGAGCCCGACAGGGCCCAAGCAAACCCGACAGGGCCCGAGCAAACCTGACAGGGCTCGATGGAGCCCGACAGGGCCCGAGCAAACCCGACAGGGCCCGAGGGATCCTGACAGGGCCCGAGCAAACCCGACAGGGCCCGAGGAAATCCAACAGGGCCCGACGGAGCCCGACAGGGCCCGAGGAAACCAGACAGGGCCCGACAGAGCCCCACAGGGCCCGAGCAAACCCGACAGGGCCCGAGCAAACGCGACAGGGTTCGACAAAGCCTGACAGGGCTCGATGGAGCCCGACAGGGCCCGAGCAAACCCGACAGGGCCCGAGGGATCCTGACAGGGCCCGAAGAAACCCGACAGGGCCCGACGGAGCCTGACAGGGCCCGAGCAAACCCGACAGGGCTCGACGGAGCCCGACAGGGCCCGAGCAAACCCGACAGGGCCCGAGCAAACCTGACAGGGCTCGATGGAGCCTGACAGGGCCCGAGGAAACCCGACAGGGCGCGAGGGAGCCTGACAGGGCCCGAGCAAACCCAACAGGGCTCGACGGAGCCCGACAGGGCCCGAGCACACTCGACAGGGTCCGACGAAGCCTGACAGGGCTTCAGCAAACTTGACAGGGCTCGAGCAAATCCGACAGGGCCCGACGGAGCCCGACAGGGCCCGAGGAAACCAGACAGGGCCCGACAGAGCCCGACAGGGCCCGAGCAAACCCGACAGGGCCCGAGCAAACGCGACAGGGTTCGACAAAGCCTGACAGGGCTTGATGGAGCCTGACAGGGCCTGAGCAAACCCGACAGGGCCCGACGGATCCTGACAGGGCCCGAGCAAATCTGACAGGGCCCGACAGAGCCCGACAGGGCACGACGGAGCCCGACAGGGCCTGACGGAGCCTGAACAGGGCCCGAGCGAACCTGACAGGGCTTGACGGAGCCCGACAGGACGCGGGCAAACCCGACAGGGCCCGAGCAAACCCGACAGGGCCCGAGCAAACCTGACAGGGCTCGATGGAGCCCGACAGGGCCCGAGGAAACCCGAAAGAGCCCGACGGAGCCTGACAGGGCTCGATGGAGCCCGACAGGGCCCGAGGAAACCCGACAGGGCCCGAGGGATCCTGACAGGGCCCGAGGAAACCCGACAGGGCGCGAGGGATCCTGACAGGGCCCGAGGAAACCCGACAGGGCCCGAGGGATCCTGACAGGGCCCGAGCAAACCCGACAGGGCTCGACGGAGCCCGACAGGGCCCGAGCAAACCCGACAGGGCGCGAGGGAGCCTGACAGGGCCCGAGCAAACCCAACAGGGCTCGACGGAGCCCGACAGGGCCCGAGCACACTCGACAGGGTCCGACGAAGCCTGACAGGGCTTCAGCAAACTTGACAGGGCTCGAGCAAATCCGACAGGGCCCGACGGAGCCCGACAGGGCCCGAGGAAACCAGACAGGGCCCGACAGAGCCCGACAGGGCCCGAGCAAACCCGACAGGGCCCGAGCAAACGCGACAGGGTTCGACAAAGCCTGACAGGGCTTGATGGAGCCTGACAGGGCCTGAGCAAACCCGACAGGGCCCGACGGATCCTGACAGGGCCCGAGCAAATCTGACAGGGCCCGACAGAGCCCGACAGGGCACGACGGAGCCCGACAGGGCCTGACGGAGCCTGAACAGGGCCCGAGCGAACCTGACAGGGCTTGACGGAGCCCGACAGGACGCGGGCAAACCCGACAGGGCCCGAGCAAACCCGACAGGGCCCGAGCAAACCTGACAGGGCTCGATGGAGCCCGACAGGGCCCGAGGAAACCCGAAAGAGCCCGACGGAGCCTGACAGGGCTCGATGGAGCCCGACAGGGCCCGAGGAAACCCGACAGGGCCCGAGGGATCCTGACAGGGCCCGAGGAAACCCGACAGGGCGCGAGGGATCCTGACAGGGCCCGAGGAAACCCGACAGGGCCCGAGGGATCCTGACAGGGCCCGAGCAAACCCGACAGGGCTCGACGGAGCCCGACAGGGCCCGAGCAAACCCGACAGGGCCCGACAAAACTCGACAGAGACCGAGCAAACCCAAAAGGGCCCGACAAGGCCCGACAGGGCCCAAGCAAACCTGACAGGACATGACAAAGCCTGACAGGGCCCGACGGAGCCCGACAGGGCCCGAGCAAACCCGACAGGGCCCGACGGAGCCCCACAGGGCCCGAGCAAACCTGACAGGGGTCGACGGAGCCTGACAGGGCCTGAGCAAACCCGACAGGACCCGACAAAGCCTGACAGGGTTCGATGGAGCCCGACAGGGCCCAAGAAAATCCGACAGGGCCCGAGCAAACCGGACAGGTCTCGACGGAGCCCGACAGGGCCCTAGCAAACCCGACAGGGCCCGACGGATCCTGACAGGGCCCGAGCAAACCCGACAGGGCCTGACGGAGCCCGACAGGGCCCGAGGAAACCCGACAGGGCCCGACGGAGCCCGAGAGGGCCTGAGCAAACCCGACAGGGCCCGAGTAAACCTGACAGGGCTTGTCAAAGCCTGACAGGGCCCGAGTAAAAACGACAGGGCCCGAGCAAACCCAACAAAGCTCGACGGAGCCCGACGGAGCCCGACAGGGCTCGATGGAGTCCGACAGGGCCCGAGGAAACCCGACAGGGCCCGACGGAACCCGACAGGGCCCGAGCAAACCCGACAGGGCCCGAGGAAATCCGACAGGGCCCGACGGAGCCTGACAGGGCCCGAGCAAACCCGACAGGGCCCGACGGAGCCTGACAGGGCCCGAGCAAACCCAACAGGGCCCGACAAGGCCCGACAGGGCCCGAGCAAACCTGACAGGGCTCGATGGAGCCCGACAGGGCCCGAGCAAACCCGACAGGGCCCGAGGGATCGTGACAGGGCCCGAGCAAACCCGACAGGGCCTGACGGAGCCCGACAGGGCCCGAGCAAACCCGACAGGGCCCGAGCAAACCCGACAGGGCCCGAGCAAACCCGACAGGGCCCGACGGAGCCCGACAGGGCCTGAGGAAACCAGACAGGGCCCGACAGAGCCCCACAGGGCCCGAGCAAACCCGACAGGGCCCGAGCAAACGCGACAGGGTTCGACAAAGCCTGACAGGGCTCGACAGAGCCCGACAGGGCCGGAGCAAACCCGACAGGGCCCGAGGGATCCTGACAGGGCCCGAAGAAACCCGACAGGGCCCGACGGAGCCTGACAGGGCCCGAACAAACCCGACAGGGCTCGACGGAGCCCGACAGGGCCCGAGCAAACCCGACAGGGCCCGAGCAAACCTGACAGGGCTCGATGGAGCCTGACAGGGCCCGAGGAAACCCGACAGGGCGCGAGGGAGCCTGACAGGGCCCGAGCAAACCCGACAGGGCTCGACGGAGCCTGACAGGGCCCGAGCAAACCCGACAGGGCCCGACGGATCCTGACAGGGCCCGAGCAAACCCGACAGGGCCTGACGGAGCCCGACAGGGCCCGAGGAAACCCGACAGGGCCCGACGGAGCCCGAGAGGGCCTGAGCAAACCCGACAGGGCCCGAGTAAACCTGACAGGGCTTGTCAAAGCCTGACAGGGCCCGAGTAAAAACGACAGGGCCCGAGCAAACCCAACAAAGCTCGACGGAGCCCGACGGAGCCCGACAGGGCTCGATGGAGTCCGACAGGGCCCGAGGAAACCCGACAGGGCCCGACGGAACCCGACAGGGCCCGAGCAAACCCGACAGGGCCCGAGGAAATCCGACAGGGCCCGACGGAGCCTGACAGGGCCCGAACAAACCCGACAGGGCTCGACGGAGCCCGACAGGGCCCGAGCACACTCGACAGGGTCCGACGAAGCCTGACAGGGCTTCAGCAAACCCGACAGGGCCCGAGCAAATCCGACAGGGCCCGACGGAGCCCGACAGGGCCCGAGGAAACCAGACAGGGCCCGACAGAGCCCGACAGGGCCCGAGCAAACCCGACAGGGCCCGAGCAAACGCGACAGGGTTCGACAAAGCCTGACAGGGCTTGATGGAGCCTGACAGGGCCTGAGCAAACCCGACAGGGCCCGACGGATCCTGACAGGGCCCGAGCAAATCTGACAGGGCCCGACAGAGCCCGACAGGGCACGACGGAGCCCGACAGGGCCTGACGGAGCCTGAACAGGGCCCGAGCAAACCCGACAGGGCCCGAGCGAACCTGACAGGGCTTGACGGAGCCCGACAGGACGCGGGCAAACCCGACAGGGCCCGAGCAAACCCGACAGGGCCCGAGCAAACCTGACAGGGCTCGATGGAGCCCGACAGGGCCCGAGGAAACCCAACAGGGCGCGACGGAGCCTGACAGGGCCCGAGCAAACCCGACAGGGCTCGACGGAGCCCGACAGGGCCCGAGCAAACCCGACAGGGCCTGAGCAAATCCGACAAGGCCCGACGGATCCCGACAGGGCCCAAGAAAACCCTACAGGGCCCAAGCAAACCCGACAGGGCCCGACGGAGCCTGACAGGGCCCGAGCAAACCCGACAGGGCCTGACGGAGCCTGACAGGGCCTGAGCAAACCCGACAGGGCTCGACGGAGCCTGACAGGGCCTGAGCAAACCCGACAGGGCCCGAGCAAACCTGACAGGGCCCGACGGAGCCCAACAGGGCCCGAGCAAACCCAACAGGGCCCGACGGAGCCCCACAGGGCCCGAGCAAACCTGACAGGGGTCGACGGAGCCCGACAGGGCCCGAGCAAACCTGACAGGGCCCTACGGAGCCCAACAGGGCCCGAGCAAACCCGACAGGGCCCGAGCAAACCTGACAGGGCTCGATGGAGCCCGACAGGGCCCGAGGAAACCCGACAGGGCTCGACGGAGCCCGACAGGGCCCGAGCAAACCCGACAGGGCCCGACGGAGCCTGACAGGGCCCGAGCAAAGCCGACAGGGCCCGACGGAGCCCGACAGGGCCCGAGCAAAGCCGACAGGGCCTGAGCAAATCCGACAAGGTCCGACGGAGCCCGACAGGGCCCAAGCAAACCCGACAGGGCCCGAGCAAACCCGACAGGGCCCGACGGAGCCCGACAGGGGCCGAGCAAACCCGACAGGGCCCGACGGAGCCTGACAGGGCCCGAGCAAACCCGACAGGGCCCGACGGAGCCTGACAGGGCCCGAGCAAACCCAACAGGGCCCGACAAGGCCCGACAGGGCCCGAGCAAACCTGACAGGGCTCGATGGAGCCCGACAGGGCCCGAGCAAACCCGACAGGGCCCGAGGGATCGTGACAGGGCCCGAGCAAACCCGACAGGGCCTGACGGAGCCCGACAGGGCCCGAGCAAACCCGACAGGGACCGACGGAGCCCGACAGGGCCCAAGCAAACCCGACAGGGCCCGAGCAAACCTGACAGGGCTCGATGGAGCCCGACAGGGCCCGAGCAAACCCGACAGGGCCCGAGGGATCCTGACAGGGCCCGAGCAAACCCGACAGGGCCCGAGGAAATCCAACAGGGCCCGACGGAGCCTGACAGGGCCCGAGCAAACCCGACAGGGCCCGAGCAAACCCGACAGGGCCCGACGGAGCCCGACAGGGCCCGAGGAAACCAGACAGGGCCCGACAGAGCCCGACAGGGCCCGAGCAAACCCGACAGGGCCCGAGCAAACGCGACAGGGTTCGACAAAGCCTGACAGGGCTCGATGGAGCCCGACAGGGCCCGAGCAAACCCGACAGGGCCCGAGGGATCCTGACAGGGCCCGAAGAAACCCGACAGGGCCCGACGGAGCCTGACAGGGCCCGAGCAAACCCGACAGGGCTCGACGGAGCCCGACAGGGCCCGAGCAAACCCGACAGGGCCCGAGCAAACCTGACAGGGCTCGATGGAGCCTGACAGGGCCCGAGCAAACCCAACAGGGCCCGACAAGGCCCGACAGGGCCCGAGCAAACCTGACAGGACATGACAAAGCCTGACAGGGCCCGACGGAGCCCGACAGGGCCCGAGCAAACCCGACAGGGCCCGACGGAGCCACACAGGGTCCGAGCAAACCTGACAGGGGTCGACGGAGCCTGACAGGGCCTGAGCAAACCCGACAGGACCCGACAAAGCCTGACAGGGTTCGATGGAGCCCGACAGGGCCCAAGAAAATCCGACAGGGCCCGAGCAAACCGGACATGTCTCGACGGAGCCCGACAGGGCCCTAGCAAACCCGACAGGGCCCGTCGGATCCTGACAGGGCCCGAGCAAACCCGACAGGGCCTGACGGAGCCCGACAGGGCCCGAGGAAACCCGACAGGGCCCGACGGAGCCCGAGAGGGCCTGAGCAAACCCGACAGGGCCCGAGTAAACCTACACAGGGCTTGTCAAAGCCTGACAGGGCCCGAGTAAAAACGACAGGGCCCGAGCAAACCCAACAAAGCTCGACGGAGCCCGACGGAGCCCGACAGGGCTCGATGGAGTCCGACAGGGCCCGAGGAAACCCGACAGGGCCCGACGGAACCCGACAGGGCCCGAGCAAACCCGACGGGGCCCGAGGAAATCCGACAGGGCCCGACGGAGCCTGACAGGGCCCGAACAAACCCGACAGGGCTCGACGGAGCCCGACAGAGCCCGAGCAAACCTGACAGGACCTGACAAAGCCTGACAGGGCCCGACGGAGCCCGACAGGGCCCGAGCAAACCCGAAAGAGCCCGACAAAGCCTGACAGGGCTCGACGGAGCCCGACAGGGCTTGAGCAAACCCGACAGGCCCTGAGCAAATCCGACAAGGCCCGACGGAGCCCGACAGGGCCCGAGCAAACCCGACAGGGCCCGAGCAAACCCAACAGGGCCCGACAAGGCCCGACAGGGCCCGAGCAAACCTGACAGGACATGACAAAGCCTGACAGGGCCCGACGGAGCCCGACAAGGCCCGAGCACACCCGACAGGGCCCGACGGAGCCACACAGGGTCCGAGCAAACCTGACAGGGGTCGACGGAGCCTGACAGGGCCTGAGCAAACCCGACAGGACCCGACAAAGCCTGACAGGGTTCGATGGAGCCCGACAGGGCCCAAGAAAATCCGACAGGGCCCGAGCAAACCGGACATGTCTCGACGGAGCCCGACAGGGCCCTAGCAAACCCGACAGGGCCCGACGGATCCTGACAGGGCCCGAGCAAACCCGACAGGGCCTGACGGAGCCCGACAGGGCCCGAGGAAACCCGACAGGGCCCGACGGAGCCCGAGAGGGCCTGAGCAAACCCGACAGGGCCCGAGTAAACCTACACAGGGCTTGTCAAAGCCTGACAGGGCCCGAGTAAAAACGACAGGGCCCGAGCAAACCCAACAAAGCTCGACGGAGCCCGACGGAGCCCGACAGGGCTCGATGGAGTCCGACAGGGCCCGAGGAAACCCGACAGGGCCCGACGGAACCCGACAGGGCCCGAGCAAACCCGACGGGGCCCGAGGAAATCCGACAGGGCCCGACGGAGCCTGACAGGGCCCGAACAAACCCGACAGGGCTCGACGGAGCCCGACAGGGCCCGAGCACACTCGACAGGGTCCGACGAAGCCTGACAGGGCTTCAGCAAACCCGACAGGGCCCGAGCAAATCCGACAGGGCCCGACGGAGCCCGACAGGGCCCGAGGAAACCAGACAGGGCCCGACAGAGCCCGACAGGGCCCGAGCAAACCCGACAGGGCCCGAGCAAACGCGACAGGGTTCGACAAAGCCTGACAGGGCTTGATGGAGCCTGACAGGGCCTGAGCAAACCCGACAGGGCCCGACGGATCCTGACAGGGCCCGAGCAAATCTGACAGGGCCCGACAGAGCCCGACAGGGCACGACGGAGCCCGACAGGGCCTGACGGAGCCTGAACAGGGCCCGAGCGAACCTGACAGGGCTTGACGGAGCCCGACAGGACGCGGGAAAACCCGACAGGGCCCGAGCAAACCCGACAGGGCCCGAGCAAACCTGACAGGGCTCGATGGAGCCCGACAGGGCCCGAGGAAACCCGAAAGAGCCCGACGGAGCCTGACAGGGCTCGATGGAGCCCGACAGGGCCCGAGGAAACCCGACAGGGCTCGACGGAGCTCGACAGGGCCCGAGCAAACCTGACAGGACCTGACAAAGCCTGACAGGGCCCGACGGAGCCCGACAGGGCCCGAGCAAACCCGAAAGAGCCCGACAAAGCCTGACAGGGCCCGACGGAGCCCGACAGGGCCTGAGCAAACCCGAAAGAGCCCGACGGAGCCTGACAGGGCTCGATGGAGCCCGACAGGGCCCGAGGAAACCCGACAGGGCTCGACGGAGCCCGACAGGGCCCGAGCAAACCTGACAGGACCTGACAAAGCCTGACAGGGCCCGACGGAGCCCGACAGGGCCCGAGCAAACCCGACAGGGCTCGACGGAGCCCGACAGGGCCCGAGCAAACCCGACAGGCCCTGAGCAAATCCGACAAGGCCCGACGGAGCCCGACAGGGCCCGAGCAAACCCGACAGGGCCCGACGGAACTCGACAGAGACCGAGCAAACCCAAAAGGGCCCGACAAGGCCCGACAGGGCCCGAGCAAACCTGACAGGACATGACAAAGCCTGACAGGGCCCGACAGAGCCCGACAGGGCCCGAGCAAACCTGACAGGGCCCGACGGAGCCCCACAGGGCCCGAGCAAACCTGACAGGGGTCGACGGAGCCTGACAGGGCCTGAGCAAACCCGACAGGACCCGACAAAGCCTGACAGGGTTCGATGGAGCCCGACAGGGCCCAAGAAAATCCGACAGGGCCCGAGCAAACCGGACAGGTCTCGACGGAGCCCGACAGGGCCCGAGCAAACCCGACAGGGCCCGACGGAGCCTGACAGGGCCCGAGCAAAGCCGACAGGGCCCGACGGAGCCCGACAGGGCCCGAGCAAAGCCGACAGGGCCTGAGCAAATCCGACAAGGCCCGACGGAGCCCGACAGGGCCCAAGCAAACCCGACAGGGCCCGAGCAAACCCGACAGGGCCCGACGGAGCCCGACAGGGGCCGAGCAAACCCGACAGGGCCCGACGGAGCCTGACAGGGCCCGAGCAAACCCGACAGGGCCCGACAGAGCCTGACAGGGCCCGAGCAAACCCAACAGGGCCCGACAAGGCCCGACAGGGCCCGAGCAAACCTGACAGGGCTCGATGGAGCCCGACAGACCCGAGCAAACCCGACAGGGCCTGACGGAGCCCGACAGGGCCCGAGCAAACCCGACAGGGCCTGACGGAGCCCGACAGGGCCCAAGCAAACCCGACAGGGCCCGAGCAAACCTGACAGGGCTCGATGGAGCCCGACAGGGCCCGAGCAAACCCGACAGGGCCCGAGGGATCCTGACAGGGCCCGAGCAAACCCGACAGGGCCCAAGGAAATCCGACAGGGCCCGACGGAGCCTGACAGGGCCCGAGCAAACCCGACAGGGCCCGAGCAAACCCGACAGGGCCCGACGGAGCCCGACAGGGCCCGAGGAAACCAGACAGGGCCCGACAGAGCCCCACAGGGCCCGAGCAAACCCGACAGGGCCCGAGCAAACGCGACAGGGTTCGACAAATCCTGACAGGGCTCGATGGAGCCCGACAGGGCCCGAGCAAACCTGACAGGGCCCGAGGGATCCTGACAGGGCCCGAAGAAACCCGACAGGGCCCGACGGAGCCTGACAGGGCCCGAGCAAACCCGACAGGGCTCGACGGAGCCCGACAGGGCCCGAGCAAACCCGACAGGGCCCGAGCAAACCTGACAGGGCTCGATGGAGCCTGACAGGGCCCGAGGAAACCCGACAGGGCGCGAGGGAGCCTGACAGGGCCCGAGCAAACCCGACAGGGCTCGACGGAGCCCGACAGGGCCCGAGCAAACCCGACAGGCCCTGAGCAAATCCGACAAGGCCCGACGGAGCCCGACAGGGCCCGAGCAAACCCGACAGGGCCCGACGGAACTCGACAGAGACCGAGCAAACCCAAAAGGGCCCGACAAGGCCCGACAGGGCCCGAGCAAACCTGACAGGACATGACAAAGCCTGACAGGGCCCGACGGAGCCCGACAGGGCCCGAGCAAACCTGACAGGGCCCGACGGAGCCCCACAGGGCCCGAGCAAACCTGACAGGGGTCGACGGAGCCTGACAGGGCCTGAGCAAACCCGACAGGACCCGACAAAGCCTGACAGGGTTCGATGGAGCCCGACAGGGCCCAAGAAAATCCGACAGGGCCCGAGCAAACCGGACAGGTCTCGACGGAGCCCGACAGGGCCCTAGCAAACCCGACAGGGCCCGACGGATCCTGACAGGGCCCGAGCAAACCCGACAGGGCCTGACAGAGCCCGACAGGGCCCGAGGAAACCCGACAGGGCCCGACGGAGCCCGAGAGGGCCTGAGCAAACCCGACAGGGCCCGAGTAAACCTGACAGGGCTTGTCAAAGCCTGACAGGGCCCGAGTAAAAACGACAGGGCCCGAGCAAACCCAACAAAGCTCGACGGAGCCCGACGGAGCCCGACAGGGCTCGATGGAGTCCGACAGGGCCCGAGGAAACCCGACAGGGCCTGACGGAACCCGACAGGGCCCGAGCAAACCCGACGGGGCCCGAGGAAATCCGACAGGGCCCGACGGAGCCTGACAGGGCCCGAACAAACCCGACAGGGCTCGACGGAGCCCGACAGGGCCCGAGCACACTCGACAGGGTCCGACGAAGCCTGACAGGGCTTCAGCAAACCCAACAGGGCCCGAGCAAATCCGACAGGGCCCGACGGAGCCCGACAGGGCCCGAGGAAACCAGACAGGGCCCGACAGAGCCCGACAGGGCCCGAGCAAACCCGACAGGGCCCGAGCAAACGCGACAGGGTTCGACAAAGCCTGACAGGGCTTGATGGAGCCTGACAGGGCCTGAGCAAACCCGACAGGGCCCGACGGATCCTGACAGGGCCCGAGCAAATCTGACAGGGCCCGACAGAGCCCGACAGGGCCCGACGGAGCCCGACAGGGCCTGACGGAGCCTGAACAGGGCCCGAGCAAACCCGACAGGGCCCGAGCGAACCTGACAGGGCTTGACGGAGCCCGACAGGACGCGGGCAAACCCGACAGGGCCCGAGCAAACCCGATAGGGCCCGAGCAAACCTGACAGGGCTCGATGGAGCCCGACAGGGCCCGAGGAAACCCGACAGGGTGCGACGGAGCCTGACAGGGCCCGAGCAAACCCGACAGGGCTCGACGGAGCCCGACAGGGCCCGAGCAAACCCGACAGGCCCTGAGCAAATCCGACAAGGCCCGACGGAGCCCGACAGGGCCCGAGCAAACCCGACAGGGCCCGACGGAACTCGACAGAGACCGAGCAAACCCAAAAGGGCCCGACAAGGCCCGACAGGGCCCGAGCAAACCTGACAGGACATGACAAAGCCTGACAGGGCCCGACGGAGCCCGACAGGGCCCGAGCAAACCTGACAGGGCCCGACGGAGCCCCACAGGGCCCGAGCAAACCTGACAGGGCCCGACAAAGCCTGACAGGGTTCGATGGAGCCCGACAGGGCCCAAGAAAATCCGACAGGGCCCGAGCAAACCGGACAGGTCTCGACGGAGCCCGACAGGGCCCGAGCAAACCCGACAGGGCCCGACGGAGCCTGACAGGGCCCGAGCAAAGCCGACAGGGCCCGACGGAGCCCGACAGGGCCCGAGCAAACCCGACAGGGCCCGAGCAAACCCGACAGGGCCCGACGGAGCCCGACAGGGGCCGAGCAAACCCGACAGGGCCCGACGGAGCCTGACAGGGCCCGAGCAAACCCGACAGGGCCCGACAGAGCCTGACAGGGCCCGAGCAAACCCAACAGGGCCCGACAAGGCCCGACAGGGCCCGAGCAAACCCAACAGGGCCCGACAAGGCCCGACAGGGCCCGAGCAAACCCGACAGGGCCCGAGGGATCCTGACAGGGCCCGAAGAAACCCGACAGGGCCCGACGGAGCCTGACAGGGCCCGAGCAAACCCGACAGGGCTCGACGGAGCCCGACAGGGCCCGAGCAAACCCGACAGGGCCCGAGCAAACCTGACAGGGCTCGATGGAGCCTGACAGGGCCCGAGGAAACCCGACAGGGCGCGAGGGAGCCTGACAGGGCCCGAGCAAACCCGACAGGGCTCGACGGAGCCCGACAGGGCCCGAGCAAACCCGACAGGCCCTGAGCAAATCCGACAAGGCCCGACGGAGCCCGACAGGGCCCGAGCAAACCCGACAGGGCCCGACGGAACTCGACAGAGACCGAGCAAACCCAAAAGGGCCCGACAAGGCCCGACAGGGCCCGAGCAAACCTGACAGGACATGACAAAGCCTGACAGGGCCCGACAGAGCCCGACAGGGCCCGAGCAAACCTGACAGGGCCCGACGGAGCCCCACAGGGCCCGAGCAAACCTGACAGGGGTCGACGGAGCCTGACAGGGCCTGAGCAAACCCGACAGGACCCGACAAAGCCTGACAGGGTTCGATGGAGCCCGACAGGGCCCAAGAAAATCCGACAGGGCCCGAGCAAACCGGACAGGTCTCGACGGAGCCCGACAGGGCCCGAGCAAACCCGACAGGGCCCGACGGAGCCTGACAGGGCCCGAGCAAAGCCGACAGGGCCCGACGGAGCCCGACAGGGCCCGAGCAAAGCCGACAGGGCCTGAGCAAATCCGACAAGGCCCGACGGAGCCCGACAGGGCCCAAGCAAACCCGACAGGGCCCGAGCAAACCCGACAGGGCCCGACGGAGCCCGACAGGGGCCGAGCAAACCCGACAGGGCCCGACGGAGCCTGACAGGGCCCGAGCAAACCCGACAGGGCCCGACAGAGCCTGACAGGGCCCGAGCAAACCCAACAGGGCCCGACAAGGCCCGACAGGGCCCGAGCAAACCTGACAGGGCTCGATGGAGCCCGACAGACCCGAGCAAACCCGACAGGGCCTGACGGAGCCCGACAGGGCCCGAGCAAACCCGACAGGGCCTGACGGAGCCCGACAGGGCCCAAGCAAACCCGACAGGGCCCGAGCAAACCTGACAGGGCTCGATGGAGCCCGACAGGGCCCGAGCAAACCCGACAGGGCCCGAGGGATCCTGACAGGGCCCGAGCAAACCCGACAGGGCCCAAGGAAATCCGACAGGGCCCGACGGAGCCTGACAGGGCCCGAGCAAACCCGACAGGGCCCGAGCAAACCCGACAGGGCCCGACGGAGCCCGACAGGGCCCGAGGAAACCAGACAGGGCCCGACAGAGCCCCACAGGGCCCGAGCAAACCCGACAGGGCCCGAGCAAACGCGACAGGGTTCGACAAATCCTGACAGGGCTCGATGGAGCCCGACAGGGCCCGAGCAAACCTGACAGGGCCCGAGGGATCCTGACAGGGCCCGAAGAAACCCGACAGGGCCCGACGGAGCCTGACAGGGCCCGAGCAAACCCGACAGGGCTCGACGGAGCCCGACAGGGCCCGAGCAAACCCGACAGGGCCCGAGCAAACCTGACAGGGCTCGATGGAGCCTGACAGGGCCCGAGGAAACCCGACAGGGCGCGAGGGAGCCTGACAGGGCCCGAGCAAACCCGACAGGGCTCGACGGAGCCCGACAGGGCCCGAGCAAACCCGACAGGCCCTGAGCAAATCCGACAAGGCCCGACGGAGCCCGACAGGGCCCGAGCAAACCCGACAGGGCCCGACGGAACTCGACAGAGACCGAGCAAACCCAAAAGGGCCCGACAAGGCCCGACAGGGCCCGAGCAAACCTGACAGGACATGACAAAGCCTGACAGGGCCCGACGGAGCCCGACAGGGCCCGAGCAAACCTGACAGGGCCCGACGGAGCCCCACAGGGCCCGAGCAAACCTGACAGGGGTCGACGGAGCCTGACAGGGCCTGAGCAAACCCGACAGGACCCGACAAAGCCTGACAGGGTTCGATGGAGCCCGACAGGGCCCAAGAAAATCCGACAGGGCCCGAGCAAACCGGACAGGTCTCGACGGAGCCCGACAGGGCCCTAGCAAACCCGACAGGGCCCGACGGATCCTGACAGGGCCCGAGCAAACCCGACAGGGCCTGACAGAGCCCGACAGGGCCCGAGGAAACCCGACAGGGCCCGACGGAGCCCGAGAGGGCCTGAGCAAACCCGACAGGGCCCGAGTAAACCTGACAGGGCTTGTCAAAGCCTGACAGGGCCCGAGTAAAAACGACAGGGCCCGAGCAAACCCAACAAAGCTCGACGGAGCCCGACGGAGCCCGACAGGGCTCGATGGAGTCCGACAGGGCCCGAGGAAACCCGACAGGGCCTGACGGAACCCGACAGGGCCCGAGCAAACCCGACGGGGCCCGAGGAAATCCGACAGGGCCCGACGGAGCCTGACAGGGCCCGAACAAACCCGACAGGGCTCGACGGAGCCCGACAGGGCCCGAGCACACTCGACAGGGTCCGACGAAGCCTGACAGGGCTTCAGCAAACCCAACAGGGCCCGAGCAAATCCGACAGGGCCCGACGGAGCCCGACAGGGCCCGAGGAAACCAGACAGGGCCCGACAGAGCCCGACAGGGCCCGAGCAAACCCGACAGGGCCCGAGCAAACGCGACAGGGTTCGACAAAGCCTGACAGGGCTTGATGGAGCCTGACAGGGCCTGAGCAAACCCGACAGGGCCCGACGGATCCTGACAGGGCCCGAGCAAATCTGACAGGGCCCGACAGAGCCCGACAGGGCACGACGGAGCCCGACAGGGCCTGACGGAGCCTGAACAGGGCCCGAGCAAACCCGACAGGGCCCGAGCGAACCTGACAGGGCTTGACGGAGCCCGACAGGACGCGGGCAAACCCGACAGGGCCCGAGCAAACCCGATAGGGCCCGAGCAAACCTGACAGGGCTCGATGGAGCCCGACAGGGCCCGAGGAAACCCGACAGGGTGCGACGGAGCCTGACAGGGCCCGAGCAAACCCGACAGGGCTCGACGGAGCCCGACAGGGCCCGAGCAAACCCGACAGGCCCTGAGCAAATCCGACAAGGCCCGACGGAGCCCGACAGGGCCCGAGCAAACCCGACAGGGCCCGACGGAACTCGACAGAGACCGAGCAAACCCAAAAGGGCCCGACAAGGCCCGACAGGGCCCGAGCAAACCTGACAAGACATGACAAAGCCTGACAGGGCCCGACGGAGCCCGACAGGGCCCGAGCAAACCTGACAGGGCCCGACGGAGCCCCACAGGGCCCGAGCAAACCTGACAGGGCCCGACAAAGCCTGACAGGGTTCGATGGAGCCCGACAGGGCCCAAGAAAATCCGACAGGGCCCGAGCAAACCGGACAGGTCTCGACGGAGCCCGACAGGGCCCGAGCAAACCCGACAGGGCCCGACGGAGCCTGACAGGGCCCGAGCAAAGCCGACAGGGCCCGACGGAGCCCGACAGGGCCCGAGCAAACCCGACAGGGCCCGAGCAAACCCGACAGGGCCCGACGGAGCCCGACAGGGGCCGAGCAAACCCGACAGGGCCCGACGGAGCCTGACAGGGCCCGAGCAAACCCGACAGGGCCCGACAGAGCCTGACAGGGCCCGAGCAAACCCAACAGGGCCCGACAAGGCCCGACAGGGCCCGAGCAAACCCAACAGGGCCCGACAAGGCCCGACAGGGCCCGAGCAAACCCGACAGGGCCCGAGGGATCCTGACAGGGCCCGAAGAAACCCGACAGGGCCCGACGGAGCCTGACAGGGCCCGAGCAAACCCGACAGGGCTCGACGGAGCCCGACAGGGCCCGAGCAAACCCGACAGGGCCCGAGCAAACCTGACAGGGCTCGATGGAGCCTGACAGGGCCCGAGGAAACCCGACAGGGCGCGAGGGAGCCTGACAGGGCCCGAGCAAACCCGACAGGGCTCGACGGAGCCCGACAGGGCCCGAGCAAACCCGACAGGCCCTGAGCAAATCCGACAAGGCCCGACGGAGCCCGACAGGGCCCGAGCAAACCCGACAGGGCCCGACGGAACTCGACAGAGACCGAGCAAACCCAAAAGGGCCCGACAAGGCCCGACAGGGCCCGAGCAAACCTGACAGGACATGACAAAGCCTGACAGGGCCCGACGGAGCCCGACAGGGCCCGAGCAAACCGACAGGGCCCGACGGAGCCCCACAGGGCCCGAGCAAACCTGACAGGGGTCGACGGAGCCTGACAGGGCCTGAGCAAACCCGACAGGACCCGACAAAGCCTGACAGGGTTCGATGGAGCCCGACAGGGCCCAAGAAAATCCGACAGGGCCCGAGCAAACCGGACAGGTCTCGACGGAGCCCGACAGGGCCCTAGCAAACCCGACAGGGCCCGACGGATCCTGACAGGGCCCGAGCAAACCCGACAGGGCCTGACAGAGCCCGACAGGGCCCGAGGAAACCCGACAGGGCCCGACGGAGCCCGAGAGGGCCTGAGCAAACCCGACAGGGCCCGAGTAAACCTGACAGGGCTTGTCAAAGCCTGACAGGGCCCGAGTAAAAACGACAGGGCCCGAGCAAACCCAACAAAGCTCGACGGAGCCCGACGGAGCCCGACAGGGCTCGATGGAGTCCGACAGGGCCCGAGGAAACCCGACAGGGCCCGACGGAACCCGACAGGGCCCGAGCAAACCCGACGGGGCCCGAGGAAATCCGACAGGGCCCGACGGAGCCTGACAGGGCCCGAACAAACCCGACAGGGCTCGACGGAGCCCGACAGGGCCCGAGCACACTCGACAGGGTTTGACGAAGTCTGACAGGGCCCGAGCAAACCCGACAGGGCCCGAGCAAATCCGACAGGGCCCGACGGAGCCCGACAGGGCCCGAGGAAACCAGACAGGGCCCGACAGAGCCCGACAGGGCCCGAGCAAACCCGACAGGGCCCGAGCAAACGCGACAGGGTTCGACAAAGCCTGACAGGGCTTGATGGAGCCTGACAGGGCCTGAGCAAACCCGACAGGGCCCGACGGATCCTGACAGGGCCCGAGCAAATCTGACAGGGCCCGACAGAGCCCGACAGGGCACGACGGAGCCCGACAGGGCCTGACGGAGCCTGAACAGGGCCCGAGCAAACCCGACAGGGCCCGAGCGAACCTGACAGGGCTTGACGGAGCCCGACAGGACGCGGGCAAACCCGACAGGGCCCGAGCAAACCCGACAGGGCCCGAGCAAACCTGACAGAGCTCGATGGAGCCCGACAGGGCCCGAGGAAACCCGACAGGGCGCGACGGAGCCTGACAGGGCCCGAGCAAACCCGACAGGGCTCGACGGAGCCCGACAGGGCCCGAGCAAACCCGACAGGGCCTGAGCAAATCCGACAAGGCCCGACGGAGCCCGACAGGGCCCAAGAAAACCCTACAGGGCCCAAGCAAACCCGACAGGGCCCGACGGAGCCTGACAGGGCCCGAGCAAACCCGACAGGGCCTGACGGAGCCTGACAGGGCCTGAGCAAACCCGACAGGGCTCGACGGAGCCTGACAGGGCCTGAGCAAACCCGACAGGGCCCGAGCAAACCTGACAGGGCCCGACGGAGCCCAACAGGGCCCGAGGAAACCCAACAGGGCCCGACGGAGCCCCACAGGGCCCGAGCAAAGCCGACAGGGCCTGAGCAAATCCGACAAGGCCCGACGGAGCCCGACAGGGCCCAAGCAAACCCGACAGGGCCCGAGCAAACCCGACAGGGCCCGACGGAGCCCCACAGGGCCCGAGCAAACCCGACAGGGCCCGACGGAGCCTGACAGGGCCCGAGCAAACCCGACAGGGCCCGACGGAGCCTGACAGGGCCCGAGCAAACCCAACAGGGCCCGACAAGGCCCGACAGGGCCCGAGCAAACCTGACAGGGCTCGATGGAGCCCGACAGGGCCCGAGGAAACCCGACAGGGCTCGACGGAGCCCGACAGGGCCCGAGCAAACCCGACAGGGCCCGACGGAGCCTGACAGGGCCCGAGCAAAGCCGACAGGGCCCGACGGAGCCCGACAGGGCCCGAGCAAAGCCGACAGGGCCTGAGCAAATCCGACAAGGCCCGACGGAGCCCGACAGGGCCCAAGCAAACCCGACAGGGCCCGAGCAAACCCGACAGGGCCCGACGGAGCCTGACAGGGCCCGAGCAAACCCAACAGGGCCCGACAAGGCCCGACAGGGCCCGAGCAAACCTGACAGGGCTCGATAGAGCCCGACAGGGCCCGAGGAAACCCGACAGGGCTCGACGGAGCCCGACAGGGCCCGAGCAAACCCGACAGGGCCCGACGGAGCCTGACAGGGCCCGAGCAAAGCCGACAGGGCCCGACGGAGCCCGACAGGGCCCGAGCAAAGCCGACAGGGCCTGAGCAAATCCGACAAGGCCCGACGGAGCCCGACAGGGCCCAAGCAAACCCGACAGGGCCCGAGCAAACCCGACAGGGCCCGACGGAGCCTGACAGGGGCCGAGCAAACCCGACAGGGCCCGACGGAGCCTGACAGGGCCCGAGCAAACCCGACAGGGCCCGACGGAGCCTGACAGGGCCCGAGCAAACCCAACAGGGCCCGACAAGGCCCGACAGGGCCCGAGCAAACCTGACAGGGCTCGATGGAGCCCGACAGGGCCCGAGCAAACCCGACAGGGCCCGAGGGATCGTGACAGGGCCCGAGCAAACCCGACAGGGCCTGACGGAGCCCGACAGGGCCCGAGCAAACCCGACAGGGCCCGAGCAAACCCGACAGGGCCCGAGCAAACCCGACAGGGCCCGACGGAGCCCGACAGGGCCTGAGGAAACCAGACAGGGCCCGACAGAGCCCCACAGGGCCCGAGCAAACCCGACAGGGCCCGAGCAAACGCGACAGGGTTCGACAAAGCCTGACAGGGCTCGACAGAGCCCGACAGGGCCGGAGCAAACCCGACAGGGCCCGAGGGATCCTGACAGGGCCCGAAGAAACCCGACAGGGCCCGACGGAGCCTGACAGGGCCCGAACAAACCCGACAGGGCTCGACGGAGCCCGACAGGGCCCGAGCAAACCCGACAGGGCCCGAGCAAACCTGACAGGGCTCGATGGAGCCTGACAGGGCCCGAGGAAACCCGACAGGGCGCGAGGGAGCCTGACAGGGCCCGAGCAAACCCGACAGGGCTCGACGGAGCCCGACAGGGCCCGAGCAAACCCGACAGGCCCTGAGCAAATCCGACAAGGCCCGACAGAGCCCGACAGGGCCCGAGCAAACCCGACAGGCCCTGAGCAAACCCAACAGGGCCCGACAAGGCCTGACAGGGCCCGAGCAAACCTGACAGGACATGACAAAGCCTGACAGGGCCCGACGGAGCCCGACAGGGCCCGAGCAAACCCGACAGGGCCCGACGGAGCCCCACAGGGCCCGAGCAAACCTGACAGGGGTCGACGGAGCCTGACAGGGCCTGAGCAAACCCGACAGGACCCGACGAAGCCTGACAGGGTTCGATGGAGCCCGACAGGGCCCAAGAAAATCTGACAGGGCCCGAGCAAACCGGACAGGTCTCGACGGAGCCCGACAGGGCCCTAGGAAACCCGACAGGGCCCGACGGATCCTGACAGGGCCCGAGCAAACCCGACAGGGCCTGACGGAGCCCAACAGGGCCCGAGGAAACCCGACAGGGCCCGACGGAGCCCGAGAGGGCCTGAGCAAACCCGACAGGGCCCGAGTAAACCTACACAGGGCTTGTCAAAGCCTGACAGGGCCCGAGTAAAAACGACAGGGCCCGAGCAAACCCAACAAAGCTCGACGGAGCCCGACGGAGCCCGACAGGGCTCGATGGAGTCCGACAGGGCCTGAGGAAACCCGACAGGGCCCGACGGAACCCGACAGGGCCCGAGCAAACCCGACGGGGCCCGAGGAAATCCGACAGGGCCCGACGGAGCCTGACAGGGCCCGAACAAACCCGACAGGGCTCGACGGAGCCCGACAGGGCCCGAGCACACTCGACAGGGTCCGACGAAGCCTGACAGGGCTTCAGCAAACCCGACAGGGCCCGAGCAAATCCGACAGGGCCCGACGGAGCCCGACAGGGCCCGAGGAAACCAGACAGGGCCCGACAGAGCCCGACAGGGCCCGAGCAAACCCGACAGGGCCCGAGCAAACGCGACAGGGTTCGACAAAGCCTGACAGGGCTTGATGGAGCCTGACAGGGCCTGAGCAAACCCGACAGGGCCCGACGGATCCTGACAGGGCCCGAGCAAATCTGACAGGGCCCGACAGAGCCCGACAGGGCACGACGGAGCCCGACAGGGCCTGACGGAGCCTGAACAGGGCCCGAGCGAACCTGACAGGGCTTGACGGAGCCCGACAGGACGCGGGCAAACCCGACAGGGCCCGAGCAAACCCGACAGGGCCCGAGCAAACCTGACAGGGCTCGATGGAGCCCGACAGGGCCCGAGGAAACCCGACAGGGCTCGACGGAGCCCGACAGGGCCTGAGCAAACCTGACAGGACCTGACAAAGCCTGACAGGGCCCGACGGAGCCCGACAGGGCCCGAGCAAACCCGAAAGAGCCCGACAAAGCCTGACAGGGCCCGACGGAGCCCGACAGGGCCTGAGCAAACCCGAAAGAGCCCGACGGAGCCTGACAGGGCTCGATGGAGCCCGACAGGGCCCGAGGAAACCCGACAGGGCTCGACGGAGCCCGACAGGGCCCGAGCAAACCTGACAGGACCTGACAAAGCCTGACAGGGCCCGACGGAGCCCGACAGGGCCCGAGCAAACCCGAAAGAGCCCGACGGAGCCTGACAGGGCTCGATGGAGCCCGACAGGGCCCGAGGAAACCCGACAGGGCCTGACGGAGCCCGACAGGGCCCGAGCAAACCCGAAAGGGCCCGACGAAGCCTGACAGGGCTCGATGGAGCCCGACAGGGCCCGAGGAAACCCGACAGGGCCCGACGGAGCCTGATAGGGCCCGAGCAAACCCGACAGGGCCCGATGCAGCCCGACAGGGCTCGAGCAAACCCGACAGGGTCCGACGAAGCCTGACAGGGCTTCAGCAAACCCGACAGGGCCCGAGCAAACCCGACAGGGTTCGACGGAGCCCGACAGAGCCCGAGGAAACCAGACAGGGCCCGACGGAGCCCGACAGGGCCCGAGCAAACCCGAAAGGGCCCGACGAAGCCTGAAAGGGCTCGATGGAGCCCGACAGGGCCCGAGGAAACCCGACAGGGCCCGACGGAGCCCGACAGGGCCCGAGCAAACCCGACAGGAACCGATGGAGCCCGACAGGGCTCGAGCAAACCCGACAGGGCCTGAGCAAATCCGACAGGGCCCGACGGAGCCTGACAGGGCTCGATGGAGCCCGACAGGGCCCGAGGAAACCCGACAGGGCCCCACGGAGCCCGATAGGGCCCGAGCAAACCCGACAGGGCCTGATGGAGCCTGACAGGG
This sequence comes from Patagioenas fasciata, assembly GCF_037038585.1. Lineage (NCBI taxonomy): Eukaryota > Metazoa > Chordata > Aves > Columbiformes > Columbidae > Patagioenas > Patagioenas fasciata. Next base: position 4,207,746 of record NW_027288510.1, read on the forward strand.
CTCGAGGAAACCCGACAGGGCACGCTGGAGCCCGACAGAGCCCGAGCAAACCCGACAGGGTCCGACAAGGTCCGACAGTGCCCGAGCAAACCTGACAGGACCTGACAAAGCCTGACAGGGCCCGACGGAGCCCGACAGGGCATGAGCAAACCCGAAAGAGACCGACGGAGCCTGACAGGGCTCGATAGAGTCTGACAGGGCCCGAGGAAACCCGACAGGGCCCGACGGAACCCGAGAGGGCCCGACGGAACCCGAGAGGGCCCGAGGGAATCCGACAGGGCCCGACGGAGCCTGATAGGGCTCGAGCAAACCCGACAGGGCCCGGCAGAGCCCGACAGGACCCGAGCAAACCCGACAGGGCTCGAGCAAACCCGACAGGGTTCGACAAAGCCTGACAGGGCTCGATGGAGCCCAACAGGGCCCGAGGAAACCCGACAGAGCCCGACGGAGCCTGACAGGGCCCGAGCAAACCCGACAGGGCCCGAGCAAACCTGACAGGGCACGCTGGAGCCCGACAGAGCCCCAGCAAACCCGAAAGGGCCCGACAAGGCCCGACAGGGCCCGAGCAAACCTGACAGGACCTGACAAAGCCTGACAGGGCCCGACGGAGCCCGACAGGGCCTGAGCAAACCCGAAAGAGCCCGACGGAGCCTGACAGGGCTCGATAGAGTCCGACAGGGCCCGAGGAAACCTGACAGGGCCGGACGGAACCCGAGAGGGCCCGAGGAAATCCGACAGGGCCCGACGGAGCCTGACAGGGCCCGAGCAAACCCGACAGGGCCCGAGGGATCCTGACAGGGCCCGAAGAAACCCGACAGGGCCCGACGGAGCCTGACAGGGCCCGAACAAACCCGACAGGGCTCGACGGAGCCCGACAGGGCCCGAGCAAACCCGACAGGGCCCGAGCAAACCTGACAGGGCTCGATGGAGCCTGACAGGGCCCGAGGAAACCCGACAGGGCGCGAGGGAGCCTGACAGGGCCCGAGCAAACCCGACAGGGCTCGACGGAGCCCGACAGGGCCCGAGCAAACCCGACAGGCCCTGAGCAAATCCGACAAGGCCCGACAGAGCCCGACAGGGCCCGAGCAAACCCGACAGGGCCCGACGGAACTCAACAGAGCCCGAGCAAACCCAACAGGGCCCGACAAGGCCCGACAGGGCCCGAGCAAACCTGACAGGACATGACAAAGCCTGACAGGGCCCGACGGAGCCCGACAGGGCCCGAGCAAACCCGACAGGGCCCGACGGAGCCCCACAGGGCCCGAGCAAACCTGACAGGGGTCGACGGAGCCTGACAGGGCCTGAGCAAACCCGACAGGACCCGACGAAGCCTGACAGGGTTCGATGGAGCCCGACAGGGCCCAAGAAAATCCGACAGGGCCCGAGCAAACCGGACAGGTCTCGACGGAGCCCGACAGGGCCCTAGGAAACCCGACAGGGCCCGACGGATCCTGACAGGGCCCGAGCAAACCCGACAGGGCCTGACGGAGCCCGACAGGGCCCGAGGAAACCCGACAGGGCCCGACGGAGCCCGAGAGGGCCTGAGCAAACCCGACAGGGCCCGAGTAAACCTACACAGGGCTTGTCAAAGCCTGACAGGGCCCGAGTAAAAACGACAGGGCCCGAGCAAACCCAACAAAGCTCGACGGAGCCCGACGGAGCCCGACAGGGCTCGATGGAGTCCGACAGGGCCTGAGGAAACCCGACAGGGCCCGACGGAACCCGACAGGGCCCGAGCAAACCCGACGGGGCCCGAGGAAATCCGACAGGGCCCGACGGAGCCTGACAGGGCCCGAACAAACGCGACAGGGCTCGACGGAGCCCGACAGGGCCCGAGCACACTCGACAGGGTCCGACGAAGCCTGACAGGGCTTCAGCAAACCCGACAGGGCCCGAGCAAATCCGACAGGGCCCGACGGAGCCCGACAGGGCCCGAGGAAACCAGACAGGGCCCGACAGAGCCCGACAGGACGCGGGCAAACCCGACAGGGCCCGAGCAAACCCGACAGGGCCCGAGCAAACCCAACAGGGCCCGACAAGGCCCGACAGGGCCCGAGCAAACCTGACAGGGCTCGATGGAGCCCGACAGGGCCCGAGCAAACCCGACAGGGCCCGACGGAGCCTGACAGGGCCCGAGCAAACCCGACAGGGCCCGAGCAAACCCGACAGGGCCCGACGGAGCCCGACAGGGCCCGAGGAAACCAGACAGGGCCCGACAGAGCCCCACAGGGCCCGAGCAAACCCGACAGGGCCCGAGCAAACGCGACAGGGTTCGACAAATCCTGACAGGGCTCGATGGAGCCCGACAGGGCCCGAGCAAACCCGACAGGGCCCGAGGGATCCTGACAGGGCCCGAAGAAACCCGACAGGGCCCGACGGAGCCTGACAGGGCCCGAGCAAACCCGACAGGGCTCGACGGAGCCCGACAGGGCCCGAGCAAACCCGACAGGGCCCGAGCAAACCTGACAGGGCTCGATGGAGCCTGACAGGGCCCGAGGAAACCCGACAGGGCGCGAGGGAGCCTGACAGGGCCCGAGCAAACCCGACAGGGCTCGACGGAGCCCGACAGGGCCCGAGCAAACCCGACAGGCCCTGAGCAAATCCGACAAGGCCCGACGGAGCCCGACAGGGCCCGAGCAAACCCGACAGGGCCCGACGGAACTCGACAGAGACCGAGCAAACCCAAAAGGGCCCGACAAGGCCCGACAGGGCCCGAGCAAACCTGACAGGACATGACAAAGCCTGACAGGGCCCGACGGAGCCCGACAGGGCCCGAGCAAACCTGACAGGGCCCGACGGAGCCCCACAGGGCCCGAGCAAACCTGACAGGGCCCGACAAAGCCTGACAGGGTTCGATGGAGCCCGACAGGGCCCAAGAAAATCCGACAGGGCCCGAGCAAACCGGACAGGTCTCGACGGAGCCCGACAGGGCCCGAGCAAACCCGACAGGGCCCGACGGAGCCTGACAGGGCCCGAGCAAAGCCGACAGGGCCCGACGGAGCCCGACAGGGCCCGAGCAAAGCCGACAGGGCCTGAGCAAATCCGACAAGGCCCGACGGAGCCCGACAGGGCCCAAGCAAACCCGACCGGGCCCGAACAAACCCGACAGGGTCCGACGGAGCCCGACAGGGGCCGAGCAAACCCGACAGGGCCCGACGGAGCCTGACAGGGCCCGAGCAAACCCGACAGGGCCCGACAGAGCCTGACAGGGCCCGAGCAAACCCAACAGGGCCCGACAAGGCCCGACAGGGCCCGAGCAAACCCGACAGGGCCCGAGGGATCCTGACAGGGCCCGAAGAAACCCGACAGGGCCCGACGGAGCCTGACAGGGCCCGAGCAAACCTGACAGGGCTCGACGGAGCCCGACAGGGCCCGAGCAAACCCGACAGGGCCCGAGCAAACCTGACAGGGCTCGATGGAGCCTGACAGGGCCCGAGGAAACCCGACAGGGCGCGAGGGAGCCTGACAGGGCCCGAGCAAACCCGACAGGGCTCGACGGAGCCCGACAGGGCCCGAGCAAACCCGACAGGCCCTGAGCAAATCCGACAAGGCCCGACGGAGCCCGACAGGGCCTGAGCAAACCCGACAGGGCCCGACGGAACTCGACAGAGACCGAGCAAACCCAAAAGGGCCCGACAAGGCCCGACAGGGCCCGAGCAAACCTGACAGGACATGACAAAGCCTGACAGGGCCCGACGGAGCCCGACAGGGCCCGAGCAAACCTGACAGGGCCCGACGGAGCCCCACAGGGCCCGAGCAAACCTGACAGGGGTCGACGGAGCCTGACAGGGCCTGAGCAAACCCGACAGGACCCGACAAAGCCTGACAGGGTTCGATGGAGCCCGACAGGGCCCAAGAAAATCCGACAGGGCCCGAGCAAACCGGACAGGTCTCGACGGAGCCCGACAGGGCCCTAGCAAACCCGACAGGGCCCGACGGATCCTGACAGGGCCCGAGCAAACCCGACAGGGCCTGACGGAGCCCGACAGGGCCCGAGGAAACCCGACAGGGCCCGACGGAGCCCGAGAGGGCCTGAGCAAACCCGACAGGGCCCGAGTAAACCTGACAGGGCTTGTCAAAGCCTGACAGGGCCCGAGTAAAAACGACAGGGCCCGAGCAAACCCAACAAAGCTCGACGGAGCCCGACGGAGCCCGACAGGGCTCGATGGAGTCCGACAGGGCCCGAGGAAACCCGACAGGGCCCGACGGAACCCGACAGGGCCCGAGCAAACCCGACGGGGCCCGAGGAAATCCGACAGGGCCCGACGGAGCCTGACAGGGCCCGAACAAACCCGACAGGGCTCGACGGAGCCCGACAGGGCCCGAGCACACTCGACAGGGTCCGACGAAGCCTGACAGGGCCCGAGCAAACCCGACAGGGCCCGAGCAAATCCGACAGGGCCCGACGGAGCCCGACAGGGCCCGAGGAAACCAGACAGGGCCCGACAGAGCCCGACAGGGCCCGAGCAAACCCGACAGGGCCCGAGCAAACGCGACAGGGTTCGACAAAGCCTGACAGGGCTTGATGGAGCCTGACAGGGCCTGAGCAAACCCGACAGGGCCCGACGGATCCTGACAGGGCCCGAGCAAATCTGACAGGGCCCGACAGAGCCCGACAGGGCCCGACGGAGCCCGACAGGGCCTGACGGAGCCTGAACAGGGCCCGAGCAAACCCGACAGGGCCCGAGCGAACCTGACAGGGCTTGACGGAGCCCGACAGGACGCGGGCAAACCCGACAGGGCCCGAGCAAACCCGACAGGGCCCGAGCAAACCTGACAGAGCTCGATGGAGCCCGACAGGGCCCGAGGAAACCCGACAGGGTGCGACGGAGCCTGACAGGGCCCGAGCAAACCCGACAGGGCTCGACGGAGCCCGACAGGGCCCGAGCAAACCCGACAGGGCCTGAGCAAATCCGACAAGGCCCGACGGAGCCCGACAGGGCCCAAGAAAACCCTACAGGGCCCAAGCAAACCCGACAGGGCCCGACGGAGCCTGACAGGGCCCGAGCAAACCCGACAGGGCCTGACGGAGCCTGACAGGGCCTGAGCAAACCCGACAGGGCTCGACGGAGCCTGACAGGGCCTGAGCAAACCCGACAGGGCCCGAGCAAACCTGACAGGGCCCGACGGAGCCCAACAGGGCCCGAGCAAACCCAACAGGGCCCGAGGGAGCCCCACAGGGCCCGAGCAAACCTGACAGGGGTCGACGGAGCCCGACAGGGCCCGAGCAAACCTGACAGGGCCCGACGGAGCCCAACAGGGCCCGAGCAAACCCGACAGGGCCCAAGCAAACCCGACAGGGCCCGAGCAAACCTGACAGGGCTCGATGGAGCCCGACAGGGCCCGAGCAAACCCGACAGGGCCCGACGGAGCCTGACAGGGCCCGAGCAAAGCCGACAGGGCCCGACGGATCCCGACAGGGCCCGAGCAAAGCCGACAGGGCCTGAGCAAATCCGACAAGGCCCGACGGAGCCCGACAGGGCCCAAGCAAACCCGACAGGGCCCGAGCAAACCCGACAGGGCCCGACGGAGCCTGACAGGGGCCGAGCAAACCCGACAGGGCCCGACGGAGCCTGACAGGGCCCGAGCAAACCCGACAGGGCCCGACGGAGCCTGACAGGGCCCGAGCAAACCCAACAGGGCCCGACAAGGCCCGACAGGGCCCGAGCAAACCTGACAGGGCTCGATGGAGCCCGACAGGGCCCGAGCAAACCCGACAGGGCCCGAGGGATCGTGACAGGGCCTGAGCAAACCCGACAGGGCCTGACGGAGCCCGACAGGGCCCGAGCAAACCCGACAGGGCCCGAGCAAACCCGACAGGGCCCGAGCAAACCCGACAGGGCCCGACGGAGCCCGACAGGGCCTGAGGAAACCAGACAGGGCCCGACAGAGCCCCACAGGGCCCGAGCAAACCCGACAGGGCCCGAGCAAACGCGACAGGGTTCGACAAAGCCTGACAGGGCTCGACAGAGCCCGACAGGGCCGGAGCAAACCCGACAGGGCCCGAGGGATCCTGACAGGGCCCGAAGAAACCCGACAGGGCCCGACGGAGCCTGACAGGGCCCGAACAAACCCGACAGGGCTCGACGGAGCCCGACAGGGCCCGAGCAAACCCGACAGGGCCCGAGCAAACCTGACAGGGCTCGATGGAGCCTGACAGGGCCCGAGGAAACCCGACAGGGCGCGAGGGAGCCTGACAGGGCCCGAGCAAACCCGACAGGGCTCGACGGAGCCCGACAGGGCCCGAGCAAACCCGACAGGCCCTGAGCAAATCCGACAAGGCCCGACAGAGCCCGACAGGGCCCGAGCAAACCCCACAGGGCCCGACGGAACTCAACAGAGCCCGAGCAAACCCAACAGGGCCCGACAAGGCCCGACAGGGCCCGAGCAAACCTGACAGGACATGACAAAGCCTGACAGGGCCCGACGGAGCCCGACAGGGCCCGAGCAAACCCGACAGGGCCCGACGGAGCCCCACAGGGCCCGAGCAAACCTGACAGGGGTCGACGGAGCCTGACAGGGCCTGAGCAAACCCGACAGGACCCGACGAAGCCTGACAGGGTTCGATGGAGCCCGACAGGGCCCAAGAAAATCTGACAGGGCCCGAGCAAACCGGACAGGTCTCGACGGAGCCCGACAGGGCCCTAGGAAACCCGACAGGGCCCGACGGATCCTGACAGGGCCCGAGCAAACCCGACAGGGCCTGACGGAGCCCGACAGGGCCCGAGGAAACCCGACAGGGCCCGACGGAGCCCGAGAGGGCCTGAGCAAACCCGACAGGGCCCGAGTAAACCTACACAGGGCTTGTCAAAGCCTGACAGGGCCCGAGTAAAAACGACAGGGCCCGAGCAAACCCAACAAAGCTCGACGGAGCCCGACGGAGCCCGACAGGGCTCGATGGAGTCCGACAGGGCCTGAGGAAACCCGACAGGGCCCGACGGAACCCGACAGGGCCCGAGCAAACCCGACGGGGCCCGAGGAAATCCGACAGGGCCCGACGGAGCCTGACAGGGCCCGAACAAACCCGACAGGGCTCGACGGAGCCCGACAGGGCCCGAGCACACTCGACAGGGTCCGACGAAGCCTGACAGGGCTTCAGCAAACCCGACAGGGCCCGAGCAAATCCGACAGGGCCCGACGGAGCCCGACAGGGCCCGAGGAAACCAGACAGGGCCCGACAGAGCCCGACAGGGCCCGAGCAAACCCGACAGGGCCCGAGCAAACGCGACAGGGTTCGACAAAGCCTGACAGGGCTTGATGGAGCCTGACAGGGCCTGAGCAAACCCGACAGGGCCCGACGGATCCTGACAGGGCCCGAGCAAATCTGACAGGGCCCGACAGAGCCCGACAGGGCACGACGGAGCCCGACAGGGCCTGACGGAGCCTGAACAGGGCCCGAGCAAACCTGACAGGGCTTGACGGAGCCCGACAGGACGCGGGCAAACCCGACAGGGCCCGAGCAAACCCGACAGGGCCCGAGCAAACCTGACAGGGCTCGATGGAGCCCGACAGGGCCCGAGGAAACCCGACAGGGCTCGACGGAGCCCGACAGGGCCCGAGCAAACCTGACAGGACCTGACAAAGCCTGACAGGGCCCGACGGAGCCCGACAGGGCCCGAGCAAACCCGAAAGAGCCCGACAAAGCCTGACAGGGCCCGACGGAGCCCGACAGGGCCTGAGCAAACCCGAAAGAGCCCGACGGAGCCTGACAGGGCTCGATGGAGCCCGACAGGGCCCGAGGAAACCCGACAGGGCTCGACGGAGCCCGACAGGGCCCGAGCAAACCTGACAGGACCTGACAAAGCCTGACAGGGCCCGACGGAGCCCGACAGGGCCCGAGCAAACCCGAAAGAGCCCGACGGAGCCTGACAGGGCTCGATGGAGCCCGACAGGGCCCGAGGAAACCCGACAGGGCCTGACGGAGCCCGACAGGGCCCGAGCAAACCCGAAAGGGCCCGACGAAGCCTGACAGGGCTCGATGGAGCCCGACAGGGCCCGAGGAAACCCGACAGGGCCCGACGGAGCCCGATAGGGCCCGAGCAAACCCGACAGGGCCCGATGCAGCCCGACAGGGCTCGAGCAAACCCGACAGGGTCCGACGAAGCCTGACAGGGCTTCAGCAAACCCGACAGGGCCCGAGCAAACCCGACAGGGTTCGACGGAGCCCGACAGAGCCCGAGGAAACCAGACAGGGCCCGACGGAGCCCGACAGGGCCCGAGCAAACCCGAAAGGGCCCGACGAAGCCTGAAAGGGCTCGATGGAGCCCGACAGGGCCCGAGGAAACCCGACAGGGCCCGACGGAGCCCGACAGGGCCCGAGCAAACCCGACAGGAACCGATGGAGCCCGACAGGGCTCGAGCAAACCCGACAGGGCCTGAGCAAATCCGACAGGGCCCGACGGAGCCTGACAGGGCTCGATGGAGCCCGACAGGGCCCGAGGAAACCCGACAGGGCCCCACGGAGCCCGATAGGGCCCGAGCAAACCCGACAGGGCCTGATGGAGCCTGACAGGGCTCGAGGAAACCCGACAGGGCACGCTGGAGCCCGACAGAGCCCGAGCAAACCCGACAGGGTCCGACAAGGTCCGACAGGGCCAGAGCAAACCTGACAGGACCTGACAAAGCCTGACAGGGCCCGACGGAGCCCGACAGGGCATGAGCAAACCCGAAAGAGACCGACGGAGCCTGACAGGGCTCGATAGAGTCTGACAGGGCCCGAGGAAACCCGACAGGGCCCGACGGAACCCGAGAGGGCCCGACGGAACCCGAGAGGGCCCGAGGGAATCCGACAGGGCCCGACGGAGCCTGATAGGGCTCGAGCAAACCCGACAGGGCCCGGCAGAGCCCGACAGGACCCGAGCAAACCCGACAGGGCTCGAGCAAACCCGACAGGGTTCGACAAAGCCTGACAGGGCTCGATGGAGCCCAACAGGGCCCGAGGAAACCCGACAGAGCCCGACGGAGCCTGACAGGGCCCGAGCAAACCCGACAGGGCCCGAGCAAACCTGACAGGGCACGCTGGAGCCCGACAGAGCCCCAGCAAACCCGAAAGGGCCCGACAAGGCCCGACAGGGCCCGAGCAAACCTGACAGGACCTGACAAAGCCTGACAGGGCCCGACGGAGCCCGACAGGGCCTGAGCAAACCCGAAAGAGCCCGACGGAGCCTGACAGGGCTCGATAGAGTCCGACAGGGCCCGAGGAAACCTGACAGGGCCGGACGGAACCCGAGAGGGCCCGAGGAAATCCGACAGGGCCCGACGGAGCCTGACAGGGCCCGAGCAAACCCGACAGGGCCCGAGGGATCCTGACAGGGCCCGAAGAAACCCGACAGGGCCTGACGGAGCCTGACAGGGCCCGAACAAACCCGACAGGGCTCGACGGAGCCCGACAGGGCCCGAGCAAACCCGACAGGGCCCGAGCAAACCTGACAGGGCTCGATGGAGCCTGACAGGGCCCGAGGAAACCCGACAGGGCGCGAGGGAGCCTGACAGGGCCCGAGCAAACCCGACAGGGCTCGACGGAGCCCGACAGGGCCCGAGCAAACCCGACAGGCCCTGAGCAAATCCGACAAGGCCCGACAGAGCCCGACAGGGCCCGAGCAAACCCGACAGGGCCCGACGGAACTCAACAGAGCCCGAGCAAACCCAACAGGGCCCGACAAGGCCCGACAGGGCCCGAGCAAACCTGACAGGACATGACAAAGCCTGACAGGGCCCGACGGAGCCCGACAGGGCCCGAGCAAACCCGACAGGGCCCGACGGAGCCCCACAGGGCCCGAGCAAACCTGACAGGGGTCGACGGAGCCTGACAGGGCCTGAGCAAACCCGACAGGACCCGACGAAGCCTGACAGGGTTCGATGGAGCCCGACAGGGCCCAAGAAAATCCGACAGGGCCCGAGCAAACCGGACAGGTCTCGACGGAGCCCGACAGGGCCCTAGGAAACCCGACAGGGCCCGACGGATCCTGACAGGGCCCGAGCAAACCCGACAGGGCCTGACGGAGCCCGACAGGGCCCGAGGAAACCCGACAGGGCCCGACGGAGCCCGAGAGGGCCTGAGCAAACCCGACAGGGCCCGAGTAAACCTACACAGGGCTTGTCAAAGCCTGACAGGGCCCGAGTAAAAACGACAGGGCCCGAGCAAACCCAACAAAGCTCGACGGAGCCCGACGGAGCCCGACAGGGCTCGATGGAGTCCGACAGGGCCTGAGGAAACCCGACAGGGCCCGACGGAACCCGACAGGGCCCGAGCAAACCCGACGGGGCCCGAGGAAATCCGACAGGGCCCGACGGAGCCTGACAGGGCCCGAACAAACCCGACAGGGCTCGACGGAGCCCGACAGGGCCCGAGCACACTCGACAGGGTCCGACGAAGCCTGACAGGGCTTCAGCAAACCCGACAGGGCCCGAGCAAATCCGACAGGGCCCGACGGAGCCCGACAGGGCCCGAGGAAACCAGACAGGGCCCGACAGAGCCCGACAGGGCCCGAGCAAACCCGACAGGGCCCGAGCAAACGCGACAGGGTTCGACAAAGCCTGACAGGGCTTGATGGAGCCTGACAGGGCCTGAGCAAACCCGACAGGGCCCGACGGATCCTGACAGGGCCCGAGCAAATCTGACAGGGCCCGACAGAGCCCGACAGGGCACGATGGAGCCCGACAGGGCCTGACGGAGCCTGAACAGGGCCCGAGCGAACCTGACAGGGCTTGACGGAGCCCGACAGGACGCGGGCAAACCCGACAGGGCCCGAGCAAACCCGACAGGGCCCGAGCAAACCTGACAGGGCTCGATGGAGCCCGACAGGGCCCGAGGAAACCCGACAGGGCTCGACGGAGCCCGACAGGGCCCGAGCAAACCTGACAGGACCTGACAAAGCCTGACAGGGCCCGACGGAGCCCGACAGGGCCCGAGCAAACCCGAAAGAGCCCGACAAAGCCTGACAGGGCCCGACGGAGCCCGACAGGGCCTGAGCAAACCCGAAAGAGCCCGACGGAGCCTGACAGGGCTCGATGGAGCCCGACAGGGCCCGAGGAAACCCGACAGGGCTCGACGGAGCCCGACAGGGCCCGAGCAAACCTGACAGGACCTGACAAAGCCTGACAGGGCCCGACGGAGCCCGACAGGGCCCGAGCAAACCCAAAAGAGCCCGACGGAGCCTGACAGGGCTCGATGGAGCCCGACAGGGCCCGAGGAAACCCGACAGGGCCTGACGGAGCCCGACAGGGCCCGAGCAAACCCGAAAGGGCCCGACGAAGCCTGACAGGGCTCGATGGAGCCCGACAGGGCCCGAGGAAACCCGACAGGGCCCGACGGAGCCCGATAGGGCCCGAGCAAACCCGACAGGGCCCGATGCAGCCCGACAGGGCTCGAGCAAACCCGACAGGGTCCGACGAAGCCTGACAGGGCTTCAGCAAACCCGACAGGGCCCGAGCAAACCCGACAGGGTTCGACGGAGCCCGACAGAGCCCGAGGAAACCAGACAGGGCCCGACGGAGCCCGACAGGGCCCGAGCAAACCCGAAAGGGCCCGACGAAGCCTGAAAGGGCTCGATGGAGCCCGACAGGGCCCGAGGAAACCCGACAGGGCCCGACGGAGCCCGACAGGGCCCGAGCAAACCCGACAGGAACCGATGGAGCCCGACAGGGCTCGAGCAAACCCGACAGGGCCTGAGCAAATCCGACAGGGCCCGACGGAGCCTGACAGGGCTCGATGGAGCCCGACAGGGCCCGAGGAAACCCGACAGGGCCCCACGGAGCCCGATAGGGCCCGAGCAAACCCGACAGGGCCTGATGGAGCCTGACAGGGCTCGAGGAAACCCGACAGGGCACGCTGGAGCCCGACAGAGCCCGAGCAAACCCGACAGGGTCCGACAAGGTCCGACAGGGCCAGAGCAAACCTGACAGGACCTGACAAAGCCTGACAGGGCCCGACGGAGCCCGACAGGGCATGAGCAAACCCGAAAGAGACCGACGGAGCCTGACAGGGCTCGATAGAGTCTGACAGGGCCCGAGGAAACCCGACAGGGCCCGACGGAACCCGAGAGGGCCCGACGGAACCCGAGAGGGCCCGAGGGAATCCGACAGGGCCCGACGGAGCCTGATAGGGCTCGAGCAAACCCGACAGGGCCCGGCAGAGCCCGACAGGACCCGAGCAAACCCGACAGGGCTCGAGCAAACCCGACAGGGTTCGACAAAGCCTGACAGGGCTCGATGGAGCCCAACAGGGCCCGAGGAAACCCGACAGAGCCCGACGGAGCCTGACAGGGCCCGAGCAAACCCGACAGGGCCCGAGCAAACCTGACAGGGCACGCTGGAGCCCGACAGAGCCCCAGCAAACCCGAAAGGGCCCGACAAGGCCCGACAGGGCCCGAGCAAACCTGACAGGACCTGACAAAGCCTGACAGGGCCCGACGGAGCCCGACAGGGCCTGAGCAAACCCGAAAGAGCCCGACGGAGCCTGACAGGGCTCGATAGAGTCCGACAGGGCCCGAGGAAACCTGACAGGGCCCGACGGAGCCTGACAGGGCCCGAGCAAACCCGACAGGGCCCGAGGGATCCTGACAGGGCCCGAAGAAACCCGACAGGGCCCGACGGAGCCTGACAGGGCCCGAACAAACCCGACAGGGCTCGACGGAGCCCGACAGGGCCCGAGCAAACCCGACAGGGCCCGAGCAAACCTGACAGGGCTCGATGGAGCCTGACAGGGCCCGAGGAAACCCGACAGGGCGCGAGGGAGCCTGACAGGGCCCGAGCAAACCCGACAGGGCTCGACGGAGCCCGACAGGGCCCGAGCAAACCCGACAGGCCCTGAGCAAATCCGACAAGGCCCGACAGAGCCCGACAGGGCCCGAGCAAACCCGACAGGGCCCGACGGAAGTCAACAGAGCCCGAGCAAACCCAACAGGGCCCGACAAGGCCCGACAGGGCCCGAGCAAACCTGACAGGACATGACAAAGCCTGACAGGGCCCGACGGAGCCCGACAGGGCCCGAGCAAACCCGACAGGGCCCGACGGAGCCCCACAGGGCCCGAGCAAACCTGACAGGGGTCGACGGAGCCTGACAGGGCCTGAGCAAACCCGACAGGACCCGACGAAGCCTGACAGGGTTCGATGGAGCCCGACAGGGCCCAAGAAAATCCGACAGGGCCCGAGCAAACCGGACAGGTCTCGACGGAGCCCGACAGGGCCCTAGGAAACCCGACAGGGCCCGACGGATCCTGACAGGGCCCGAGCAAACCCGACAGGGCCTGACGGAGCCCGACAGGGCCCGAGGAAACCCGACAGGGCCCGACGGAGCCCGAGAGGGCCTGAGCAAACCCGACAGGGCCCGAGTAAACCTACACAGGGCTTGTCAAAGCCTGACAGGGCCCGAGTAAAAACGACAGGGCCCGAGCAAACCCAACAAAGCTCGACGGAGCCCGACGGAGCCCGACAGGGCTCGATGGAGTCCGACAGGGCCTGAGGAAACCCGACAGGGCCCGACGGAACCCGACAGGGCCCGAGCAAACCCGACGGGGCCCGAGGAAATCCGACAGGGCCCGACGGAGCCTGACAGGGCCCGAACAAACCCGACAGGGCTCGACGGAGCCCGACAGGGCCCGAGCACACTCGACAGGGTCCGACGAAGCCTGACAGGGCTTCAGCAAACCCGACAGGGCCCGAGCAAATCCGACAGGGCCCGACGGAGCCCGACAGGGCCCGAGGAAACCAGACAGGGCCCGACAGAGCCCGACAGGGCCCGAGCAAACCCGACAGGGCCCGAGCAAACGCGACAGGGTTCGACAAAGCCTGACAGGGCTTGATGGAGCCTGACAGGGCCTGAGCAAACCCGACAGGGCCCGACGGATCCTGACAGGGCCCGAGCAAATCTGACAGGGCCCGACAGAGCCCGACAGGGCACGATGGAGCCCGACAGGGCCTGACGGAGCCTGAACAGGGCCCGAGCGAACCTGACAGGGCTTGACGGAGCCCGACAGGACGCGGGCAAACCCGACAGGGCCCGAGCAAACCCGACAGGGCCCGAGCAAACCTGACAGGGCTCGATGGAGCCCGACAGGGCCCGAGGAAACCCGACAGGGCTCGACGGAGCCCGACAGGGCCCTAGGAAACCCGACAGGGCCCGACGGATCCTGACAGGGCCCGAGCAAACCCGACAGGGCCTGACGGAGCCCGACAGGGCCCGAGGAAACCCGACAGGGCCCGACGGAGCCCGAGAGGGCCTGAGCAAACCCGACAGGGCCCGAGTAAACCTACACAGGGCTTGTCAAAGCCTGACAGGGCCCGAGTAAAAACGACAGGGCCCGAGCAAACCCAACAAAGCTCGACGGAGCCCGACGGAGCCCGACAGGGCTCGATGGAGTCCGACAGGGCCTGAGGAAACCCGACAGGGCCCGACGGAACCCGACAGGGCCCGAGCAAACCCGACGGGGCCCGAGGAAATCCGACAGGGCCCGACGGAGCCTGACAGGGCCCGAACAAACCCGACAGGGCTCGACGGAGCCCGACAGGGCCCGAGCACACTCGACAGGGTCCGACGAAGCCTGACAGGGCTTCAGCAAACCCGACAGGGCCCGAGCAAATCCGACAGGGCCCGACGGAGCCCGACAGGGCCCGAGGAAACCAGACAGGGCCCGACAGAGCCCGACAGGGCCCGAGCAAACCCGACAGGGCTCGAGCAAACGCGACAGGGTTCGACAAAGCCTGACAGGGCTTGATGGAGCCTGACAGGGCCTGAGCAAACCCGACAGGGCCCGACGGATCCTGACAGGGCCCGAGCAAATCTGACAGGGCCCGACAGAGCCCGACAGGGCTCGATGGAGCCCGACAGGGCCTGACGGAGCCTGAACAGGGCCCGAGCGAACCTGACAGGGCTTGACGGAGCCCGACAGGACGCGGGCAAACCCGACAGGGCCCGAGCAAACCCGACAGGGCCCGAGCAAACCTGACAGGGCTCGATGGAGCCCGACAGGGCCCGAGGAAACCCGACAGGGCTCGACGGAGCCCGACAGGGCCCGAGCAAACCTGACAGGACCTGACAAAGCCTGACAGGGCCCGACGGAGCCCGACAGGGCCCGAGCAAACCCGAAAGAGCCCGACAAAGCCTGACAGGGCCCGACGGAGCCCGACAGGGCCTGAGCAAACCCGAAAGAGCCCGACGGAGCCTGACAGGGCTCGATGGAGCCCGACAGGGCCCGAGGAAACCCGACAGGGCTCGACGGAGCCCGACAGGGCCCGAGCAAACCTGACAGGACCTGACAAAGCCTGACAGGGCCCGACGGAGCCCGACAGGGCCCGAGCAAACCCGAAAGAGCCCGACGGAGCCTGACAGGGCTCGATGGAGCCCGACAGGGCCCGAGGAAACCCGACAGGGCCCGACGGAGCCCGATAGGGCCCGAGCAAACCCGACAGGGCCCGATGCAGCCCGACAGGGCTCGAGCAAACCCGACAGGGTCCGACGAAGCCTGACAGGGCTTCAGCAAACCCGACAGGGCCCGAGCAAACCCGACAGGGTTCGACGGAGCCCGACAGAGCCCGAGGAAACCAGACAGGGCCCGACGGAGCCCGACAGGGCCCGAGCAAACCCGAAAGGGCCCGACGAAGCCTGAAAGGGCTCGATGGAGCCCGACAGGGCCCGAGGAAACCCGACAGGGCCCGACGGAGCCCGACAGGGCCCGAGCAAACCCGACAGGAACCGATGGAGCCCGACAGGGCTCGAGCAAACCCGACAGGGCCTGAGCAAATCCGACAGGGCCCGACGGAGCCTGACAGGGCTCGATGGAGCCCGACAGGGCCCGAGGAAACCCGACAGGGCCCCACGGAGCCCGATAGGGCCCGAGCAAACCCGACAGGGCCTGATGGAGCCTGACAGGGCTCGAGGAAACCCGACAGGGCACGCTGGAGCCCGACAGAGCCCGAGCAAACCCGACAGGGTCCGACAAGGTCCGACAGGGCCCGAGCAAACCTGACAGGACCTGACAAAGCCTGACAGGGCCCGACGGAGCCCGACAGGGCATGAGCAAACCCGAAAGAGACCGACGGAGCCTGACAGGGCTCGATGGAGCCCGACAGGGCCCGAGGAAACCCGACAGGGCCCGACGGAGCCCGATAAGGCCCGAGCAAACCCGACAGGAACCGATGGAGCCCGACAGGGCTCGAGCAAACCCGACAGGGCCTGAGCAAATCCGACAGGGCCCGACGGAGCCTGACAGGGCTCGATGGAGCCCGACAGGGCCCGAGGAAACCCGACAGGGCCCCACGGAGCCCGATAGGGCCCGAGCAAACCCGACAGGGCCTGATGGAGCCTGACAGGGCTCGAGGAAACCCGACAGGGCACGCTGGAGCCCGACAGAGCCCGAGCAAACCCGACAGGGTCCGACAAGGTCCGACAGGGCCCGAGCAAACCTGACAGGACCTGACAAAGCCTGACAGGGCCCGACGGAGCCCGACAGGGCATGAGCAAACCCGAAAGAGACCGACGGAGCCTGACAGGGCTCGATAGAGTCCGACAGGGCCCGAGGAAACCCGACAGGGCCCGACGGAACCCGAGAGGGCCCGAGGGAATCCGACAGGGCCCGACGGAGCCTTATAGGGCTCGAGCAAACCCGACAGGGCCCGGCAGAGCCCGACAGGACCCGAGCAAACCCGACAGGGCTCGAGCAAACCCGACAGGGTTCGACAAAGCCTGACAGGGCTCGATGGAGCCCGACAGGGCCCGAGGAAACCCGACAGAGCCCGACGGAGCCTGACAGGGCCCGAGCAAACCCGACAGGGCCCGAGCAAACCTGACAGGGCACGCTGGAGCCCGACAGAGCCCCAGCAAACCCGAAAGGGCCCGACAAGGCCCGACAGGGCCCGAGCAAACCTGACAGGACCTGACAAAGCCTGACAGGGCCCGACGGAGCCCGACAGGGCCTGAGCAAACCCGAAAGAGCCCGACGGAGCCTGACAGGGCTCGATAGAGTCCGACAGGGCCCGAGGAAACCTGACAGGGCCGGACGGAACCCGAGAGGGCCCGAGGAAATCCGATCAGGGCCCGACGGAGCCTGACAGGGCCCGAGCAAACCCGACAGGGCCCGACAGAGCCCGACAGGACCCGAGCAAACCCGACAGGGCCCGAGCAAACCCGACAGGGTTCGACAAAGCCTGGCAGGGCTCGATGGAGCCCGACAGGGCCCGAGGAAACCCAACAGGGCCGGACGGAACCCGAGAGGGCCCGACGGAACCCGAGAGGGCCCGAGGAAATCCGACAGGGCCCGACGGAGCCTGACAGGGCCCGAGCAAACCCGACAGGGCCCGAGCAAACCCGACAAGGCCCAACGGATCCCGACAGGGCCTGAGCAAACCTGACAGCGTCCGACGGAGCCCGACAGGGCACGAGCAAACCCGACAGGGCCTGACGGAGCCTGACAGGGCCCGAGCAAACCCGACAGGGCCCGAGCGAATCTGACAGGGCCCGACGGAGCCCGACAGGACGCGGGCAAACCCGACAGGTCCCGAGCAAACCCGACAGGGCCTGACAAGGCCCGACAGGGCCCGAGCAAACCTGACAGGGCCTGACGGAGCCCGACAGGGGTCGAGCAAACCCGATAGGGCCTGACGGAGCCTGACAGGGCCCGAGCAAACCTGACAGGGCCCGAGAGAACCTGACACGGCCCGACGGAGCCCGACAGGGCGCGAGCAAACCTGACAGGGGCTGACAAGGCCCGACAGGGCCTGAGCAAACCCGACAGGACCCGCCAAAGCCTGATAGGGTCCGATGGAGCCCGACAGGGCCCGAGCAAACCCGACAGGGCCCGAGCAAACCTGACAGGGCTCGATGGAGCCCGACAGGGCCCGAGGAAACCCGACAGGGCGCGACGGAGCCTGACTGGGCCCGAGCAAACCCGACAGGGTTCGACGGAGCCCGACAGGGCCCGAGCAAACCCGACAGGGTCCGACGAAGCCTGACAGGGCTTCAGCAAACCCGACACGGCCCGAGTAAACCCGACAGGGCCCGACGGAGCCCGACAGGGCCCGAGGAAACCAGACAGGGCCCGACGGAGCCCGACAGGGCCCAAGCAAACCCGACAGGGCCCGAGCAAACCCGACAGGGTTCGACAAAGCCTGACAGGGCCCGACGGAGCCCGACAGGGCCCTAGCAAACCCGACAGGGCTTGACAAAGCCTGACAGGGCCCGAGCAAACCCGACAGGGCCCGAGCAAACCCGAGAGGGCCCGACGGAGCCCGACAGGGCCCGAGCAAACCCGACAGGGCCCGACGGAACTCGACAGAGCCCGAGCAAACCCAACAGGGCCCGACAAGGCCCGACAGGGCCCGAGCAAACCTGAGAGGACATGACAAAGCCTGACAGGGCCCGACGGAGCCCGACAGGGCCCGAGCAAACCCGACAGGGCCCGACGGAGCCCCACAGGGCCCGAGCAAACCTGACAGGGGTCGACGGAGCCTGACAGGGCCTGAGCAAACCCGACAGGACCCGACGAAGCCTGACAGGGTTCGATGGAGCCCGACAGGGCCCAAGAAAATCCGACAGGGCCCGAGCAAACCGGACAGGTCTCGACGGAGCCCGACAGGGCCCTAGGAAACCCGACAGGGCCCGACGGATCCTGACAGGGCCCGAGCAAACCCGACAGGGCCTGACGGAGCCCGACAGGGCCCGAGGAAACCCGACAGGGCCCGACGGAGCCCGAGAGGGCCTGAGCAAACCCGACAGGGCCCGAGTAAACCTACACAGGGCTTGTCAAAGCCTGACAGGGCCCGAGTAAAAACGACAGGGCCCGAGCAAACCCAACAAAGCTCGACAGAGCCCGACGGAGCCCGACAGGGCTCGATGGAGTCCGACAGGGCCCGAGGAAACCCGACAGGGCCCGACGGAACCCGACAGGGCCCGAGCAAACCCGACGGGGCCCGAGGAAATCCGACAGGGCCCGACGGAGCCTGACAGGGCCCGAACAAACCCGACAGGGCTCGACGGAGCCCGACAGGGCCCGAGCACACTCGACAGGGTCCGACGAAGCCTGACAGGGCTTCAGCAAACCCGACAGGGCCCGAGCAAATCCGACAGGGCCCGACGGAGCCCGACAGGGCCCGAGGAAACCAGACAGGGCCCGACAGAGCCCGACAGGGCCCGAGCAAACCCGACAGGGCCCGAGCAAACGCGACAGGGTTCGACAAAGCCTGACAGGGCTTGATGGAGCCTGACAGGGCCTGAGCAAACCCGACAGGGCCCGACGGATCCTGACAGGGCCCGAGCAAATCTGACAGGGCCCGACAGAGCCCGACAGGGCACGACGGAGCCCGACAGGGCCTGACGGAGCCTGAACAGGGCCCGAGCGAACCTGACAGGGCTTGACGGAGCCCGACAGGACGCGGGCAAACCCGACAGGGCCCGAGCAAACCCGACAGGGCCCGAGCAAACCTGACAGGGCTCGATGGAGCCCGACAGGGCCCGAGGAAACCCGAAAGAGCCCGACGGAGCCTGACAGGGCTCGATGGAGCCCGACAGGGCCCGAGGAAACCCGACAGGGCTCGACGGAGCCCGACAGGGCCCGAGCAAACCTGACAGGACCTGAGAAAGCCTGACAGGGCCCGACGGAGCCCGACAGGGCCCGAGCAAACCCGAAAGAGCCCGACAAAGCCTGACAGGGCCCGACGGAGCCCGACAGGGCCTGAGCAAACCCGAAAGAGCCCGACGGAGCCTGACAGGGCTCGATGGAGCCCGACAGGGCCCGAGGAAACCCGACAGGGCTCGACGGAGCCCGACAGGGCCCGAGCAAACCTGACAGGACCTGACAAAGCCTGACAGGGCCCGACGGAGCCCGACAGGGCCCGAGCAAACCCGAAAGAGCCCGACGGAGCCTGACAGGGCTCGATGGAGCCCGACAGGGCCCGAGGAAACCCGACAGGGCCTGACGGAGCCCGACAGGGCCCGAGCAAACCCGAAAGGGCCCGACGAAGCCTGACAGGGCTCGATGGAGCCCGACAGGGCCCGAGGAAACCCGACAGGGCCCCACGGAGCCCGACAGGGCTCGAGCAAACCCGACAGGGTCCGACGAAGCCTGACAGGGCTTCAGCAAACCCGACAGGGCCCGAGCAAACCCGACAGGGTTCGACGGAGCCCGACAGAGCCCGAGGAAACCAGACAGGGCCCGACGGAGCCCGACAGGGCCCGAGCAAACCCGAAAGGGCCCGACGAAGCCTGAAAGGGCTCGATGGAGCCCGACAGGGCCCGAGGAAACCCGACAGGGCCCGACGGAGCCCGATAAGGCCCGAGCAAACCCGACAGGAACCGATGGAGCCCGACAGGGCTCGAGCAAACCCGACAGGGCCTGAGCAAATCCGACAGGGCCCGACGGAGCCTGACAGGGCTCGATGGAGCCCGACAGGGCCCGAGGAAACCCGACAGGGCCCCACGGAGCCCGATAGGGCCCGAGCAAACCCGACAGGGCCTGATGGAGCCTGACAGGGCTCGAGGAAACCCGACAGGGCACGCTGGAGCCCGACAGAGCCCGAGCAAACCCGACAGGGTCCGACAAGGTCCGACAGGGCCCGAGCAAACCTGACAGGACCTGACAAAGCCTGACAGGGCCCGACGGAGCCCGACAGGGCATGAGCAAACCCGAAAGAGACCGACGGAGCCTGACAGGGCTCGATAGAGTCCGACAGGGCCCGAGGAAACCCGACAGGGCCCGACGGAACCCGAGAGGGCCCGAGGGAATCCGACAGGGCCCGACGGAGCCTTATAGGGCTCGAGCAAACCCGACAGGGCCCGGCAGAGCCCGACAGGACCCGAGCAAACCCGACAGGGCTCGAGCAAACCCGACAGGGTTCGACAAAGCCTGACAGGGCTCGATGGAGCCCGACAGGGCCCGAGGAAACCCGACAGAGCCCGACGGAGCCTGACAGGGCCCGAGCAAACCCGACAGGGCCCGAGCAAACCTGACAGGGCACGCTGGAGCCCGACAGAGCCCCAGCAAACCCGAAAGGGCCCGACAAGGCCCGACAGGGCCCGAGCAAACCTGACAGGACCTGACAAAGCCTGACAGGGCCCGACGGAGCCCGACAGGGCCTGAGCAAACCCGAAAGAGCCCGACGGAGCCTGACAGGGCTCGATAGAGTCCGACAGGGCCCGAGGAAACCTGACAGGGCCGGACGGAACCCGAGAGGGCCCGAGGAAATCCGACAGGGCCCGACGGAGCCTGACAGGGCCCGAGCAAACCCGACAGGGCCCGACAGAGCCCGACAGGACCCGAGCAAACCCGACAGGGCCCGAGCAAACCCGACAGGGTTCGACAAAGCCTGGCAGGGCTCGATGGAGCCCGACAGGGCCCGAGGAAACCCAACAGGGCCGGACGGAACCCGAGAGGGCCCGACGGAACCCGAGAGGGCCCGAGGAAATCCGACAGGGCCCGACGGAGCCTGACAGGGCCCGAGCAAACCCGACAGGGCCCGAGCAAACCCGACAAGGCCCAACGGATCCCGACAGGGCCTGAGCAAACCTGACAGCGTCCGACGGAGCCCGACAGGGCACGAGCAAACCCGACAGGGCCTGACGGAGCCTGACAGGGCCCGAGCAAACCCGACAGGGCCCGAGCGAATCTGACAGGGCCCGACGGAGCCCGACAGGACGCGGGCAAACCCGACAGGTCCCGAGCAAACCCGACAGGGCCTGACAAGGCCCGACAGGGCCCGAGCAAACCTGACAGGGCCTGACGGAGCCCGACAGGGGTCGAGCAAACCCGATAGGGCCTGACGGAGCCTGACAGGGCCCGAGCAAACCTGACAGGGCCCGAGAGAACCTGACACGGCCCGACGGAGCCCGACAGGGCGCGAGCAAACCTGACAGGGGCTGACAAGGCCCGACAGGGCCTGAGCAAACCCGACAGGACCCGCCAAAGCCTGATAGGGTCCGATGGAGCCCGACAGGGCCCGAGCAAACCCGACAGGGCCCGAGCAAACCTGACAGGGCTCGATGGAGCCCGACAGGGCCCGAGCAAACCCGACAGGGACCGACGGAGCCTGACTGGGCCCGAGCAAACCCGACAGGGTTCGACGGAGCCCGACAGGGCCCGAGCAAACCCGACAGGGTCCGACGAAGCCTGACAGGGCTTCAGCAAACCCGACACGGCCCGAGTAAACCCGACAGGGCCCGACGGAGCCCGACAGGGCCCGAGGAAACCAGACAGGGCCCGACGGAGCCCGACAGGGCCCAAGCAAACCCGACAGGGCCCGAGCAAACCCGACAGGGTTCGACAAAGCCTGACAGGGCCCGACGGAGCCCGACAGGGCCCTAGCAAACCCGACAGGGCTTGACAAAGCCTGACAGGGCCCGAGCAAACCCGACAGGGCCCGAGCAAACCCGAGAGGGCCCGACGGAGCCCGACAGGGCCCGAGCAAACCCGAAAGGGCCCGACGGAGCCTGGCAGGGCTCGATGGAGCCCGATAGGGCCCGAGCAAACCCGACAGGGCCTGATGGAGCCCGACAGGGCCCGAGCAAACCCGAAAGGGCCCGACGAAGCCTGAAAGGGCTCGATGGAGCCCGACAGGGCCCGAGGAAACCCGACAGGGCCCGACGGAGCCCGATAGGGCCCGAGCAAACCCGACAGGACCCGATGGAGCCCGACAGGGCTCGAGCAAACCCGACAGCGCACGCTGGAGACCGATAGAGCCCCAGCAAACGCGACAGGGCCCGACAAGGCCCGACAGGGCCCGAGCAAACCTGACAGGACCTGACAAAGCCTGACAGGGCCCAACGGAGCCCGACAGGGCCTGAGCAAACCCGAAAGAGCCCGACGGAGCCTGACAGGGCTCGATAGAGTCCGACAGGGCCCGAGGAAACCCGACAGGGCCGGACGGAACCCGAGAGGGCCCGAGGAAATCCGACAGGGCCCGACGGAACCCGAGAGGGCCCGAGGAAATCCGACAGGGCCCGACGGAGCCCGAGAGGGCCTGAGCAAACCCGACAGGGCCCGAGTAAACCTACACAGGGCTTGTCAAAGCCTGACAGGGCCCGACGGAGCCCGACAGGGCCCGAGCAAACCCGACAGGGCCCGACGGAGCCCCACAGGGCCCGAGCAAACCTGACAGGGGTCGACGGAGCCTGACAGGGCCTGAGCAAACCCGACAGGACCCGACGAAGCCTGACAGGGTTCGATGGAGCCCGACAGGGCCCAAGAAAATCCGACAGGGCCCGAGCAAACCGGACAGGTCTCGACGGAGCCCGACAGGGCCCTAGGAAACCCGACAGGGCCCGACGGATCCTGACAGGGCCCGAGCAAACCCGACAGGGCCTGACGGAGCCCGACAGGGCCCGAGGAAACCCGACAGGGCCCGACGGAGCCCGAGAGGGCCTGAGCAAACCCGACAGGGCCCGAGTAAACCTACACAGGGCTTGTCAAAGCCTGACAGGGCCCGAGTAAAAACGACAGGGCCCGAGCAAACCCAACAAAGCTCGACAGAGCCCGACGGAGCCCGACAGGGCTCGATGGAGTCCGACAGGGCCCGAGGAAACCCGACAGGGCCCGACGGAACCCGACAGGGCCCGAGCAAACCCGACGGGGCCCGAGGAAATCCGACAGGGCCCGACGGAGCCTGACAGGGCCCGAACAAACCCGACAGGGCTCGACGGAGCCCGACAGGGCCCGAGCACACTCGACAGGGTCCGACGAAGCCTGACAGGGCTTCAGCAAACCCGACAGGGCCCGAGCAAATCCGACAGGGCCCGACGGAGCCCGACAGGGCCCGAGGAAACCAGACAGGGCCCGACAGAGCCCGACAGGGCCCGAGCAAACCCGACAGGGCCCGAGCAAACGCGACAGGGTTCGACAAAGCCTGACAGGGCTTGATGGAGCCTGACAGGGCCTGAGCAAACCCGACAGGGCCCGACGGATCCTGACAGGGCCCGAGCAAATCTGACAGGGCCCGACAGAGCCCGACAGGGCACGACGGAGCCCGACAGGGCCTGACGGAGCCTGAACAGGGCCCGAGCGAACCTGACAGGGCTTGACGGAGCCCGACAGGACGCGGGCAAACCCGACAGGGCCCGAGCAAACCCGACAGGGCCCGAGCAAACCTGACAGGGCTCGATGGAGCCCGACAGGGCCCGAGGAAACCCGAAAGAGCCCGACGGAGCCTGACAGGGCTCGATGGAGCCCGACAGGGCCCGAGGAAACCCGACAGGGCTCGACGGAGCCCGACAGGGCCCGAGCAAACCTGACAGGACCTGAGAAAGCCTGACAGGGCCCGACGGAGCCCGACAGGGCCCGAGCAAACCCGAAAGAGCCCGACAAAGCCTGACAGGGCCCGACGGAGCCCGACAGGGCCTGAGCAAACCCGAAAGAGCCCGACGGAGCCTGACAGGGCTCGATGGAGCCCGACAGGGCCCGAGGAAACCCGACAGGGCTCGACGGAGCCCGACAGGGCCCGAGCAAACCTGACAGGACCTGACAAAGCCTGACAGGGCCCGACGGAGCCCGACAGGGCCCGAGCAAACCCGAAAGAGCCCGACGGAGCCTGACAGGGCTCGATGGAGCCCGACAGGGCCCGAGGAAACCCGACAGGGCCTGACGGAGCCCGACAGGGCCCGAGCAAACCCGAAAGGGCCCGACGAAGCCTGACAGGGCTCGATGGAGCCCGACAGGGCCCGAGGAAACCCGACAGGGCCCCACGGAGCCCGACAGGGCTCGAGCAAACCCGACAGGGTCCGACGAAGCCTGACAGGGCTTCAGCAAACCCGACAGGGCCCGAGCAAACCCGACAGGGTTCGACGGAGCCCGACAGAGCCCGAGGAAACCAGACAGGGCCCGACGGAGCCCGACAGGGCCCGAGCAAACCCGAAAGGGCCCGACGAAGCCTGAAAGGGCTCGATGGAGCCCGACAGGGCCCGAGGAAACCCGACAGGGCCCGACGGAGCCCGATAAGGCCCGAGCAAACCCGACAGGAACCGATGGAGCCCGACAGGGCTCGAGCAAACCCGACAGGGCCTGAGCAAATCCGACAGGGCCCGACGGAGCCTGACAGGGCTCGATGGAGCCCGACAGGGCCCGAGGAAACCCGACAAGGCCCCACGGAGCCCGATAGGGCCCGAGCAAACCCGACAGGGCCTGATGGAGCCTGACAGGGCTCGAGGAAACCCGACAGGGCACGCTGGAGCCCGACAGAGCCCGAGCAAACCCGACAGGGTCCGACAAGGTCCGACAGGGCCCGAGCAAACCTGACAGGACCTGACAAAGCCTGACAGGGCCCGACGGAGCCCGACAGGGCATGAGCAAACCCGAAAGAGACCGACGGAGCCTGACAGGGCTCGATAGAGTCCGACAGGGCCCGAGGAAACCCGACAGGGCCCGACGGAACCCGAGAGGGCCCGAGGGAATCCGACAGGGCCCGACGGAGCCTTATAGGGCTCGAGCAAACCCGACAGGGCCCGGCAGAGCCCGACAGGACCCGAGCAAACCCGACAGGGCTCGAGCAAACCCGAAAGGGTTCGACAAAGCCTGACAGGGCTCGATGGAGCCCGACAGGGCCCGAGGAAACCCGACAGAGCCCGACGGAGCCTGACAGGGCCCGAGCAAACCCGACAGGGCCCGAGCAAACCTGACAGGGCACGCTGGAGCCCGACAGAGCCCCAGCAAACCCGAAAGGGCCCGACAAGGCCCGACAGGGCCCGAGCAAACCTGACAGGACCTGACAAAGCCTGACAGGGCCCGACGGAGCCCGACAGGGCCTGAGCAAACCCGAAAGAGCCCGACGGAGCCTGACAGGGCTCGATAGAGTCCGACAGGGCCCGAGCAAACCTGACAGGGCCGGACGGAACCCGAGAGGGCCCGAGGAAATCCGACAGGGCCCGACGGAGCCTGACAGGGCCCGAGCAAACCCGACAGGGCCCGACAGAGCCCGACAGGACCCGAGCAAACCCGACAGGGCCCGAGCAAACCCGACAGGGTTCGACAAAGCCTGGCAGGGCTCGATGGAGCCCGACAGGGCCCGAGGAAACCCAACAGGGCCGGACGGAACCCGAGAGGGCCCGACGGAACCCGAGAGGGCCCGAGGAAATCCGACAGGGCCCGACGGAGCCTGACAGGGCCCGAGCAAACCCGACAGGGCCCGAGCAAACCCGACAAGGCCCAACGGATCCCGACAGGGCCTGAGCAAACCTGACAGCGTCCGACGGAGCCCGACAGGGCACGAGCAAACCCGACAGGGCCTGACGGAGCCTGACAGGGCCCGAGCAAACCCGACAGGGCCCGAGCGAATCTGACAGGGCCCGACGGAGCCCGACAGGACGCGGGCAAACCCGACAGGTCCCGAGCAAACCCGACAGGGCCTGACAAGGCCCGACAGGGCCCGAGCAAACCTGACAGGGCCTGACGGAGCCCGACAGGGGTCGAGCAAACCCGATAGGGCCTGACGGAGCCTGACAGGGCCCGAGCAAACCTGACAGGGCCCGAGAGAACCTGACACGGCCCGACGGAGCCCGACAGGGCGCGAGCAAACCTGACAGGGGCTGACAAGGCCCGACAGGGCCTGAGCAAACCCGACAGGACCCGCCAAAGCCTGATAGGGTCCGATGGAGCCCGACAGGGCCCGAGCAAACCCGACAGGGCCCGAGCAAACCTGACAGGGCTCGATGGAGCCCGACAGGGCCCGAGCAAACCCGACAGGGACCGACGGAGCCTGACTGGGCCCGAGCAAACCCGACACGGCCCGAGTAAACCCGACAGGGCCCGACGGAGCCCGACAGGGCCCGAGGAAACCAGACAGGGCCCGACGGAGCCCGACAGGGCCCAAGCAAACCCGACAGGGCCCGAGCAAACCCGACAGGGTTCGACAAAGCCTGACAGGGCCCGACGGAGCCCGACAGGGCCCTAGCAAACCCGACAGGGCTTGACAAAGCCTGACAGGGCCCGAGCAAACCCGACAGGGCCCGAGCAAACCCGAGAGGGCCCGACGGAGCCCGACAGGGCCCGAGCAAACCCGAAAGGGCCCGACGGAGCCTGGCAGGGCTCGATGGAGCCCGATAGGGCCCGAGCAAACCCGACAGGGCCTGATGGAGCCCGACAGGGCCCGAGCAAACCCGAAAGGGCCCGACGAAGCCTGAAAGGGCTCGATGGAGCCCGACAGGGCCCGAGGAAACCCGACAGGGCCCGACGGAGCCCGATAGGGCCCGAGCAAACCCGACAGGACCCGATGGAGCCCGACAGGGCTCGAGCAAACCCGACAGCGCACGCTGGAGACCGATAGAGCCCCAGCAAACGCGACAGGGCCCGACAAGGCCCGACAGGGCCCGAGCAAACCTGACAGGACCTGACAAAGCCTGACAGGGCCCAACGGAGCCCGACAGGGCCTGAGCAAACCCGAAAGAGCCCGACGGAGCCTGACAGGGCTCGATAGAGTCCGACAGGGCCCGAGGAAACCCGACAGGGCCGGACGGAACCCGAGAGGGCCCGAGGAAATCCGACAGGGCCCGACGGAACCCGAGAGGGCCCGAGGAAATCCGACAGGGCCCGACGGAGCCCGAGAGGGCCTGAGCAAACCCGACAGGGCCCGAGTAAACCTACACAGGGCTTGTCAAAGCCTGACAGGGCCCGAGTAAAAACGACAGGGCCCGAGCAAACCCAACAAAGCTCGACAGAGCCCGACGGAGCCCGACAGGGCTCGATGGAGTCCGACAGGGCCCGAGGAAACCCGACAGGGCCCGACGGAACCCGACAGGGCCCGAGCAAACCCGACGGGGCCCGAGGAAATCCGACAGGGCCCGACGGAGCCTGACAGGGCCCGAACAAACCCGACAGGGCTCGACGGAGCCCGACAGGGCCCGAGCACACTCGACAGGGTCCGACGAAGCCTGACAGGGCTTCAGCAAACCCGACAGGGCCCGAGCAAATCCGACAGGGCCCGACGGAGCCCGACAGGGCCCGAGGAAACCAGACAGGGCCCGACAGAGCCCGACAGGGCCCGAGCAAACCCGACAGGGCCCGAGCAAACGCGACAGGGTTCGACAAAGCCTGACAGGGCTTGATGGAGCCTGACAGGGCCTGAGCAAACCCGACAGGGCCCGACGGATCCTGACAGGGCCCGAGCAAATCTGACAGGGCCCGACAGAGCCCGACAGGGCACGACGGAGCCCGACAGGGCCTGACGGAGCCTGAACAGGGCCCGAGCGAACCTGACAGGGCTTGACGGAGCCCGACAGGACGCGGGCAAACCCGACAGGGCCCGAGCAAACCCGACAGGGCCCGAGCAAACCTGACAGGGCTCGATGGAGCCCGACAGGGCCCGAGGAAACCCGAAAGAGCCCGACGGAGCCTGACAGGGCTCGATGGAGCCCGACAGGGCCCGAGGAAACCCGACAGGGCTCGACGGAGCCCGACAGGGCCCGAGCAAACCTGACAGGACCTGAGAAAGCCTGACAGGGCCCGACGGAGCCCGACAGGGCCCGAGCAAACCCGAAAGAGCCCGACAAAGCCTGACAGGGCCCGACGGAGCCCGACAGGGCCTGAGCAAACCCGAAAGAGCCCGACGGAGCCTGACAGGGCTCGATGGAGCCCGACAGGGCCCGAGGAAACCCGACAGGGCTCGACGGAGCCCGACAGGGCCCGAGCAAACCTGACAGGACCTGACAAAGCCTGACAGGGCCCGACGGAGCCCGACAGGGCCCGAGCAAACCCGAAAGAGCCCGACGGAGCCTGACAGGGCTCGATGGAGCCCGACAGGGCCCGAGGAAACCCGACAGGGCCTGACGGAGCCCGACAGGGCCCGAGCAAACCCGAAAGGGCCCGACGAAGCCTGACAGGGCTCGATGGAGCCCGACAGGGCCCGAGGAAACCCGACAGGGCCCCACGGAGCCCGACAGGGCTCGAGCAAACCCGACAGGGTCCGACGAAGCCTGACAGGGCTTCAGCAAACCCGACAGGGCCCGAGCAAACCCGACAGGGTTCGACGGAGCCCGACAGAGCCCGAGGAAACCAGACAGGGCCCGACGGAGCCCGACAGGGCCCGAGCAAACCCGAAAGGGCCCGACGAAGCCTGAAAGGGCTCGATGGAGCCCGACAGGGCCCGAGGAAACCCGACAGGGCCCGACGGAGCCCGATAAGGCCCGAGCAAACCCGACAGGAACCGATGGAGCCCGACAGGGCTCGAGCAAACCCGACAGGGCCTGAGCAAATCCGACAGGGCCCGACGGAGCCTGACAGGGCTCGATGGAGCCCGACAGGGCCCGAGGAAACCCGACAGGGCCCCACGGAGCCCGATAGGGCCCGAGCAAACCCGACAGGGCCTGATGGAGCCTGACAGGGCTCGAGGAAACCCGACAGGGCACGCTGGAGCCCGACAGAGCCCGAGCAAACCCGACAGGGTCCGACAAGGTCCGACAGGGCCCGAGCAAACCTGACAGGACCTGACAAAGCCTGACAGGGCCCGACGGAGCCCGACAGGGCATGAGCAAACCCGAAAGAGACCGACGGAGCCTGACAGGGCTCGATAGAGTCCGACAGGGCCCGAGGAAACCCGACAGGGCCCGACGGAACCCGAGAGGGCCCGAGGGAATCCGACAGGGCCCGACGGAGCCTTATAGGGCTCGAGCAAACCCGACAGGGCCCGGCAGAGCCCGACAGGACCCGAGCAAACCCGACAGGGCTCGAGCAAACCCGACAGGGTTCGACAAAGCCTGACAGGGCTCGATGGAGCCCGACAGGGCCCGAGGAAACCCGACAGAGCCCGACGGAGCCTGACAGGGCCCGAGCAAACCCGACAGGGCCCGAGCAAACCTGACAGGGCACGCTGGAGCCCGACAGAGCCCCAGCAAACCCGAAAGGGCCCGACAAGGCCCGACAGGGCCCGAGCAAACCTGACAGGACCTGACAAAGCCTGACAGGGCCCGACGGAGCCCGACAGGGCCTGAGCAAACCCGAAAGAGCCCGACGGAGCCTGACAGGGCTCGATAGAGTCCGACAGGGCCCGAGGAAACCTGACAGGGCCGGACGGAACCCGAGAGGGCCCGAGGAAATCCGACAGGGCCCGACGGAGCCTGACAGGGCCCGAGCAAACCCGACAGGGCCCGACAGAGCCCGACAGGACCCGAGCAAACCCGACAGGGCCCGAGCAAACCCGACAGGGTTCGACAAAGCCTGGCAGGGCTCGATGGAGCCCGACAGGGCCCGAGGAAACCCAACAGGGCCGGACGGAACCCGAGAGGGCCCGACGGAACCCGAGAGGGCCCGAGGAAATCCGACAGGGCCCGACGGAGCCTGACAGGGCCCGAGCAAACCCGACAGGGCCCGAGCAAACCCGACAAGGCCCAACGGATCCCGACAGGGCCTGAGCAAACCTGACAGCGTCCGACGGAGCCCGACAGGGCACGAGCAAACCCGACAGGGCCTGACGGAGCCTGACAGGGCCCGAGCAAACCCGACAGGGCCCGAGCGAATCTGACAGGGCCCGACGGAGCCCGACAGGACGCGGGCAAACCCGACAGGTCCCGAGCAAACCCGACAGGGCCTGACAAGGCCCGACAGGGCCCGAGCAAACCTGACAGGGCCTGACGGAGCCCGACAGGGGTCGAGCAAACCCGATAGGGCCTGACGGAGCCTGACAGGGCCCGAGCAAACCTGACAGGGCCCGAGAGAACCTGACACGGCCCGACGGAGCCCGACAGGGCGCGAGCAAACCTGACAGGGGCTGACAAGGCCCGACAGGGCCTGAGCAAACCCGACAGGACCCGCCAAAGCCTGATAGGGTCCGATGGAGCCCGACAGGGCCCGAGCAAACCCGACAGGGCCCGAGCAAACCTGACAGGGCTCGATGGAGCCCGACAGGGCCCGAGCAAACCCGACAGGGACCGACGGAGCCTGACTGGGCCCGAGCAAACCCGACAGGGTTCGACGGAGCCCGACAGGGCCCGAGCAAACCCGACAGGGTCCGACGAAGCCTGACAGGGCTTCAGCAAACCCGACACGGCCCGAGTAAACCCGACAGGGCCCGACGGAGCCCGACAGGGCCCGAGGAAACCAGACAGGGCCCGACGGAGCCCGACAGGGCCCAAGCAAACCCGACAGGGCCCGAGCAAACCCGACAGGGTTCGACAAAGCCTGACAGGGCCCGACGGAGCCCGACAGGGCCCTAGCAAACCCGACAGGGCTTGACAAAGCCTGACAGGGCCCGAGCAAACCCGACAGGGCCCGAGCAAACCCGAGAGGGCCCGACGGAGCCCGACAGGGCCCGAGCAAACCCGAAAGGGCCCGACGGAGCCTGGCAGGGCTCGATGGAGCCCGATAGGGCCCGAGCAAACCCGACAGGGCCTGATGGAGCCCGACAGGGCCCGAGCAAACCCGAAAGGGCCCGACGAAGCCTGAAAGGGCTCGATGGAGCCCGACAGGGCCCGAGGAAACCCGACAGGGCCCGACGGAGCCCGATAGGGCCCGAGCAAACCCGACAGGACCCGATGGAGCCCGACAGGGCTCGAGCAAACCCGACAGCGCACGCTGGAGACCGATAGAGCCCCAGCAAACGCGACAGGGCCCGACAAGGCCCGACAGGGCCCGAGCAAACCTGACAGGACCTGACAAAGCCTGACAGGGCCCAACGGAGCCCGACAGGGCCTGAGCAAACCCGAAAGAGCCCGACGGAGCCTGACAGGGCTCGATAGAGTCCGACAGGGCCCGAGGAAACCCGACAGGGCCGGACGGAACCCGAGAGGGCCCGAGGAAATCCGACAGGGCCCGACGGAACCCGAGAGGGCCCGAGGAAATCCGACAGGGCCCGACGGAGCCCGAGAGGGCCTGAGCAAACCCGACAGGGCCCGAGTAAACCTACACAGGGCTTGTCAAAGCCTGACAGGGCCCGACGGAGCCCGACAGGGCCCGAGCAAACCCGACAGGGCCCGACGGAGCCCCACAGGGCCCGAGCAAACCTGACAGGGGTCGACGGAGCCTGACAGGGCCTGAGCAAACCCGACAGGACCCGACGAAGCCTGACAGGGTTCGATGGAGCCCGACAGGGCCCAAGAAAATCCGACAGGGCCCGAGCAAACCGGACAGGTCTCGACGGAGCCCGACAGGGCCCTAGGAAACCCGACAGGGCCCGACGGATCCTGACAGGGCCCGAGCAAACCCGACAGGGCCTGACGGAGCCCGACAGGGCCCGAGGAAACCCGACAGGGCCCGACGGAGCCCGAGAGGGCCTGAGCAAACCCGACAGGGCCCGAGTAAACCTACACAGGGCTTGTCAAAGCCTGACAGGGCCCGAGTAAAAACGACAGGGCCCGAGCAAACCCAACAAAGCTCGACAGAGCCCGACGGAGCCCGACAGGGCTCGATGGAGTCCGACAGGGCCCGAGGAAACCCGACAGGGCCCGACGGAACCCGACAGGGCCCGAGCAAACCCGACGGGGCCCGAGGAAATCCGACAGGGCCCGACGGAGCCTGACAGGGCCCGAACAAACCCGACAGGGCTCGACGGAGCCCGACAGGGCCCGAGCACACTCGACAGGGTCCGACGAAGCCTGACAGGCCTTCAGCAAACCCGACAGGGCCCGAGCAAATCCGACAGGGCCCGACGGAGCCCGACAGGGCCCGAGGAAACCAGACAGGGCCCGACAGAGCCCGACAGGGCCCGAGCAAACCCGACAGGGCCCGAGCAAACGCGACAGGGTTCGACAAAGCCTGACAGGGCTTGATGGAGCCTGACAGGGCCTGAGCAAACCCGACAGGGCCCGACGGATCCTGACAGGGCCCGAGCAAATCTGACAGGGCCCGACAGAGCCCGACAGGGCACGACGGAGCCCGACAGGGCCTGACGGAGCCTGAACAGGGCCCGAGCGAACCTGACAGGGCTTGACGGAGCCCGACAGGACGCGGGCAAACCCGACAGGGCCCGAGCAAACCCGACAGGGCCCGAGCAAACCTGACAGGGCTCGATGGAGCCCGACAGGGCCCGAGGAAACC
The DNA here is from genome assembly GCF_037038585.1 of Patagioenas fasciata. Taxonomy (NCBI): domain Eukaryota; kingdom Metazoa; phylum Chordata; class Aves; order Columbiformes; family Columbidae; genus Patagioenas; species Patagioenas fasciata. Next base: position 4,240,679 of record NW_027288510.1, read on the forward strand.
CGAAAGAGCCCGACGGAGCCGGACAGGGCTCGATGGAGCCCGACAGGGCCCGAGGAAACCCGACAGGGCTCGACGGAGCCCGACAGGGCCCGAGCAAACCTGACAGGACCTGAGAAAGCCTGACAGGGCCCGACGGAGCCCGACAGGGCCCGAGCAAACCCGAAAGAGCCCGACAAAGCCTGACAGGGCCCGACGGAGCCCGACAGGGCCTGAGCAAACCCGAAAGAGCCCGACGGAGCCTGACAGGGCTCGATGGAGCCCGACAGGGCCCGAGGAAACCCGACAGGGCTCGACGGAGCCCGACAGGGCCCGAGCAAACCTGACAGGACCTGACAAAGCCTGACAGGGCCCGACGGAGCCCGACAGGGCCCGAGCAAACCCGAAAGAGCCCGACGGAGCCTGACAGGGCTCGATGGAGCCCGACAGGGCCCGAGGAAACCCGACAGGGCCTGACGGAGCCCGACAGGGCCCGAGCAAACCCGAAAGGGCCCGACGAAGCCTGACAGGGCTCGATGGAGCCCGACAGGGCCCGAGGAAACCCGACAGGGCCCCACGGAGCCCGACAGGGCTCGAGCAAACCCGACAGGGTCCGACGAAGCCTGACAGGGCTTCAGCAAACCCGACAGGGCCCGAGCAAACCCGACAGGGTTCGACGGAGCCCGACAGAGCCCGAGGAAACCAGACAGGGCCCGACGGAGCCCGACAGGGCCCGAGCAAACCCGAAAGGGCCCGACGAAGCCTGAAAGGGCTCGATGGAGCCCGACAGGGCCCGAGGAAACCCGACAGGGCCCGACGGAGCCCGATAAGGCCCGAGCAAACCCGACAGGAACCGATGGAGCCCGACAGGGCTCGAGCAAACCCGACAGGGCCTGAGCAAATCCGACAGGGCCCGACGGAGCCTGACAGGGCTCGATGGAGCCCGACAGGGCCCGAGGAAACCCGACAAGGCCCCACGGAGCCCGATAGGGCCCGAGCAAACCCGACAGGGCCTGATGGAGCCTGACAGGGCTCGAGGAAACCCGACAGGGCACGCTGGAGCCCGACAGAGCCCGAGCAAACCCGACAGGGTCCGACAAGGTCCGACAGGGCCCGAGCAAACCTGACAGGACCTGACAAAGCCTGACAGGGCCCGACGGAGCCCGACAGGGCATGAGCAAACCCGAAAGAGACCGACGGAGCCTGACAGGGCTCGATAGAGTCCGACAGGGCCCGAGGAAACCCGACAGGGCCCGACGGAACCCGAGAGGGCCCGAGGGAATCCGACAGGGCCCGACGGAGCCTTATAGGGCTCGAGCAAACCCGACAGGGCCCGGCAGAGCCCGACAGGACCCGAGCAAACCCGACAGGGCTCGAGCAAACCCGAAAGGGTTCGACAAAGCCTGACAGGGCTCGATGGAGCCCGACAGGGCCCGAGGAAACCCGACAGAGCCCGACGGAGCCTGACAGGGCCCGAGCAAACCCGACAGGGCCCGAGCAAACCTGACAGGGCACGCTGGAGCCCGACAGAGCCCCAGCAAACCCGAAAGGGCCCGACAAGGCCCGACAGGGCCCGAGCAAACCTGACAGGACCTGACAAAGCCTGACAGGGCCCGACGGAGCCCGACAGGGCCTGAGCAAACCCGAAAGAGCCCGACGGAGCCTGACAGGGCTCGATAGAGTCCGACAGGGCCCGAGGAAACCTGACAGGGCCGGACGGAACCCGAGAGGGCCCGAGGAAATCCGACAGGGCCCGACGGAGCCTGACAGGGCCCGAGCAAACCCGACAGGGCCCGACAGAGCCCGACAGGACCCGAGCAAACCCGACAGGGCCCGAGCAAACCCGACAGGGTTCGACAAAGCCTGGCAGGGCTCGATGGAGCCCGACAGGGCCCGAGGAAACCCAACAGGGCCGGACGGAACCCGAGAGGGCCCGACGGAACCCGAGAGGGCCCGAGGAAATCCGACAGGGCCCGACGGAGCCTGACAGGGCCCGAGCAAACCCGACAGGGCCCGAGCAAACCCGACAAGGCCCAACGGATCCCGACAGGGCCTGAGCAAACCTGACAGCGTCCGACGGAGCCCGACAGGGCACGAGCAAACCCGACAGGGCCTGACGGAGCCTGACAGGGCCCGAGCAAACCCGACAGGGCCCGAGCGAATCTGACAGGGCCCGACGGAGCCCGACAGGACGCGGGCAAACCCGACAGGTCCCGAGCAAACCCGACAGGGCCTGACAAGGCCCGACAGGGCCCGAGCAAACCTGACAGGGCCTGACGGAGCCCGACAGGGGTCGAGCAAACCCGATAGGGCCTGACGGAGCCTGACAGGGCCCGAGCAAACCTGACAGGGCCCGAGAGAACCTGACACGGCCCGACGGAGCCCGACAGGGCGCGAGCAAACCTGACAGGGGCTGACAAGGCCCGACAGGGCCTGAGCAAACCCGACAGGACCCGCCAAAGCCTGATAGGGTCCGATGGAGCCCGACAGGGCCCGAGCAAACCCGACAGGGCCCGAGCAAACCTGACAGGGCTCGATGGAGCCCGACAGGGCCCGAGCAAACCCGACAGGGACCGACGGAGCCTGACTGGGCCCGAGCAAACCCGACACGGCCCGAGTAAACCCGACAGGGCCCGACGGAGCCCGACAGGGCCCGAGGAAACCAGACAGGGCCCGACGGAGCCCGACAGGGCCCAAGCAAACCCGACAGGGCCCGAGCAAACCCGACAGGGTTCGACAAAGCCTGACAGGGCCCGACGGAGCCCGACAGGGCCCTAGCAAACCCGACAGGGCTTGACAAAGCCTGACAGGGCCCGAGCAAACCCGACAGGGCCCGAGCAAACCCGAGAGGGCCCGACGGAGCCCGACAGGGCCCGAGCAAACCCGAAAGGGCCCGACGGAGCCTGGCAGGGCTCGATGGAGCCCGATAGGGCCCGAGCAAACCCGACAGGGCCTGATGGAGCCCGACAGGGCCCGAGCAAACCCGAAAGGGCCCGACGAAGCCTGAAAGGGCTCGATGGAGCCCGACAGGGCCCGAGAAAACCCGACAGGGCCCGACGGAGCCCGATAGGGCCCGAGCAAACCCGACAGGACCCGATGGAGCCCGACAGGGCTCGAGCAAACCCGACAGCGCACGCTGGAGACCGATAGAGCCCCAGCAAACGCGACAGGGCCCGACAAGGCCCGACAGGGCCCGAGCAAACCTGACAGGACCTGACAAAGCCTGACAGGGCCCAACGGAGCCCGACAGGGCCTGAGCAAACCCGAAAGAGCCCGACGGAGCCTGACAGGGCTCGATAGAGTCCGACAGGGCCCGAGGAAACCCGACAGGGCCGGACGGAACCCGAGAGGGCCCGAGGAAATCCGACAGGGCCCGACGGAACCCGAGAGGGCCCGAGGAAATCCGACAGGGCCCGACGGAGCCCGAGAGGGCCTGAGCAAACCCGACAGGGCCCGAGTAAACCTACACAGGGCTTGTCAAAGCCTGACAGGGCCCGAGTAAAAACGACAGGGCCCGAGCAAACCCAACAAAGCTCGACAGAGCCCGACGGAGCCCGACAGGGCTCGATGGAGTCCGACAGGGCCCGAGGAAACCCGACAGGGCCCGACGGAACCCGACAGGGCCCGAGCAAACCCGACGGGGCCCGAGGAAATCCGACAGGGCCCGACGGAGCCTGACAGGGCCCGAACAAACCCGACAGGGCTCGACGGAGCCCGACAGGGCCCGAGCACACTCGACAGGGTCCGACGAAGCCTGACAGGGCTTCAGCAAACCCGACAGGGCCCGAGCAAATCCGACAGGGCCCGACGGAGCCCGACAGGGCCCGAGGAAACCAGACAGGGCCCGACAGAGCCCGACAGGGCCCGAGCAAACCCGACAGGGCCCGAGCAAACGCGACAGGGTTCGACAAAGCCTGACAGGGCTTGATGGAGCCTGACAGGGCCTGAGCAAACCCGACAGGGCCCGACGGATCCTGACAGGGCCCGAGCAAATCTGACAGGGCCCGACAGAGCCCGACAGGGCACGACGGAGCCCGACAGGGCCTGACGGAGCCTGAACAGGGCCCGAGCGAACCTGACAGGGCTTGACGGAGCCCGACAGGACGCGGGCAAACCCGACAGGGCCCGAGCAAACCCGACAGGGCCCGAGCAAACCTGACAGGGCTCGATGGAGCCCGACAGGGCCCGAGGAAACCCGAAAGAGCCCGACGGAGCCTGACAGGGCTCGATGGAGCCCGACAGGGCCCGAGGAAACCCGACAGGGCTCGACGGAGCCCGACAGGGCCCGAGCAAACCTGACAGGACCTGAGAAAGCCTGACAGGGCCCGACGGAGCCCGACAGGGCCCGAGCAAACCCGAAAGAGCCCGACAAAGCCTGACAGGGCCCGACGGAGCCCGACAGGGCCTGAGCAAACCCGAAAGAGCCCGACGGAGCCTGACAGGGCTCGATGGAGCCCGACAGGGCCCGAGGAAACCCGACAGGGCTCGACGGAGCCCGACAGGGCCCGAGCAAACCTGACAGGACCTGACAAAGCCTGACAGGGCCCGACGGAGCCCGACAGGGCCCGAGCAAACCCGAAAGAGCCCGACGGAGCCTGACAGGGCTCGATGGAGCCCGACAGGGCCCGAGGAAACCCGACAGGGCCTGACGGAGCCCGACAGGGCCCGAGCAAACCCGAAAGGGCCCGACGAAGCCTGACAGGGCTCGATGGAGCCCGACAGGGCCCGAGGAAACCCGACAGGGCCCCACGGAGCCCGACAGGGCTCGAGCAAACCCGACAGGGTCCGACGAAGCCTGACAGGGCTTCAGCAAACCCGACAGGGCCCGAGCAAACCCGACAGGGTTCGACGGAGCCCGACAGAGCCCGAGGAAACCAGACAGGGCCCGACGGAGCCCGACAGGGCCCGAGCAAACCCGAAAGGGCCCGACGAAGCCTGAAAGGGCTCGATGGAGCCCGACAGGGCCCGAGGAAACCCGACAGGGCCCGACGGAGCCCGATAAGGCCCGAGCAAACCCGACAGGAACCGATGGAGCCCGACAGGGCTCGAGCAAACCCGACAGGGCCTGAGCAAATCCGACAGGGCCCGACGGAGCCTGACAGGGCTCGATGGAGCCCGACAGGGCCCGAGGAAACCCGACAGGGCCCCACGGAGCCCGATAGGGCCCGAGCAAACCCGACAGGGCCTGATGGAGCCTGACAGGGCTCGAGGAAACCCGACAGGGCACGCTGGAGCCCGACAGAGCCCGAGCAAACCCGACAGGGTCCGACAAGGTCCGACAGGGCCCGAGCAAACCTGACAGGACCTGACAAAGCCTGACAGGGCCCGACGGAGCCCGACAGGGCATGAGCAAACCCGAAAGAGACCGACGGAGCCTGACAGGGCTCGATAGAGTCCGACAGGGCCCGAGGAAACCCGACAGGGCCCGACGGAACCCGAGAGGGCCCGAGGGAATCCGACAGGGCCCGACGGAGCCTTATAGGGCTCGAGCAAACCCGACAGGGCCCGGCAGAGCCCGACAGGACCCGAGCAAACCCGACAGGGCTCGAGCAAACCCGACAGGGTTCGACAAAGCCTGACAGGGCTCGATGGAGCCCGACAGGGCCCGAGGAAACCCGACAGAGCCCGACGGAGCCTGACAGGGCCCGAGCAAACCCGACAGGGCCCGAGCAAACCTGACAGGGCACGCTGGAGCCCGACAGAGCCCCAGCAAACCCGAAAGGGCCCGACAAGGCCCGACAGGGCCCGAGCAAACCTGACAGGACCTGACAAAGCCTGACAGGGCCCGACGGAGCCCGACAGGGCCTGAGCAAACCCGAAAGAGCCCGACGGAGCCTGACAGGGCTCGATAGAGTCCGACAGGGCCCGAGGAAACCTGACAGGGCCGGACGGAACCCGAGAGGGCCCGAGGAAATCCGACAGGGCCCGACGGAGCCTGACAGGGCCCGAGCAAACCCGACAGGGCCCGACAGAGCCCGACAGGACCCGAGCAAACCCGACAGGGCCCGAGCAAACCCGACAGGGTTCGACAAAGCCTGGCAGGGCTCGATGGAGCCCGACAGGGCCCGAGGAAACCCAACAGGGCCGGACGGAACCCGAGAGGGCCCGACGGAACCCGAGAGGGCCCGAGGAAATCCGACAGGGCCCGACGGAGCCTGACAGGGCCCGAGCAAACCCGACAGGGCCCGAGCAAACCCGACAAGGCCCAACGGATCCCGACAGGGCCTGAGCAAACCTGACAGCGTCCGACGGAGCCCGACAGGGCACGAGCAAACCCGACAGGGCCTGACGGAGCCTGACAGGGCCCGAGCAAACCCGACAGGGCCCGAGCGAATCTGACAGGGCCCGACGGAGCCCGACAGGACGCGGGCAAACCCGACAGGTCCCGAGCAAACCCAACAGGGCCTGACAAGGCCCGACAGGGCCCGAGCAAACCTGACAGGGCCTGACGGAGCCCGACAGGGGTCGAGCAAACCCGATAGGGCCTGACGGAGCCTGACAGGGCCCGAGCAAACCTGACAGGGCCCGAGAGAACCTGACACGGCCCGACGGAGCCCGACAGGGCGCGAGCAAACCTGACAGGGGCTGACAAGGCCCGACAGGGCCTGAGCAAACCCGACAGGACCCGCCAAAGCCTGATAGGGTCCGATGGAGCCCGACAGGGCCCGAGCAAACCCGACAGGGCCCGAGCAAACCTGACAGGGCTTGATGGAGCCCGACAGGGCCCGAGCAAACCCGACAGGGACCGACGGAGCCTGACTGGGCCCGAGCAAACCCGACAGGGTTCGACGGAGCCCGACAGGGCCCGAGCAAACCCGACAGGGTCCGACGAAGCCTGACAGGGCTTCAGCAAACCCGACACGGCCCGAGTAAACCCGACAGGGCCCGACGGAGCCCGACAGGGCCCGAGGAAACCAGACAGGGCCCGACGGAGCCCGACAGGGCCCAAGCAAACCCGACAGGGCCCGAGCAAACCCGACAGGGTTCGACAAAGCCTGACAGGGCCCGACGGAGCCCGACAGGGCCCTAGCAAACCCGACAGGGCTTGACAAAGCCTGACAGGGCCCTAGCAAACCCGACAGGGCCCGAGCAAACCCGAGAGGGCCCGACGGAGCCCGACAGGGCCCGAGCAAACCCGAAAGGGCCCGACGGAGCCTGGCAGGGCTCGATGGAGCCCGATAGGGCCCGAGCAAACCCGACAGGGCCTGATGGAGCCCGACAGGGCCCGAGCAAACCCGAAAGGGCCCGACGAAGCCTGAAAGGGCTCGATGGAGCCCGACAGGGCCCGAGGAAACCCGACAGGGCCCGACAGAGCCCGATAGGGCCCGAGCAAACCCGACAGGACCCGATGGAGCCCGACAGGGCTCGAGCAAACCCGACAGCGCACGCTGGAGACCGATAGAGCCCCAGCAAACGCGACAGGGCCCGACAAGGCCCGACAGGGCCCGAGCAAACCTGACAGGACCTGACAAAGCCTGACAGGGCCCAACGGAGCCCGACAGGGCCTGAGCAAACCCGAAAGAGCCCGACGGAGCCTGACAGGGCTCGATAGAGTCCGACAGGGCCCGAGGAAACCCGACAGGGCCGGACGGAACCCGAGAGGGCCCGAGGAAATCCGACAGGGCCCGACGGAACCCGAGAGGGCCCGAGGAAATCCGACAGGGCCCGACGGAGCCTGACAGGGCCTGAGCAAACCCGACAGGGCCCGACAGAGCCCGACAAGACCCGAGCAAACCCGACAGGGCCCGAGCAAACCTGACAGGTTTCGACAAAGCCTTACAGGGCTCGATGGAGCCCGACAGGGCCCGAGGAAACCCGACAGGGCCCGACGGAGCCTGACAGGGATCGATGGAGCCCAACAGGGCCCGAGGAAACCCGACAGGGCCTGACGGAGCCCGACCGGGCCCGAGGAAACCCGAAAGGGCCCGACGAAGCCTGACAGGGCTCGATGGAGCCCGACAGGGCCCGAGGAAACCCGACAGGGCCCGACGGAGCCCGATAGGGCTCGATAGAGCCCGACAGGGCTCGAGCAAACCCGACAGGGTCCGACGAAGCCTGACAGGGCTTCAGCAAACCCGACATGGCCCGAGCAAACCCGACAGGGCCCGACGAAGGCCAACAGAGCCCGAGGAAACCAGACAGGGCCCGACGGAGCCCGACAGGGCCCGAGCAAACCCGACAGGGCCCGAGCAAACCCGACAGGGCCCGACGGAGCCTGACAAGGCCCGAGAAAACCTGACAGGGCTCGACGGAGCCCGACAGGGCCCAAGCACACTTGACAGGGTCCGACGAAGCCTGACAGGGCTTCAGAAAACCCGACAGGGCCCGAGCAAATCGACAGGGCCCAACAGAGCCCGACAGGGCCCGAGGAAACCCGACAGGGCCCGACGGAGCCCGATAGGGCCCGAGCAAAGCCGACAGGACCCGATGGAGCCCGACAGGGCCTGACTAAATCCGACAGGGCCCGACGGAGCCCGACAGGGCCCGAGCAAACCCGAAAGGGCCCGACGGAGCCTGACAGGGCTCGATGGAGCCCGACAGGGCCCGAGGAAATTCGACAGGGCCCCACGGAGCCCGATACGGCCCGAGCAAACCCGACAGGGCACGCTGGAGCCCGACAGAGCCCGAGCAAACCCGACAGGGCCCGACAAGGCCCGACAGGGCCCGAGCAAACCTGACAGGACCTGACAAAGCCTGACAGGGCCCGACGCAGCCCAACAGGGCCTGAGCAAACCCGAAAGAGCCCGATAGGGCCCGAGCCTGACAGGGCTGAATACAGTCCGACAGGGCCCGAGGAAACCCGACAGGGCCCGACGGAACCCGAGAGGGCCCGACGGAACCCGAGAGGGCCCGAGGGAATCCGACAGGGCCCGACGGAGCCTGACAGGGCCCGAGCAAACCCGACAGGGCCCGACAGAGCCCGACAGGACCCGAGCAAACCCGACAGGGCCCGAGCAAACCCGACAGGGTTCGACAAAGCCTGACAGGGCCCGACGGAGCCCGACAGGGCCCTAGCAAACCCGACAGGGCTTGACAAAGCCTGACAGGGCCCGAGCAAACCCGACAGGGCCCGAGCAAACCCAACAGGGCCCGACGGAGCCTGACAGGGCTCGATGGAGCCCGACAGGGCCCGAGGAAACCCGACAGGGCCTGATTGAGCCCGATAGGGCCCGAGCAAACCCGACAGGGCCTGACGGAGCCCGACAGGGCGCGAGCAAACCCGAAAGGGCCCGACGAAGCCTGACACGGCTCGATGGAGCCCGACAGGGCCCGAGGAAACCCGACAGGGCCCGACGGAGCCCGATAGGGCCCGAGCAAACCCGACAGGACCCGATGGAGCCCGACAGGGCTCGAGGAAACCCGACAGGGCCTGAGCAAATCCGACAGGGCCCGACGGAGCCCGACAGGGCCCGAGCAAACCCGAAAGGGCCCGACGGAGCCTGACAGGGCTCGATGGAGCCCGACAGGGCCCGAGGAAACCCGACAGGGCCCCACGGAGCCCGATAGGGCCCGAGCAAACCCGACAGGGCCTGATGGAGCCTGACAGGGCCCGGGCAAACCCGACAGGGCATGCTGGAGCCCGACAGAGCCCGAGCAAACCCGACAGGGTCCGACAAGGCCCGACAGGGCCCGAGCAAACCCGACAGGGCCCGACAGAGCCCGACAGGACCCGAGCAAACCCGACAGGGCCCGAGCAAACCCGACAGGGTTCGACAAAGCCTGACAGGGCTCGATGGAGCCCGACAGGGCCCGAGGAAACCCGACAGGGCCGGACGGAACCCGAGAGGGCCCGAGGAATTCCGACAGGGCCCGACGGAACCCGAGAGGGCCCGAGGAAATCCGACAGGGCCCGACGGAGCCTGACAGGGCCCGAGCAAACCCGACAGGGCCCGACAGAGCCCGACAAGACCCGAGCAAACCCGACAGGGCCCGAGCAAACCTGACAGGTTTCGACAAAGCCTGACAGGGCTCGATGGAGCCCGACAGGGCCCGAGAAAACCCGACAGAGCCCGACGGAGCCCGACAGGGCCCGAGCAAACCTGACAGGGCCTGACGGAGCCTGACAGGGCTCGAGCAAACCCGATAGGGCCTGACGGAGCCTGACAGGGCCCGAGCAAACCTGACAGGGCCTGAGAGAACGTGACAGGGCCCGACGGAGCCCGACAGGGCGCGAGCAAACCCGACAGGACCCACCAAAGCCTGATAGGGTCTGATGGAGCCCGACAGGGCCCGAGCAAACCTGACAGGGCTCGATGGAGCCCGACAGGGCCCGAGGAAACCCGACAGGGCCCGACGGAGCCTGACAGGGCTCGATGGAGCCCAACAGGGCCCGAGGAAACCCGACAGGGCCTGACGGAGCCCGACCGGGCCCGAGCAAACCCGAAAGGGCCCGACGAAGCCTGACAGGGCTCGATGGAGCCCGACAGGGCCCGAGGAAACCCGACAGGGCCCGACGGAGCCCGATAGGGCCCGAGCAAACCCGACAGGGCCCGATAGAGCCTGACAGGGCTCGAGCAAACCCGACAGGGTCTGACGAAGCCTGACAGGGCTTCAGCAAACCCGACATGGCCCGAGCAAACCCGACAGGGCCCGACGAAGGCCAACAGAGCCCGAGGAAACCAGACAGGGCCCGACGGAGCCCGACAGGGCCCGAGCAAACCCGACAGGGCCCGAGCAAACCCGACAGGGCCCGACGGAGCCTGACAAGGCCCGAGAAAACCTGACAGGGCTCGACGGAGCCCGACAGGGCCCAAGCACACTTGACAGGGTCCGACGAAGCCTGACAGGGCTTCAGAAAACCCGACAGGGCCCGAGCAAATCGACAGGGCCCGACAGAGCCCGACAGGGCCCGAGGAAACCCGACAGGGCCCGACGGAGCCCGATAGGGCCCGAGCAAAGCCGACAGGACCCGATGGAGCCCGACAGGGCCTGACTAAATCCGACAGGGCCCGACGGAGCCCGACAGGGCCCGAGCAAACCCGACAGGGCCCCACGGAGCCCGATAGGGCCCGAGCAAACTCGACAGGGCACGCTGGAGCCCGACAGGGCCCGAGCAAACCCGAAAGGGCCCGACGAAGCCTGAAAGGGCTCGATGGAGCCCGACAGGGCCCGAGGAAACCCGACAGGGCCCGACGGAGCCCGATAGGGCCCGAGCAAACCCGACAGGACCCGATGGAGCCCGACAGGGCTCGAGCAAACCCGACAGCGCACGCTGGAGACCGATAGAGCCCCAGCAAACGCGACAGGGCCCGACAAGGCCCGACAGGGCCCGAGCAAACCTGACAGGACCTGACAAAGCCTGACAGGGCCCAACGGAGCCCGACAGGGCCTGAGCAAACCCGAAAGAGCCCGACGGAGCCTGACAGGGCTCGATAGAGTCCGACAGGGCCCGAGGAAACCCGACAGGGCCGGACGGAACCCGAGAGGGCCCGAGGAAATCCGACAGGGCCCGACGGAACCCGAGAGGGCCCGAGGAAATCCGACAGGGCCCGACGGAGCCTGACAGGGCCCGAGCAAACCCGACAGGGCCCGACAGAGCCCGACAAGACCCGAGCAAACCCGACAGGGCCCGAGCAAACCTGACAGGTTTCGACAAAGCCTTACAGGGCTCGATGGAGCCCGACAGGGCCCGAGGAAACCCGACAGGGCCCGACGGAGCCTGACAGGGCTCGATGGAGCCCAACAGGGCCCGAGGAAACCCGACAGGGCCTGACGGAGCCCGACCGGGCCCGAGGAAACCCGAAAGGGCCCGACGAAGCCTGACAGGGCTCGATGGAGCCCGACAGGGCCCGAGGAAACCCGACAGGGCCCGACGGAGCCCGATAGGGCTCGATAGAGCCCGACAGGGCTCGAGCAAACCCGACAGGGTCCGACGAAGCCTGACAGGGCTTCAGCAAACCCGACATGGCCCGAGCAAACCCGACAGGGCCCGACGAAGGCCAACAGAGCCCGAGGAAACCAGACAGGGCCCGACGGAGCCCGACAGGGCCCGAGCAAACCCGACAGGGCCCGAGCAAACCCGACAGGGCCCGACGGAGCCTGACAAGGCCCGAGAAAACCTGACAGGGCTCGACGGAGCCCGACAGGGCCCAAGCACACTTGACAGGGTCCGACGAAGCCTGACAGGGCTTCAGAAAACCCGACAGGGCCCGAGCAAATCGACAGGGCCCAACAGAGCCCGACAGGGCCCGAGGAAACCCGACAGGGCCCGACGGAGCCCGATAGGGCCCGAGCAAAGCCGACAGGACCCAATGGAGCCCGACAGGGCCTGACTAAATCCGACAGGGCCCGACGGAGCCCGACAGGGCCCGAGCAAACCCGAAAGGGCCCGACGGAGCCTGACAGGGCTCGATGGAGCCCGACAGGGCCCGAGGAAACCCGACAGGGCCCCACGGAGCCCGATACGGCCCGAGCAAACCCGACAGGGCACGCTGGAGCCCGACAGAGCCCGAGCAAACCCGACAGGGCCCGACAAGGCCCGACAGGGCCCGAGCAAACCTGACAGGACCTGACAAAGCCTGACAGGGCCCGACGCAGCCCAACAGGGCCTGAGCAAACCCGAAAGAGCCCGATAGGGCCCGAGCCTGACAGGGCTGAATACAGTCCGACAGGGCCCGAGGAAACCCGACAGGGCCCGACGGAACCCGAGAGGGCCCGACGGAACCCGAGAGGGCCCGAGGGAATCCGACAGGGCCCGACGGAGCCTGACAGGGCCCGAGCAAACCCGATAGGGCCCGACAGAGCCCGACAGGACCCGAGCAAACCCGACAGGGCCCGAGCAAACCCGACAGGGTTCGACAAAGCCTGACAGGGCCCGACGGAGCCCGACAGGGCCCTAGCAAACCCGACAGGGCTTGACAAAGCCTGACAGGGCCCGAGCAAACCCGACAGGGCCCGAGCAAACCCAACAGGGCCCGACGGAGCCTGACAGGGCTCGATGGAGCCCGACAGGGCCCGAGGAAACCCGACAGGGCCTGATTGAGCCCGATAGGGCCCGAGCAAACCCGACAGGGCCTGACGGAGCCCGACAGGGCGCGAGCAAACCCGAAAGGGCCCGACGAAGCCTGACACGGCTCGATGGAGCCCGACAGGGCCCGAGGAAACCCGACAGGGCCCGACGGAGCCCGATAGGGCCCGAGCAAACCCGACAGGACCCGATGGAGCCCGACAGGGCTCGAGGAAACCCGACAGGGCCTGAGCAAATCCGACAGGGCCCGACGGAGCCCGACAGGGCCCGAGCAAACCCGAAAGGGCCCGACGGAGCCTGACAGGGCTCGATGGAGCCCGACAGGGCCCGAGGAAACCCGACAGGGCCCCACGGAGCCCGATAGGGCCCGAGCAAACCCGACAGGGCCTGATGGAGCCTGACAGGGCCCGGGCAAACCCGACAGGGCATGCTGGAGCCCGACAGAGCCCGAGCAAACCCGACAGGGTCCGACAAGGCCCGACAGGGCCCGAGCAAACCCGACAGGGCCCGACAGAGCCCGACAGGACCCGAGCAAACCCGACAGGGCCCGAGCAAACCCGACAGGGTTCGACAAAGCCTGACAGGGCTCGATGGAGCCCGACAGGGCCCGAGGAAACCCGACAGGGCCGGACGGAACCCGAGAGGGCCCGAGGAATTCCGACAGGGCCCGACGGAACCCGAGAGGGCCCGAGGAAATCCGACAGGGCCCGACGGAGCCTGACAGGGCCCGAGCAAACCCGACAGGGCCCGACAGAGCCCGACAAGACCCGAGCAAACCCGACAGGGCCCGAGCAAACCTGACAGGTTTCGACAAAGCCTGACAGGGCTCGATGGAGCCCGACAGGGCCCGAGAAAACCCGACAGAGCCCGACAGAGCCCGACAGGGCCCGAGCAAACCTGACAGGGCCTGACGGAGCCTGACAGGGCTCGAGCAAACCTGACAGGGCCTGACGGAGCCTGACAGGGCCCGAGCAAACCTGACAGGGCCTGAGAGAACGTGACAGGGCCCGACGGAGCCCGACAGGGCGCGAGCAAACCCGACAGGACCCACCAAAGCCTGATAGGGTCTGATGGAGCCCGACAGGGCCCGAGCAAACCTGACAGGGCTCGATGGAGCCCGACAGGGCCCGAGGAAACCCGACAGGGCCCGACGGAGCCTGACAGGGCTCGATGGAGCCCAACAGGGCCCAAGGAAACCCGACAGGGCCTGACGGAGCCCGACCGGGCCCGAGCAAACCCGAAAGGGCCCGACGAAGCCTGACAGGGCTCGATGGAGCCCGACAGGGCCCGAGGAAACCCGACAGGGCCCGACGGAGCCCGATAGGGCCCGAGCAAACCCGACAGGGCCCGATAGAGCCTGACAGGGCTCGAGCAAACCCGACAGGGTCCGACGAAGCCTGACAGGGCTTCAGCAAACCCGACATGGCCCGAGCAAACCCGACAGGGCCCGACGAAGGCCAACAGAGCCCGAGGAAACCAGACAGGGCCCGACGGAGCCCGACAGGGCCCGAGCAAACCCGACAGGGCCCGAGCAAACCCGACAGGGCCCGACGGAGCCTGACAAGGCCCGAGAAAACCTGACAGGGCTCGACGGAGCCCGACAGGGCCCAAGCACACTTGACAGGGTCCGACGAAGCCTGACAGGGCTTCAGAAAACCCGACAGGGCCCGAGCAAATCGACAGGGCCCGACAGAGCCCGACAGGGCCCGAGGAAACCCGACAGGGCCCGACGGAGCCCGATAGGGCCCGAGCAAAGCCGACAGGACCCGATGGAGCCCGACAGGGCCTGACTAAATCCGACAGGGCCCGACGGAGCCCGACAGGGCCCGAGCAAACCCGAAAGGGCCCCACGGAGCCCGATAGGGCCCGAGCAAACCCGACAGGGCACGCTGGAGCCCGACAGAGCCCGAGCAAACCCGACAGGGCCCGACAAGGCCCGACAGGGCCCGAGCAAACCTGACAGGACCTGACAAAGCCTGACAGGGCCCGACGCAGCCCAACAGGGCCTGAGCAAACCCGAAAGAGCCCGACGGAGCCTGACAGGGCTGAATACAGTCCGACAGGGCCCGAGGAAACCCGACAGGGCCCGACGGAACCCGAGAGGGCCCGACGGAACCCGAGAGGGCCCGAGGGAATCCGACAGGGCCCGACGGAGCCTGACAGGGCCCGAGCAAACCCGACAGGGCCCGACAGAGCCCGACAGGACCCGAGCAAACCCGACAGGGCCCGAGCAAACCCGACAGGGTTCGACAAAGCCTGACAGGGCCCGACGGAGCCCGACAGGGCCCTAGCAAACCCGACAGGGCTTGACAAAGCCTGACAGGGCCCGAGCAAACCCGACAGGGCCCGAGCAAACCCAACAGGGCCCGACGGAGCCTGACAGGGCTCGATGGAGCCCGACAGGGCCCGAGGAAACCCGACAGGGCCTGATTGAGCCCGATAGGGCCCGAGCAAACCCGACAGGGCCTGACGGAGCCCGACAGGGCGCGAGCAAACCCGAAAGGGCCCGACGAAGCCTGACAGGGCTCGATGGAGCCCGACAGGGCCCGAGGAAACCCGACAGGGCCCGACGGAGCCCGATAGGGCCCGAGCAAACCCGACAGGACCCGATGGAGCCCGACAGGGCTCGAGGAAACCCGACAGGGCCCGACAAGGCCCGACAGGGCCCGAGCAAACCTGACAGGACCTGACAAAGCCTGACAGGGCCCGACGCAGCCCAACAGGGCCTGAGCAAACCCGAAAGAGCCCGACGGAGCCTGACAGGGCTGAATACAGTCCGACAGGGCCCAAGGAAACCCGACAGGGCCCGACGGAACCCGAGAGGGCCCGACGGAACCCGAGAGGGCCCGAGGGAATCCGACAGGGCCCGACGGAGCCTGACAGGGCCCGAGCAAACCCGACAGGGCCCGACAGAGCCCGACAGGACCCGAGCAAACCCGACAGGGCCCGAGCAAACCCGACAGGGTTCGACAAAGCCTGACAGGGCCCGACGGAGCCCGACAGGGCCCTAGCAAACCCGACAGGGCTTGACAAAGCCTGACAGGGCCCGAGCAAACCCGACAGGGCCTGAGCAAACCCAACAGGGCCCGACGGAGCCTGACAGGGCTCGATGGAGCCCGACAGGGCCCGAGGAAACCCGACAGGGCCCGACGGAGCCCGATAGGGCCCGAGCAAACCCGACAGGACCCGATGGAGCCCGACAGGGCTCGAGGAAACCCGACAGGGCCCGACAGAGCCCGACAGGGCCCGAGCAAACCCGACAGGGCTCGATGGAGCCTGACAGGGCCCGAGGAAACCCGACAGGGCGCGACGGAGCCTGACAGGGCCCGAGCAAACCCGAAAGGGCCTGACGGAGCCCGACAGGGCCTGAGGAAACCAGACAGGGCCCGACGGAGCCCGACAGGGCCCTAGCAAACCCGACAGGGTCTGAGCAAACCCGACAGGGCCCGATGGAGCCCGACAGGGCCTGAGGAAACCAGACAGGGCCCGACGGAGCCCGACAGGGCCCGAGCAAAACCGACAGGGCTTGACAAAGCCTGACAGGGCCCGAGCAAACCCGACAGGGCCCGAGCAAACCCGACAGGGCCCGACGGAGCCCGACAGGGCCCGAGCAAACCCGTAAGGGCCCGACGGAGCCTAACAGGGCTCGATGGAGCCCGACAGGGCTTGAGGAAACCCGACAGGGCCCGACGGAGCCCGATAGGGCCCGAGCAAACCCGACAGGGCCCGACGGAGCCTGACAGGGCTTCAGCAAACCCGACAGGGCCCGAGGAAATCCGACAGGGCCCGACGGAGACCGACATGGCCCGAGGAAACCAGACAGGGCCCGACAGAGCTCGACAGGGCACGAGCAAACCCGACAGGGCCCGAGCAAACCCGACAGGGTTCGACAAAGCCTGACAGGGCCCGACGGAGCCCGACAGGGCCCTAGCAAACCCGACAGGGCTTGACAAAGCCTGACAGGGCACGAGCAAACCCGACAGGGCCCGAGCAAACCCGACAGGGTTCGACAAAGCCTGACAGGGCCCGACGGAGCCCGACAGGGCCCTAGCAAACCCGACAGGGCTTGACAAAGCCTGACAGGGCCCGAGCAAACCCGACAGGGCCCGAGCAAACCCGACAGGGCCAGACGGAGCCCGACAGGGCCCGAGCAAACCCGAAAGGGCCCGACGGAGCCTGACAGGGCTCGATGGAGCTCGACAGGGCCCGAGGAAACCCGACAGGGCGCGACGGAGCCTGAGAGGGCCCGAGCAAACCCGACAGGGTTCGACGGAGCCCAACAGGGCCCGAGCAAACCCGACAGGGTCCGATGAAGCCTGACAGGGCTTCAGCAAACCCGACAGGGCCCGAGCAAATCCGACAGGGCCCGACGGAGACCGACAGGGCCCGAGGAAACCAGACAGTGCCCGACAGAGCCCGACAGGGCACGAGCAAACCCGACAGGGCCCGAGCAAACCCGACAGGGTTCGACAAAGCCTGACAGGTCCCGACGGAGCCCGACAGGGCCCTAGCAAACCCGACAGGGCTTGACAAAGCCTGACAGGGTCCGAGCAAACCCGACAGGGCCCGAGCAAACCCGACAGGGCCCGACGGAGCCCGACAGGGCCCGAGCAAACCCGAAAGGGCCCGACGGAGCCTGACAGGGCTCGATGGAGCCCGACAGGGCCCGAGGAAACCCGACAGGGCCTGATCGAGCCCGATAGGGCCCGAGCAAACCCGACAGGGCCTGACGGAGCCCGACAGAGCCCGAGCACACCCGAAAAGGCCCGACGAAGCCTGACAGGGCTCGATGGAGCCCGACAGGGCCCGAGGAAACCCGACAGGGCCCGACGGAGCCCGATAGGGCCCGAGCAAACCCGACAGGACCCGATGGAGCCCGACAGGGCTCGAGCAAACCCGACAGGGCCTGAGCAAATCCGACAGGGCCCGACGGAGCCCGACAGGGCCCGAGCAAACCCGAAAGGGCCCGACGGAGCATGACAGGGCTGGATGGAGCCTGACAGGGCCCGAGCAAACCCGACAGGGCCCCACGGAGCCCGATAGGGCCCGAGCAAACCCGACAGGGCCTGATGGAGCCTGACAGGGCGCGGGCAAACCCGATAGGGCACGCTGGAGCCCGACAGAGCCCGAGCAAACCCGACAGGGTCCGACAAGGCCCGACAGGGCCCGAGCAAACCGACAGGACCTGACAAAGCCTGACAGGGCCCGACGGAGCCCGACAGGGCCTGAGCAAAATTGAAAGAGCCCGACGGAGCCTGACAGGGCTCGATAGAGTCCGACAGGGCCCGAGGAAACCCGACAGGGCCGGACGGAACCCGAGAGGGCCCGACGGAACCCGAGAGCGCCCGAGGAAATCCGACAGGGCCCGACCGAGCCTGACAGGGCCCGAGCAAACCCGACAGGGCCCGACAGAGCCCGACAAGACCCGAGCAAACCCGACAGGGCCCGAGCAAACCTGACAGGTTTCGACAAAGCCTTACAGGGCTCGATGGAGCCCGACAGGGCCCGAGGAAACCCGACAGGGCCCGACGGAGCCTGACAGGGCTCGATGGAGCCCAACAGGGCCCGAGGAAACCCGACAGGGCCTGACGGAGCCCGACCGGGCCCGAGGAAACCCGAAAGGGCCCGACGAAGCCTGACAGGGCTCGATGGAGCCCGACAGGGCCCGAGGAAACCCGACAGGGCCCGACGGAGCCCGATAGGGCTCGATAGAGCCCGACAGGGCTCGAGCAAACCCGACAGGGTCCGACGAAGCCTGACAGGGCTTCAGCAAACCCGACATGGCCCGAGCAAACCCGACAGGGCCCGACGAAGGCCAACAGAGCCCGAGGAAACCAGACAGGGCCCGACGGAGCCCGACAGGGCCCGAGCAAACCCGACAGGGCCCGAGCAAACCCGACAGGGCCCGACGGAGCCTGACAAGGCCCGAGAAAACCTGACAGGGCTCGACGGAGCCCGACAGGGCCCAAGCACACTTGACAGGGTCCGACGAAGCCTGACAGGGCTTCAGAAAACCCGACAGGGCCCGAGCAAATCGACAGGGCCCAACAGAGCCCGACAGGGCCCGAGGAAACCCGACAGGGCCCGACGGAGCCCGATAGGGCCCGAGCAAAGCCGACAGGACCCAATGGAGCCCGACAGGGCCTGACTAAATCCGACAGGGCCCGACGGAGCCCGACAGGGCCCGAGCAAACCCGAAAGGGCCCGACGGAGCCTGACAGGGCTCGATGGAGCCCGACAGGGCCCGAGGAAACCCGACAGGGCCCCACGGAGCCCGATACGGCCCGAGCAAACCCGACAGGGCACGCTGGAGCCCGACAGAGCCCGAGCAAACCCGACAGGGCCCGACAAGGCCCGACAGGGCCCGAGCAAACCTGACAGGACCTGACAAAGCCTGACAGGGCCCGACGCAGCCCAACAGGGCCTGAGCAAACCCGAAAGAGCCCGATAGGGCCCGAGCCTGACAGGGCTGAATACAGTCCGACAGGGCCCGAGGAAACCCGACAGGGCCCGACGGAACCCGAGAGGGCCCGACGGAACCCGAGAGGGCCCGAGGGAATCCGACAGGGCCCGACGGAGCCTGACAGGGCCCGAGCAAACCCGATAGGGCCCGACAGAGCCCGACAGGACCCGAGCAAACCCGACAGGGCCCGAGCAAACCCGACAGGGTTCGACAAAGCCTGACAGGGCCCGACGGAGCCCGACAGGGCCCTAGCAAACCCGACAGGGCTTGACAAAGCCTGACAGGGCCCGAGCAAACCCGACAGGGCCCGAGCAAACCCAACAGGGCCCGACGGAGCCTGACAGGGCTCGATGGAGCCCGACAGGGCCCGAGGAAACCCGACAGGGCCTGATTGAGCCCGATAGGGCCCGAGCAAACCCGACAGGGCCTGACGGAGCCCGACAGGGCGCGAGCAAACCCGAAAGGGCCCGACGAAGCCTGACACGGCTCGATGGAGCCCGACAGGGCCCGAGGAAACCCGACAGGGCCCGACGGAGCCCGATAGGGCCCGAGCAAACCCGACAGGACCCGATGGAGCCCGACAGGGCTCGAGGAAACCCGACAGGGCCTGAGCAAATCCGACAGGGCCCGACGGAGCCCGACAGGGCCCGAGCAAACCCGAAAGGGCCCGACGGAGCCTGACAGGGCTCGATGGAGCCCGACAGGGCCCGAGGAAACCCGACAGGGCCCCACGGAGCCCGATAGGGCCCGAGCAAACCCGACAGGGCCTGATGGAGCCTGACAGGGCCCGGGCAAACCCGACAGGGCATGCTGGAGCCCGACAGAGCCCGAGCAAACCCGACAGGGTCCGACAAGGCCCGACAGGGCCCGAGCAAACCCGACAGGGCCCGACAGAGCCCGACAGGACCCGAGCAAACCCGACAGGGCCCGAGCAAACCCGACAGGGTTCGACAAAGCCTGACAGGGCTCGATGGAGCCCGACAGGGCCCGAGGAAACCCGACAGGGCCGGACGGAACCCGAGAGGGCCCGAGGAATTCCGACAGGGCCCGACGGAACCCGAGAGGGCCCGAGGAAATCCGACAGGGCCCGACGGAGCCTGACAGGGCCCGAGCAAACCCGACAGGGCCCGACAGAGCCCGACAAGACCCGAGCAAACCCGACAGGGCCCGAGCAAACCTGACAGGTTTCGACAAAGCCTGACAGGGCTCGATGGAGCCCGACAGGGCCCGAGAAAACCCGACAGAGCCCGACAGAGCCCGACAGGGCCCGAGCAAACCTGACAGGGCCTGACGGAGCCTGACAGGGCTCGAGCAAACCTGACAGGGCCTGACGGAGCCTGACAGGGCCCGAGCAAACCTGACAGGGCCTGAGAGAACGTGACAGGGCCCGACGGAGCCCGACAGGGCGCGAGCAAACCCGACAGGACCCACCAAAGCCTGATAGGGTCTGATGGAGCCCGACAGGGCCCGAGCAAACCTGACAGGGCTCGATGGAGCCCGACAGGGCCCGAGGAAACCCGACAGGGCCCGACGGAGCCTGACAGGGCTCGATGGAGCCCAACAGGGCCCAAGGAAACCCGACAGGGCCTGACGGAGCCCGACCGGGCCCGAGCAAACCCGAAAGGGCCCGACGAAGCCTGACAGGGCTCGATGGAGCCCGACAGGGCCCGAGGAAACCCGACAGGGCCCGACGGAGCCCGATAGGGCCCGAGCAAACCCGACAGGGCCCGATAGAGCCTGACAGGGCTCGAGCAAACCCGACAGGGTCCGACGAAGCCTGACAGGGCTTCAGCAAACCCGACATGGCCCGAGCAAACCCGACAGGGCCCGACGAAGGCCAACAGAGCCCGAGGAAACCAGACAGGGCCCGACGGAGCCCGACAGGGCCCGAGCAAACCCGACAGGGCCCGAGCAAACCCGACAGGGCCCGACGGAGCCTGACAAGGCCCGAGAAAACCTGACAGGGCTCGACGGAGCCCGACAGGGCCCAAGCACACTTGACAGGGTCCGACGAAGCCTGACAGGGCTTCAGAAAACCCGACAGGGCCCGAGCAAATCGACAGGGCCCGACAGAGCCCGACAGGGCCCGAGGAAACCCGACAGGGCCCGACGGAGCCCGATAGGGCCCGAGCAAAGCCGACAGGACCCGATGGAGCCCGACAGGGCCTGACTAAATCCGACAGGGCCCGACGGAGCCCGACAGGGCCCGAGCAAACCCGAAAGGGCCCCACGGAGCCCGATAGGGCCCGAGCAAACCCGACAGGGCACGCTGGAGCCCGACAGAGCCCGAGCAAACCCGACAGGGCCCGACAAGGCCCGACAGGGCCCGAGCAAACCTGACAGGACCTGACAAAGCCTGACAGGGCCCGACGCAGCCCAACAGGGCCTGAGCAAACCCGAAAGAGCCCGACGGAGCCTGACAGGGCTGAATACAGTCCGACAGGGCCCGAGGAAACCCGACAGGGCCCGACGGAACCCGAGAGGGCCCGACGGAACCCGAGAGGGCCTGAGGGAATCCGACAGGGCCCGACGGAGCCTGACAGGGCCCGAGCAAACCCGACAGGGCCCGACAGAGCCCGACAGGACCCGAGCAAACCCGACAGGGCCCGAGCAAACCCGACAGGGTTCGACAAAGCCTGACAGGGCCCGACGGAGCCCGACAGGGCCCTAGCAAACCCGACAGGGCTTGACAAAGCCTGACAGGGCCCGAGCAAACCCGACAGGGCCCGAGCAAACCCAACAGGGCCCGACGGAGCCTGACAGGGCTCGATGGAGCCCGACAGGGCCCGAGGAAACCCGACAGGGCCTGATTGAGCCCGATAGGGCCCGAGCAAACCCGACAGGGCCTGACGGAGCCCGACAGGGCGCGAGCAAACCCGAAAGGGCCCGACGAAGCCTGACAGGGCTCGATGGAGCCCGACAGGGCCCGAGGAAACCCGACAGGGCCCGACGGAGCCCGATAGGGCCCGAGCAAACCCGACAGGACCCGATGGAGCCCGACAGGGCTCGAGGAAACCCGACAGGGCCCGACAAGGCCCGACAGGGCCCGAGCAAACCTGACAGGACCTGACAAAGCCTGACAGGGCCCGACGCAGCCCAACAGGGCCTGAGCAAACCCGAAAGAGCCCGACGGAGCCTGACAGGGCTGAATACAGTCCGACAGGGCCCAAGGAAACCCGACAGGGCCCGACGGAACCCGAGAGGGCCCGACGGAACCCGAGAGGGCCCGAGGGAATCCGACAGGGCCCGACGGAGCCTGACAGGGCCCGAGCAAACCCGACAGGGCCCGACAGAGCCCGACAGGACCCGAGCAAACCCGACAGGGCCCGAGCAAACCCGACAGGGTTCGACAAAGCCTGACAGGGCCCGACGGAGCCCGACAGGGCCCTAGCAAACCCGACAGGGCTTGACAAAGCCTGACAGGGCCCGAGCAAACCCGACAGGGCCTGAGCAAACCCAACAGGGCCCGACGGAGCCTGACAGGGCTCGATGGAGCCCGACAGGGCCCGAGGAAACCCGACAGGGCCTGATTGAGCCCGATAGGGCCCGAGCAAACCCGACAGGGCCTGACGGAGCCCGACAGGGCGCGAGCAAACCCGAAAGGGCCCGACGAAGCCTGACAGGGCTCGATGGAGCCCGACAGGGCCCGAGGAAACCCGACAGGGCCCGACGGAGCCCGATAGGGCCCGAGCAAACCCGACAGGACCCGATGGAGCCCGACAGGGCTCGAGGAAACCCGACAGGGCCCGACAGAGCCCGACAGGGCCCGAGCAAACCCGACAGGGCTCGA
The DNA here is from genome assembly GCF_037038585.1 of Patagioenas fasciata. Lineage (NCBI taxonomy): Eukaryota > Metazoa > Chordata > Aves > Columbiformes > Columbidae > Patagioenas > Patagioenas fasciata. Next base: position 4,263,875 of record NW_027288510.1, read on the forward strand.
TGGAGCCTGACAGGGCCCGAGGAAACCCGACAGGGCGCGACGGAGCCTGACAGGGCCCGAGCAAACCCGAAAGGGCCTGACGGAGCCCGACAGGGCCTGAGGAAACCAGACAGGGCCCGACGGAGCCCGACAGGGCCCTAGCAAACCCGACAGGGTCTGAGCAAACCCGACAGGGCCCGATGGAGCCCGACAGGGCCTGAGGAAACCAGACAGGGCCCGACGGAGCCCGACAGGGCCCGAGCAAAACCGACAGGGCTTGACAAAGCCTGACAGGGCCCGAGCAAACCCGACAGGGCCCGAGCAAACCCGACAGGGCCCGACGGAGCCCGACAGGGCCCGAGCAAACCCGTAAGGGCCCGACGGAGCCTAACAGGGCTCGATGGAGCCCGACAGGGCTTGAGGAAACCCGACAGGGCCCGACGGAGCCCGATAGGGCCCGAGCAAACCCGACAGGGCCCGACGGAGCCTGACAGGGCTTCAGCAAACCCGACAGGGCCCGAGGAAATCCGACAGGGCCCGACGGAGACCGACATGGCCCGAGGAAACCAGACAGGGCCCGACAGAGCTCGACAGGGCACGAGCAAACCCGACAGGGCCCGAGCAAACCCGACAGGGTTCGACAAAGCCTGACAGGGCCCGACGGAGCCCGACAGGGCCCTAGCAAACCCGACAGGGCTTGACAAAGCCTGACAGGGCACGAGCAAACCCGACAGGGCCCGAGCAAACCCGACAGGGTTCGACAAAGCCTGACAGGGCCCGACGGAGCCCGACAGGGCCCTAGCAAACCCGACAGGGCTTGACAAAGCCTGACAGGGCCCGAGCAAACCCGACAGGGCCCGAGCAAACCCGACAGGGCCAGACGGAGCCCGACAGGGCCCGAGCAAACCCGAAAGGGCCCGACGGAGCCTGACAGGGCTCGATGGAGCTCGACAGGGCCCGAGGAAACCCGACAGGGCGCGACGGAGCCTGAGAGGGCCCGAGCAAACCCGACAGGGTTCGACGGAGCCCAACAGGGCCCGAGCAAACCCGACAGGGTCCGATGAAGCCTGACAGGGCTTCAGCAAACCCGACAGGGCCCGAGCAAATCCGACAGGGCCCGACGGAGACCGACAGGGCCCGAGGAAACCAGACAGTGCCCGACAGAGCCCGACAGGGCACGAGCAAACCCGACAGGGCCCGAGCAAACCCGACAGGGTTCGACAAAGCCTGACAGGTCCCGACGGAGCCCGACAGGGCCCTAGCAAACCCGACAGGGCTTGACAAAGCCTGACAGGGTCCGAGCAAACCCGACAGGGCCCGAGCAAACCCGACAGGGCCCGACGGAGCCCGACAGGGCCCGAGCAAACCCGAAAGGGCCCGACGGAGCCTGACAGGGCTCGATGGAGCCCGACAGGGCCCGAGGAAACCCGACAGGGCCTGATCGAGCCCGATAGGGCCCGAGCAAACCCGACAGGGCCTGACGGAGCCCGACAGAGCCCGAGCACACCCGAAAAGGCCCGACGAAGCCTGACAGGGCTCGATGGAGCCCGACAGGGCCCGAGGAAACCCGACAGGGCCCGACGGAGCCCGATAGGGCCCGAGCAAACCCGACAGGACCCGATGGAGCCCGACAGGGCTCGAGCAAACCCGACAGGGCCTGAGCAAATCCGACAGGGCCCGACGGAGCCCGACAGGGCCCGAGCAAACCCGAAAGGGCCCGACGGAGCATGACAGGGCTGGATGGAGCCTGACAGGGCCCGAGCAAACCCGACAGGGCCCCACGGAGCCCGATAGGGCCCGAGCAAACCCGACAGGGCCTGATGGAGCCTGACAGGGCGCGGGCAAACCCGATAGGGCACGCTGGAGCCCGACAGAGCCCGAGCAAACCCGACAGGGTCCGACAAGGCCCGACAGGGCCCGAGCAAACCGACAGGACCTGACAAAGCCTGACAGGGCCCGACGGAGCCCGACAGGGCCTGAGCAAAATTGAAAGAGCCCGACGGAGCCTGACAGGGCTCGATAGAGTCCGACAGGGCCCGAGGAAACCCGACAGGGCCGGACGGAACCCGAGAGGGCCCGACGGAACCCGAGAGCGCCCGAGGAAATCCGACAGGGCCCGACCGAGCCTGACAGGGCCCGAGCAAACCCGACAGGGCCCGACAGAGCCCAACAGGACCCGAGCAAGCCCGACAGGGCCCGACCAAACCCGACAGGGTTCGACAAAGCCTGACAGGGCTCGATGGAGCTCGACAGGGCCCGAGGAAACCCGACAGAGCCCGACGGAGCCTGACAGGGCCCGAGCAAAACCGACAGGGCTTGAGCAAACCTGACAGGGCTCGACGGAGCCTGACAGGGCCCGAGCAAACCCGACAGGGCCCGAGCAAACCTGACAGGGCACGAAGGAGTCCGACAGGGCCCGAGCAAACCCGACAGGGCCCAACGGATCCCGATAGGGCCCGAGCAAACCTGACAGGGCCCGACGGAGCCTGACAGGGCCCGAGCAAACCCGACAGGGCCTGACGGAGCCTGACAGGGCCCGAGCAAACCCGACAGGGCCCGAGCGAATCTGACAGGGCCCGACGGAGCCCGACAGGGCCTGAGCAAACCCGACAGGGCCTGACAAGGCCCGACAGGGCCTGAGCAAACCCGACAGGACCCGACAAAGCCTGACGGGGTCCGATGGAGCCCGACAGGGCCCGAGCAAACCCGACAGGGCTCGATGGAGCCCGACAGGGCCCGAGCAAACCCGACAGGGTTCGACAAAGCCTGACAGGGCCCGACGGAGCCCGACAGGGCTCTAGCAAACCCGACAGGGCTTGACAAAGCCTGACAGGGCCCGAGCAAACCAGACAGGGCCCGAGCAAACCCGACAGGGCCCGACGGAGCCCGACAGGGCCCGAGCAAACCCGAAAGGGCCGGACGGAGCCTGACAGGGCTCGATGGAGCCCGACAGGGCCCGAGGAAACCCGACAGGGCTCGATGGAGCCCGATAGGGCCCGAGCAAACCCGACAGGGCCTGACGGAGCCCGACAGGGCCCGAGCAAACCCGAAAAAGCCCGACGAAGCCTGACAGGGCTCGATGGAGCCCGACAGGGCTCGAGGAAACCCGACAGGGCCCGACGGAGCCCGATAGGGCCCGAGCAAACCCGACAGGGCCTGACGGAGCCCGACAGGGCCCGAGCAAACCCGAAAGGGCCCGACGGAGCCTGACAGGGCTCGATGGAGCCCGACAGGGCCCGAGGAAACCCGACAGGGCGCGACGGAGCCTGACAGGGCCCGAGCAAACCCGACAGGGTTCGACGGAGCCCGACAGGGCCCGAGCAAACCCGACAGGGTCCGACGAAGCCTGACAGGGCTTCAGCAAACCCGACAGGGCCCGAGCAAATCCGACAGGGACTGACAAGGCCCGACAAGGCCCGACAGGGCCCGAGCAAACCTGACAGGGCCTGACGGAGCCCGACAGGGCTCGAGCAAACCCGATAGGGCCTGACGGAGCCTGACAGGGCCCGAGCAAACCTGACAGGGCCCGAGAGAACCTGACAGGGCCCGACGGAGCCCGACAGGGCGCAAGCAAACCTGACAGGGGCTGACAAGGCCCGACAGGGCCTGAGCAAACCCGACAGGACCCGCCAAAGCCTGATAGGGTTCGATGGAGCACGACAGGGCCCGAGGAAACCCGACAGGGCGCGACGGAGCCTGACAGGGCCCGAGCAAACCCGACAGGGCTCGACGGAGACCGACAGGGCCTGAGGAAACCAGACAGGGCCCGGCGGAGCCCGACAGGGCCCTAGCAAACCCGACAGGGCCTGAGCAAACGCGACAGGGCCCGACGGAGCCCGACAGGGCCTGAGGAAACCAGACAGGGCCCGACAGAGCCCAACAGGGCCCTAGCAAACCCGACAGGGCTTGACAAAGCCTGACAGGGCCCGAGCAAACCCGACAGGGCCCGAGCAAACCCGACAGGGCCCGACGGAGACCGACAGGGCCCGAGCAAACCCGAAAGGGCCCGACGGAGCCTGACAGGGCCCGAGCAAACCCGAAAGGGCCCGACGGAGCCTGACAGGGCTCGATGGAGCCCGACAGGGCCCGAGGAAACCCGACAGGGCTCGACGGAGCCCGATAGGGCCCGAGCATACCCGACAGGGCCTGACGGAGCCTGACAGGTCCTGAGCAAACCCGAAAGGGCCCGACGAAGCCTGACAGGGCTCGATGGAGCCCGACAGGGCCCGAGGAAACCCGACAGGGCCTGACAGAGCCCGATAGGGCCCGAGCAAACCCGACAGGACCCGGTGGAGCCCGACAGGGCTCGATGGAGCCCGACAGGGCCCGAGGAAACCCGACAGGGCCCCACGGAGCCCGATAGGTCCCGAGCAAACTCGACAGGGCCCGAGCAAACCCGAAAGGGCCCGACGGAGCCTGACAGGGCTCGATGGAGCCTGACAGGGCCCGAGGAAACCCGACAGGGCCCGACGGAGCCTGACAGGGCCCGAGCAAACCTGACAGGGCACGAAGGAGCCCGACAGGGCACGAGCAAACCTGACAGGGCACGAAGGAGCCCGACAGGGCACGAGCAAACCTGACAGGGCCTGACGGAGCCTGAAAGGGCCCGAGCAAACCTGACAGGGCCCGAGCGAATCTGACAGGGCCCGACGGAGCCCGACAGGACGCGGGCAAACCCGACAGGTCCCGAGCAAACCCGACAGGGCCCGACGGAGCCCGACAGGGCCCGAGCAAACCTGCCAGGGCCTGACGGAGCCCGACAGGGCTCGAGCAAACCCGATAGGGCCTGACGGAGCCTGACAGGGCCCGAGCAAACCTGACAGGGCCCGAGAGAACCTGACAGGGCCCGACACAGCCCGACAGGGCGCGAGCAAACCTGACAGGGGCTGACAAGGCCCGACAGGGCCTGAGCAAACCCGACAGGACCCGCCAAAGCCTGATAGGGTCCGATGGAGCCCGACAGGGCCCGAGCAAACCCGACAGGGCCCGAGCAAACCTGACAGGGCTCGATGGAGCCCGACAGGGCCCGAGGAAACCCGACAGGGCGCGACGGAGCCTGACAGGGCCCGAGCAAACCCGACAGGGTTCGACGGAGCCCGACCGGGCCCGAGCAAACCCGACAGGGTCCGACGAAGCCTGACAGGGCTTCAGCAAACCCGACAGGGCCCGAGCAAATCCGACAGGGCCCGACGGAGCCCGACAGGGCCCGAGGAAACCAGACAGGGCCCGACAGAGCCCGACAGGGCCCGAGCAAACCCGACAGGGCCCGAGCAAACCCGACAGGGTTCGACAAAGCCTGACAGGGCCCGACGGAGCCTGACAGGGCCCTAGCAAACCCGACAGGGCTTGACAAAGCCTGACAGGGCCCGAGCAAACCACACAGGGCCCGAGCAAACCCGACAGGGCCCGACGGAGCCCGACAGGGCCCGAGCAAACCCGAAAGGGCCCGACGGAGCCTGACAGGGCTCGATGGAGCCCGACAGGGCCCGAGGAAACCCGACAGGGCTTGACGGAGCCCGATAGGGCCCGAGCAAACCCGACAGGGCCTGACGGAGCCCAACAGGGCCCGAGCAAACCCGAAAGGGCCCGACGAAGCCTGACAGGGCTCGATGGAGCCCGTCAGGGCCCGAGGAAACCCGACAGGGACCGACGGAGCCCGATAGGGCCCGAGCAAACCCGACAGGGCCTGACGGAGCCCGACAGGGCCCGAGCAAACCCGAAAGGGCCCGACGGAGCCTGACAGGGCTCGATGGAGCCCGACAGGGCCCGAGGAAACCCGACAGGGCCCCACGGAGCCCGATAGGGCCCGAGCAAACTCGACAGGGCCTGATGGAGACTGACAGGGCCCGGGCAAACCCGACAGGGCACGCTGGAGCCCGACAGAGCTCGAGCAAACCCGACAGGGCCCGACAAGGCCCGACAGGGCCTGAGCAAACCTGACAGGACCTGACAAAGCCTGACAGGGCCCGACGGAGCCCGACAGGGCCTGAGCAAACCCGAAAGAGCCCGACGGAGCCTGACAGGGCTCGATAGAGCCCGACAGGGCCCGAGGAAACCCGACAGGGCCGGACGGAACCCGAGAGGGCCCGACGGAACCCGAGAGGGCCCGAGCAAACCCGACAAGGCCCGACAGAGCTTGACAGGACCCGAGCAAACATGACAGGGCCCGACAGAGCCCGACAGGACCCGAGCAATCCCGACAGGGCGCGACGGAGCCTGAAAGGGCCCGAGCAAACCTGACAGGGCCCGAGCGAATCTGACAGGGCCCGACGGAGCCCGACAGGACGCGGGCAAACCCGACAGGTCCCGAGCAAACCCGACAGGGCCCGACGGAGCCCGACAGGGCCCGAGCATACCTGCCAGGGCCTGACGGAGCCCGACAGGGCTCGAGCAAACCCGATAGGGCCTGACGGAGCCTGACAGGGCCCGAGCAAACCTGACAGGGCCCGAGAGAACCTGACAGGGCCCGACACAGCCCGACAGGGCGCGAGCAAACCTGACAGGGGCTGACAAGGCCCGACAGGGCCTGAGCAAACCCGACAGGACCCGCCAAAGCCTGATAGGGTCCGATGGAGCCCGACAGGGCCCGAGCAAACCCGACAGGGCCCGAGCAAACCTGACAGGGCTCGATGGAGCCCGACAGGGCCCGAGGAAACCCGACAGGGCGCGACGGAGCCTGACAGGGCCCGAGCAAACCCGACAGGGTTCGACGGAGCCCGACCGGGCCCGAGCAAACCCGACAGGGTCCGACGAAGCCTGACAGGGCTTCAGCAAACCCGACAGGGCCCGAGCAAATCCGACAGGGCCCGACGGAGCCCGACAGGGCCCGAGGAAACCAGACAGGGCCCGACAGAGCCCGACAGGGCCCGAGCAAACCCGACAGGGCCCGAGCAAACCCGACAGGGTTCGACAAAGCCTGACAGGGCCCGACGGAGCCTGACAGGGCCCTAGCAAACCCGACAGGGCTTGACAAAGCCTGACAGGGCCCGAGCAAACCACACAGGGCCCGAGCAAACCCGACAGGGCCCGACGGAGCCCGACAGGGCCCGAGCAAACCCGAAAGGGCCCGACGGAGCCTGACAGGGCTCGATGGAGCCCGACAGGGCCCGAGGAAACCCGACAGGGCTTGACGGAGCCCGATAGGGCCCGAGCAAACCCGACAGGGCCTGACGGAGCCCAACAGGGCCCGAGAAAACCCGAAAGGGCCCGACGAAGCCTGACAGGGCTGGATGGAGCCCGTCAGGGCCCGAGGAAACCCGACAGGGACCGACGGAGCCCGATAGGGCCCGAGCAAACCCGACAGGGCCTGACGGAGCCCGACAGGGCCCGAGCAAACCCGAAAGGGCCCGACGGAGCCTGACAGGGCTCGATGGAGCCCGACAGGGCCCGAGGAAACCCGACAGGGCCCCACGGAGCCCGATAGGGCCCGAGCAAACTCGACAGGGCCTGATGGAGACTGACAGGGCCCGGGCAAACCCGACAGGGCACGCTGGAGCCCGACAGAGCCCGAGCAAACCCGACAGGGCCCGACAAGGCCCGACAGGGCCTGAGCAAACCTGACAGGACCTGACAAAGCCTGACAGGGCCCGACGGAGCCCGACAGGGCCTGAGCAAACCCGAAAGAGCCCGACGGAGCCTGACAGGGCTCGATAGAGTCCGACAGGGCCCGAGGAAACCCGACAGGGCCGGACGGAACCCGAGAGGGCCCGACGGAACCCGAGAGGGCCCGAGCAAACCCGACAAGGCCCGACAGAGCTTGACAGGACCCGAGCAAACATGACAGGGCCCGACAGAGCCCGACAGGACCCGAGCAATCCCGACAGGGCGCGACGGAGCCTGAAAGGGCCCGAGCAAACCTGACAGGGCCCGAGCGAATCTGACAGGGCCCGACGGAGCCCGACAGGACGCGGGCAAACCTGCCAGGGCCTGACGGAGCCCGACAGGGCTCGAGCAAACCCAATAGGGCCTGACGGAGCCTGACAGGGCCCGAGCAAACCCGATAGGGCCTGACGGAGCCTGACAGGGCCCGAGCAAACCCGATAGGGCCTGACGGAGCCTGACAGGGCCCGAGCAAACCTGACAGGGCCCGAGAGAACCTGACAGGGCCCGACACAGCCCGACAGGGCGCGAGCAAACCTGACAGGGGCTGACAAGGCCCGACAGGGCCTGAGCAAACCCGACAGGACCCGCCAAAGCCTGATAGGGTCCGATGGAGCCCGACAGGGCCCGAGCAAACCCGACAGGGCCCGAGCAAACCTGACAGGGCTCGATGGAGCCCGACAGGGCCCGAGGAAACCCGACAGGGCGCGACGGAGCCTGACAGGGCCCGAGCAAACCCGACAGGGTTCGACGGAGCCCGACCGGGCCCGAGCAAACCCGACAGGGTCCGACGAAGCCTGACAGGGCTTCAGCAAACCCGACAGGGCCCGAGCAAACCTGACAGGGCACGAAGGAGTCCGACAGGGCCCGAGCAAACCCGACAGGGCCCAACGGATCCCGATAGGGCCCGAGCAAACCTGACAGGGCCCGACGGAGCCTGACAGGGCCCGAGCAAACCCGACAGGGCCTGACGGAGCCTGACAGGGCCCGAGCAAACCCGACAGGGCCCGAGCGAATCTGACAGGGCCCGACGGAGCCCGACAGGGCCTGAGCAAACCCGACAGGGCCTGACAAGGCCCGACAGGGCCTGAGCAAACCCGACAGGACCCGACAAAGCCTGACGGGGTCCGATGGAGCCCGACAGGGCCCGAGCAAACCCGACAGGGCTCGATGGAGCCCGACAGGGCCCGAGCAAACCCGACAGGGTTCGACAAAGCCTGACAGGGCCCGACGGAGCCCGACAGGGCCCTAGCAAACCCGACAGGGCTTGACAAAGCCTGACAGGGCCCGAGCAAACCAGACAGGGCCCGAGCAAACCCGACAGGGCCCGACGGAGCCCGACAGGGCCCGAGCAAACCCGAAAGGGCCGGACGGAGCCTGACAGGGCTCGATGGAGCCCGACAGGGCCCGAGGAAACCCGACAGGGCTCGATGGAGCCCGATAGGGCCCGAGCAAACCCGACAGGGCCTGACGGAGCCCGACAGGGCCCGAGCAAACCCGAAAAAGCCCGACGAAGCCTGACAGGGCTCGATGGAGCCCGACAGGGCCCGAGGAAACCCGACAGGGCCCGACGGAGCCCGATAGGGCCCGAGCAAACCCGACAGGGCCTGACGGAGCCCGACAGGGCCCGAGCAAACCCGAAAGGGCCCGACGGAGCCTGACAGGGCTCGATGGAGCCCGACAGGGCCCGAGGAAACCCGACAGGGCGCGACGGAGCCTGACAGGGCCCGAGCAAACCCGACAGGGTTCGACGGAGCCCGACAGGGCCCGAGCAAACCCGACAGGGTCCGACGAAGCCTGACAGGGCTTCAGCAAACCCGACAGGGCCCGAGCAAATCCGACAGGGACTGACAAGGCCCGACAAGGCCCGACAGGGCCCGAGCAAACCTGACAGGGCCTGACGGAGCCCGACAGGGTTCGAGCAAACCCGATAGGGCCTGACGGAGCCTGACAGGGCCCGAGCAAACCTGACAGGGCCCGAGAGAACCTGACAGGGCCCGACGGAGCCCGACAGGGCGCAAGCAAACCTGACAGGGGCTGACAAGGCCCGACAGGGCCTGAGCAAACCCGACAGGACCCGCCAAAGCCTGATAGGGTTCGATGGAGCACGACAGGGCCCGAGGAAACCCGACAGGGCGCGACGGAGCCTGACAGGGCCCGAGCAAACCCGACAGGGCTCGACGGAGACCGACAGGGCCTGAGGAAACCAGACAGGGCCCGGCGGAGCCCGACAGGGCCCTAGCAAACCCGACAGGGCCTGAGCAAACGCGACAGGGCCCGACGGAGCCCGACAGGGCCTGAGGAAACCAGACAGGGCCCGACAGAGCCCAACAGGGCCCTAGCAAACCCGACAGGGCTTGACAAAGCCTGACAGGGCCCGAGCAAACCCGACAGGGCCCGAGCAAACCCGACAGGGCCCGACGGAGACCGACAGGGCCCGAGCAAACCCGAAAGGGCCCGACGGAGCCTGACAGGGCCCGAGCAAACCCGAAAGGGCCCGACGGAGCCTGACAGGGCTCGATGGAGCCCGACAGGGCCCGAGGAAACCCGACAGGGCTCGACGGAGCCCGATAGGGCCCGAGCAAACCCGACAGGGCCTGACGGAGCCTGACAGGTCCTGAGCAAACCCGAAAGGGCCCGACGAAGCCTGACAGGGCTCGATGGAGCCCGACAGGGCCCGAGGAAACCCGACAGGGCCTGACAGAGCCCGATAGGGCCCGAGCAAACCCGACAGGACCCGGTGGAGCCCGACAGGGCTCGATGGAGCCCGACAGGGCCCGAGGAAACCCGACAGGGCCCCACGGAGCCCGATAGGTCCCGAGCAAACTCGACAGGGCCCGAGCAAACCCGAAAGGGCCCGACGGAGCCTGACAGGGCTCGATGGAGCCTGACAGGGCCCGAGGAAACCCGACAGGGCCCGACGGAGCCTGACAGGGCCCGAGCAAACCTGACAGGGCACGAAGGAGCCCGACAGGGCACGAGCAAACCTGACAGGGCACGAAGGAGCCCGACAGGGCACGAGCAAACCTGACAGGGCCTGACGGAGCCTGAAAGGGCCCGAGCAAACCTGACAGGGCCCGAGCGAATCTGACAGGGCCCGACGGAGCCCGACAGGACGCGGGCAAACCCGACAGGTCCCGAGCAAACCCGACAGGGCCCGACGGAGCCCGACAGGGCCCGAGCAAACCTGCCAGGGCCTGACGGAGCCCGACAGGGCTCGAGGAAACCCGATAGGGCCTGACGGAGCCTGACAGGGCCCGAGCAAACCTGACAGGGCCCGAGAGAACCTGACAGGGCCCGACACAGCCCGACAGGGCGCGAGCAAACCTGACAGGGGCTGACAAGGCCCGACAGGGCCTGAGCAAACCCGACAGGACCCGCCAAAGCCTGATAGGGTCCGATGGAGCCCGACAGGGCCCGAGCAAACCCGACAGGGCCCGAGCAAACCTGACAGGGCTCGATGGAGCCCGACAGGGCCCGAGGAAACCCGACAGGGCGCGACGGAGCCTGACAGGGCCCGAGCAAACCCGACAGGGTTCGACGGAGCCCGACCGGGCCCGAGCAAACCCGACAGGGTCCGACGAAGCCTGACAGGGCTTCAGCAAACCCGACAGGGCCCGAGCAAATCCGACAGGGCCCGACGGAGCCCGACAGGGCCCGAGGAAACCAGACAGGGCCCGACAGAGCCCGACAGGGCCCGAGCAAACCCGACAGGGCCCGAGCAAACCCGACAGGGTTCGACAAAGCCTGACAGGGCCCGACGGAGCCTGACAGGGCCCTAGCAAACCCGACAGGGCTTGACAAAGCCTGACAGGGCCCGAGCAAACCACACAGGGCCCGAGCAAACCCGACAGGGCCCGACGGAGCCCGACAGGGCCCGAGCAAACCCGAAAGGGCCCGACGGAGCCTGACAGGGCTCGATGGAGCCCGACAGGGCCCGAGGAAACCCGACAGGGCTTGACGGAGCCCGATAGGGCCCGAGCAAACCCGACAGGGCCTGACGGAGCCCAACAGGGCCCGAGCAAACCCGAAAGGGCCCGACGAAGCCTGACAGGGCTCGATGGAGCCCGTCAGGGCCCGAGGAAACCCGACAGGGACCGACGGAGCCCGATAGGGCCCGAGCAAACCCGACAGGGCCTGACGGAGCCCGACAGGGCCCGAGCAAACCCGAAAGGGCCCGACGGAGCCTGACAGGGCTCGATGGAGCCCGACAGGGCCCGAGGAAACCCGACAGGGCCCCACGGAGCCCGATAGGGCCCGAGCAAACTCGACAGGGCCTGATGGAGACTGACAGGGCCCGGGCAAACCCGACAGGGCACGCTGGAGCCCGACAGAGCCCGAGCAAACCCGACAGGGCCCGACAAGGCCCGACAGGGCCTGAGCAAACCTGACAGGACCTGACAAAGCCTGACAGGGCCCGACGGAGCCCGACAGGGCCTGAGCAAACCCGAAAGAGCCCGACGGAGCCTGACAGGGCTCGATAGAGCCCGACAGGGCCCGAGGAAACCCGACAGGGCCGGACGGAACCCGAGAGGGCCCGACGGAACCCGAGAGGGCCCGAGCAAACCCGACAAGGCCCGACAGAGCTTGACAGGACCCGAGCAAACATGACAGGGCCCGACAGAGCCCGACAGGACCCGAGCAATCCCGACAGGGCGCGACGGAGCCTGAAAGGGCCCGAGCAAACCTGACAGGGCCCGAGCGAATCTGACAGGGCCCGACGGAGCCCGACAGGACGCGGGCAAACCCGACAGGTCCCGAGCAAACCCGACAGGGCCCGACGGAGCCCGACAGGGCCCGAGCATACCTGCCAGGGCCTGACGGAGCCCGACAGGGCTCGAGCAAACCCGATAGGGCCTGACGGAGCCTGACAGGGCCCGAGCAAACCTGACAGGGCCCGAGAGAACCTGACAGGGCCCGACACAGCCCGACAGGGCGCGAGCAAACCTGACAGGGGCTGACAAGGCCCGACAGGGCCTGAGCAAACCCGACAGGACCCGCCAAAGCCTGATAGGGTCCGATGGAGCCCGACAGGGCCCGAGCAAACCCGACAGGGCCCGAGCAAACCTGACAGGGCTCGATGGAGCCCGACAGGGCCCGAGGAAACCCGACAGGGTGCGACGGAGCCTGACAGGGCCCGAGCAAACCCGACAGGGTTCGACGGAGCCCGACCGGGCCCGAGCAAACCCGACAGGGTCCGACGAAGCCTGACAGGGCTTCAGCAAACCCGACAGGGCCCGAGCAAATCCGACAGGGCCCGACGGAGCCCGACAGGGCCCGAGGAAACCAGACAGGGCCCGACAGAGCCCGACAGGGCCCGAGCAAACCCGACAGGGCCCGAGCAAACCCGACAGGGTTCGACAAAGCCTGACAGGGCCCGACGGAGCCTGACAGGGCCCTAGCAAACCCGACAGGGCTTGACAAAGCCTGACAGGGCCCGAGCAAACCACACAGGGCCCGAGCAAACCCGACAGGGCCCGACGGAGCCCGACAGGGCCCGAGCAAACCCGAAAGGGCCCGACGGAGCCTGACAGGGCTCGATGGAGCCCGACAGGGCCCGAGGAAACCCGACAGGGCTTGACGGAGCCCGATAGGGCCCGAGCAAACCCGACAGGGCCTGACGGAGCCCAACAGGGCCCGAGCAAACCCGAAAGGGCCCGACGAAGCCTGACAGGGCTGGATGGAGCCCGTCAGGGCCCGAGGAAACCCGACAGGGACCGACGGAGCCCGATAGGGCCCGAGCAAACCCGACAGGGCCTGACGGAGCCCGACAGGGCCCGAGCAAACCCGAAAGGGCCCGACGGAGCCTGACAGGGCTCGATGGAGCCCGACAGGGCCCGAGGAAACCCGACAGGGCCCCACGGAGCCCGATAGGGCCCGAGCAAACTCGACAGGGCCTGATGGAGACTGACAGGGCCCGGGCAAACCCGACAGGGCACGCTGGAGCCCGACAGAGCCCGAGCAAACCCGACAGGGCCCGACAAGGCCCGACAGGGCCTGAGCAAACCTGACAGGACCTGACAAAGCCTGACAGGGCCCGACGGAGCCCGACAGGGCCTGAGCAAACCCGAAAGAGCCCGACGGAGCCTGACAGGGCTCGATAGAGTCCGACAGGGCCCGAGGAAACCCGACAGGGCCGGACGGAACCCGAGAGGGCCCGACGGAACCCGAGAGGGCCCGAGCAAACCCGACAAGGCCCGACAGAGCTTGACAGGACCCGAGCAAACATGACAGGGCCCGACAGAGCCCGACAGGACCCGAGCAATCCCGACAGGGCGCGACGGAGCCTGAAAGGGCCCGAGCAAACCTGACAGGGCCCGAGCGAATCTGACAGGGCCCGACGGAGCCCGACAGGACGCGGGCAAACCCGACAGGTCCCGAGCAAACCCGACAGGGCCCGACGGAGCCCGACAGGGCCCGAGCAAACCTGCCAGGGCCTGACGGAGCCCGACAGGGCTCGAGCAAACCCGATAGGGCCTGACGGAGCCTGACAGGGCCCGAGCAAACCTGACAGGGCCCGAGAGAACCTGACAGGGCCCGACACAGCCCGACAGGGCGCGAGCAAATCTGACAGGGGCTGACAAGGCCCGACAGGGCCTGAGCAAACCCGACAGGACCCGCCAAAGCCTGATAGGGTCCGATGGAGCCCGACAGGGCCCGAGCAATCCCGACAGGGCCCGAGCAAACCTGACAGGGCTCGATGGAGCCCGACAGGGCCCGAGGAAACCCGACAGGGTCCGACGAAGCCTGACAGGGCTTCAGCAAACCCGACAGGGCCCGAGCAAATCCGACAGGGCCCGACGAAGCCCGACAGGGCCCGAGGAAACCAGGCAGGGCCCGACAGAGCCCGACAGGGACCGAGCAAACCCGACAGGGCCCGAGCAAACCCGACAGGGTTCGACAAAGCCTGACAGGGCCCGACGGAGCCTGACAGGGCCCTAGCAAACCCGACAGGGCTTGACAAAGCCTGACAGGGCCCGAGCAAACCAGACAGGGCTAGAGCAAACCCGACAGGGCCCGACGGAGCCCGACAGGGCCCGAGCAAACCCGAAAGGGCTCGACGGAGCCCGATAGGGCCCGAGCAAACCCGACAGGGCCTGACGGAGCCCAACAGGGTCCGAGCAAACCCGAAAGGGCCCGACGAAGCCTGACAGGGCTCGATGGAGCCCGACAGGGCCCGAGGAAACCCGACAGGGCCCGACGGAGCCCGATAGGGCCCGAGCAAACCCGACAGGGCCCGACGGAGCCAGACAGGGCCCGAGCAAACCCGAAAGGGCCCGACGGAGCCTGACAGGGCTCGATGGAGCCCGACAGGGCCCGAGGAAACCCGACAGGGCCCCACGGAGCCCGATAGGGCCCGAGCAAACCCGACAGGGCCTGATGGAGCCTGACAGGGCCCGGGCAAAGCCAACAGGGCATGCTGGAGCCCGACAGAGCCCGAGCAAACCCGACAGGGCCCGACAAGGCCCGACAGGGCCCGAGCAAACCTGACAGGACCTGACAAAGCCTGACAGGGCCCGACGGAGCCCGACAGGGCCTGAGCAAACCCGAAAGAGCCCGACGGAGCCTGACAGGGCTCGATAGAGTCCGACAGGGCCCGAGGAAACCCGACAGGGCCCGACGGAGCCAGACAGGGCCCGAGCAAACCCGAAAGGGCCCGACGGAGCCTGACAGGGCTCGATGGAGCCCGACAGGACCCGAGGAAACCCGACAGGGCCCCACGGAGCCCGATAGGGCCCGAGCAAACCCGACAGGGCCTGATGGAGCCTGACAGGGCCCGGGCAAACCCAACAGGGCACGCTGGAGCCCGACAGAGCCCGAGCAAACCCGACAGGGCCCGACCAGGCCCGACAGGGCCCGAGCAAACCTGACAGGACCTGACAAAGCCTGACAGGGCCCGACGGAGCCCGACAGGGCCTGAGCAAACCCGAAAGAGCCCGACGGAGCCTGACAGGGCTCGATAGAGTCCGACAGGGCCCGAGGAAACCCGACAGGGCCGGACGGAACCCGAGAGGGCCCGAGGAAATCCGACAGGGCCCGACAGAGCTTGACAGGGCCCGAGCAAACATGACAGGGCCCGACAGAGCCCGCCAGGACCCGAGCAATTTTGACAGGGCCTGAGCAAACCCGACAGGGTTCGACAAAGCCTGACAGGGCTCGATGGAGCCCGACAGGGCCCGAGGAAACCCGACAGGGCCCGACGGAGCCTGACAGGGCCCGAGCAAACCCGACAGGGCCCGAGCAAACCTGACAGGGCACGAAGGAGCCCGACAGGGCCCGAGCAAACCCGACAAGGCCCAACGGATCACGACAGGGCCTGAGCAAACCTGACAGGGCCTGACGGAGCCCGACAGGGCACGAGCAAACCCGACAGGGCCTGACGGAGCCTGACAGGGCCCGAGCAAACCCGACAGGGCCCGTGCGAATCTGACAGGGCCCGATGGAGCCCGACAGGACGCGGGCAAACCCGACAGGTCCCGAGCAAACCCGACAGGGACTGACAAGGCCCGACAAGGCCCGACAGGGCCCGAGCAAACCTGACAGGGCCTGACGGAGCCCGACAGGGCTCGAGCAAACCCGATAGGGCCTGACGGAGCCTGACAGGGCCCGAGCAAACCTGACAGGGCCCGAGAGAACCTGACAGGGCCCGACGGAGCCCGACAGGGCGCAAGCAAACCTGACAGGGGCTGACAAGGCCCGACAGGGCCTGAGCAAACCCGACAGGACCCGCCAAAGCCTGATAGGGTCCGATGGAGCAGGACAGGGCCCGAGGAAACCCGACAGGGCGCGACGGAGCCTGACAGGGCCCGAGCAAACCCGACAGGGCTCGACGGAGACCGACAGGGCCTGAGGAAACCAGACAGGGCCCGGCGGAGCCCGACAGGGCCCTAGCAAACCCGACAGGGCCTGAGCAAACCCGACAGGGCCCGACGGAGCCCGACAGGGCCTGAGGAAACCAGACAGGGCCCGACAGAGCCCAACAGGGCCCTAGCAAACCCGACAGGGCTTGACAAAGCCTGACAGGGCCTGAGCAAACCCGACAGGGCCCGAGCAAACCCGACAGGGCCCGACGGAGCCCGACAGGGCCCGAGCAAACCCGAAAGGGCCCGACGGAGCCTGACAGGGCTCGATGGATCTTGACAGGGCCCGAGGAAACCCGACAGGGCTCGACGGAGCCCGATAGGGCCCGAGCAAACCCGACAGGGCCTGACGGAGCCTGACAGGGCCTGAGCAAACCCGAAAGGGCCCGACGAAGCCTGACAGGGCTCGATGGAGCCCGATAGGGCCCGAGGAAACCCGACAGGGCCTGACAGAGCCCGATAGGGCCCGAGCAAACCCGACAGGACCCGGTGGAGCCCGACAGGGCTCGATGGAGCCCGACAGGGCCCGAGGAAACCCGACAGGGCCCCACGGAGCCCGATAGGGCCCGAGCAAACCCGACAGGTCCCGAGCAAACCCGAAAGGGTTCGACAAAGCCTGACAGGGCTCGATGGAGCCCGACAGGGCCCGAGGAAACCCGACAGGGCCCGACGGAGCCTGACAGGGCCCGAGCAAACCTGACAGGGCACGAAGGAGCCCGACAGGGCACGAGCAAACCTGACAGGGCACGAAGGAGCCCGACAGGGCACGAGCAAACCTGACAGTGCCTGACGGAGCCTGAAAGGGCCCGAGCAAACCTGACAGGGCCCGAGCGAATCTGACAGGGCCCGACGGAGCCCGACAGGAGGCGGGCAAACCCGACAGGTCCCGAGCAAACCCGACAGGGCCCGACGGAGCCCGACAGGGCCCGAGCAAACCTGCCAGGGCCTGACGGAGCCCGACAGGGCTCGAGCAAACCCGATAGGGCCTGACGGAGCCTGACAGGGCCCGAGCAAACCTGACAGGGCCCGAGAGAACCTGACAGGGCCCGACGGAGCCCGACAGGGCGCGAGCAAACCTGACAGGGGCTGACAAGGCCCGACAGGGCCTGAGCAAACCCGACAGGACCCGCCAAAGCCTGATAGGGTCCGATGGAGCCCGACAGGGCCCGAGCAAACCCGACAGGGCCCGAGCAAACCTGACAGGGCTCGATGGAGCCCGACAGGGCCCGAGGAAACCCGACAGGGCGCGACGGAGCCTGACAGGGCTCGAGCAAACCCGACAGGGTTCGACGGAGCCCGACCGGGCCCGAGCAAACCCGACAGGGTCCGACGAAGCCTGACAGGGCTTCAGCAAACCCGACAGGGCCCGAGCAAATCCGACAGGGCCCGACGGAGCCCGACAGGGCCCGAGGAAACCAGACAGGGCCCGACAGAGCCCGTCAGGGCCCGAGCAAACCCGACAGGGCCCGAGCAAACCCGACAGGGTTCGACAAAGCCCGACAGGGCCCGACGGAGCCTGACAGGGCCCTAGCAAACCCGACAGGGCTTGACAAAGCCTGACAGGGCCCGAGCAAACCACACAGGGCCCGAGCAAACCCGACAGGGCCCGACGGAGCCCGACAGGGCCCGAGCAAACCCGAAAGGGCCCGACGGAGCCTGACAGGGCTCGATGGAGCCCGACAGGGCCCGAGGAAACCCGACAGGGCTTGACGGAGCCCGATAGGGCCCGAGCAAACCCAACAGGGCCTGACGGAGCTTAACAGGGCCCGAGCAAACCCGAAAGGGCCCGACGAAGCCTGACAGGGCTCGATGGAGCCCGTCAGGGCCCGAGGAAACCCGACAGGGACCGACGGAGCCCGATAGGGCCCGAGCAAACCCGACAGGGCCTGACGGAGCCCGACAGGGCCCGAGCAAACCCGAAAGGGCCCGACGGAGCCTGACAGGTCTCGATGGAGCCCGACGGGGCCCGAGGAAACCCGACAGGGCCCCACGGAGCCCGATAGGGCCCGAGCAAACTCGACAGGGCCTGATGGAGACTGACAGGGCCCGGGCAAACCCGACAGGGCACGCTGGAGCCCGACAGAGCCCGAGCAAACCCGACAGGGCCCGACAAGGCCCGACAGGGCCTGAGCAAACCTGACAGGACCTGACAAAGCCTGACAGGGCCCGACGGAGCCCGACAGGGCCTGAGCAAACCCGAAAGAGCCCGACGGAGCCTGACAGGGCTCGATAGAGTCCGACAGGGCCCGAGGAAACCCGACAGGGCCGGACGGAACCCGAGAGGGCCCGACGGAACCCGAGAGGGCCCGAGCAAACCCGACAAGGCCCGACAGAGCTTGACAGGGCCCGAGCAAACATGACAGGGCCCGACAGAGCCCAACAGGACCCGAGCAATCCCGACAGGGCGCGACGGAGCCTGAAAGGGCCCGAGCAAACCTGACAGGGCCCGAGCGAATCTGACAGGGCCCGACGGAGCCTGACAGGACGCGGGCAAACCCGACAGGTCCCGAGCAAACCCGACAGGGCCCGACGGAGCGCGACAGGGCCCGAGCAAACCTGCCAGGGCCTGACGGAGCCCGACAGGGCTCGAGCAAACCCGATAGGGCCTGACGGAGCCTGACAGGGCACGAGCAAACCTGACAGGGCCCGAGAGAACCTGACAGGGCCCGACGGAGCCCGACAGGGCGCGAGCAAACCTGACAGGGGCTGACAAGGCCCGACAGGGCCTGAGCAAACCCGACAGGACCCGCCAAAGCCTGATAGGGTCCGATGGAGCCCGACAGGGCCTGAGCAAACCCGACAGGGCCCGAGCAAACCTGACAGGGCTCGATGGAGCCCGACAGGGCCCGAGGAAACCCGACAGGGTCCGACGAAGCCTGACAGGGCTTCAGCAAACCCGACAGGGCCCGAGCAAATCCGACAGGGCCCGACGGAGCCCGACAGGGCCCGAGGAAACCAGACAGGGCCCGACAGAGCCCGACAGGGACCGAGCAAACCCGACAGGGCCCGAGCAAATCCGACAGGGTTCGACAAAGCCTGACAGGGCCCGACGGAGCCTGACAGGGCCCTAGCAAACCCGACAGGGCTTGACAAAGCCTGACAGGGCCCGAGCAAACCAGACAGGGCTAGAGCAAACCCGACAGGGCCCGACGGAGCCCGACAGGGCCCGAGCAAACCCGAAAGGGCTCGACGGAGCCCGATAGGGCCCGAGCAAACCCGACAGGGCCTGACGGAGCCCAACAGGGTCCGAGCAAACCCGAAAGGGCCCGACGAAGCCTGACAGGGCTCGATGGAGCCCGACAGGGCCCGAGGAAACCCGACAGGGCCCGACGGAGCCCGATAGGGCCCGAGCAAACCCGACAGGGCCTGATGGAGCCTGACAGGGCCCGGGCAAAGCCAACAGGGCACGCTGGGGCCCGACAGAGCCCGAGCAAACCCGACAGGGCCCGACAAGGCCCGACAGGGCCCGAGCAAACCTGACAGGACCTGACAAAGCCTGACAGGGCCCGACGGAGCCCGACAGGGCCTGAGCAAACCCGAAAGAGCCCGACGGAGCCTGACAGGGCTCGATAGAGTCCGACAGGGCCCGAGGAAACCCGACAGGGCCCGACGGAGCCAGACAGGGCCCGAGCAAACCCGAAAGGGCCCGACGGAGCCTGACAGGGCTCGATGGAGCCCGACAGGACCCGAGGAAACCCGACAGGGCCCCACGGAGCCCGATAGGGCCCGAGCAAACCCGACAGGGCCTGATGGAGCCTGACAGGGCCCGGGCAAACCCAACAGGGCACGCTGGAACCCGACAGAGCCCGAGCAAACCCGACAGGGCCCGACCAGGCCCGACAGGGCCCGAGCAAACCTGACAGGACCTGAAAAAGCCTGACAGGGCCCGACGGAGCCCGACAGGGCCTGAGCAAACCCGAAAGAGCCCGCCGGAGCCTGACAGGGCTCGATAGAGTCCGACAGGGCCCGAGGAAACCCGACAGGGCCGGACGGAACCCGAGAGGGCCCGAGGAAATCCGACAGGGCCCGACAGAGCTTGACAGGGCCCGAGCAAACATGACAGGGCCCGACAGAGCCCGCCAGGACCCGAGCAATTTTGACAGGGCCTGAGCAAACCCGACAGGGTTCGACAAAGCCTGACAGGGCTCGATGGAGCCCGACAGGGCCCGAGGAAACCCGACAGGGCCCGACGGAGCCTGACAGGGCCCGAGCAAACCCGACAGGGCCCGAGCAAACCTGACAGGGCACGAAGGAGCCCGACAGGGCCCGAGCAAACCCGACAAGGCCCAACGGATCACGACAGGGCCTGAGCAAACCTGACAGGGCCCGACGGAGCCCGACAGGGCACGAGCAAACCCGACAGGGCCTGACGGAGCCTGACAGGGCCCGAGCAAACCCGACAGGGCCCGAGCGAATCTGACAGGGCCCGATGGAGCCCGACAGGACGCGGGCAAACCCGACAGGTCCCGAGCAAACCCGACAGGGACTGACAAGGCCCGACAAGGCCCGACAAGGCCCGAGCAAACCTGACAGGGCCTGACAGAGCCTGACAGGGCCCGAGCAAACCTGACAGGGCCCGAGAGAACCTGACAGGGCCCGACGGAGCCCGACAGGGCGCAAGCAAACCTGACAGGGGCTGACAAGGCCCGACAGGGCCTGAGCAAACCCGACAGGACCCGCCAAAGCCTGATAGGGTCCGATGGAGCACGACAGGGCCCGAGGAAACCCGACAGGGCGCGACGGAGCCTGACAGGGCCCGAGCAAACCCGACAGGGCTCGACGGAGACCGACAGGGCCTGAGGAAACCAGACAGGGCCCGGCGGAGCCCGACAGGGCCCTAGCAAACCCGACAGGGCCTGAGCAAACCCGACAGGGCCCGACGGAGCCCGACAGGGCCTGAGGAAACCAGACAGGGCCCGACAGAGCCCAACAGGGCCCTAGCAAACCCGACAGGGCTTGACAAAGCCTGACAGGGCCCGAGCAAACCCGACAGGGCCCGAGCAAACTTGACAGGGCCCGACGGAGCCCGACAGGGCCCGAGCAAACCCGAAAGGGCCCGACGGAGCCTGACAGGGCCCGAGCAAACCCGAAAGGGCCCGACGGAGCCTGACAGGGCTCGATGGATCCCGACAGGGCCCGAGGAAACCCGACAGGGCTCGACGGAGCCCGATAGGGCCCGAGCAAACCCGACAGGGCCTGACGGAGCCTGACAGGGCCTGAGCAAACCCGAAAGGGCCCGACGAAGCCTGACAGGGCTCGATGGAGCCCGACAGGGCCCGAGGAAACCCGACAGGGCCTGACAGAGCCCGATAGGGCCCGAGCAAACCCGACAGGACCCGGTGGAGCCCGACAGGGCTCAAGCAAACGCGACAGGGCCTGAGCAAATCCGACAGGGCCCGACGGAGCCCGACAGGGCCCGAGCAAACCCGAAAGGGCCCGACGGAGCCTGACAGGGCTCGATGGAGCCCGACAGGGCCCGAGGAAACCCGACAGGGCCCCACGGAGCCCGATAGGGCCCCAGCAAACCCGACAGGGCCTGATGGAGCCTGACAGGGCCCGGGCAAACCCGACAGGGCATGCTGGAGCCCGACAGAGCCCGAGCAAACCCGACAGGGCCCGACAAGGCACGACAGGGCCCGAGCAATCCTGACAGGACCTGACAAAGCCTGACAGGGCCCGACGGAGCCCGACAGGGCCTGAGCAAACCCGAAAGAGCCCGACGGAGCCTGACAGGGCTCGGTAGAGTCCGACAGGGCCTGAGGAAACCCGACAGGGCCGGACGGAACCCAAGAGGGCCTGACGGAACCCGAGAGGGCCCGAGGAAATCCGACAGGGCCCGACAGAGCTTGACAGGGCCCGAGCAAACATGACAGGGCCCGACAGAGCCCGACAGGACCCGAGCAATCCCGACAGGGCCCGAGCAAACCCGACAGGGTTCGACAAAGCCTGACAGGGCTCGATGGAGCCCGACAGGGCCCGAGGAAACCCGACAGGGCCCGACGGAGCCTGACAGGGCCCGAGCAAAGCCGACAGGGCCCGAGCAAACCTGACAAGGCACGAAGGAGCCCGACAGGGCCCGAGCAAACCTGACAGGGCCCGAGCGAATCTGACAGGGCCCGACGGAGCCCGACAGGACGCGGGCAAACCCGACAGGTCCCGAGCAAACCCGACAGGGCCCGACGGAGCCCGACAGGGCCCGAGCAAACCTGCCAGGGCCTGACGGAGCCCGACAGGGCTCGAGCAAACCCGATAGGGCCTGACGGAGCCTGACAGGGCCCGAGCAAACCTGACAGGGCCCGAGAGAACCTGACAGGGCCCGACACAGCCCGACAGGGCGCGAGCAAACCTGACAGGGGCTGACAAGGCCCGACAGGGCCTGAGCAAACCCGACAGGACCCGCCAAAGCCTGATAGGGTCCGATGGAGCCCGACAGGGCCCGAGCAAACCCGACAGGGCCCGAGCAAACCTGACAGGGCTCGATGGAGCCCGACAGGGCCCGAGGAAACACGACAGGGCGCGACGGAGCCTGACAGGGCCCGAGCAAACCCGACAGGGTTCGACGGAGCCCGACAGGGCCCGAGCAAACCCGACAGGGTCCGACGAAGCCTGACAGGGCTTCAGCAAACCCGACAGGGCCCGAGCAAATCCGACAGGGCCCGACGGAGCCCGACAGGGCCCGAGGAAACCAGACAGGGCCCGACAGAGCCCGACAGGGCCCGAGCAAACCCGACAGGGCCCGACAAGGCACGACAGGGCCCGAGCAATCCTGACAGGACCTGACAAAGCCTGACAGGGCCCGACGGAGCCCGACAGGGCCTGAGCAAACCCGAAAGAGCCCGACGGAGCCTGACAGGGCTCGGTAGAGTCCGACAGGGCCTGAGGAAACCCGACAGGGCCGGACGGAACCCAAGACGGCCTGACGGAACCCGAGAGGGCCCGAGGAAATCCGACAGGGCCCGACAGAGCTTGACAGGGCCCGAGCAAACATGACAGGGCCCGACAGAGCCCGACAGGACCCGAGCAATCCCGACAGGGCCCGAGCAAACCCGACAGGGTTCGACAAAGCCTGACAGGGCTCGATGGAGCCCGACAGGGCCCGAGGAAACCCGACAGGGCCCGACGGAGCCTGACAGGGCCCGAGCAAAGCCGACAGGGCCCGAGCAAACCTGACAAGGCACGAAGGAGCCCGACAGGGCCCGAGCAAACCTGACAGGGCCCGAGCGAATCTGACAGGGCCCGACGGAGCCCGACAGGACGCGGGCAAACCCGACAGGTCCCGAGCAAACCCGACAGGGCCCGACGGAGCCCGACAGGGCCCGAGCAAACCTGCCAGGGCCTGACGGAGCCCGACAGGGCTCGAGCAAACCCGATAGGGCCTGACGGAGCCTGACAGGGCCCGAGCAAACCTGACAGGGCCCGAGAGAACCTGACAGGGCCCGACACAGCCCGACAGGGCGCGAGCAAACCTGACAGGGGCTGACAAGGCCCGACAGGGCCTGAGCAAACCCGACAGGACCCGCCAAAGCCTGATAGGGTCCGATGGAGCCCGACAGGGCCCGAGCAAACCCGACAGGGCCCGAGCAAACCTGACAGGGCTCGATGGAGCCCGACAGGGCCCGAGGAAACCCGACAGGGCGCGACGGAGCCTGACAGGGCCCGAGCAAACCCGACAGGGTTCGACGGAGCCCGACAGGGCCCGAGCAAACCCGACAGGGTCCGACGAAGCCTGACAGGGCTTCAGCAAACCCGACAGGGCCCGAGCAAATCCGACAGGGCCCGACGGAGCCCGACAGGGCCCGAGGAAACCAGACAGGGCCCGACAGAGCCCGACAGGGCCCGAGCAAACCCGACAGGGTTCGACAAAGCCTGACAGGGCCCGACGGAGCCTGACAGGGCCCTAGCAAACCCGACAGGGCTTGACAAAGCCTGACAGGGCCCGAGCAAACCACACAGGGCCCGAGCAAACCCGATAGGGCCCGACGGAGCCCGACAGGGCCCGAGCAAACCCGAAAGGGCCCGGCGGAGCCTGACAGGGCTCGATGGAGCCCGACAGGGCCCGAGGAAACCCGACAGGGCTCGACGGAGCCCGATAAGGCCCGAGCAAACCCGACAGGGCCTGACGGAGCCCGACAGGGCCCGAGCAAACACGAAAGGGCCCGACGGAGCCTGACAGGGCTCGATGGAGCCCGACAGGGCCCGAGGAAACCCGACAGGGCCCCACGGAGCCCGATAGGGCCCGAGCAAACTCGACAGGGCCTGATGGAGACTGACAGGGCCCGGGCAAACCCGACAGGGCACGCTGGAGCCCGACAGAGCCCGAGCAAACCCGACAGGGCCCGACAAGGCCCGACAGGGCCCGAGCAAACCTGACAGGACCTGACAAAGCCTGACAGGGCCCGACGGAGCCCGACAGGGCCTGAGCAAACCCGAAAGAGCCCGACGGAGCCTGACAGGGCTCGATAGAGTCCGACAGGGCCCGAGGAAACCCGACAGGGCCGGACGGAACTCGAGAGGGCCCGACGGAACCCGAGAGGGCCCGAGGAAATCCGACAGGGCCCGACAGAGCTTGACAGGGCCCGAGCAAACATGACAGGGCCCGACAGAGCCCGACAGGACGCGAGCAATCCCGACAGGGCGCGACGGAGCCCGAAAGGGCCCGAGCAAACCTGACAGGGCCCGAGCGAATCTGACAGGGCCCGACGGAGCCCGACAGGACGCGGGCAAACCCGACAGGTCCCGAGCAAACCCGACAGGGCCTGACGGAGCCCGACAGGGCCCGAGCAAACCTGCCAGGGCCTGACGGAGCCCGACAGGGCTCGAGCAAACCCGATAGGGCCTGACGGAGCCTGACAGGGCCCGAGCAAACCTGACAGGGCCCGAGAGAACCTGACAGGGCCCGACGGAGCCCGACAGGGCGCGAGCAAACCTGACAGGGGCTGACAAGGCCCGACAGGGCCTGAGCAAACCCGACAGGACCCGCCAAAGCCTGATAGGGTCCGATGGAGCCCGACAGGGCCCGAGCAAACCCGACAGGGCCCGAGCAAACCTGACAGGGCTCGATGGAGCCCGACAGGGCCTGAGGAAACCCGACAGGGCGCGACGGAGCCTGACAGGGCCCGAGCAAACCCGACAGGGTTCGACGGAGCCCGACAGGGCCCGAGCAAACCCGACAGGGTCCGACGAAGCCTGACAGGGCTTCAGCAAACCCGACAGGGCCCGAGCAAATCCGACAGGGCCCGACGGAGCCCGACAGGGCCCGAGGAAACCAGACAGGGCCCGACAGAGCCCGACAGGGCCCGAGCAAACCCGACAGGGCCCGAGCAAACCCGACAGGGTTCGACAAAGCCTGACAGGGCCCGACGGAGCCTGAGAGGGCCCTAGCAAACCCGACAGGGCTTGACAAAGCCTGACAGGGCCCGAGCAAACCAGACAGGGCCCGAGCAAACCCGACAGGGCCCGACGGAGCCCGACAGGGCCCGAGCAAACCCGAAAGGGCCCGACGGAGCCTGACAGGGCTCGATGGAGCCCGACAGGGCCCGAGGAAACCCGACAGGGCTCGACGGAGCCCGATAGCGCCCGAGCAAACCCGACAGGGCCTGATGGAGACTGACAGGGCCCGGGCAAACCCGACAGGGCACGCTGGAGCCCGACAGAGCCCGAGCAAACCCGACAGGGCCCGACAAGGCCCGACAGGGCCCGAGCAAACCTGAGAGGACCTGACAAAGCCTGACAGGGCCCGACGGAGCCCGACAGGGCCTGAGCAAACCCGAAAGAGCCCGACGGAGCCTGACAGGGCTCGATAGAGTCCGACAGGGCCCGAGGAAACCCGACAGGGCCGGACGGAACCCGAGAGGGCCCGACGGAACCCGAGAGGGCCCGAGGAAATCCGACAGGGCCCGACAGAGCTTGACAGGGCCCGAGCAAACATGACAGGGCCCGACAGAGCCCGACAGGACCCGAGCAATCCCGACAGGGCGCGACGGAGCCTGAAAAGGCCCTAGCAAACCTGACAGGGCCTGAGCGAATCTGACAGGGCCCGACGGAGCCCGACAGGACGCGGGCAAACCCGACAGGTCCCGAGCAAACCCGACAGGGCCCGACGGAGCCCGACAGGGCCCGAGCAAACCTGCCAGGGCCTGACGGAGCCCGACAGGGCTCGAGCAAACCCGATAGGGCCTGACGGAGCCTGACAGGGCCCGAGCAAACCTGACAGGGCCCGAGAGAACCTGACAGGGCCCGACGGAGCCCGACAGGGCGCGAGCAAACCTGACAGGGGCTGACAAGGCCCGACAGGGCCTGAGCAAACCCGACAGGACCCGCCAAAGCCTGATAGGGTCCGATGGAGCCCGACAGGGCCCGAGCAAACCCGACAGGGCCCGAGCAAACCTGACAGGGCTCGATGGAGCCCGACAGGGCCCGAGGAAACCCGACAGGGCGCGTCGGAGCCTGACAAGGCCCGTGCAAACCCGACAGGGTTCGACGGAGCCCGACAGGGCCCGAGCAAACCCGACAGGGTCCGACGAAGCCTGACAGGGCTTCAGCAAACCCGACAGGGCCCGAGCAAATCTGACAGGGCCCGACGGAGCCCGACAGGGCCCGAGGAAACCAGACAGGGCCCGACAGAGCCCGACAGGGCCCGAGCAAACCCGACAGGGCCCGAGCAAACCCGACAGGGTTCGACAAAGCCTGACAGGGCCCGACGGAGCCTGAGAGGGCCCTAGCAAACCCGACAGGGCTTGACAAAGCCTGACAGGGCCCGAGCAAACCAGACAGGGCCCGAGCAAACCCGACAGGGCCCGACGGAGCCCGACAGGGCCCGAGCAAACCCGAAAGGGCCCGACGGAGCCTGACAGGGCTCGATGGAGCCCGACAGGGCCCGAGGAAACCCAACAGGGCTCGACGGAGCCCGATAGGGCCCGAGCAAACCCGAAAGGGCCTGACGGAGCCCGACAGGGCCCGAGCAAACCCGAAAGGGCCCGTCGAAGCCTGACAGGGCTCGATGGAGCCCGACAGGGCCCGAGGAAACCCGACAGGGCCCGACGGAGCCCGATAGGGCCCGAGCAAACCCGACAGGGCCCGACGGAACCAGACAGGGCCCGAGCAAACCCGAAAGGGCCCGACGGAGCCTGACAGGGCTCGATGGAGCCCGACAGGGCCCGAGGAAACCCGACAGGGCCCCACGGAGCCCGATAGGGCCCGAGCAAACCCGACAGGGCCTGATGGAGACTGACAGGGCCCGGGCAAACCCGACAGGGCATGCTGGAGCCCGACAGAGCCCGAGCAAACCCGACAGGGCCCGACAAGGCCCGACAGGGCCTGAGCAAACCTGACAGGACCTGACAAAGCCTGACAGGGCCCGACGGAGCCCGACAGGGCCTGAGCAAACCCGAAAGAGCCCGACGGAGCCTGACAGGGCTCGATAGAGTCCGACAGGGCCCGAGGAAACCCGACAGGGCCGGACGGAACCCGAGAGGGCCCGACGGAACCCGAGAGGGCCCGAGGAAATCCGACAGGGCCCGACAGAGCTTGACAGGGCCCGAGCAAACATGACAGGGCCCGACAGAGCCCGACAGGACCCGAGCAATTTTGACAGGGCCCGAGCAAACCTGACAGGGTTCGACAAAGCCTGACAGGGCTCGATGGAGCCCGACAGGGCCCGAGGAAACCCGACAGGGCCCGACGGAGCCTGACAGGGCCCGAGCAAACCCGACAGGGCCCGAGCAAACCTGACAGGGCACGAAGGAGCCCGACAGGGCCCGAGCAAACCCAACAAGGCCCAACGGATCCCGACAGGGCCTGAGCAAACCTGACAGGGCCTGACGGAGCCCGACAGGGCACGAGCAAACCCGACAGAGCCTGACGGAGCCTGAAAGGGCCCGAGCAAACCCGACAGGGCCCGAGCGAATCTGACAGGGCCCGACGGAGCCCGACAGGACGCGGGCAATCCCGACAGGTCCCGAGCAAACCCGACAGGGCCTGACAAGGCCCGACAGGGCCCGAGCAAACCTGACAGGGCCTGACGGAGCCCGACAGGGCTCGAGCAAACCCGATAGGGCCTGACGGAGCCTGACAGGGCCCGAGCAAACCTGACAGGGCCCGAGAGAACCTGACAGGGCCCGACGGAGCCCGACAGGGCGCGAGCAAACCTGACAGGGGCTGACAAGGCCCGACAGGGCCTGAGCAAACCCGACAGGACCCGCCAAAGCCTGATAGGGTCCGATGGAGCCCGACAGGGCCCGAGCAAACCCGACAGGGCCCGAGCAAACCTGACAGGGCTCGATGGAGCCCGACAGGGCCCGAGGAAACCCGACAGGGCGCGACGGAGCCTGACAGGGCCCGAGCAAACCCGACAGGGTTCGACGGAGCCCGACAAAGCCCGAGCAAAACCGACAGGGTCCGACGAAGCCTGACAGGGCTTCAGCAAACCCGACAGGGCCCGAGCAAATCCGACAGGGCCCGACGGAGCCCGACAGGGCCCGAGGAAACCAGACAGGGCCCGACAGAGCCCGACAGGGCCCGAGCAAACCCGACAGGGCCCGAGCAAACCCGACAGGGTTCGACAAAGCCTGACAGGGCCCGACGGAGCCTGAGAGGGCCCTAGCAAACCCGACAGGGCTTGACAAAGCCTGACAGGGCCCGAGCAAACCAGACAGGGCCCGAGCAAACCAGACAGGGCCCGACGGAGCCCGACAGGGCCCGAGCAAACCCGAAAGGGCCCGACGGAGCCTGACAGGGCTCGATGGAGCCCGACAGGGCCCGAGGAAACCCGACAGGGCTCGACGGAGCCCGATAGGGCCCGAGCAAACCCGACAAGGCCTGACGGAGCCCGACAGGGCCCGAGCAAACCCGAAAGGGCCCGTCGAAGCCTGACAGGGCTCGATGGAGCCCGACAGGGCCCGAGGAAACCCGACAGGGCCCGACGGAGCCCGATAGGGCCCGAGCAAACCCGACAGGGCCCGACGGAGCCAGACAGGGCCCGAGCAAACCCGAAAGGGCCCGACGGAGCCTGACAGGGCTCGATGGAGCCCGACAGGGCCCGAGGAAACCCGACAGGGCCCCACGGAGCCCGATAGGGCCCGAGCAAACCCGACAGGGCCTGATGGAGACTGACAGGGCCCGGGCAAACCCGACAGGGCACGCTGGAGCCCGACAGAGCCCGAGGAAACCCGACAGGGCCCGACAAGGCCCGACAGGGCCTGAGCAAACCTGACAGGACCTGACAAAGCCTGACAGGGCCCGACGGAGCCCGACAGGGCCTGAGCAAACCCGAAAGAGCCCGACGGAGCCTGACAGGGCTCGATAGAGTCCGACAGGGCCCGAGGAAACCCGACAAGGCCGGACGGAACCCGAGAGGGCCCGACGGAACCCGAGAGGGCCCGAGGAAATCCGACAGGGCCCGACAGAGCTTGACAGGGCCCGAGCAAACATGACAGGGCCCGACAGAGCCCGACAGGACCCGAGCAATTTTGACAGGGCCCGAGCAAACCTGACAGGGTTCGACAAAGCCTGACAGGGCTCGATGGAGCCCGACAGGGCCCGAGGAAACCCGACAGGGCCCGACGGAGCCTGACAGGGCCCGAGCAAACCCGACAGGGCCCGAGCAAACCTGACAGGGCACGAAGGAGCCCGACAGGGCCCGAGCAAACCCAACAAGGCCCAACGGATCCCGACAGGGCCTGAGCAAACCTGACAGGGCCTGACGGAGCCCGACAGGGCACGAGCAAACCCGACAGAGCCTGACGGAGCCTGAAAGGGCCCGAGCAAACCCGACAGGGCCCGAGCGAATCTGACAGGGCCCGACGGAGCCCGACAGGACGCGGGCAATCCCGACAGGTCCCGAGCAAACCCGACAGGGCCTGACAAGGCCCGACAGGGCCCGAGCAAACCTGACAGGGCCTGACGGAGCCCGACAGGGCTCGAGCAAACCCGATAGGGCCTGACGGAGCCTGACAGGGCACGAGCAAAACTGACAGGGCCCGAGAGAACCTGACAGGGCCCGACGGAGCCCGACAAGGCGCGAGCAAACCTGACAGGGGCTGACAAGGCCCGACAGGGCCTGAGCAAACCCGACAGGACCCGCCAAAGCCTGATAGGCTCCGATGGAGCCCGACAGGGCCCGAGGAAACCCGACAGGGCGCGACGGAGCCTGACAGGGCCCGAGCAAACCCGACAGGGCTCGACGGAGACCGACAGGGCCTGAGGAAACCAGACAGGGCCCGGCGGAGCCCGACAGGGCCCTAGCAAACCCGACAGGGCCTGAGCAAACCCGACAGGGCCCGACGGAGCCCGACAGGGCCATAGCAAACCCGACAGGGCTTGACAAAGCCTGACAGGGCCCGAGCAAACCCGAAAGGGCCCGACGGAGCCCGACAGGGCCCGAGCAAACCCGAAAGGGCCCGACGGAGCCTGACAGGGCTCGATGGAGCCCGACAAAGCCCGAGGAAACCCGACAGGGCCCCACGGAGCCCGATAGGGCCTGAGCAAACCCGACAGGGCCTGATGGAGCCTGACAGGGCCCGGTCAAACCCGACAGGGCACGCTGGAGCCCGACAGAGCCCGAGCAAACCCGACAGGGCCGGACAAGGCCCGACAGGGCCCGAGCAAACCTGACAGGACCTGACAAAGCCTGACAGGGCCCGACGGAGCCCGACAGGGCCTGAGCAAACCCGAAAGAGCCCGACGGAGCCTGACAGGGCTCGATAGAGTCCGACAGGGCCCGAGGAAACCCGACAGGGCCGGACGGAACCCGAGAGGGCCCGACGGAACCCGAGAGGGCCCGAGGAAATCCAACAGGGCCCGACAGAGCTTGACAGGGCCCGAGCAAACATGACAGGGCCCGACAGAGCCCGACAGGACCCGAGCAATCCCGACAGGGCCCGAGCAAACCCGACAGGGTTCGACAAAACCTGACAGGGCTCGATGGAGCCCGACAGGGCCCGAGGAAACCCGACAGGGCCCGACGGAGCCTGACAGGGCCCGAGCAAACTTGACAGGGCCCGAGCAAACCCGACAAGGCCCAACGGATCCCGACAGGGCCTGAGCAAACCTGACAGGGCCCAACGGAGCCCGACAGGGCACGAGCAAACCCGACAGGGCCTGACGGAGCCTGAAAGGGCCTGAGCAAACCCGACAGGGCCCGAGCGAATCTGACAGGGCCCGACGGAGCCCGACAGGACGCGGGCAAACCCGACAGGTCCCGAGCAAACCCGACAGGGCCTGACGGAGCCCGACAGGGCTCGAGCAAACCCGATAGGGCCTGACGGAGCCTGACAGGGCCCGAGCAAACCTGACAGGGCCCGAGAGAACCTGACAGGGCCCGACGGAGCCCGACAGGGCGCGAGCAAACCTGACAGGGGCTGACAAGGCCCGACAGGGCCTGAGTAAACCCGACAGGACCCGCCAAAGCCTGATAGGGTCCGATGGAGCCCGACAGGGCCCGAGGAAACCCGACAGGGCGCGACGGAGCCTGACAGGGCCCGAGCAAACCCGACAGGGCTCGACGGAGACCGACAGGGCCTGAGGAAACGAGACAGGGCCCGGCGGAGCCCGACAGGGCCCTAGCAAACCCGACAGGGCCTGAGCAAACCCGACAGGGCCCGACGGAGCCCGACAGGGCCTGAGGAAACCAGACAGGGCCCGACGGAGCCCGACAGGGCCCTAGCAAACCCGACAGGGCTTGACAAAGCCTGACAGGGCCCGAGCAAACCCGACAGGGCCCGAGCAAACCCGACAGGGCCCGACGGAGCCCGACAGGCCCCGAGCAAACCCGAAAGGGCCCGACGGAGCCTGACAGGGCTCGATGGAGCCCGACAGGGCCCGAGGAAACCCGACAGGGCTCGACGGAGCCAGATAGGGCCCGAGCAAACCCGACAGGGCCTGACGGAGCCCGACAGGGCCCAAGCAAACCCGAAAGGGCCCGACGAAGCCTGACAGGGCTCGATGGAGCCCGACAGGGCCCGAGGAAACCCGACAGGGCCCGACGGAGCCCGATAGGGCCCGAGCAAACCCGACAGGACCCGATGGAGCCCGACAGGGCTCAAGCAAACCCGACAGGGCCTGAGCAAATCCGACAGGGCCCAACGGAGCCCGACAGGGCTCGATGGAACCCGACAAAGCCCGAGGAAACCCGACAGGGCCCCACGGAGCCCGATAGGGCCCGAGCAAACCCGACAGGGCCTGATGGAGCCTGACAGGGCCCGGGCAAACCCGACAGGGCACGCTGGAGCCCGACAGAGCCCGAGCAAACCCGACAGGGCCCGACAAGGCCCGACAGGGCCCGAGCAAACCTGACAGGACCTGACAAAGCCTGACAGGGCCCGACGGAGCCCGACAGGGCTCAAGCAAACCCGACAGGGCCTGAGCAAACCCGAAAGGGCCCGACGGAGCCTGACAGGGCTCGATGGAGCCCGACAAAGCCCGAGGAAACCCGACAGGGCCCCACGGAGCCCGATAGGGCCCGAGCAAACCCGACAGGGCCTGATGGAGCCTGACAGGGCCCGGGCAAACCCGACAGGGCACGCTGGAGCCCGACAGAGCCCGAGCAAACCCGACAGGGCCCGACAAGGCCCGACAGGGCCCGAGCAAACCTGACAGGACCTGACAAAGCCTGACAGGGCCCGACGGAGCCCGACAGGGCCTGAGCAAACCCGAAAGAGCCTGACGGAGCCTGACAGGGCTCGATAGAGTCCGACAGGGCCCGAGGAAACCCGACAGGGCCGGACGGAACCCGAGAGGGCCCGACGGAACCCAAGAGGGCCCGAGGAAATCCAACAGGGCCCGACAGAGCTTGACAGGGCACGAGCAAACATGACAGGGCCCGACAGAGCCCGACAGGACCCGAGCAATCCCGACAGGGCCCGAGCAAACCCGACAGGGTTCGACAAAGCCTGACAGGGCTCGATGGAGCCCGACAGGGCTCGAGGAAACCCGACAGGGCCCGACGGAGCCTGACAGGGCCCGAGCAAACTTGACAGGGCCCGAGCAAACCCGACAAGGCCCAACGGATCCCGACAGGGACTGAGCAAACCTGACACGGCCCAACGGAGCCCGACAGGGCACGAGCAAACCCGACAGGGCCTGACGGAGCCTGAAAGGGCCCGAGCAAACCCGACAGGGCCCGAGCGAATCTGACAGGGCCCGACGGAGCCCGACAGGACGCGGGCAAACCCGACAGGTCCCGAGCAAACCCGACAGGGCCTGACAAGGCCCGACAGGGCCCGAGCAAACCTGACAGGGCCTGACGGAGCCCGACAGGGCTCGAGCAAACCCGATAGGGCCTGAAGGAGCCTGACAGGGCCCGAGCAAACCTGACAGGGCCCGAGAGAACCTGACAGGGCCCGACACAGCCCGACAGGGCGCGAGCAAACCTGACAGGGGCTGACAAGGCCCGACAGGGCCTGAGCAAACCCGACAGGACCCGCCAAAGCCTGATAGGGTCCGATGGAGCCCGACAGGGACCGAGCAAACCCGACAGGGCCCGAGCAAACCTGACAGGGCTCAATGGAGCCCGACAGGGCCCGAGGAAACCCGACCGGGCGCGACGGAGCCTGACAGGGCCCGAGCAAATCCGACAGGGTTCGACGGAGCCCGACAGGGCCCGAGCAAACCCGACAGGGCCCGAGCAAACCTGACAGGGCTCAATGGAGCCCGACAGGGCCCGAGGAAACCCGACAGGGCGCGACGGAGCCTGACAGGGCCCGAGCAAACCCGACAGGGTTCGACGGAGCCCGACAGGGCTCGAGCAAACCCGACAGGGTCCGACGAAGCCTGACAGGGCTTCAGCAAACCCGACAGGGCCCGAGCAAATTTGACAGGGCCCGACGGAGCCCGACAGGGCCCGAGGAAACCAGACAGGGCCCGACATAGCCCGACAGGGCCCGAGCAAACCCGACAGGGCCCGAGCAAACCCGACAGGGTTCGACAAAGCCTGA
Source organism: Patagioenas fasciata (assembly GCF_037038585.1). NCBI lineage: Eukaryota > Metazoa > Chordata > Aves > Columbiformes > Columbidae > Patagioenas > Patagioenas fasciata. The sequence continues at coordinate 4,298,244 of NW_027288510.1, forward strand.
CAGGGCCCGACGGAGCCCGACAGGGCCCTAGCAAACCCGACAGGGCTTGACAAAGCCTGACAGGGCCCGAGCAAACCCGACAGGGCCCGACGGAGCCCGACAGGGCCCGAGCAAACCCGAAAGGGCCCGACGGAGCCTGACAGGGCTCGATGGAGCCCGACAGGGCCCGAGGAAACCCGACAGGGCTCGACGGAGCCCGATAGGGCCCGAGCAAACCCGACAGGGCCTGACGGAGCCCGACAGGGCCCGAGCAAACCCGAAAGGGCCCGACGAAGCCTGACAGGGCTCGATGGAGCCCGACAGGGCCCGAGGAAACCCGACAGGGCCCGACGGAGCCCGATAGGGCCCGAGTAAACCCGACAGGACCCGATGGAGCCCGACAAAGCTCGAGCAAACCCGACAGGGCCTGAACAAATCCGACAGGGCCCGACGGAGCCCGACAGGGCCCGAGCAAACCCGAAAGGGCCCGACGGAGCCTGACAGGGCTCGATGGAGCCCGACAGGGCCCGAGCAAACCCGACAGAGACCGACAAAGCCCGAGAGGGCCCGAGCAAACCCGACAGGGCCCGAGCAAACCTGACAGGGCTTGTCGGAGCCTGACAGGGCCTGAGTAAAACCGAAAGGGCCCGAACAAACCCGACAAAGCTCGACGGAGCCCGACAGGGCCCGAGCAAACCCGACAGGGCCCGACAAAGCCTGACAGGGCCCGACGGAGCCCGACAGGGCCCGAGCAAACCCGACAAAGCCTCACAGAGCCTGACAGGGCTCGATGGAGCCCGACAGGGCCCGAGCAAACCCGACAGGGCCCGACGGAGCCCGACAGGGCCCCAGCAAACCCGACAGGGCCCGAGCAAACCCGACAGGGCCCGAGCAAACCTGATAGGGCCCGACGGAGCCCGACAGGGCCCGAGCAAACCTGACAGGGGTCGACGGAGCCTGACAGGGCCTGAGCAAACCCGACAGTGCCCGAGCATACCTGACAGGGGTCGACGGAGTCTGACAGGGCCTGAGCAATCCCGACAGGACCCAACAAAGCCTGACAGGGTTCGATGGAGCCCGATAGGGCCCTAGCAAACCCGATATGGCTCAACGGAGCCCGACAGGGCCCGAGCAAACCTGACAGGGGTCGACGGAGTCTGACAAGGCCTGAGCAAACCCGACAGTGCCCGAGCAAACCCGACAGGGCCCAACGGAGCCCGACAGAGCCCGAGCAAACCCGACAGGGCCCGACAAGGCCCGACAGGGCCAGAACAAACCTGACAGGACCTGACAAAGCCTGACAGGGCCCGACGGAGCCCGACAGGGCCCGAGCAAACCCAAAAAGGCCCGACGGAGCCTGACAGGGCTCGATGGAACCCGACAGGACCCGAGGAAACCCGACATGGCCCGACGGAGCCCGACAGGGCCCTAGCAAACCCGAAAGGGCCCGACGGAGCCTGACAGGGCTCGATGGAGCCCGACAGGGCCCGAGGAAACCCGACAGGGCCCGACGGAGCCCGACAGGGCCCAAGCAAACCCGACAGGGCCTGAGCAAACCCGACAGTGCCTGAGCAAACCCGACAGGGCCCGAGCAAACCCGACAGAGCCCGTCGGAGCCTGACAGGGCTCGATGGAGACCGACAGAGCCCGAGGAAACCCGACAGGGCCCGACGGAGCTCGATAGGGCCCGAGCAAACCCGACAGGGCCTGACGGAGCCTGACAGGGCTCGATGGAGACCGACAGAGCCCGAGGAAACCCGAAAGGGCCCGACGGAGCCCGATAGGGCCCGAGCAAACCCTATAGGGCCTGACAAGGCCCGACAGGGCCCGAGCAAACCTGACAGGGCCTGACGGAGCCCGACAGGGCTCGAGCAAACCCGATAGGGCCCGACGGAGCCTGACAGGGCCCGAGCAAACCCGACAGGGCCTGATGGAGCCTGACAGGGCCTGGGCAAACCCGACAGGGCACGCTGGAGCCCGACAGAGCCCGAGCAAACCCGACAGGGCCCGACAAGGCCCGACAGGGCCCGAGCAAACCTGACAGGACCTGACAAAGCCTGACAGGGCCCGACGGAGCCCGACAGGGCCTGAGCAAACCCGAAAGAGACCGACGGAGCCTGACAGGGCTCGATAGAGTCCGACAGGGCCCGAGGAAACCCGACAGGGCCGGACGGAACCCGAGAGGGCCCGACGGAACCCGAGAGGGCCCGAGGAAATCCAACAGGGCCCGACAGAGCTTGACAGGGCCCGAGCAAACATGACAGGGCCCAACAGAGCCCGACAGGACCCGAGCAATCCCGACAGGGCCCGAGCAAAGCCGACAGGGTTCGACAAAGCCTGACAGGGCTCGATGGAGCCCGACAGGGCCCGAGGAAACCCGACAGGGCCCAACGGATCCCGACAGGGACTGAGCAAACCTGACACGGCCCAACGGAGCCCGACAGGGCACGAGCAAACCCGACAGGGCCTGACGGAGCCTGAAAGGGCCCGAGCAAACCCGACAGGGCCCGAGCGAATCTGACAGGGCCCGACGGAGCCCGACAGGACGCGGGCAAACCCGACAGGTCCCGAGCAAACCCGACAGGGCCTGACAAGGCCCGACAGGGCCCGAGCAAACCTGACAGGGCCTGACGGAGCCCGACAGGGCTCGAGCAAACCCGATAGGGCCTGACGGAGCCTGACAGGGCCCGAGCAAACCTGACAGGGCCCGAGAGAACCTGACAGGGCCCGACGGAGCCCGACAGGGCGCGAGCAAACCTGACAGGGGCTGACAAGGCCCGACAGGGCCTGAGCAAACCCGACAGGACCCGCCAAAGCCTGATAGGGTCCGATGGAGCCCGACAGGGCCCGAGCAAACCCGACAGGGCTCGACGGAGACCGACAGGGCCTGAGGAAACCAGACAGGGCCCGGCGGAGCCCGACAGGGCCCTAGCAAACCCGACAGGGCCTGAGCAAACCCGACAGGGCCCGACGGAGCCCGACAGGGCCTGAGGGAACCAGACAGGGCCCGACGGAGCCCGACAGGGCCCTAGCAAACCCGACAGGGCTTGACAAAGCCTGACAGGGCCCGAGCAAATTCGACAGGGCCCGAGCAAACCCGAAAGGGCCCGACGGAGCCCGACAGGGCCCAAGCAAACCCGAAAGGGCCCGACGGAGCCTGACAGGGCTCGATGGAGCCCGACAGGGCCCGAGGAAACCCGACAGGGCTCGACGGAGCCCGATAGGGCCCGAGCAAACCCGACAGGGCCTGACGGAGCCCGACAGGGCCCGAGCAAACCCGAAAGGGCCCGACAAAGCCTGACAGGGCTCGATGGAGCCCGACAGGGCCCGAGGAAACCCGACAGGGCCCGACGGAGCCCGATAGGGCCCGAGCAAACCCGACACCCGATGGAGCCCGACAGGGCTCAAGCAAACCCGACAGGGCCTGAGCAAATCCGACAGGGCCCGACGGAGCCCGACAGGGCCCGAGCAAACCCGAAAGGGCCCGACGGAGCCTGACAGGGCTCGATGGAGCCCGACAAAGCCCGAGCAAACCCGACAGGGCCCCACGGAGCCCGATAGGGCCCGAGCAAACCCGACAGGGCCTGATGGAGCCCGACAGAGCCCGAGCAAACCCGACAGGGCCCGACAAGGCCCGACAGGGCCCGAGCAAACCTGACAGGACCTGACAAAGCCTGACAGGGCCCGACGGAGCCTGACAGGGCCTGAGCAAACCCGAAAGAGCCCGACGGAGCCTGTCAGGGCTCGATAGAGTCCGACAGGGCCCGAGGAAACCCGACAGGGCCGGACGGAACCCGAGAGAGCCCGACGGAACCCGAGAGGGCCCGAGGAAATCCAACAGGGCCCGACAGAGCTTGACAGGGCCCGAGCAAACATGACAGGGCCCGACAGAGCCCGACAGGACCCGAGCAATCCCGACAGGGCCCGAGCAAAGCCGACAGGGTTCGACAAAGCCTGACAGGGCTCGATGGAGCCCGACAGGGCCCGAGGAAACCCGACAGGGCCCGACGGAGCCTGACAGGGCCCGAGCAAACCTGACAGGGCCCGAGCAAACCCGACAAGGCCCAACGGATCCCGACAGGGACTGAGCAAACCTGACACGGCCCAACGGAGCCCGACAGGGCACGAGCAAACCCGACAGGGCCTGACGGAGCCTGAAAGGGCCCGAGCAAACCCGACAGGGCCCGAGCGAATCTGACAGGGCCCGACGGAGCCCGACAGGACGCGGGCAAACCCGACAGGTCCCGAGCAAACCCGACGGGGCCTGACAAGGCCCGACAGGGCCCGAGCAAACCTGACAGGGCCTGACGGAGCCCGACAGGGCTCGAGCAAACCCGATAGGGCCTGACGGAGCCTGACAGGGCCCGAGCAAACCTGACAGGGCCCGAGAGAACCTGACAGGGCCCGACGGAGCCCGACAGGGCGCGAGCAAACCTGACAGGGGCTGACAAGGCCCGACAGGGCCTGAGCAAACCCGACAGGACCCGCCAAAGCCTGATAGGGTCCGATGGAGCCCGACAGGGCCCGAGCAAACCCGACAGGGCCCGAGCAAACCTGACAGGGCTCGATGGAGCCCGACAGGGCCCGAGGAAACCCGACAGGGCGCGACGGAGCCTGACAGGGCCCGAGCAAACCCGACAGGGTTCGACGTAGCCCGACAGGGCCCGAGCAAACCCGACAGGGTCCGACGAAGCCTGACAGGGCTTCAGCAAACCCGACAGGGCCCGAGCAAATCCGACAGGGCCCGACGGAGCCCGACAGGGCCCGAGGAAACCAGACAGGGCCCGACAGAGCCCGACAGGGCCCGAGCAAACCCGACAGGGCCCGAGCAAACCCGACAGGGTTCGACAAAGCCTGACAGGGCCCGACGGAGCCCGACAGGGCGCTAGCAAACCCGACAGGGCTTGACAAAGCCTGACAGGGCCCGAGCAAACCCGACAGGGCCCGAGCAAACCCGACAGGGCCCGACGGAGCCCGACAGGGCCCGAGCAAACCCGAAAGGGCCCGACGGAGCCTGACAGGGCTCGATGGAGCCTGACAGGGCCCGAGGAAACCCGACAGGGCTCGACGGAGCCCGATAGGGCCCGAGCAAACCCGACAGGGCCTGACGGAGCCCGACAGGGCCCGAGCAAACCCGAAAGGGCCCGACGGAGCCTGACAGGGCTCGATGGAGCCTGACAGGGCCCGAGGAAACCCGACAGGGCTCGAAGGAGCCCGATACGGCCCGAGCAAACCCGACAGGGCCTGACGGAGCCCGACAGGGCCCGAGCAAACCCGAAAGGGCCCGACGAAGCCTGACAGGGCTCGATGGAGCCCGACAGGGCCCGAGGAAACCCGACAGGGCCCGACGGAGCCCGATAGGGCCCGAGCAAACCCGACAGGACCCGATGGAGCCCGACAAAGCTCGAGCAAACCCGACAGGGCCTGAACAAATCCGACAGGGCCCGACGGAGCCCGACAGGGCCCGAGCAAACCCGAAAGGGCCCGACGGAGCCTGACAGGGCTCGATGGAGCCCGATAGGGCCCGAGGAAACCCGACAGGGCCCGACAGAGCCCGATAGGGCCCGAGCAAATCCGACAGAGACCGACGGAGCCCGAGAGGGCCCGAGCAAACCCGACAGGACCCGAGCAAACCTGACAGGGCTTGTCGGAGCCTGACAGGGCCTGAGTAAAACCGAAAGGGCCCGAGCAAACCCGACAGGGCCCGACAAAGCCTGACAGGGCCCGACGGAGCCCGACAGGGCCCGAGCAAACCCGACAAAGCCTCACAGAGCCTGACAGGGCTCGATGGAGCCCGACAGGGCCCGAGCAAACCCGACAGGGCCCGACGGAGCCCGACAGGGCCCCAGCAAACCCGACAGGGCCCGAGCAAACCCGACAGGGCCCGAGCAAACCTGATAGGGCCCGACGGAGCCCGACAGGGCCTGAGCAAACCTGACAGGGGTCGACGGAGCCTGACAGGGCCAGAGCAATCCCGACAGGACCCGACAAAGCCTGACAGGGTTCGATGGAGCCCGATAGGGCCCGAGCAAACCCGACATGGCTCAACGGAGCCCGACAGGGCCCGAGCAAACCTGACAGGGGTCGACGGAGCCTGACAAGGCCTGAGCAAACCCGACAGTGCCCGAGCAAGCCCGACAGGGCCCAACGGAGCCCGACAGAGCCCGAGCAAACCCGACAGGGCCCGACAAGGCCCGACAGGGCCAGAACAAACCTGACAGGACCTGACAAAGCCTGACAGGGCCCGACGGAGCCCGACAGGGCCCGAGCAAACCCAAAAAGGCCCGACGGAGCCTGACAGGGCTCGATGGAACCCGACAGGACCCGAGGAAACCCGACATGGCCCGACGGAGCCCGACAGGGCCCGAGCAAACCCGAAAGGGCCCGACGGAGCCTGACAGGGCTCGATGGAGCCCGACAGGGCCCGAGGAAACCCGACAGGGCCCGACGGAGCCCGACAGGGCCCAAGCAAACCCGACAGGGCCTGAGCAAACCCGACAGTGCCTGAGCAAACCCGACAGGGCCCGAGCAAACCCGACAGGGCCCGTCGGAGCCTGACAGGGCTCGATGGAGACCGACAGAGCCCGAGGAAACCCGACAGGGCCCGACGGAGCTCGATAGGGCCCGAGCAAACCCGACAGGGCCTGACGGAGCCTGACAGGGCTCGATGGAGACCGACAGAGCCCAAGGAAACCCGACAGGGCCCGACGGAGCCCGATAGGGCCCGAGCAAACCCGACAGGGCCTGACAAGGCCCGACAGGGCCCGAGCAAACCTGACAGGGCCTGACGGAGCCCGACAGGGCTCGAGCAAACCCGATAGGGCCCGACGGAGCCTGACAGGGCCCGAGCAAACCTGACAGGGCCCGAGAGAACCTGACAGGGCCCGACGGAGCCCGACAGGGCGTGAGCAAACCCAACAGGGGCTGACAAGGCCCGACAGGGCCTGAGCAAACCCGACAGGACCCGACAAAGCCTGATAGGGTCCGATGGAGCCCGACAGGGCCCGAGCAAACCCGACAGGGCCCGAGCAAACCTGACAGGGCTCTATGGAGCCCTACAGGGCCCGAGCACACCCGACAGGGTCCGACGAAGCCTGACAGGGCTTCAGCAAACCCGACAGGGCCCGAGGAAACCCAACAGGGCACGACGGAGCCTGACAGGGCCCGAGCAAACCCGACAGGGCTCGACGGAGCCCAACAGGGCCCGAGCACACCCGACAGGGTCCGACGAAGCCTGACAGGGCTTCAGCAAACCCGACAGGGCCCGAGCAAACCCGACAGAGCCCGACGGAGCCCGACAGGGCCTGAGGAAACCAGACAGGTCCCGACAGAGCCCGACAGGGCCCGAGCAAACCCGACAGGGCCCGAGGAAATGCGAAAGGGTTCGACAAAGCCTGACAGGGCTCGTTGCAGCCCGACAGGGCCCGAGGAAACCCGATAGGGCCCGACGGAGCCTGACAGGGCCTGAGCAAACCCGACAGGGCTCGACGGAGCCCGACAGGGCCCGAGCAAACCCGACAGGGCCCGAGCAAACCTGACAGGGCACGAAGGAGCCCGACAGGGCCCGAGCAAACCCGAGAGGGCCCGACAAGGCCCGACAGGGCCCGAGCAAACCTGACAGGGCCCGAGCGAACCTGACAGGGCCCGAGCGAACCTGACAGGGCCCGACAGAGCCCGACAGGACGCGGGCAAACCCGACAGGGCCCGAGCAAACCCGACATGGCCCGAGCAAACCTGACAGGGCCCGACGGAGCCCGACAGGACGCGGGCAAACCCAACAGGGCCCGAGCAAACCCGACATGGCCCGAGCAAACCTGACAGGGCTCGATGGAGCCCGACAGGGCCCGAGGAAACCCGACAAGGGGCGACGGAGCCTGACAGGGCCCGAGCAAACCCGACAGAGCCCGACGGAGCCCGAGAGGGCCCGAGCAAACCCAACAGGGCCCGAGCAAACCTGACAGGGCTTGTCGGAGCCTGACAGGGCCTGAGTAAAACCGAAAGGGCCCGAACAAACCCGACAAAGCTCGACGGAGCCCGACAGGGCCGGAGCAATCCCGACAGGGCCCGACAAGGCCCGACAGGGCCCGAGCAAACCCGACAGGGCCCGACAAAGCCTGACAGGGCCCGACGGAGCCCGACAGGGCCCGAGTAAACCCGACAAAGCCTCACAGAGCCTGACAGGGCCCGATGGAGCCCGACAGGGCCCGAGGAAACCCGACAGGGCTAGACGGAGCCCGACAGGGCCCGAGCAAACCCGACAGGGCCCGACGGAGCCCGACAGGGCCCCAGCAAACCCGACAGGGCCCGAGCAAAACCGACAGAGCCTGACGGAGCCTGACAGGGCCTGAGCAAACCCGACAGGGCTCGACGGAGCCTGACAGGGCCTGAGCAAACCCAACAGGACCCGAGCAAACCTGATAGAGGCCGACAGAGCCCGACAGGGCCCGAGCAAACCTGACAGGGGTCGACAGAGCCTGACAGGGCCTGAGAAACCCGACAGGGCCCGAGCATACCTGACAGGGGTCGACGGAGCCTGACAGGGCCTGAGCAAACCCGACAGGACCCGACAAAGCCTGACAGGGTTCGATGAAGCCCGACAGGGCCCGAGCAAACCCAACATGGCTCAACGGAGCCCGACAGGGCCCGAGCAAACCTGACAGGGGTCGACGGAGCCTGACAGGGCCCGAGCAAACCCGACAGTGCCCGAGCAAACCCGACAGGGCCCAACGGAGCCCGACAGAGCCCGAGCAAACCCGACAGGGCCCGACAAGGCCCGACAGGGCCAGAACAAACCTGACAGGACCTGACAAAGCCTGACAGGGCCCGACGGAGCCCGACAGGGCCCGAGCAAACCCAAAAAGGCCCGACGGAGCCTGACAGGGCTCGATGGAGCCCGACAGGGCCCGAGGAAACCCGACAGGGCTCGACGGAGCCCGATAGGACCCGAGCAAACCCGACAGGGCCTGACGGAGCCCGACAGGGCCCGAGCAAACCTGAAAGGGCCCGACGAAGCCTGACAGGGCTCGATGGAACCCGACAGGACCCGAGGAAACCCGACATGGCCCGACGGAGCCCGACAGGGCCCGAGCAAACCCGAAAGGGCCCGACGGAGCCTGACAGGGCTCGATGGAGCCCGACAGGGCCCGAGGAAACCCGACAGGGCCCGACGGAGCCCGACAGGGCCCAAGCAAACCCGACAGGGCCTGAGCAAACCCGACAGTGCCTGAGCAAACCCGACAGGGCCCGAGCAAACCCGACAGGGCCCGTCGGAGCCTGACAGGGCTCGATGGAGACCGACAGAGCCCGAGGAAACCCGACAGGGCCCGACGGAGCTCGATAGGGCCCGAGCAAACCCGACAGGGCCTGACGGAGCCTGACAGGGCTCGATGGAGACCGACAGAGCCCGAGGAAACCCGACAGGGCCCGACGGAGCCCGATAGGGCCCGAGCAAACCCGACAGGGCCTGACAAGGCCCGACAGGGCCCGAGCAAACCTGACAGGGCCTGACGGAGCCCGACAGGGCTCGAGCAAACCCGATAGGGCCCGACGGAGCCTGACAGGGCCCGAGCAAACCTGACAGGGCCCGAGAGAACCTGACAGGGCCCGACGGAGCCCGACAGGGCGTGAGCAAACCCAACAGGGGCTGACAAGGCCCGACAGGGCCTGAGCAAACCCGACAGGACCCGACAAAGCCTGATAGGGTCCGATGGAGCCCGACAGGGCCCGAGCAAACCCGACAGGGCCCCAGCAAACCTGACAGGGCTCTATGGAGCCCGACAGGGCCCGAGCACACCCGACAGGGTCCGACGAAGCCTGACAGGGCTTCAGCAAACCCGACAGGGCCCGAGGAAACCCAACAGGGCACGACGGAGCCTGACAGGGCCCGAGCAAACCCGACAGGGCTCGACGGAGCCCAACAGGGCCCGAGCACACCCGACAGGGTCCGACGAAGCCTGACAGGGCTTCAGCAAACCCGACAGGGCCCGAGCAAACCCGACAGAGCCCGACGGAGCCCGACAGGGCCTGAGGAAACCAGACAGGGCCCGACAGAGCCCGACAGGGCCCGAGCAAACCCGACAGGGCCCGAGCAAATGCGAAAGGGTTCGACAAAGCCTGACAGGGCTCGTTGCAGCCCGACAGGGCCCGAGGAAACCCGATAGGGCCCGACGGAGCCTGACAGGGCCTGAGCAAACCCGACAGGGCTCGACGGAGCCCGACAGGGCCCGAGCAAACCCGACAGGGCCCGAGCAAACCTGACAGGGCCCGACAAGGCCCGACAGGGCCCGAGCAAACCTGACAGGGCCCGAGCGAACCTGACAGGGCCCGAGCGAACCTGACAGGGCCCGACAGAGCCCGACAGGACGCGGGCAAACCCGACAGGGCCCGAGCAAACCCGACATGGCCCGAGCAAACCTGACAGGGCCCGACGGAGCCCGACAGGACGCGGGCAAACCCAACAGGGCCCGAGCAAACCCGACATGGCCCGAGCAAACCTGACAGGGCTCGATGGAGCCCGACAGGGCCCGAGGAAACCCGACAGGGGGCGACGGAGCCTGACAGGGCCCGAGCAAACCCGACAGAGCCCGACGGAGCCCGAGAGGGCCCGAGCAAACCCAACAGGGCCCGAGCAAACCTGACAGGGCTTGTCGGAGCCTGACAGGGCCTGAGTAAAACCGAAAGGGCCCGAACAAACCCGACAAAGCTCGACGGAGCCCGACAGGGCCGGAGCAATCCCGACAGGGCCCGACAAGGCCCGACAGGGCCCGAGCAAACCCGACAGGGCCCGACAAAGCCTGACAGGGCCCGACGGAGCCCGACAGGGCCCGAGTAAACCCGACAAAGCCTCACAGAGCCTGACAGGGCCCGATGGAGCCCGACAGGGCCCGAGGAAACCCGACAGGGCTAGACGGAGCCCGACAGGGCCCGAGCAAACCCGACAGGGCCCGACGGAGCCCGACAGGGCCCCAGCAAACCCGACAGGGCCCGAGCAAAACCGACAGAGCCTGACGGAGCCTGACAGGGCCTGAGCAAACCCGACAGGGCTCGACGGAGCCTGACAGGGCCTGAGCAAACCCAACAGGACCCGAGCAAACCTGATAGAGGCCGACAGAGCCCGACAGGGCCCGAGCAAACCTGACAGGGGTCGACAGAGCCTGACAGGGCCTGAGAAACCCGACAGGGCCCGAGCATACCTGACAGGGGTCGACGGAGCCTGACAGGGCCTGAGCAAACCCGACAGGACCCGACAAAGCCTGACAGGGTTCGATGAAGCCCGACAGGGCCCGAGCAAACCCGACAGGGCTCGACGGAGCCCGATAGGACCCGAGCAAACCCGACAGGGCCTGACGGAGCCCGACAGGGCCCGAGCAAACCTGAAAGGGCCCGACGAAGCCTGACAGGGCTCGATGGTACCCGACAGGACCCGAGGAAACCCGACATGGCCCGACGGAGCCCGACAGGGCCCGAGCAAACCCGAAAGGGCCCGACGGAGCCTGACAGGGCTCGATGGAGCCCGACAGGGCCCGAGGAAACCCGACAGGGCCCGACGGAGCCCGACAGGGCCCAAGCAAACCCGACAGGGCCTGAGCAAACCCGACAGTGCCTGAGCAAACCCGACAGGGCCCGAGCAAACCCGACAGGGCCCGAGCAAACCCGATAGGGCCCGACGGAGCCTGACAGGGCCCGAGCAAACCCGACAGGGCCCGAGAGAACCTGACAGGGCCCGACGGAGCCCGACAGGGCGTGAGCAAACCCAACAGGGGCTGACAAGGCCCGACAGGGCCTGAGCAAACTTGACAGGACCCGACAAAGCCTGATAGGGTCCGATGGAGCCCGACAGGGCCCGAGCAAACCCGACAGGGCCCGAGCAAACCTGACAGGGCTCTATGGAGCCCGACAGGGCCCGAGCACACCCGACAGGGTCCGACGAAGCCTGACAGGGCTTCAGCAAACCCGACAGGGCCCGAGGAAACCCAACAGGGCACGACGGAGCCTGACAGGGCCCGAGCAAACCCGACAGGGTTCGACGGAGCCCGACAGGGCCCGAGCAAAGCCGACAGGGTCCGACGAAGCCTGACAGGGCTTCAGCAAACCCGACAGGGCCCGAGCAAATCTGACAGGGCCCGACGGAGCCCGACAGGGCCCGAGGAAACCAGACAGGGCCCGACAGAGCCCGACAGGGCCCGAGCAAACCCGACAGGGCCCTAGCAAACCCGACAGGGTTCGATAAAGCCTGACAGGGCCCGACGGAGCCCGACAGGGCCCTAGCAAACCCGACAGGGCCTGACAAAGCCTGACAGGGCCTGAGCAAACCCGACAGGGCCCGAGCAAACCCGACAGGGCCCGACGGAGCCCGACAGGGCCCGAGCAAACCCGAAAGGGCCCGACGAAGCCTGACAGGGCTCGATGGAGCCCAACAGGGCCCGAGGAAACCCGACAGGGCTCGAAGGAGCCCGATACGGCCCGAGCAAACCCGACAGGGCCTGACGGAGCCCGACAGGGCCCGAGGAAACCCGACAGGGCCCGACGGAGCCCGATAGGGCCCGAGCAAACCCGACAGGACCCGATGGAGCCCGACAAAGCTCGAGCAAACCCGACAGGGCCTGAGCAAATCCGACAGGGCCCGACGGAGCCCGACAAGGCTTGAGCAAACCCGAAAGGGCCTGACGGAGCCTGACAGGGCTCGATGGAGCCCGACAGGGCCCGAGGAAACCCGACAGGGCCCGACAGAGCCCGATAGGGCCCGAGCAAACCCGACAGGGCCTGACGGAGCCCGACAGGGCCCGAGCAAAACCGAAAGGGCCCGACGAAGCCTGACAGGGCTCGATGGAGCCCGACAGGGCCCGAGCAAACCCGACAGGGCCCGAGCAAACCTGACAGGACTCAATGGAGCCCGACAGGGCCCGAGGAAACCCGACAGGGCGCGACGGAGCCTGACAGGGCCCGAGCAAACCCGACAGGGCCCGAGCAAACCTGACAGGGCACGAAAGAGCCCGACAGGGCCCGAGCAAACCCGACAAGGCCCAACGGATCCCGACAGGGCACGAGCAAACCCGACAGGGCCTGACGGAGCCTGAAAGGGCCCGAGCAAAACCGACAGGGCCCGAGCGAATCTGACAGGGCCCGACGGAGCCCGACAGGACGCGGGCAATCCCGACAGGTCCCGAGCAAACCCGACAGGGCCTGACAAGGCCCAACAGGGCCCGAGCAAACCTGACAGGGCCTGACGGAGCCCGACAGGGCTCGAGCAAACCCGATAGGGCCTGACGGAGCCTGACAGGGCACGAGCAAACCTGACAGGGCCCGAGAGAACCTGACAGGGCCCGACGGAGCCCGACAAGGCGCGAGCAAACCTGACAGGGGCTGACAAGGCCCGACAGGGCCTGAGCAAACCCGACAGGACCCGCCAAAGCCTGATAGGGTCCGATGGAGCCCGACAGGGCCCGAGGAAACCCGACAGGGCGCGACGGAGCCTGACAGGGCCCGAGCAAACCCGACAGGGCTCGACGGAGACCGACAGGGCCTGAGGAAACCAGACAGGGCCCGGCGGAGCCCGACAGGGCCCTAGCAAACCCGACAGGGCCTGAGCAAACCCGACAGGGCCCGACGGAGCCCGACAGGGCCCTAGCAAACCCGACAGGGCTTGACAAAGCCTGACAGGGCCCGAGCAAACCCGAAAGGGCCCGACGGAGCCCGACAGGGCCCGAGCAAACCCGAAAGGGCCCGACGGAGCCTGACAGGGCTCGATGGAGCCCGACAGGGCCCGAGGAAACCCGACAGGGCTCGACGGAGCCCGATAGGGCCCGAGCAAACCCGACAGGGCCTTACGGAGCCCGACAGGGCCCGAGCAAACCCGAAAGGGCCCGACGAAGCCTGACAGGGCTCGATGGAGCCCGACAGGGCCCGAGGAAACCCGACAGGGCCCGACGGAGCCCGATAGGGCCCGAGCAAACCCGACAGGACCCGATGGATCCCGACAGGGCTCAAGCAAACCCGACAGGGCCTGAGCAAATCCGACAGGGCCCGACGGAGCCCGACAGGGCCCGAGCAAACCCGAAAGGGCCCGACGGAGCCTGACAGGGCTCGATGGAGCCCGACAAAGCCCGAGGAAACCCGACAGGGCCCGACAAGGCCCGACAGGGCCCGAGCAAACCTGACAGGACCTGACAAAGCCTGACAGGGCCCGACGGAGCCCGACAGGGCCTGAGCAAACCCGAAAGAGCCCGACGGAGCCTGACAGGGCTCGATAGAGTCCGACAGGGCCCGAGGAAACCCGACAGGGCCGGACGGAACCCGAGAGGGCCCGACGGAACCCGAGAGGGCCCGAGGAAATCCAACAGGGCCCGACAGAGCTTGACAGGGCCCGAGCAAACATGACAGGGCCCGACAGAGCCCGACAGGACCCGAGCAATCCCGACAGGGCCCGAGCAAACCCGACAGGGTTCGACAAAGCCTGACAGGGCTCGATGGAGCCCGACAGGGCCCGAGGAAACCCGACAGGGCCCGACGGAGCCTGACAGGGCCCGAGCAAACTTGACAGGGCCCGAGCAAACCCGACAAGGCCCAACGGATCCCGACAGGGCCTGAGCAAACCTGACAGGGCCCAACGGAGCCCGACAGGGCACGAGCAAACCCGACAGGGCCTGACGGAGCCTGAAAGGGCCTGAGCAAACCCGACAGGGCCCGAGCGAATCTGACAGGGCCCGACGGAGCCCGACAGGACGCGGGCAAACCCGACAGGTCCCGAGCAAACCCGACAGGGCCTGACGGAGCCCGACAGGGCTCGAGCAAACCCGATAGGGCCTGACGGAGCCTGACAGGGCCCGAGCAAACCTGACAGGGCCCGAGAGAACCTGACAGGGCCCGACGGAGCCCGACAGGGCGCGAGCAAACCTGACAGGGGCTGACAAGGCCCGACAGGGCCTGAGTAAACCCGACAGGACCCGCCAAAGCCTGATAGGGTCCGATGGAGCCCGACAGGGCCCGAGGAAACCCGACAGGGCGCGACGGAGCCTGACAGGGCCCGAGCAAACCCGACAGGGCTCGACGGAGACCGACAGGGCCTGAGGAAACGAGACAGGGCCCGGCGGAGCCCGACAGGGCCCTAGCAAACCCGACAGGGCCTGAGCAAACCCGACAGGGCCCGACGGAGCCCGACAGGGCCTGAGGAAACCAGACAGGGCCCGACGGAGCCCGACAGGGCCCTAGCAAACCCGACAGGGCTTGACAAAGCCTGACAGGGCCCGAGCAAACCCGACAGGGCCCGAGCAAACCCGACAGGGCCCGACGGAGCTCGACAGGGCCCGAGCAAACCCGTAAGGGCCCGACGGAGCCTGACAGGGCTCGATGGAGCCCGACAGGGCCCGAGGAAACCCGACAGGGCTCGACGGAGCCAGATAGGGCCCGAGCAAACCCGACAGGGCCTGACGGAGCCCGACAGGGCCCAAGCAAACCCGAAAGGGCCCGACGAAGCCTGACAGGGCTCGATGGAGCCCGACAGGGCCCGAGGAAACCCGACAGGGCCCGACGGAGCCCGATAGGGCCCGAGCAAACCCGACAGGACCCGATGGAGCCCGACAGGGCTCAAGCAAACCCGACAGGGCCTGAGCAAATCCGACAGGGCCCAACGGAGCCCGACAGGGCTCGATGGAACCCGACAAAGCCCGAGGAAACCCGACAGGGCCCCACGGAGCCCGATAGGGCCCGAGCAAACCCGACAGGGCCTGATGGAGCCTGACAGGGCCCGGGCAAACCCGACAGGGCACGCTGGAGCCCGACAGAGCCCGAGCAAACCCGACAGGGCCCGACAAGGCCCGACAGGGCCCGAGCAAACCTGACAGGACCTGACAAAGCCTGACAGGGCCCGACGGAGCCCGACAGGGCTCAAGCAAACCCGACAGGGCCTGAGCAAACCCGAAAGGGCCCGACGGAGCCTGACAGGGCTCGATGGAGCCCGACAAAGCCCGAGGAAACCCGACAGGGCCCCACGGAGCCCGATAGGGCCCGAGCAAACCCGACAGGGCCTGATGGAGCCTGACAGGGCCCGGGCAAACCCGACAGGGCACGCTGGAGCCCGACAGAGCCCGAGCAAACCCGACAGGGCCCGACAAGGCCCGACAGGGCCCGAGCAAACCTGACAGGACCTGACAAAGCCTGACAGGGCCCGACGGAGCCCGACAGGGCCTGAGCAAACCCGAAAGAGCCCGACGGAGCCTGACAGGGCTCGATAGAGTCCGACAGGGCCCGAGGAAACCCGACAGGGCCGGACGGAACCCGAGAGGGCCCGACGGAAACCAAGAGGGCCCGAGGAAATCCAACAGGGCCCGACAGAGCTTGACAGGGCACGAGCAAACATGACAGGGCCCGACAGAGCCCGACAGGACCCGAGCAATCCCGACAGGGCCCGAGCAAACCCGACAGGGTTCGACAAAGCCTGACAGGGCTCGATGGAGCCCGACAGGGCCCGAGGAAACCCGACAGGGCCCGACGGAGCCTGACAGGGCCCGAGCAAACTTGACAGGGCCCGAGCAAACCCGACAAGGCCCAACGGATCCCGACAGGGACTGAGCAAACCTGACACGGCCCAACGGAGCCCGACAGGGCACGAGCAAACCCGACAGGGCCTGACGGAGCCTGAAAGGGCCCGAGCAAACCCGACAGGGCCCGAGCGAATCTGACAGGGCCCGACGGAGCCCGACAGGACGCGGGCAAACCCGACAGGTCCCGAGCAAACCCGACAGGGCCTGACAAGGCCCGACAGGGCCCGAGCAAACCTGACAGGGCCTGACGGAGCCCGACAGGGCTCGAGCAAACCCGATAGGGCCTGAAGGAGCCTGACAGGGCCCGAGCAAACCTGACAGGGCCCGAGAGAACCTGACAGGGCCCGACGGAGCCCGACAGGGCGCGAGCAAACCTGACAGGGGCTGACAAGGCCCGACAGGGCCTGAGCAAACCCGACAGGACCCGCCAAAGCCTGATAGGGTCCGATGGAGCCCGACAGGGACCGAGCAAACCCGACAGGGCCCGAGCAAACCTGACAGGGCTCAATGGAGCCCGACAGGGCCCGAGGAAACCCGACAGGGCGCGACGGAGCCTGACAGGGCCCGAGCAAATCCGACAGGGTTCGACGGAGCCCGACAGGGCCCGAGCAAACCCGACAGGGCCCGAGCAAACCTGACAGGGCTCAATGGAGCCCGACAGGGCCCGAGGAAACCCGAAAGGGCGCGACGGAGCCTGAAAGGGCCCGAGCAAACCCGACAGGGTTCGACGGAGCCTGACAGGGCCCGAGCAAACCCGACAGGGTCCGACGAAGCCTGACAGGGCTTCAGCAAACCCGACAGGGCCCGAGCAAATTTGACAGGGCCCGACGGAGCCCGACAGGGCCCGAGGAAACCAGACAGGGCCCGACATAGCCCGACAGGGCCCGAGCAAACCCGACAGGGCCTGAGCAAACCCGACAGGGTTCGACAAAGCCTGACAGGGCCCGACGGAGCCCGACAGGGCCCTAGCAAACCCGACAGGGCTTGACAAATCCTGACAGGGCCCGAGCAAACCCGACAGGGCCCGACGGAGCCCGACAGGGCCCGAGCAAACCCGAAAGGGCCCGACGGAGCCTGACAGGGCTCGATGGAGCCCGACAGGGCCCGAGGAAACCCGACAGGGCTCGACGGAGCCCGATAGGGCCCGAGCAAACCCGACAGGGCCTGACGGAGCCCGACAGGGCCCGAGCAAACCCGAAAGGGCCCGACGAAGCCTGACAGGGCTCGATGGAGCCCGACAGGGCCCGAGGAAACCCGACAGGGCCCGACGGAGCCCGATAGGGCCCGAGTAAACCCGACAGGACCCGATGGACCCCGACAAAGCTCGAGCAAACCCGACAGGGCCTTAACAAATCCGACAGGGCCCGACGGAGCCCGACAGGGCCCGAGCAAACCCGAAAGGGCCCGACGGAGCCTGACAGGGCTCGATGGAGCCCGACAGGGCCCGAGCAAACCCGACAGAGACCGACAAAGCCCGAGAGGGCCCGAGCAAACCCGACAGGGCCCGAGCAAACCTGACAGGGCTTGTCGGAGCCTGACAGGGCCTGAGTAAAACCGAAAGGGCCCGAACAAACCCGACAAAGCTCGACGGAGCCCGACAGGGCCCGAGCAAACCCGACAGGGCCCGACAAAGCCTGACAGGGACCGACGGAGCCCGACAGGGCCCGAGCAAACCCGACAAAGCCTCACAGAGCCTGACAGGGCTCGATGGAGCCCGACAGGGCCCGAGCAAACCCGACAGGGCCCGACGGAGCCCGACAGGGCCCCAGCAAACCCGACAGGGCCCGAGCAAACCCGACAGGGCCCGAGCAAACCTGATAGGGCCCGACGGAGCCCGACAGGGCCCGAGCAAACCTGACAGGGGTCGACGGAGCCTGACAGGGCCCGAGCAAACCCGACAGTGCCCGAGCATACCTGACAGGGGTCGACGGAGTCTGACAGGGCCTGAGCAATCCCGACAGGACCCAACAAAGCCTGACAGGGTTCGATGGAGCCCGATAGGGCCCGAGCAAACCCGATATGGCTCAACGGAGCCCGACAGGGCCCGAGCAAACCTGACAGGGTCCGACGAAGCCTGACAGGGCTTCAGCAAACCCGACAGGGCCCGAGCAAATTTGACAGGGCCCGACGGAGCCCGACAGGGCCCGAGGAAACCAGACAGGGCCCGACATAGCCCGACAGGGCCCGAGCAAACCCGACAGGGCCCGAGCAAACCCGACAGGGTTCGACAAAGCCTGACAGGGCCCGACGGAGCCCGACAGGGCCCTAGCAAACCCGACAGGGCTTGACAAAGCCTGACAGGGCCCGAGCAAACCCGACAGGGCCCGACGGAGCCCGACAGGGCCCGAGCAAACCCGAAAGGGCCCGACGGAGCCTGACAGGGCTCGATGGAGCCCGACAGGGCCCGAGGAAACCCGACAGGGCTCGACGGAGCCCGATAGGGCCCGAGCAAACCCGACAGGGCCTGACGGAGCCCGACAGGGCCCGAGCAAACCCGAAAGGGCCCGACGAAGCCTGACAGGGCTCGATGGAGCCCGACAGGGCCCGAGGAAACCCGACAGGGCCCGACGGAGCCCGATAGGGCCCGAGTAAACCCGACAGGACCCGATCGACCCCGACAAAGCTCGAGCAAACCCGACAGGGCCTGAACAAATCCAACAGGGCCCGACGGAGCCCGACAGGGCCCGAGCAAACCCGAAAGGGCCCGACGGAGCCTGACAGGGCTCGATGGAGCCCGACAGGGCCCGAGCAAACCCGACAGAGACCGACAAAGCCCGAGAGGGCCCGAGCAAACCCGACAGGGCCCGAGCAAACCTGACAGGGCTTGTCGGAGCCTGACAGGGCCTGAGTAAAACCGAAAGGGCCCGAACAAACCCGACAAAGCTCGACGGAGCCCGACAGGGCCCGAGCAAACCCGACAGGGCCCGACAAAGCCTGACAGGGCCCGACGGAGCCCGACAGGGCCCGAGCAAACCCGACAAAGCCTCACAGAGCCTGACAGGGCTCGATGGAGCCCGACAGGGCCCGAGCAAACCCGACAGGGCCCGACGGAGCCCGACAGGGCCCCAGCAAACCCGACAGGGCCCGAGCAAACCCGACAGGGCCCGAGCAAACCTGATAGGGCCCGACGGAGCCCGACAGGGCCCGAGCAAACCTGACAGGGGTCGACGGAGCCTGACAGGGCCTGAGCAAACCCGACAGTGCCCGAGCATACCTGACAGGGGTCGACGGAGTCTGACAGGGCCTGAGCAATCCCGACAGGACCCAACAAAGCCTGACAGGGTTCGATGGAGCCCGATAGGGCCCGAGCAAACCCGATATGGCTCAACGGAGCCCGACAGGGCCCGAGCAAACCTGACAGGGGTCGACGGAGCCTGACAAGGCCTGAGCAAACCCGACAGTGCCCGAGCAAACCCGACAGGGCCCAACGGAGCCCGACAGAGCCCGAGCAAACCCGACAGGGCCCGACAAGGCCCGACAGGGCCAGAACAAACCTGACAGGACCTGACAAAGCCTGACAGGGCCCGACGGAGCCCGACAGGGCCCGAGCAAACCCAAAAAGGCCCGACGGAGCCTGACAGGGCTCGATGGAACCCGACAGGACCCGAGGAAACCCGACATGGCCCGACGGAGCCCGACAGGGCCCTAGCAAACCCGAAAGGGCCCGACGGAGCCTGACAGGGCTCGATGGAGCCCGACAGGGCCCGAGGAAACCCGACAGGGCCCGACGGAGCCCGACAGGGCCCAAGCAAACCCGACAGGGCCTGAGCAAACCGGACAGTGCCTGAGCAAACCCGACAGGGCCCGAGCAAACCCGACAGAGCCCGTCGGAGCCTGACAGGGCTCGATGGAGACCGACAGAGCCCGAGGAAACCCGACAGGGCCCGACGGAGCTCGATAGGGCCCGAGCAAACCCGACAGGGCCTGACGGAGCCTGACAGGGCTCGATGGAGACCGACAGAGCCCGAGGAAACCCGACAGGGCCCGACGGAGCCCGATAGGGCCCGAGCAAACCCTATAGGGCCTGACAAGGCCCGACAGGGCCCGAGCAAACCTGACAGGGCCTGACGGAGCCCGACAGGGCTCGAGCAAACCCGATAGGGCCCGACGGAGCCTGACAGGGCCCGAGCAAACCCGACAGGGCCTGATGGAGCCTGACAGGGCCCGGGCAAACCCGACAGGGCACGCTGGAGCCCGACAGAGCCCGAGCAAACCCGACAGGACCCGACAAGGCCCGACAGGGCCCGAGCAAACCTGACAGGACCTGACAAAGCCTGACAGGGCCCGACGGAGCCCGACAGGGCCTGAGCAAACCCGAAAGAGACCGACGGAGCCTGACAGGGCTCGATAGAGTCCGACAGGGCCCGAGGAAACCCGACAGGGCCGGACGGAACCCGAGAGGGCCCGACGGAACCCGAGAGGGCCCGAGGAAATCCAACAGGGCCCGACAGAGCTTGACAGGGCCCGAGCAAACATGACAGGGCCCAACAGAGCCCGACAGGACCCGAGCAATCCCGACAGGGCCCGAGCAAAGCCGACAGGGTTCGACAAAGCCTGACAGGGCTCGATGGAGCCCGACAGGGCCCGAGGAAACCCGACAGGGCCCGACGGAGCCTGACAGGGCCCGAGCAAACCTGACAGGGCCCGAGCAAACCCGACAAGGCCCAACGGATCCCGACAGGGACTGAGCAAACCTGACACGGCCCAACGGAGCCCGACAGGGCACGAGCAAACCCGACAGGGCCTGACGGAGCCTGAAAGGGCCCGAGCAAACCCGACAGGGCCCGAGCGAATCTGACAGGGCCCGACGGAGCCCGACAGGACGCGGGCAAACCCGACAGGTCCCGAGCAAACCCGACAGGGCCTGACAAGGCCCGACAGGGCCCGAGCAAACCTGACAGGGCCTGACGGAGCCCGACAGGGCTCGAGCAAACCCGATAGGGCCTGACGGAGCCTGACAGGGCCCGAGCAAACCTGACAGGGCCCGAGAGAACCTGACAGGGCCCGACGGAGCCCGACAGGGCGCGAGCAAACCTGACAGGGGCTGACAAGGCCCGACAGGGCCTGAGCAAACCCGACAGGACCCGCCAAAGCCTGATAGGGTCCGATGGAGCCCGACAGGGCCCGAGGAAACCCGACAGGGCGCGACGGAGCCTGACAGGGCCCGAGCAAACCCGACAGGGCTCGACGGAGACCCACAGGGCCTGAGGAAACCAGACAGGGCCCGGCGGAGCCCGACAGGGCCCTAGCAAACCCGACAGGGCCTGAGCAAACCCGACAGGGCCCGACGGAGCCCGACAGGGCCTGAGGGAACCAGACAGGGCCCGACGGAGCCCGACAGGGCCCTAGCAAACCCGACAGGGCTTGACAAAGCCTGACAGGGCCCGAGCAAATTCGACAGGGCCCGAGCAAACCCGACAGGGCCCGACGGAGCCCGACAGGGCCCAAGCAAACCCGAAAGGGCCCGACGGAGCCTGACAGGGCTCGATGGAGCCCGACAGGGCCCGAGGAAACCCGACAGGGCTCGACGGAGCCCGATAGGGCCCGAGCAAACCCGACAGGGCCTGACGGAGCCCGACAGGGCCCGAGCAAACCCGAAAGGGCCCGACAAAGCCTGACAGGGCTCGATGGAGCCCGACAGGGCCCGAGGAAACCCGACAGGGCCCGACGGAGCCCGATAGGGCCCGAGCAAACCCGACAGGACCCGATGGAGCCCGACAGGGCTCAAGCAAACCCGACAGGGCCTGAGCAAATCCGACCGGGCCCGACGGAGCCCGACAGGGCTTGAGCAAACCCGAAAGGGCCCGACGGAGCCTGACAGGGCTCGATGGAGCCTGACAAAGCCCGAGGAAACCCGACAGGGCCCCACGGAGCCCGATAGGGCCCGAGCAAACCCGACAGGGCCTGATGGAGCCTGACAGGGCCCGGGCAAACCCGACAGGGCACGCTGGAGCCCGACAGAGCCCGAGCAAACCCGACAGGGCCCGACAAGGCCCGACAGGGCCCGAGCAAACCTGACAGGACCTGACAAAGCCTGACAGGGCCCGACGAAGCCCGACAGGGCCTGAGCAAACCCGAAAGAGCCCGACGGAGCCTGACAGGGCTCGATAGAGTCCGACAGGGCCCGAGGAAACCCGACAGGGCCGGACGGAACCCGAGAGGGCCCGACGGAACCCGAGAGGGCCCGAGGAAATCCAACAGGGCCCGACAGAGCTTGACAGGGCCCGAGCAAACATGACAGGGCCCGACAGAGCCCGACAGGACCCGAGCAATCCCGACAGGGCCCGAGCAAAGCCGACAGGGTTCGACAAAGCCTGACAGGGCTCGATGGAGCCCGACAGGGCCCGAGGAAACCCGACAGGGCCCGACGGAGCCTGACAGGGCCCGAGCAAACCTGACAGGGCCCGAGCAAACCCGACAAGGCCCAACGGATCCCGACAGGGACTGAGCAAACCTGACACGGCCCAACGGAGCCCGACAGGGCACGAGCAAACCCGACAGGGCCTGACGGAGCCTGAAAGGGCCCGAGCAAACCCGACAGGGCCCGAGCGAATCTGACAGGGCCCGACGGAGCCCGACAGGACGCGGGCAAACCCGACAGGTCCCGAGCAAACCCGACGGGGCCTGACAAGGCCCGACAGGGCCCGAGCAAACCTGACAGGGCCTGACGGAGCCCGACAGGGCTCGAGCAAACCCGATAGGGCCTGACGGAGCCTGACAGGGCCCGAGCAAACCTGACAGGGCCCGAGAGAACCTGACAGGGCCCGACGGAGCCCGACAGGGCGCGAGCAAACCTGACAGGGGCTGACAAGGCCCGACAGGGCCTGAGCAAACCCGACAGGACCCGCCAAAGCCTGATAGGGTCCGATGGAGCCCGACAGGGCCCGAGCAAACCCGACAGGGCCCGAGCAAACCTGACAGGGCTCGATGGAGCCCGACAGGGCCCGAGGAAACCCGACAGGGCGCGACGGAGCCTGACAGGGCCCGAGCAAACCCGACAGGGTTCGACGTAGCCCGACAGGGCCCGAGCAAACCCGACAGGGTCCGACGAAGCCTGACAGGGCTTCAGCAAACCCGACAGGGCCCGAGCAAATCCGACAGGGCCCGACGGAGCCCGACAGGGCCCGAGGAAACCAGACAGGGCCCGACAGAGCCCGACAGGGCCCGAGCAAACCCAACAGGGCCCGAGCAAACCCGACAGGGTTCGACAAAGCCTGACAGGGCCCGACGGAGCCCGACAGGGCGCTAGCAAACCCGACAGGGCTTGACAAAGCCTGACAGGGCCCGAGCAAACCCGACAGGGCCCGAGCAAACCCGACAGGGCCCGACGGAGCCCGACAGGGCCCGAGCAAACCCGAAAGGGCCCGACGGAGCCTGACAGGGCTCGATGGAGCCTGACAGGGCCCGAGGAAACCCGACAGGGCTCGACGGAGCCCGATAGGGCCCGAGCAAACCCGACAGGGCCTGACGGAGCCCGACAGGGCCCGAGCAAACCCGAAAGGGCCCGACGGAGCCTGACAGGGCTCGATGGAGCCTGACAGGGCCCGAGGAAACCCGACAGGGCTCGACGGAGCCCGATAGGGCCCGAGCAAACCCGACAGGGCCTGACGGAGCCCGACAGGGCCCGAGCAAACCCGAAAGGGCCCGACGAAGCCTGACAGGGCTCGATGGAGCCCGACAGGGCCCGAGGAAACCCGACAGGGCCCGACGGAGCCCGATAGGGCCCGAGCAAACCCGACAGGACCCGATGGAGCCCGACAAAGCTCGAGCAAACCCGACAGGGCCTGAACAAATCCGACAGGGCCCGACGGAGCCCGACAGGGCCCGAGCAAACCCGAAAGGGCCCGACGGAGCCTGACAGGGCTCGATGGAGCCCGATAGGGCCCGAGGAAACCCGACAGGGCCCGACAGAGCCCGATAGGGCCCGAGCAAATCCGACAGAGACCGACGGAGCCCGAGAGGGCCCGAGCAAACCCGACAGGGCCCGAGCAAACCTGACAGGGCTTGTCGGAGCCTGACAGGGCCTGAGTAAAACCGAAAGGGCCCGAGCAAACCCGACAGGGCCCGACAAAGCCTGACAGGGCCCGACGGAGCCCGACAGGGCCCGAGCAAACCCGACAAAGCCTCACAGAGCCTGACAGGGCTCGATGGAGCCCGACAGGGCCCGAGCAAACCCGACAGGGCCCGACGGAGCCCGACAGGGCCCCAGCAAACCCGACAGGGCCCGAGGAAACCCGACAGGGCCGGACGGAACCCGAGAGGGCCCGACGGAACCCGAGAGGGCCCGAGGAAATCCAACAGGGCCCGACAGAGCTTGACAGGGCCCGAGCAAACATGACAGGGCCCAACAGAGCCCGACAGGACCCGAGCAATCCCGACAGGGCCCGAGCAAAGCCGACAGGGTTCGACAAAGCCTGACAGGGCTCGATGGAGCCCGACAGGGCCCGAGGAAACCCGACAGGGCCCGACGGAGCCTGACAGGGCCCGAGCAAACCTGACAGGGCCCGAGCAAACCCGACAAGGCCCAACGGATCCCGACAGGGACTGAGCAAACCTGACACGGCCCAACGGAGCCCGACAGGGCACGAGCAAACCCGACAGGGCCTGACGGAGCCTGAAAGGGCCCGAGCAAACCCGACAGGGCCCGAGCGAATCTGACAGGGCCCGACGGAGCCCGACAGGACGCGGGCAAACCCGACAGGTCCCGAGCAAACCCGACAGGGCCTGACAAGGCCCGACAGGGCCCGAGCAAACCTGACAGGGCCTGACGGAGCCCGACAGGGCTCGAGCAAACCCGATAGGGCCTGACGGAGCCTGACAGGGCCCGAGCAAACCTGACAGGGCCCGAGAGAACCTGACAGGGCCCGACGGAGCCCGACAGGGCGCGAGCAAACCTGACAGGGGCTGACAAGGCCCGACAGGGCCTGAGCAAACCCGACAGGACCCGCCAAAGCCTGATAGGGTCCGATGGAGCCCGACAGGGCCCGAGGAAACCCGACAGGGCGCGACGGAGCCTGACAGGGCCCGAGCAAACCCGACAGGGCTCGACGGAGACCCACAGGGCCTGAGGAAACCAGACAGGGCCCGGCGGAGCCCGACAGGGCCCTAGCAAACCCGACAGGGCCTGAGCAAACCCGACAGGGCCCGACGGAGCCCGACAGGGCCTGAGGGAACCAGACAGGGCCCGACGGAGCCCGACAGGGCCCTAGCAAACCCGACAGGGCTTGACAAAGCCTGACAGGGCCCGAGCAAATTCGACAGGGCCCGAGCAAACCCGACAGGGCCCGACGGAGCCCGACAGGGCCCAAGCAAACCCGAAAGGGCCCGACGGAGCCTGACAGGGCTCGATGGAGCCCGACAGGGCCCGAGGAAACCCGACAGGGCTCGACGGAGCCCGATAGGGCCCGAGCAAACCCGACAGGGCCTGACGGAGCCCGACAGGGCCCGAGCAAACCCGAAAGGGCCCGACAAAGCCTGACAGGGCTCGATGGAGCCCGACAGGGCCCGAGGAAACCCGACAGGGCCCGACGGAGCCCGATAGGGCCCGAGCAAACCCGACAGGACCCGATGGAGCCCGACAGGGCTCAAGCAAACCCGACAGGGCCTGAGCAAATCCGACCGGGCCCGACGGAGCCCGACAGGGCTTGAGCAAACCCGAAAGGGCCCGACGGAGCCTGACAGGGCTCGATGGAGCCTGACAAAGCCCGAGGAAACCCGACAGGGCCCCACGGAGCCCGATAGGGCCCGAGCAAACCCGACAGGGCCTGATGGAGCCTGACAGGGCCCGGGCAAACCCGACAGGGCACGCTGGAGCCCGACAGAGCCCGAGCAAACCCGACAGGGCCCGACAAGGCCCGACAGGGCCCGAGCAAACCTGACAGGACCTGACAAAGCCTGACAGGGCCCGACGAAGCCCGACAGGGCCTGAGCAAACCCGAAAGAGCCCGACGGAGCCTGACAGGGCTCGATAGAGTCCGACAGGGCCCGAGGAAACCCGACAGGGCCGGACGGAACCCGAGAGGGCCCGACGGAACCCGAGAGGGCCCGAGGAAATCCAACAGGGCCCGACAGAGCTTGACAGGGCCCGAGCAAACATGACAGGGCCCGACAGAGCCCGACAGGACCCGAGCAATCCCGACAGGGCCCGAGCAAAGCCGACAGGGTTCGACAAAGCCTGACAGGGCTCGATGGAGCCCGACAGGGCCCGAGGAAACCCGACAGGGCCCGACGGAGCCTGACAGGGCCCGAGCAAACCTGACAGGGCCCGAGCAAACCCGACAAGGCCCAACGGATCCCGACAGGGACTGAGCAAACCTGACACGGCCCAACGGAGCCCGACAGGGCACGAGCAAACCCGACAGGGCCTGACGGAGCCTGAAAGGGCCCGAGCAAACCCGACAGGGCCCGAGCGAATCTGACAGGGCCCGACGGAGCCCGACAGGACGCGGGCAAACCCGACAGGTCCCGAGCAAACCCGACGGGGCCTGACAAGGCCCGACAGGGCCCGAGCAAACCTGACAGGGCCTGACGGAGCCCGACAGGGCTCGAGCAAACCCGATAGGGCCTGACGGAGCCTGACAGGGCCCGAGCAAACCTGACAGGGCCCGAGAGAACCTGACAGGGCCCGACGGAGCCCGACAGGGCGCGAGCAAACCTGACAGGGGCTGACAAGGCCCGACAGGGCCTGAGCAAACCCGACAGGACCCGCCAAAGCCTGATAGGGTCCGATGGAGCCCGACAGGGCCCGAGCAAACCCGACAGGGCCCGAGCAAACCTGACAGGGCTCGATGGAGCCCGACAGGGCCCGAGGAAACCCGACAGGGCGCGACGGAGCCTGACAGGGCCCGAGCAAACCCGACAGGGTTCGACGTAGCCCGACAGGGCCCGAGCAAACCCGACAGGGTCCGACGAAGCCTGACAGGGCTTCAGCAAACCCGACAGGGCCCGAGCAAATCCGACAGGGCCCGACGGAGCCCGACAGGGCCCGAGGAAACCAGACAGGGCCCGACAGAGCCCGACAGGGCCCGAGCAAACCCAACAGGGCCCGAGCAAACCCGACAGGGTTCGACAAAGCCTGACAGGGCCCGACGGAGCCCGACAGGGCGCTAGCAAACCCGACAGGGCTTGACAAAGCCTGACAGGGCCCGAGCAAACCCGACAGGGCCCGAGCAAACCCGACAGGGCCCGACGGAGCCCGACAGGGCCCGAGCAAACCCGAAAGGGCCCGACGGAGCCTGACAGGGCTCGATGGAGCCTGACAGGGCCCGAGGAAACCCGACAGGGCTCGACGGAGCCCGATAGGGCCCGAGCAAACCCGACAGGGCCTGACGGAGCCCGACAGGGCCCGAGCAAACCCGAAAGGGCCCGACGGAGCCTGACAGGGCTCGATGGAGCCTGACAGGGCCCGAGGAAACCCGACAGGGCTCGACGGAGCCCGATAGGGCCCGAGCAAACCCGACAGGGCCTGACGGAGCCCGACAGGGCCCGAGCAAACCCGAAAGGGCCCGACGAAGCCTGACAGGGCTCGATGGAGCCCGACAGGGCCCGAGGAAACCCGACAGGGCCCGACGGAGCCCGATAGGGCCCGAGCAAACCCGACAGGACCCGATGGAGCCCGACAAAGCTCGAGCAAACCCGACAGGGCCTGAACAAATCCGACAGGGCCCGACGGAGCCCGACAGGGCCCGAGCAAACCCGAAAGGGCCCGACGGAGCCTGACAGGGCTCGATGGAGCCCGATAGGGCCCGAGGAAACCCGACAGGGCCCGACAGAGCCCGATAGGGCCCGAGCAAATCCGACAGAGACCGACGGAGCCCGAGAGGGCCCGAGCAAACCCGACAGGGCCCGAGCAAACCTGACAGGGCTTGTCGGAGCCTGACAGGGCCTGAGTAAAACCGAAAGGGCCCGAGCAAACCCGACAGGGCCCGACAAAGCCTGACAGGGCCCGACGGAGCCCGACAGGGCCCGAGCAAACCCGACAAAGCCTCACAGAGCCTGACAGGGCTCGATGGAGCCCGACAGGGCCCGAGCAAACCCGACAGGGCCCGACGGAGCCCGACAGGGCCCCAGCAAACCCGACAGGGCCCGAGCAAACCCGACAGGGCCCGAGCAAACCTGATAGGGCCCGACGGAGCCCGACAGGGCCTGAGCAAACCTGACAGGGGTCGACGGAGCCTGACAGGGCCTGAGCAATCCCGACAGGACCCGACAAAGCCTGACAGGGTTCGATGGAGCCCGATAGGGCCCGAGCAAACCCGACATGGCTCAACGGAGCCCGACAGGGCCCGAGCAAACCTGACAGGGGTCGACGGAGCCTGACAAGGCCTGAGCAAACCTGACAGTGCCCGAGCAAGCCCGACAGGGCCCAACGGAGCCCGACAGAGCCCGAGCAAACCCGACAGGGCCCGACAAGGCCCGACAGGGCCAGAACAAACCTGACAGGACCTGACAAAGCCTGACAGGGCCCGACGGAGCCCGACAGGGCCCGAGCAAACCCAAAAAGGCCCGACGGAGCCTGACAGGGCTCGATGGAACCCGACAGGACCCGTGGAAACCCGACATGGCCCGACGGAGCCCGACAGGGCCCGAGCAAACCCGAAAGGGCCCGACGGAGCCTGACAGGGCTCGAT
The DNA here is from genome assembly GCF_037038585.1 of Patagioenas fasciata. NCBI lineage: Eukaryota > Metazoa > Chordata > Aves > Columbiformes > Columbidae > Patagioenas > Patagioenas fasciata. Next base: position 4,327,390 of record NW_027288510.1, read on the forward strand.
GGAGCCCGACAGGGCCCGAGGAAACCCGACAGGGCCCGACGGAGCCCGACAGGGCCCAAGCAAACCCGACAGGGCCTGAGCAAACCCGACAGTGCCTGAGCAAACCCGACAGGGCCCGAGCAAACCCGACAGGGCCCGTCGGAGCCTGACAGGGCTCGATGGAGACCGACAGAGCCCAAGGAAACCCGACAGGGCCCGACGGAGCTCGATAGGGCCCGAGCAAACCCGACAGGGCCTGACGGAGCCTGACAGGGCTCGATGGAGACCGACAGAGCCCGAGGAAACCCGACAGGGCCCGACGGAGCCCGATAGGGCCCGAGCAAACCCGACAGGGCCTGACAAGGCCCGACAGGGCCCGAGCAAACCTGACAGGGCCTGACGGAGCCCGACAGGGCTCGAGCAAACCCGATAGGGCCCGACGGAGCCTGACAGGGCCCGAGCAAACCTGACAGGGCCCGAGAGAACCTGACAGGGCCCGACGGAGCCCGACAGGGCGTGAGCAAACCCAACAGGGGCTGACAAGGCCCGACAGGGCCTGAGCAAACCCGACAGGACCCGACAAAGCCTGATAGGGTCCGATGGAGCCCGACAGGGCCCGAGCAAACCCGACAGGGCCCGAGCAAACCTGACAGGGCTCTATGGAGCCCGACAGGGCCCGAGCACACCCGACAGGGTCCGACGAAGCCTGACAGGGCTTCAGCAAACCCGACAGGGCCCGAGCAAACCCGACAGAGCCCGACGGAGCCCGACAGGGCCTGAGGAAACCAGACAGGGCCCGACAGAGCCCGACAGGGCCCGAGCAAACCCGACAGGGCCCGAGCAAATGCGAAAGGGTTCGACAAAGCCTGACAGGGCTCGTTGCAGCCCGACAGGGCCCGAGGAAACCCGATAGGGCCCGACGGAGCCTGACAGGGCCTGAGCAAACCCGACAGGGCTCGACGGAGCCCGACAGGGCCCGAGCAAACCCGACAGGGCCCGAGCAAACCTGACAGGGCACGAAGGAGCCCGACAGGGCCCGAGCAAACCCGAGAGGGCCCGACAAGGCCCGACAGGGCCCGAGCAAACCTGACAGGGCCCGAGCGAACCTGACAGGGCCCGAGCGAACCTGACAGGGCCCGACAGAGCCCGACAGGACGCGGGCAAACCCGACAGGGCCCGAGCAAACCCGACATGGCCCGAGCAAACCTGACAGGGCCCGACGGAGCCCGACAGGACGCGGGCAAACCCAACAGGGCCCGAGCAAACCCGACATGGCCCGAGCAAACCTGACAGGGCTCGATGGAGCCCGACAGGGCCCGAGGAAACCCGACAGGGGGCGACGGAGCCTGACAGGGCCCAAGCAAACCCGACAGAGCCCGACGGAGCCCGAGAGGGCCCGAGCAAACCCAACAGGGCCCGAGCAAACCTGACAGGGCTTGTCGGAGCCTGACAGGGCCTGAGTAAAACCGAAAGGGCCCGAACAAACCCGACAAAGCTCGACGGAGCCCGACAGGGCCGGAGCAATCCCGACAGGGCCCGACAAGGCCCGACAGGGCCCGAGCAAACCCGACAGGGCCCGACAAAGCCTGACAGGGCCCGACGGAGCCCGACAGGGCCCGAGTAAACCCGACAAAGCCTCACAGAGCCTGACAGGGCCCGATGGAGCCCGACAGGGCCCGAGGAAACCCGACAGGGCTAGACGGAGCCCGACAGGGCCCGAGCAAACCCGACAGGGCCCGACGGAGCCCGACAGGGCCCCAGCAAACCCGACAGGGCCCGAGCAAAACCGACAGAGCCTGACGGAGCCTGACAGGGCCTGAGCAAACCCGACAGGGCTCGACGGAGCCTGACAGGGCCTGAGCAAACCCAACAGGACCCGAGCAAACCTGATAGAGGCCGACAGAGCCCGACAGGGCCCGAGCAAACCTGACAGGGGTCGACAGAGCCTGACAGGGCCTGAGAAACCCGACAGGGCCCGAGCAAACCTGACAGGGGTCGACGGAGCCTGACAGGGCCTGAGCAAACCCGACAGGACCCGACAAAGCCTGACAGGGTTCGATGAAGCCCGACAGGGCCCGAGCAAACCCAACATGGCTCAACGGAGCCCGACAGGGCCCGAGCAAACCTGACAGGGGTCGACGGAGCCTGACAGGGCCCGAGCAAACCCGACAGTGCCCGAGCAAACCCGACAGGGCCCAACGGAGCCCGACAGAGCCCGAGCAAACCCGACAGGGCCCGACAAGGCCCGACAGGGCCAGAACAAACCTGACAGGACCTGACAAAGCCTGACAGGGCCCGACGGAGCCCGACAGGGCCCGAGCAAACCCAAAAAGGCCCGACGGAGCCTGACAGGGCTCGATGGAGCCCGACAGGGCCCGAGGAAACCCGACAGGGCTCGACGGAGCCCGATAGGACCCGAGCAAACCCGACAGGGCCTGACGGAGCCCGACAGGGCCCGAGCAAACCTGAAAGGGCCCGACGAAGCCTGACAGGGCTCGATGGAACCCGACAGGACCCGAGGAAACCCGACATGGCCCGACGGAGCCCGACAGGGCCCGAGCAAACCCGAAAGGGCCCGACGGAGCCTGACAGGGCTCGATGGAGCCCGACAGGGCCCGAGGAAACCCGACAGGGCCCGACGGAGCCCGACAGGGCCCAAGCAAACCCGACAGGGCCTGAGCAAACCCGACAGTGCCTGAGCAAACCCGACAGGGCCCGAGCAAACCCGACAGGGCCCGTCGGAGCCTGACAGGGCTCGATGGAGACCGACAGAGCCCGAGGAAACCCGACAGGGCCCGACGGAGCTCGATAGGGCCCGAGCAAACCCGACAGGGCCTGACGGAGCCTGACAGGGCTCGATGGAGACCGACAGAGCCCGAGGAAACCCGACAGGGCCCGACGGAGCCCGATAGGGCCTGAGCAAACCCGACAGGGCCTGACAAGGCCCGACAGGGCCCGAGCAAACCTGACAGGGCCTGACGGAGCCCGACAGGGCTCGAGCAAACCCGATAGGGCCCGACGGAGCCTGACAGGGCCCGAGCAAACCTGACAGGGCCCGAGAGAACCTGACAGGGCCCGACGGAGCCCGACAGGGCGTGAGCAAACCCAACAGGGGCTGACAAGGCCCGACAGGGCCTGAGCAAACCCGACAGGACCCGACAAAGCCTGATAGGGTCCGATGGAGCCCGACAGGGCCCGAGCAAACCCGACAGGGCCCGAGCAAACCTGACAGGGCTCTATGGAGCCCGACAGGGCCCGAGCACACCCGACAGGGCGCGACGAAGCCTGACAGGGCTTCAGCAAACCCGACAGGGCCCGAGGAAACCCAACAGGGCACGACGGAGCCTGACAGGGCCCGAGCAAACCCGACAGGGCTCGACGGAGCCCAACAGGGCCCGAGCACACCCGACAGGGTCCGACGAAGCCTGACAGGGCTTCAGCAAACCCGACAGGGCCCGAGCAAACCCGACAGAGCCCGACGGAGCCCGACAGGGCCTGAGGAAACCAGACAGGGCCCGACAGAGCCCGACAGGGCCCGAGCAAACCCGACAGGGCCCGAGCAAATGCGAAAGGGTTCGACAAAGCCTGACAGGGCTCGTTGCAGCCCGACAGGGCCCGAGGAAACCCGATAGGGCCCGACGGAGCCTGACAGGGCCTGAGCAAACCCGACAGGGCTCGACGGAGCCCGACAGGGCCCGAGCAAACCCGACAGGGCCCGAGCAAACCTGACAGGGCCCGACAAGGCCCGACAGGGCCCGAGCAAACCTGACAGGGCCCGAGCGAACCTGACAGGGCCCGAGCGAACCTGACAGGGCCCGACAGAGCCCGACAGGACGCGGGCAAACCCGACAGGGCCCGAGCAAACCCGACATGGCCCGAGCAAACCTGACAGGGCCCGACGGAGCCCGACAGGACGCGGGCAAACCCAACAGGGCCCGAGCAAACCCGACATGGCCCGAGCAAACCTGACAGGGCTCGATGGAGCCCGACAGGGCCCGAGGAAACCCGACAGGGGGCGACGGAGCCTGACAGGGCCCGAGCAAACCCGACAGAGCCCGACGGAGCCCGAGAGGGCCCGAGCAAACCCAACAGGGCCCGAGCAAACCTGACAGGGCTTGTCGGAGCCTGACAGGGCCTGAGTAAAACCGAAAGGGCCCGAACAAACCCGACAAAGCTCGACGGAGCCCGACAGGGCCGGAGCAATCCCGACAGGGCCCGACAAGGCCCGACAGGGCCCGAGCAAACCCGACAGGGCCCGACAAAGCCTGACAGGGCCCGACGGAGCCCGACAGGGCCCGAGTAAACCCGACAAAGCCTCACAGAGCCTGACAGGGCCCGATGGAGCCCGACAGGGCCCGAGGAAACCCGACAGGGCTAGACGGAGCCCGACAGGGCCCGAGCAAACCCGACAGGGCCCGACGGAGCCCGACAGGGCCCCAGCAAACCCGACAGGGCCCGAGCAAAACCGACAGAGCCTGACGGATCCTGACAGGGCCTGAGCAAACCCGACAGGGCTCGACGGAGCCTGACAGGGCCTGAGCAAACCCAACAGGACCCGAGCAAACCTGATAGAGGCCGACAGAGCCCGACAGGGCCCGAGCAAACCTGACAGGGGTCGACAGAGCCTGACAGGGCCTGAGAAACCCGACAGGGCCCGAGCATACCTGACAGGGGTCGACGGAGCCTGACAGGGCCTGAGCAAACCCGACAGGACCCGACAAAGCCTGACAGGGTTCGATGAAGCCCGACAGGGCCCGAGCAAACCCGACAGGGCTCGACGGAGCCCGATAGGACCCGAGCAAACCCGACAGGGCCTGACGGAGCCCGACAGGGCCCGAGCAAACCTGAAAGGGCCCGACGAAGCCTGACAGGGCTCGATGGAACCCGACAGGACCCGAGGAAACCCGACATGGCCCGACGGAGCCCGACAGGGCCCGAGCAAACCCGAAAGGGCCCGACGGAGCCTGACAGGGCTCGATGGAGCCCGACAGGGCCCGAGGAAACCCGACAGGGCCCGACGGAGCCCGACAGGGCCCAAGCAAACCCGACAGGGCCTGAGCAAACCCGACAGTGCCTGAGCAAACCCGACAGGGCCCGAGCAAACCCGACAGGGCCCGAGCAAACCCGATAGGGCCCGACGGAGCCTGACAGGGCCCGAGCAAACCCGACAGGGCCTGACAAGGCCCGACAGGGCCCGAGCAAACCTGACAGGGCCTGACGGAGCCCGACAGGGCTCGAGCAAACCCGATAGGGCCTGACGGAGCCTGACAGGGCCCGAGCAAACCTGACAGGGCCCGAGAGAACCTGACAGGGCCCGACGGAGCCCGACAGGGCGCGAGCAAACCTGACAGGGGCTGACAAGGCCCGACAGGGCCTGAGCAAACCCGACAGGACCCGCCAAAGCCTGATAGGGTCCGATGGAGCCCGACAGGGCCCGAGGAAACCCGACAGGGCGCGACGGAGCCTGACAGGGCCCGAGCAAACCCGACAGGGCTCGACGGAGACCGACAGGGCCTGAGGAAACCAGACAGGGCCCGGCGGAGCCCGACAGGGCCCTAGCAAACCCGACAGGGCCTGAGCAAACCCGACAGGGCCCGACGGAGCCCGACAGGGCCTGAGGGAACCAGACAGGGCCCGACGGAGCCCGACAGGGCCCTAGCAAACCCGACAGGGCTTGACAAAGCCTGACAGGGCCCGAGCAAATTCGACAGGGCCCGAGCAAACCCGACAGGGCCCGACGGAGCCCGACAGGGCCCAAGCAAACCCGAAAGGGCCCGACGGAGCCTGACAGGGCTCGATGGAGCCCGACAGGGCCCGAGGAAACCCGACAGGGCCCGACGGAGCCCGATAGGGCCCGAGCAAACCCGACAGGGCCTGACGGAGCCCGACAGGGCCCGAGCAAACCCGAAAGGGCCCGACAAAGCCTGACAGGGCTCGATGGAGCCCGACAGGGCCCGAGGAAACCCGACAGGGCCCGACGGAGCCCGATAGGGCCCGAGCAAACCCGACAGGACCCGATGGAGCCCGACAGGGCTCAAGCAAACCCGACAGGGCCTGAGCAAATCCGACCGGGCCCGACGGAGCCCGACAGGGCCCGAGCAAACCCGAAAGGGCCCGACGGAGCCTGACAGGGCTCGATGGAGCCCGACAAAGCCCGAGGAAACCCGACAGGGCCCCACGGAGCCCGATAGGGCCCGAGCAAACCCGACAGGGCCTGATGGAGCCTGACAGGGCCCGGGCAAACCCGACAGGGCACGCTGGAGCCCGACAGAGCCCGAGCAAACCCGACAGGGCCCGACAAGGCCCGACAGGGCCCGAGCAAACCTGACAGGACCTGACAAAGCCTGACAGGGCCCGACGAAGCCCGACAGGGCCTGAGCAAACCCGAAAGAGCCCGACGGAGCCTGACAGGGCTCGATAGAGTCCGACAGGGCCCGAGGAAACCCGACAGGGCCGGACGGAACCCGAGAGGGCCCGACGGAACCCGAGAGGGCCCGAGGAAATCCAACAGGGCCCGACAGAGCTTGACAGGGCCCGAGCAAACATGACAGGGCCCGACAGAGCCCGACAGGACCCGAGCAATCCCGACAGGGCCCGAGCAAAGCCGACAGGGTTCGACAAAGCCTGACAGGGCTCGATGGAGCCCGACAGGGCCCGAGGAAACCCGACAGGGCCCGACGGAGCCTGACAGGGCCCGAGCAAACCTGACAGGGCCCGAGCAAACCCGAAAAGGCCCAACGGATCCCGACAGGGACTGAGCAAACCTGACACGGCCCAACGGAGCCCGACAGGGCACGAGCAAACCCAACAGGGCCTGACGGAGCCTGAAAGGGCCCGAGCAAACCCGACAGGGCCCGAGCGAATCTGACAGGGCCCGACGGAGCCCGACAGGACGCGGGCAAACCCGACAGGTCCCGAGCAAACCCGACGGGGCCTGACAAGGCCCGACAGGGCCCGAGCAAACCTGACAGGGCCTGACGGAGCCCGACAGGGCTCGAGCAAACCCGATAGGGCCTGACGGAGCCTGACAGGGCCCGAGCAAACCTGACAGGGCCCGAGAGAACCTGACAGGGCCCGACGGAGCCCGACAGGGCGCGAGCAAACCTGACAGGGGCTGACAAGGCCCGACAGGGCCTGAGCAAACCCGACAGGACCCGCCAAAGCCTGATAGGGTCCGATGGAGCCCGACAGGGCCCGAGCAAACCCGACAGGGCCCGAGCAAACCTGACAGGGCTCGATGGAGCCCGACAGGGCCCGAGGAAACCCGACAGGGCGCGACGGAGCCTGACAGGGCCCGAGCAAACCCGACAGGGTTCGACGTAGCCCGACAGGGCCCGAGCAAACCCGACAGGGTCCGACGAAGCCTGACAGGGCTTCAGCAAACCCGACAGGGCCCGAGCAAATCCGACAGGGCCCGACGGAGCCCGACAGGGCCCGAGGAAACCAGACAGGGCCCGACAGAGCCCGACAGGGCCCGAGCAAACCCGACAGGGCCCGAGCAAACCCGACAGGGTTCGACAAAGCCTGACAGGGCCCGACGGAGCCCGACAGGGCGCTAGCAAACCCGACAGGGCTTGACAAAGCCTGACAGGGCCCGAGAAAACCCGACAGGGCCCGAGCAAACCCGACAGGGCCCGACGGAGCCCGACAGGGCCCGAGCAAACCCGAAAGGGCCCGACGGAGCCTGACAGGGCTCGATGGAGCCTGACAGGGCCCGAGGAAACCCGACAGGGCTCGACGGAGCCCGATAGGGCCCGAGCAAACCCGACAGGGCCTGACGGAGCCCGACAGGGCCCGAGCAAACCCGAAAGGGCCCGACGGAGCCTGACAGGGCTCGATGGAGCCTGACAGGGCCCGAGGAAACCCGACAGGGCTCGACGGAGCCCGATAGGGCCCGAGCAAACCCGACAGGGCCTGACGGAGCCCGACAGGGCCCGAGCAAACCCGAAAGGGCCCGACGAAGCCTGACAGGGCTCGATGGAGCCCGACAGGGCCCGAGGAAACCCGACAGGGCCCGACGGAGCCCGATAGGGCCCGAGCAAACCCGACAGGACCCGATGGAGCCCGACAAAGCTCGAGCAAACCCGACAGGGCCTGAACAAATCCGACAGGGCCCGACGGAGCCCGACAGGGCCCGAGCAAACCCGAAAGGGCCCGACGGAGCCTGACAGGGCTCGATGGAGCCCGATAGGGCCCGAGGAAACCCGACAGGGCCCGACAGAGCCCGATAGGGCCCGAGCAAATCCGACAGAGACCGACGGAGCCCGAGAGGGCCCGAGCAAACCCGACAGGGCCCGAGCAAACCTGACAGGGCTTGTCGGAGCCTGACAGGGCCTGAGTAAAACCGAAAGGGCCCGAGCAAACCCGACAGGGCCCGACAAAGCCTGACAGGGCCCGACGGAGCCCGACAGGGCCCGAGCAAACCCGACAAAGCCTCACAGAGCCTGACAGGGCTCGATGGAGCCCGACAGGGCCCGAGCAAACCCGACAGGGCCCGACGGAGCCCGACAGGGCCCCAGCAAACCCGACAGGGCCCGAGCAAACCCGACAGGGCCCGAGCAAACCTGATAGGGCCCGACGGAGCCCGACAGGGCCTGAGCAAATCTGACAGGGGTCGACGGAGCCTGACAGGGCCTGAGCAATCCCGACAGGACCCGACAAAGCCTGACAGGGTTCGATGGAGCCCGATAGGGCCCGAGCAAACCCGACATGGCTCAACGGAGCCCGACAGGGCCCGAGCAAACCTGACAGGGGTCGACGGAGCCTGACAAGGCCTGAGCAAACCTGACAGTGCCCGAGCAAGCCCGACAGGGCCCAACGGAGCCCGACAGAGCCCGAGCAAACCCGACAGGGCCCGACAAGGCCCGACAGGGCCAGAACAAACCTGACAGGACCTGACAAAGCCTGACAGGGCCCGACGGAGCCCGACAGGGCCCGAGCAAACCCAAAAAGGCCCGACGGAGCCTGACAGGGCTCGATGGAACCCGACAGGACCCGAGGAAACCCGACATGGCCCGACGGAGCCCGACAGGGCCCGAGCAAACCCGAAAGGGCCCGACGGAGCCTGACAGGGCTCGATGGAGCCCGACAGGGCCCGAGGAAACCCGACAGGGCCCGACGGAGCCCGACAGGGCCCAAGCAAACCCGACAGGGCCTGAGCAAACCCGACAGTGCCTGAGCAAACCCGACAGGGCCCGAGCAAACCCGACAGGGCCCGTCGGAGCCTGACAGGGCTCGATGGAGACCGACAGAGCCCAAGGAAACCCGACAGGGCCCGACGGAGCTCGATAGGGCCCGAGCAAACCCGACAGGGCCTGACGGAGCCTGACAGGGCTCGATGGAGACCGACAGAGCCCGAGGAAACCCGACAGGGCCCGACGGAGCCCGATAGGGCCCGAGCAAACCCGACAGGGCCTGACAAGGCCCGACAGGGCCCGAGCAAACCTGACAGGGCCTGACGGAGCCCGACAGGGCTCGAGCAAACCCGATAGGGCCCGACGGAGCCTGACAGGGCCCGAGCAAACCTGACAGGGCCCGAGAGAACCTGACAGGGCCCGACGGAGCCCGACAGGGCGTGAGCAAACCCAACAGGGGCTGACAAGGCCCGACAGGGCCTGAGCAAACCCGACAGGACCCGACAAAGCCTGATAGGGTCCGATGGAGCCCGACAGGGCCCGAGCAAACCCGACAGGGCCCGAGCAAACCTGACAGGGCTCTATGGAGCCCGACAGGGCCCGAGCACACCCGACAGGGTCCGACGAAGCCTGACAGGGCTTCAGCAAACCCGACAGGGCCCGAGCAAACCCGACAGAGCCCGACGGAGCCCGACAGGGCCTGAGGAAACCAGACAGGGCCCGACAGAGCCCGACAGGGCCCGAGCAAACCCGACAGGGCCCGAGCAAATGCGAAAGGGTTCGACAAAGCCTGACAGGGCTCGTTGCAGCCCGACAGGGCCCGAGGAAACCCGATAGGGCCCGACGGAGCCTGACAGGGCCTGAGCAAACCCGACAGGGCTCGACGGAGCCCGACAGGGCCCGAGCAAACCCGACAGGGCCCGAGCAAACCTGACAGGGCACGAAGGAGCCCGACAGGGCCCGAGCAAACCCGAGAGGGCCCGACAAGGCCCGACAGGGCCCGAGCAAACCTGACAGGGCCCGAGCGAACCTGACAGGGCCCGAGCGAACCTGACAGGGCCCGACAGAGCCCGACAGGACGCGGGCAAACCCGACAGGGCCCGAGCAAACCCGACATGGCCCGAGCAAACCTGACAGGGCCCGACGGAGCCCGACAGGACGCGGGCAAACCCAACAGGGCCCGAGCAAACCCGACATGGCCCGAGCAAACCTGACAGGGCTCGATGGAGCCCGACAGGGCCCGAGGAAACCCGACAGGGGGCGACGGAGCCTGACAGGGCCCGAGCAAACCCGACAGAGCCCGACGGAGCCCGAGAGGGCCCGAGCAAACCCAACAGGGCCCGAGCAAACCTGACAGGGCTTGTCGGAGCCTGACAGGGCCTGAGTAAAACCGAAAGGGCCCGAACAAACCCGACAAAGCTCGACGGAGCCCGACAGGGCCGGAGCAATCCCGACAGGGCCCGACAAGGCCCGACAGGGCCCGAGCAAACCCGACAGGGCCCGACAAAGCCTGACAGGGCCCGACGGAGCCCGACAGGGCCCGAGTAAACCCGACAAAGCCTCACAGAGCCTGACAGGGCCCGATGGAGCCCGACAGGGCCCGAGGAAACCCGACAGGGCTAGACGGAGCCCGACAGGGCCCGAGCAAACCCGACAGGGCCCGACGGAGCCCGACAGGGCCCCAGCAAACCCGACAGGGCCCGAGCAAAACCGACAGAGCCTGACGGAGCCTGACAGGGCCTGAGCAAACCCGACAGGGCTCGACGGAGCCTGACAGGGCCTGAGCAAACCCAACAGGACCCGAGCAAACCTGATAGAGGCCGACAGAGCCCGACAGGGCCCGAGCAAACCTGACAGGGGTCGACAGAGCCTGACAGGGCCTGAGAAACCCGACAGGGCCCGAGCAAACCTGACAGGGGTCGACGGAGCCTGACAGGGCCTGAGCAAACCCGACAGGACCCGACAAAGCCTGACAGGGTTCGATGAAGCCCGACAGGGCCCGAGCAAACCCAACATGGCTCAACGGAGCCCGACAGGGCCCGAGCAAACCTGACAGGGGTCGACGGAGCCTGACAGGGCCCGAGCAAACCCGACAGTGCCCGAGCAAACCCGACAGGGCCCAACGGAGCCCGACAGAGCCCGAGCAAACCCGACAGGGCCCGACAAGGCCCGACAGGGCCAGAACAAACCTGACAGGACCTGACAAAGCCTGACAGGGCCCGACGGAGCCCGACAGGGCCCGAGCAAACCCAAAAAGGCCCGACGGAGCCTGACAGGGCTCGATGGAGCCCGACAGGGCCCGAGGAAACCCGACAGGGCTCGACGGAGCCCGATAGGACCCGAGCAAACCCGACAGGGCCTGACGGAGCCCGACAGGGCCCGAGCAAACCTGAAAGGGCCCGACGAAGCCTGACAGGGCTCGATGGAACCCGACAGGACCCGAGGAAACCCGACATGGCCCGACGGAGCCCGACAGGGCCCGAGCAAACCCGAAAGGGCCCGACGGAGCCTGACAGGGCTCGATGGAGCCCGACAGGGCCCGAGGAAACCCGACAGGGCCCGACGGAGCCCGACAGGGCCCAAGCAAACCCGACAGGGCCTGAGCAAACCCGACAGTGCCTGAGCAAACCCGACAGGGCCCGAGCAAACCCGACAGGGCCCGTCGGAGCCTGACAGGGCTCGATGGAGACCGACAGAGCCCGAGGAAACCCGACAGGGCCCGACGGAGCTCGATAGGGCCCGAGCAAACCCGACAGGGCCTGACGGAGCCTGACAGGGCTCGATGGAGACCGACAGAGCCCGAGGAAACCCGACAGGGCCCGACGGAGCCCGATAGGGCCCGAGCAAACCCGACAGGGCCTGACAAGGCCCGACAGGGCCCGAGCAAACCTGACAGGGCCTGACGGAGCCCGACAGGGCTCGAGCAAACCCGATAGGGCCCGACGGAGCCTGACAGGGCCCGAGCAAACCTGACAGGGCCCGAGAGAACCTGACAGGGCCCGACGGAGCCCGACAGGGCGTGAGCAAACCCAACAGGGGCTGACAAGGCCCGACAGGGCCTGAGCAAACCCGACAGGACCCGACAAAGCCTGATAGGGTCCGATGGAGCCCGACAGGGCCCGAGCAAACCCGACAGGGCCCGAGCAAACCTGACAGGGCTCTATGGAGCCCGACAGGGCCCGAGCACACCCGACAGGGTCCGACGAAGCCTGACAGGGCTTCAGCAAACCCGACAGGGCCCGAGGAAACCCGACAGAGCCCGACGGAGCCCGACAGGGCCTGAGGAAACCAGACAGGGCCCGACAGAGCCCGACAGGGCCCGAGCAAACCCGACAGGGCCCGAGCAAATGCGAAAGGGTTCGACAAAGCCTGACAGGGCTCGTTGCAGCCCGACAGGGCCCGAGGAAACCCGATAGGGCCCGACGGAGCCTGACAGGGCCTGAGCAAACCCGACAGGGCTCGACGGAGCCCGACAGGGCCCGAGCAAACCCGACAGGGCCCGAGCAAACCTGACAGGGCCCGACAAGGCCCGACAGGGCCCGAGCAAACCTGACAGGGCCCGAGCGAACCTGACAGGGCCCGAGCGAACCTGACAGGGCCCGACAGAGCCCGACAGGACGCGGGCAAACCCGACAGGGCCCGAGCAAACCCGACATGGCCCGAGCAAACCTGACAGGGCCCGACGGAGCCCGACAGGACGCGGGCAAACCCAACAGGGCCCGAGCAAACCCGACATGGCCCGAGCAAACCTGACAGGGCTCGATGGAGCCCGACAGGGCCCGAGGAAACCCGACAGGGGGCGACGGAGCCTGACAGGGCCCGAGCAAACCCGACAGAGCCCGACGGAGCCCGAGAGGGCCCGAGCAAACCCAACAGGGCCCGAGCAAACCTGACAGGGCTTGTCGGAGCCTGACAGGGCCTGAGTAAAACCGAAAGGGCCCGAACAAACCCGACAAAGCTCGACGGAGCCCGACAGGGCCGGAGCAATCCCGACAGGGCCCGACAAGGCCCGACAGGGCCCGAGCAAACCCGACAGGGCCCGACAAAGCCTGACAGGGCCCGACGGAGCCCGACAGGGCCCGAGTAAACCCGACAAAGCCTCACAGAGCCTGACAGGGCCCGATGGAGCCCGACAGGGCCCGAGGAAACCCGACAGGGCTAGACGGAGCCCGACAGGGCCCGAGCAAACCCGACAGGGCCCGACGGAGCCCGACAGGGCCCCAGCAAACCCGACAGGGCCCGAGCAAAACCGACAGAGCCTGACGGATCCTGACAGGGCCTGAGCAAACCCGACAGGGCTCGACGGAGCCTGACAGGGCCTGAGCAAACCCAACAGGACCCGAGCAAACCTGATAGAGGCCGACAGAGCCCGACAGGGCCCGAGCAAACCTGACAGGGGTCGACAGAGCCTGACAGGGCCTGAGAAACCCGACAGGGCCCGAGCATACCTGACAGGGGTCGACGGAGCCTGACAGGGCCTGAGCAAACCCGACAGGACCCGACAAAGCCTGACAGGGTTCGATGAAGCCCGACAGGGCCCGAGCAAACCCGACAGGGCTCGACGGAGCCCGATAGGACCCGAGCAAACCCGACAGGGCCTGACGGAGCCCGACAGGGCCCGAGCAAACCTGAAAGGGCCCGACGAAGCCTGACAGGGCTCGATGGAACCCGACAGGACCCGAGGAAACCCGACATGGCCCGACGGAGCCCGACAGGGCCCGAGCAAACCCGAAAGGGCCCGACGGAGCCTGACAGGGCTCGATGGAGCCCGACAGGGCCCGAGGAAACCCGACAGGGCCCGACGGAGCCCGACAGGGCCCAAGCAAACCCGACAGGGCCTGAGCAAACCCGACAGTGCCTGAGCAAACCCGACAGGGCCCGAGCAAACCCGACAGGGCCCGAGCAAACCCGATAGGGCCCGACGGAGCCTGACAGGGCCCGAGCAAACCCGACAGGGCCTGACAAGGCCCGACAGGGCCCGAGCAAACCTGACAGGGCCTGACGGAGCCCGACAGGGCTCGAGCAAACCCGATAGGGCCTGACGGAGCCTGACAGGGCCCGAGCAAACCTGACAGGGCCCGAGAGAACCTGACAGGGCCCGACGGAGCCCGACAGGGCGCGAGCAAACCTGACAGGGGCTGACAAGGCCCGACAGGGCCTGAGCAAACCCGACAGGACCCGCCAAAGCCTGATAGGGTCCGATGGAGCCCGACAGGGCCCGAGGAAACCCGACAGGGCGCGACGGAGCCTGACAGGGCCCGAGCAAACCCGACAGGGCTCGACGGAGACCGACAGGGCCTGAGGAAACCAGACAGGGCCCGGCGGAGCCCGACAGGGCCCTAGCAAACCCGACAGGGCCTGAGCAAACCCGACAGGGCCCGACGGAGCCCGACAGGGCCTGAGGGAACCAGACAGGGCCCGACGGAGCCCGACAGGGCCCTAGCAAACCCGACAGGGCTTGACAAAGCCTGACAGGGCCCGAGCAAATTCGACAGGGCCCGAGCAAACCCGACAGGGCCCGACGGAGCCCGACAGGGCCCAAGCAAACCCGAAAGGGCCCGACGGAGCCTGACAGGGCTCGATGGAGCCCGACAGGGCCCGAGGAAACCCGACAGGGCCCGACGGAGCCCGATAGGGCCCGAGCAAACCCGACAGGGCCTGACGGAGCCCGACAGGGCCCGAGCAAACCCGAAAGGGCCCGACAAAGCCTGACAGGGCTCGATGGAGCCCGACAGGGCCCGAGGAAACCCGACAGGGCCCGACGGAGCCCGATAGGGCCCGAGCAAACCCGACAGGACCCGATGGAGCCCGACAGGGCTCAAGCAAACCCGACAGGGCCTGAGCAAATCCGACCGGGCCCGACGGAGCCCGACAGGGCCCGAGCAAACCCGAAAGGGCCCGACGGAGCCTGACAGGGCTCGATGGAGCCCGACAAAGCCCGAGGAAACCCGACAGGGCCCCACGGAGCCCGATAGGGCCCGAGCAAACCCGACAGGGCCTGATGGAGCCTGACAGGGCCCGGGCAAACCCGACAGGGCACGCTGGAGCCCGACAGAGCCCGAGCAAACCCGACAGGGCCCGACAAGGCCCGACAGGGCCCGAGCAAACCTGACAGGACCTGACAAAGCCTGACAGGGCCCGACGAAGCCCGACAGGGCCTGAGCAAACCCGAAAGAGCCCGACGGAGCCTGACAGGGCTCGATAGAGTCCGACAGGGCCCGAGGAAACCCGACAGGGCCGGACGGAACCCGAGAGGGCCCGACGGAACCCGAGAGGGCCCGAGGAAATCCAACAGGGCCCGACAGAGCTTGACAGGGCCCGAGCAAACATGACAGGGCCCGACAGAGCCCGACAGGACCCGAGCAATCCCGACAGGGCCCGAGCAAAGCCGACAGGGTTCGACAAAGCCTGACAGGGCTCGATGGAGCCCGACAGGGCCCGAGGAAACCCGACAGGGCCCGACGGAGCCTGACAGGGCCCGAGCAAACCTGACAGGGCCCGAGCAAACCCGACAAGGCCCAACGGATCCCGACAGGGACTGAGCAAACCTGACACGGCCCAACGGAGCCCGACAGGGCAGGAGCAAACCCGACAGGGCCTGACGGAGCCTGAAAGGGCCCGAGCAAACCCGACAGGGCCCGAGCGAATCTGACAGGGCCCGACGGAGCCCGACAGGACGCGGGCAAACCCGACAGGTCCCGAGCAAACCCGACGGGGCCTGACAAGGCCCGACAGGGCCCGAGCAAACCTGACAGGGCCTGACGGAGCCCGACAGGGCTCGAGCAAACCCGATAGGGCCTGACGGAGCCTGACAGGGCCCGAGCAAACCTGACAGGGCCCGAGAGAACCTGACAGGGCCCGACGGAGCCCGACAGGGCGCGAGCAAACCTGACAGGGGCTGACAAGGCCCGACAGGGCCTGAGCAAACCCGACAGGACCCGCCAAAGCCTGATAGGGTCCGATGGAGCCCGACAGGGCCCGAGCAAACCCGACAGGGCCCGAGCAAACCTGACAGGGCTCGATGGAGCCCGACAGGGCCCGAGGAAACCCGACAGGGCGCGACGGAGCCTGACAGGGCCCGAGCAAACCCGACAGGGTTCGACGTAGCCCGACAGGGCCCGAGCAAACCCGACAGGGTCCGACGAAGCCTGACAGGGCTTCAGCAAACCCGACAGGGCCCGAGCAAATCCGACAGGGCCCGACGGAGCCCGACAGGGCCCGAGGAAACCAGACAGGGCCCGACAGAGCCCGACAGGGCCCGAGCAAACCCGACAGGGCCCGAGCAAACCCGACAGGGTTCGACAAAGCCTGACAGGGCCCGACGGAGCCCGACAGGGCGCTAGCAAACCCGACAGGGCTTGACAAAGCCTGACAGGGCCCGAGCAAACCCGACAGGGCCCGAGCAAACCCGACAGGGCCCGACGGAGCCCGACAGGGCCCGAGCAAACCCGAAAGGGCCCGACGGAGCCTGACAGGGCTCGATGGAGCCTGACAGGGCCCGAGGAAACCCGACAGGGCTCGACGGAGCCCGATAGGGCCCGAGCAAACCCGACAGGGCCTGACGGAGCCCGACAGGGCCCGAGCAAACCCGAAAGGGCCCGACGGAGCCTGACAGGGCTCGATGGAGCCTGACAGGGCCCGAGGAAACCCGACAGGGCTCGACGGAGCCCGATAGGGCCCGAGCAAACCCGACAGGGCCTGACGGAGCCCGACAGGGCCCGAGCAAACCCGAAAGGGCCCGACGAAGCCTGACAGGGCTCGATGGAGCCCGACAGGGCCCGAGGAAACCCGACAGGGCCCGACGGAGCCCGATAGGGCCCGAGCAAACCCGACAGGACCCGATGGAGCCCGACAAAGCTCGAGCAAACCCGACAGGGCCTGAACAAATCTGACAGGGCCCGACGGAGCCCGACAGGGCCCGAGCAAACCCGAAAGGGCCCGACGGAGCCTGACAGGGCTCGATGGAGCCCGATAGGGCCCGAGGAAACCCGACAGGGCCCGACAGAGCCCGATAGGGCCCGAGCAAATCCGACAGAGACCGACGGAGCCCGAGAGGGCCCGAGCAAACCCGACAGGGCCCGAGCAAACCTGACAGGGCTTGTCGGAGCCTGACAGGGCCTGAGTAAAACCGAAAGGGCCCGAGCAAACCCGACAGGGCCCGACAAAGCCTGACAGGGCCCGACGGAGCCCGACAGGGCCCGAGCAAACCCGACAAAGCCTCACAGAGCCTGACAGGGCTCGATGGAGCCCGACAGGGCCCGAGCAAACCCGACAGGGCCCGACGGAGCCCGACAGGGCCCCAGCAAACCCGACAGGGCCCGAGCAAACCCGACAGGGCCCGAGCAAACCTGATAGGGCCCGACGGAGCCCGACAGGGCCTGAGCAAATCTGACAGGGGTCGACGGAGCCTGACAGGGCCTGAGCAATCCCGACAGGACCCGACAAAGCCTGACAGGGTTCGATGGAGCCCGATAGGGCCCGAGCAAACCCGACATGGCTCAACGGAGCCCGACAGGGCCCGAGCAAACCTGACAGGGGTCGACGGAGCCTGACAAGGCCTGAGCAAACCTGACAGTGCCCGAGCAAGCCCGACAGGGCCCAACGGAGCCCGACAGAGCCCGAGCAAACCCGACAGGGCCCGACAAGGCCCGACAGGGCCAGAACAAACCTGACAGGACCTGACAAAGCCTGACAGGGCCCGACGGAGCCCGACAGGGCCCGAGCAAACCCAAAAAGGCCCGACGGAGCCTGACAGGGCTCGATGGAACCCGACAGGACCCGAGGAAACCCGACATGGCCCGACGGAGCCCGACAGGGCCCGAGCAAACCCGAAAGGGCCCGACGGAGCCTGACAGGGCTCGATGGAGCCCGACAGGGCCCGAGGAAACCCGACAGGGCCCGACGGAGCCCGACAGGGCCCAAGCAAACCCGACAGGGCCTGAGCAAACCCGACAGTGCCTGAGCAAACCCGACAGGGCCCGAGCAAACCCGACAGGGCTTGTCGGAGCCTGACAGGGCTCGATGGAGACCGACAGAGCCCAAGGAAACCCGACAGGGCCCGACGGAGCTCGATAGGGCCCGAGCAAACCCGACAGGGCCTGACGGAGCCTGACAGGGCTCGATGGAGACCGACAGAGCCCGAGGAAACCCGACAGGGCCCGACGGAGCCCGATAGGGCCCGAGCAAACCCGACAGGGCCTGACAAGGCCCGACAGGGCCCGAGCAAACCTGACAGGGCCTGACGGAGCCCGACAGGGCTCGAGCAAACCCGATAGGGCCCGACGGAGCCTGACAGGGCCCGAGCAAACCTGACAGGGCCCGAGAGAACCTGACAGGGCCCGACGGAGCCCGACAGGGCGTGAGCAAACCCAACAGGGGCTGACAAGGCCCGACAGGGCCTGAGCAAACCCGACAGGACCCGACAAAGCCTGATAGGGTCCGATGGAGCCCGACAGGGCCCGAGCAAACCCGACAGGGCCCGAGCAAACCTGACAGGGCTCTATGGAGCCCGACAGGGCCCGAGCACACCCGACAGGGTCCGACGAAGCCTGACAGGGCTTCAGCAAACCCGACAGGGCCCGAGCAAACCCGACAGAGCCCGACGGAGCCCGACAGGGCCTGAGGAAACCAGACAGGGCCCGACAGAGCCCGACAGGGCCCGAGCAAACCCGACAGGGCCCGAGCAAATGCGAAAGGGTTCGACAAAGCCTGACAGGGCTCGTTGCAGCCCGACAGGGCCCGAGGAAACCCGATAGGGCCCGACGGAGCCTGACAGGGCCTGAGCAAACCCGACAGGGCTCGACGGAGCCCGACAGGGCCCGAGCAAACCCGACAGGGCCCGAGCAAACCTGACAGGGCACGAAGGAGCCCGACAGGGCCCGAGCAAACCCGAGAGGGCCCGACAAGGCCCGACAGGGCCCGAGCAAACCTGACAGGGCCCGAGCGAACCTGACAGGGCCCGAGCGAACCTGACAGGGCCCGACAGAGCCCGACAGGACGCGGGCAAACCCGACAGGGCCCGAGCAAACCCGACATGGCCCGAGCAAACCTGACAGGGCCCGACGGAGCCCGACAGGACGCGGGCAAACCCAACAGGGCCCGAGCAAACCCGACATGGCCCGAGCAAACCTGACAGGGCTCGATGGAGCCCGACAGGGCCCGAGGAAACCCGACAGGGGGCGACGGAGCCTGACAGGGCCCGAGCAAACCCGACAGAGCCCGACGGAGCCCGAGAGGGCCCGAGCAAACCCAACAGGGCCCGAGCAAACCTGACAGGGCTTGTCGGAGCCTGACAGGGCCTGAGTAAAACCGAAAGGGCCCGAACAAACCCGACAAAGCTCGACGGAGCCCGACAGGGCCGGAGCAATCCCGACAGGGCCTGACGGAGCCCGACAGGGCCCGATCAAACCTGAAAGGGCCCGACGAAGCTTGACAGGGCTCGATGGAACCCGACAGGACCCGAGGAAACCCGACATGGCCCGACGGAGCCCGACAGGGCCCGAGCAAACCCGAAAGGGCCCGACGGAGCCTGACAGGGCTCGATGGAGCCCGACAGGGCCCGAGGAAACCCGACAGGGCCCGACGGAGCCCGACAGGGCCCAAGCAAACCCGACAGGGCCTGAGCAAACCCGACAGTGCCTGAGCAAACCCGACAGGGCCCGAGCAAACCCGACAGGGCCCGAGCAAACCCGATAGGGCCCGACGGAGCCTGACAGGGCCCGAGCAAACCCGACAGGGCCTGACAAGGCCCGACAGGGCCCGAGCAAACCTGACAGGGCCTGACGGAGCCCGACAGGGCTCGAGCAAACCCGATAGGGCCTGACGGAGCCTGACAGGGCCCGAGCAAACCTGACAGGGCCCGAGAGAACCTGACAGGGCCCGACGGAGCCCGACAGGGCGCGAGCAAACCTGACAGGGGCTGACAAGGCCCGACAGGGCCTGAGCAAACCCGACAGGACCCGCCAAAGCCTGATAGGGTCCGATGGAGCCCGACAGGGCCCGAGGAAACCCGACAGGGCGCGACGGAGCCTGACAGGGCCCGAGCAAACCCGACAGGGCTCGACGGAGACCGACAGGGCCTGAGGAAACCAGACAGGGCCCGGCGGAGCCCGACAGGGCCCTAGCAAACCCGACAGGGCCTGAGCAAACCCGACAGGGCCCGACGGAGCCCGACAGGGCCTGAGGGAACCAGACAGGGCCCGACGGAGCCCGACAGGGCCCTAGCAAACCCGACAGGGCTTGACAAAGCCTGACAGGGCCCGAGCAAATTCGACAGGGCCCGAGCAAACCCGACAGGGCCCGACGGAGCCCGACAGGGCCCAAGCAAACCCGAAAGGGCCCGACGGAGCCTGACAGGGCTCGATGGAGCCCGACAGGGCCCGAGGAAACCCGACAGGGCCCGACGGAGCCCGATAGGGCCCGAGCAAACCCGACAGGGCCTGACGGAGCCCGACAGGGCCCGAGCAAACCCGAAAGGGCCCGACAAAGCCTGACAGGGCTCGATGGAGCCCGACAGGGCCCGAGGAAACCCGACAGGGCCCGACGGAGCCCGATAGGGCCCGAGCAAACCCGACAGGACCCGATGGAGCCCGACAGGGCTCAAGCAAACCCGACAGGGCCTGAGCAAATCCGACCGGGCCCGACGGAGCCCGACAGGGCCCGAGCAAACCCGAAAGGGCCCGACGGAGCCTGACAGGGCTCGATGGAGCCCGACAAAGCCCGAGGAAACCCGACAGGGCCCCACGGAGCCCGATAGGGCCCGAGCAAACCCGACAGGGCCTGATGGAGCCTGACAGGGCCCGGGCAAACCCGACAGGGCACGCTGGAGCCCGACAGAGCCCGAGCAAACCCGACAGGGCCCGACAAGGCCCGACAGGGCCCGAGCAAACCTGACAGGACCTGACAAAGCCTGACAGGGCCCGACGAAGCCCGACAGGGCCTGAGCAAACCCGAAAGAGCCCGACGGAGCCTGACAGGGCTCGATAGAGTCCGACAGGGCCCGAGGAAACCCGACAGGGCCGGACGGAACCCGAGAGGGCCCGACGGAACCCGAGAGGGCCCGAGGAAATCCAACAGGGCCCGACAGAGCTTGACAGGGCCCGAGCAAACATGACAGGGCCCGACAGAGCCCGACAGGACCCGAGCAATCCCGACAGGGCCCGAGCAAAGCCGACAGGGTTCGACAAAGCCTGACAGGGCTCGATGGAGCCCGACAGGGCCCGAGGAAACCCGACAGGGCCCGACGGAGCCTGACAGGGCCCGAGCAAACCTGACAGGGCCTGAGCAAACCCGACAAGGCCCAACGGATCCCGACAGGGACTGAGCAAACCTGACACGGCCCAACGGAGCCCGACAGGGCACGAGCAAACCCGACAGGGCCTGACGGAGCCTGAAAGGGCCCGAGCAAACCCGACAGGGCCCGAGCGAATCTGACAGGGCCCGACGGAGCCCGACAGGACGCGGGCAAACCCGACAGGTCCCGAGCAAACCCGACGGGGCCTGACAAGGCCCGACAGGGCCCGAGCAAACCTGACAGGGCCTGACGGAGCCCGACAGGGCTCGAGCAAACCCGATAGGGCCTGACGGAGCCTGACAGGGCCCGAGCAAACCTGACAGGGCCCGAGAGAACCTGACAGGGCCCGACGGAGCCCGACAGGGCGCGAGCAAACCTGACAGGGGCTGACAAGGCCCGACAGGGCCTGAGCAAACCCGACAGGACCCGCCAAAGCCTGATAGGGTCCGATGGAGCCCGACAGGGCCCGAGCAAACCCGACAGGGCCCGAGCAAACCTGACAGGGCTCGATGGAGCCCGACAGGGCCCGAGGAAACCCGACAGGGCGCGACGGAGCCTGACAGGGCCCGAGCAAACCCGACAGGGTTCGACGTAGCCCGACAGGGCCCGAGCAAACCCGACAGGGTCCGACGAAGCCTGACAGGGCTTCAGCAAACCCGACAGGGCCCGAGCAAATCCGACAGGGCCCGACGGAGCCCGACAGGGCCCGAGGAAACCAGACAGGGCCCGACAGAGCCCGACAGGGCCCGAGCAAACCCGACAGGGCCCGAGCAAACCCGACAGGGTTCGACAAAGCCTGACAGGGCCCGACGGAGCCCGACAGGGCGCTAGCAAACCCGACAGGGCTTGACAAAGCCTGACAGGGCCCGAGCAAACCCGACAGGGCTTCAGCAAACCCGACAGGGCCCGACGGAGCCCGACAGGGCCCGAGCAAACCCGAAAGGGCCCGACGGAGCCTGACAGGGCTCGATGGAGCCTGACAGGGCCCGAGGAAACCCGACAGGGCTCGACGGAGCCCGATAGGGCCCGAGCAAACCCGACAGGGCCTGACGGAACCCGACAGGGCCCGAGCAAACCCGAAAGGGCCCGACGGAGCCTGACAGGGCTCGATGGAGCCTGACAGGGCCCGAGGAAACCCGACAGGGCTCGACGGAGCCCGATAGGGCCCGAGCAAACCCGACAGGGCCTGACGGAGCCCGACAGGGCCCGAGCAAACCCGAAAGGGCCCGACGAAGCCTGACAGGGCTCGATGGAGCCCGACAGGGCCCGAGGAAACCCGACAGGGCCCGACGGAGCCCGATAGGGCCCGAGCAAACCCGACAGGACCCGATGGAGCCCGACAAAGCTCGAGCAAACCCGACAGGGCCTGAACAAATCCGACAGGGCCCGACGGAGCCCGACAGGGCCCGAGCAAACCCGAAAGGGCCCGACGGAGCCTGACAGGGCTCGATGGAGCCCGATAGGGCCCGAGGAAACCCGACAGGGCCCGACAGAGCCCGATAGGGCCCGAGCAAATCCGACAGAGACCGACGGAGCCCGAGAGGGCCCGAGCAAACCCGACAGGGCCCGAGCAAACCTGACAGGGCTTGTCGGAGCCTGACAGGGCCTGAGTAAAACCGAAAGGGCCCGAGCAAACCCGACAGGGCCCGACAAAGCCTGACAGGGCCCGACGGAGCCCGACAGGGCCCGAGCAAACCCGACAAAGCCTCACAGAGCCTGACAGGGCTCGATGGAGCCCGACAGGGCCCGAGCAAACCCGACAGGGCCCGACGGAGCCCGACAGGGCCCCAGCAAACCCGACAGGGCCCGAGCAAACCCGACAGGGCCCGAGCAAACCTGATAGGGCCCGACGGAGCCCGACAGGGCCTGAGCAAACCTGACAGGGGTCGACGGAGCCTGACAGGGCCTGAGCAATCCCCACAGGACCCGACAAAGCCTGACAGGGTTCGATGGAGCCCGATAGGGCCCGAGCAAACCCGACATGGCTCAACGGAGCCCGACAGGGCCCGAGCAAACCTGACAGGGGTCGACGGAGCCTGACAAGGCCTGAGCAAACCTGACAGTGCCCGAGCAAGCCCGACAGGGCCCAACGGAGCCCGACAGAGCCCGAGCAAACCCGACAGGGCCCGACAAGGCCCGACAGGGCCAGAACAAACCTGACAGGACCTGACAAAGCCTGACAGGGCCCGACGGAGCCCGACAGGGCCCGAGCAAACCCAAAAAGGCCCGACGGAGCCTGACAGGGCTCGATGGAACCCGACAGGACCCGAGGAAACCCGACATGGCCCGACGGAGCCCGACAGGGCCCGAGCAAACCCGAAAGGGCCCGACGGAGCCTGACAGGGCTCGATGGAGCCCGACAGGGCCCGAGGAAACCCGACAGGGCCCGACGGAGCCCGACAGGGCCCAAGCAAACCCGACAGGGCCTGAGCAAACCCGACAGTGCCTGAGCAAACCCGACAGGGCCCGAGCAAACCCGACAGGGCCCGTCGGAGCCTGACAGGGCTCGATGGAGACCGACAGAGCCCAAGGAAACCCGACAGGGCCCGACGGAGCTCGATAGGGCCCGAGCAAACCCGACAGGGCCTGACGGAGCCTGACAGGGCTCGATGGAGACCGACAGAGCCCGAGGAAACCCGACAGGGCCCGACGGAGCCCGATAGGGCCCGAGCAAACCCGACAGGGCCTGACAAGGCCCGACAGGGCCCGAGCAAACCTGACAGGGCCTGACGGAGCCCGACAGGGCTCGAGCAAACCCGATAGGGCCCGACGGAGCCTGACAGGGCCCGAGCAAACCTGACAGGGCCCGAGAGAACCTGACAGGGCCCGACGGAGCCCGACAGGGCGTGAGCAAACCCAACAGGGGCTGACAAGGCCCGACAGGGCCTGAGCAAACCCGACAGGACCCGACAAAGCCTGATAGGGTCCGATGGAGCCCGACAGGGCCCGAGCAAACCCGACAGGGCCCGAGCAAACCTGACAGGGCTCTATGGAGCCCGACAGGGCCCGAGCACACCCGACAGGGTCCGACGAAGCCTGACAGGGCTTCAGCAAACCCGACAGGGCCCGAGCAAACCCGACAGAGCCCGACGGAGCCCGACAGGGCCTGAGGAAACCAGACAGGGCCCGACAGAGCCCGACAGGGCCCGAGCAAACCCGACAGGGCCCGAGCAAATGCGAAAGGGTTCGACAAAGCCTGACAGGGCTCGTTGCAGCCCGACAGGGCCCGAGGAAACCCGATAGGGCCCGACGGAGCCTGACAGGGCCTGAGCAAACCCGACAGGGCTCGACGGAGCCCGACAGGGCCCGAGCAAACCCGACAGGGCCCGAGCAAACCTGACAGGGCACGAAGGAGCCCGACAGGGCCCGAGCAAACCCGAGAGGGCCCGACAAGGCCCGACAGGGCCCGAGCAAACCTGACAGGGCCCGAGCGAACCTGACAGGGCCCGAGCGAACCTGACAGGGCCCGACAGAGCCCGACAGGACGCGGGCAAACCCGACAGGGCCCGAGCAAACCCGACATGGCCCGAGCAAACCTGACAGGGCCCGACGGAGCCCGACAGGACGCGGGCAAACCCAACAGGGCCCGAGCAAACCCGACATGGCCCGAGCAAACCTGACAGGGCTCGATGGAGCCCGACAGGGCCCGAGGAAACCCGACAGGGGGCGACGGAGCCTGACAGGGCCCAAGCAAACCCGACAGAGCCCGACGGAGCCCGAGAGGGCCCGAGCAAACCCAACAGGGCCCGAGCAAACCTGACAGGGCTTGTCGGAGCCTGACAGGGCCTGAGTAAAACCGAAAGGGCCCGAACAAACCCGACAAAGCTCGACGGAGCCCGACAGGGCCGGAGCAATCCCGACAGGGCCCGACAAGGCCCGACAGGGCCCGAGCAAACCCGACAGGGCCCGACAAAGCCTGACAGGGCCCGACGGAGCCCGACAGGGCCCGAGTAAACCCGACAAAGCCTCACAGAGCCTGACAGGGCCCGATGGAGCCCGACAGGGCCCGAGGAAACCCGACAGGGCTAGACGGAGCCCGACAGGGCCCGAGCAAACCCGACAGGGCCCGACGGAGCCCGACAGGGCCCCAGCAAACCCGACAGGGCCCGAGCAAAACCGACAGAGCCTGACGGAGCCTGACAGGGCCTGAGCAAACCCGACAGGGCTCGACGGAGCCTGACAGGGCCTGAGCAAACCCAACAGGACCCGAGCAAACCTGATAGAGGCCGACAGAGCCCGACAGGGCCCGAGCAAACCTGACAGGGGTCGACAGAGCCTGACAGGGCCTGAGAAACCCGACAGGGCCCGAGCATACCTGACAGGGGTCGACGGAGCCTGACAGGGCCTGAGCAAACCCGACAGGACCCGACAAAGCCTGACAGGGTTCGATGAAGCCCGACAGGGCCCGAGCAAACCCAACATGGCTCAACGGAGCCCGACAGGGCCCGAGCAAACCTGACAGGGGTCGACGGAGCCTGACAGGGCCCGAGCAAACCCGACAGTGCCCGAGCAAACCCGACAGGGCCCAACGGAGCCCGACAGAGCCCGAGCAAACCCGACAGGGCCCGACAAGGCCCGACAGGGCCAGAACAAACCTGACAGGACCTGACAAAGCCTGACAGGGCCCGACGGAGCCCGACAGGGCCCGAGCAAACCCAAAAAGGCCCGACGGAGCCTGACAGGGCTCGATGGAGCCCGACAGGGCCCGAGGAAACCCGACAGGGCTCGACGGAGCCCGATAGGACCCGAGCAAACCCGACAGGGCCTGACGGAGCCCGACAGGGCCCGAGCAAACCTGAAAGGGCCCGACGAAGCCTGACAGGGCTCGATGGAACCCGACAGGACCCGAGGAAACCCGACATGGCCCGACGGAGCCCGACAGGGCCCGAGCAAACCCGAAAGGGCCCGACGGAGCCTGACAGGGCTCGATGGAGCCCGACAGGGCCCGAGGAAACCCGACAGGGCCCGACGGAGCCCGACAGGGCCCAAGCAAACCCGACAGGGCCTGAGCAAACCCGACAGTGCCTGAGCAAACCCGACAGGGCCCGAGCAAACCCGACAGGGCCCGTCGGAGCCTGACAGGGCTCGATGGAGACCGACAGAGCCCGAGGAAACCCGACAGGGCCCGACGGAGCTCGATAGGGCCCGAGCAAACCCGACAGGGCCTGACGGAGCCTGACAGGGCTCGATGGAGACCGACAGAGCCCGAGGAAACCCGACAGGGCCCGACGGAGCCCGATAGGGCCCGAGCAAACCCGACAGGGCCTGACAAGGCCCGACAGGGCCCGAGCAAACCTGACAGGGCCTGACGGAGCCCGACAGGGCTCGAGCAAACCCGATAGGGCCCGACGGAGCCTGACAGGGCCCGAGCAAACCTGACAGGGCCCGAGAGAACCTGACAGGGCCCGACGGAGCCCGACAGGGCGTGAGCAAACCCAACAGGGGCTGACAAGGCCCGACAGGGCCTGAGCAAACCCGACAGGACCCGACAAAGCCTGATAGGGTCCGATGGAGCCCGACAGGGCCCGAGCAAACCCGACAGGGCCCGAGCAAACCTGACAGGGCTCTATGGAGCCCGACAGGGCCCGAGCACACCCGACAGGGTCCGACGAAGCCTGACAGGGCTTCAGCAAACCCGACAGGGCCCGAGGAAACCCAACAGGGCACGACGGAGCCTGACAGGGCCCGAGCAAACCCGACAGGGCTCGACGGAGCCCAACAGGGCCCGAGCACACCCGACAGGGTCCGACGAAGCCTGACAGGGCTTCAGCAAACCCGACAGGGCCCGAGCAAACCCGACAGAGCCCGACGGAGCCCGACAGGGCCTGAGGAAACCAGACAGGGCCCGACAGAGCCCGACAGGGCCCGAGCAAACCCGACAGGGCCCGAGCAAATGCGAAAGGGTTCGACAAAGCCTGACAGGGCTCGTTGCAGCCCGACAGGGCCCGAGGAAACCCGATAGGGCCCGACGGAGCCTGACAGGGCCTGAGCAAACCCGACAGGGCTCGACGGAGCCCGACAGGGCCCGAGCAAACCCGACAGGGCCCGAGCAAACCTGACAGGGCCCGACAAGGCCCGACAGGGCCCGAGCAAACCTGACAGGGCCCGAGCGAACCTGACAGGGCCCGAGCGAACCTGACAGGGCCCGACAGAGCCCGACAGGACGCGGGCAAACCCGACAGGGCCCGAGCAAACCCGACATGGCCCGAGCAAACCTGACAGGGCCCGACGGAGCCCGACAGGACGCGGGCAAACCCAACAGGGCCCGAGCAAACCCGACATGGCCCGAGCAAACCTGACAGGGCTCGATGGAGCCCGACAGGGCCCGAGGAAACCCGACAGGGGGCAACGGAGCCTGACAGGGCCCGAGCAAACCCGACAGAGCCCGACGGAGCCCGAGAGGGCCCGAGCAAACCCAACAGGGCCCGAGCAAACCTGACAGGGCTTGTCGGAGCCTGACAGGGCCTGAGTAAAACCGAAAGGGCCCGAACAAACCCGACAAAGCTCGACGGAGCCCGACAGGGCCGGAGCAATCCCGACAGGGCCCGACAAGGCCCGACAGGGCCCGAGGAAACCTGACAGGGCTAGACGGAGCCCGACAGGGCCCGAGCAAACCCGACAGGGCCCGACGGAGCCCGACAGGGCCCCAGCAAACCCGACAGGGCCCGAGCAAAACCGACAGAGCCTGACGGAGCCTGACAGGGCCTGAGCAAACCCGACAGGGCTCGACGGAGCCTGACAGGGCCTGAGCAAACCCAACAGGACCCGAGCAAACCTGATAGAGGCCGACAGAGCCCGACAGGGCCCGAGCAAACCTGACAGGGGTCGACAGAGCCTGACAGGGCCTGAGAAACCCGACAGGGCCCGAGCATACCTGACAGGGGTCGACGGAGCCTGACAGGGCCTGAGCAAACCCGACAGGACCCGACAAAGCCTGACAGGGTTCGATGAAGCCCGACAGGGCCCGAGCAAACCCAACATGGCTCAACGGAGCCCGACAGAGCCCGAGCAAACCTGACAGGGGTCGACGGAGCCTGACAGGGCCCGAGCAAACCCGACAGTGCCCGAGCAAACCCGACAGGGCCCAACGGAGCCCGACAGAGCCCGAGCAAACCCGACAGGGCCCGACAAGGCCCGACAGGGCCAGAACAAACCTGACAGGACCTGACAAAGCCTGACAGGGCCCGACGGAGCCCGACAGGGCCCGAGCAAACCCAAAAAGGCCCGACGGAGCCTGACAGGGCTCGATGGAGCCCGACAGGGCCCGAGGAAACCCGACAGGGCTCGACGGAGCCCGATAGGACCCGAGCAAACCCGACAGGGCCTGACGGAGCCCGACAGGGCCCGAGCAAACCTGAAAGGGCCCGACGAAGCCTGACAGGGCTCGATGGAACCCGACAGGACCCGAGGAAACCCGACATGGCCCGACGGAGCCCGACAGGGCCCGAGCAAACCCGAAAGGGCCCGACGGAGCCTGACAGGGCTCGATGGAGCCCGACAGGGCCCGAGGAAACCCGACAGGGCCCGACGGAGCCCGACAGGGCCCAAGCAAACCCGACAGGGCCTGAGCAAACCCGACAGTGCCTGAGCAAACCCGACAGGGCCCGAGCAAACCCGACAGGGCCCGTCGGAGCCTGACAGGGCTCGATGGAGACCGACAGAGCCCGAGGAAACCCGACAGGGCCCGACGGAGCTCGATAGGGCCCGAGCAAACCCGACAGGGCCTGACGGAGCCTGACAGGGCTCGATGGAGACCGACAGAGCCCGAGGAAACCCGACAGGGCCCGACGGAGCCCGATAGGGCCCGAGCAAACCCGACAGGGCCTGACAAGGCCCGACAGGGCCCGAGCAAACCTGACAGGGCCTGACGGAGCCCGACAGGGCTCGAGCAAACCCGATAGGGCCCGACGGAGCCTGACAGGGCCCGAGCAAACCTGACAGGGCCCGAGAGAACCTGACAGGGCCCGACGGAGCCCGACAGGGCGTGAGCAAACCCAACAGGGGCTGACAAGGCCCGACAGGGCCTGAGCAAACCCGACAGGACCCGACAAAGCCTGATAGGGTCCGATGGAGCCCGACAGGGCCCGAGCAAACCCGACAGGGCCCGAGCAAACCTGACAGGGCTCTATGGAGCCCGACAGGGCCCGAGCACACCCGACAGGGTCCGACGAAGCCTGACAGGGCTTCAGCAAACCCGACAGGGCCCGAGGAAACCCAACAGGGCACGACGGAGCCTGACAGGGCCCGAGCAAACCCGACAGGGCTCGACGGAGCCCAACAGGGCCCGAGCACACCCGACAGGGTCCGACGAAGCCTGACAGGGCTTCAGCAAACCCGACAGGGCCCGAGCAAACCCGACAGAGCCCGACGGAGCCCGACAGGGCCTGAGGAAACCAGACAGGGCCCGACAGAGCCCGACAGGGCCCGAGCAAACCCGACAGGGCCCGAGCAAATGCGAAAGGGTTCGACAAAGCCTGACAGGGCTCGTTGCAGCCCGACAGGGCCCGAGGAAACCCGATAGGGCCCGACGGAGCCTGACAGGGCCTGAGCAAACCCGACAGGGCTCGACGGAGCCCGACAGGGCCCGAGCAAACCCGACAGGGCCCGAGCAAACCTGACAGGGCCCGACAAGGCCCGACAGGGCCCGAGCAAACCTGACAGGGCCCGAGCGAACCTGACAGGGCCCGACAGAGCCCGACAGGACGCGGGCAAACCCGACAGGGCCCGAGCAAACCCGACATGGCCCGAGCAAACCTGACAGGGCCCGACGGAGCCCGACAGGACGCGGGCAAACCCAACAGGGCCCGAGCAAACCCGACATGGCCCGAGCAAACCTGACAGGGCTCGATGGAGCCCGACAGGGCCCGAGGAAACCCGACAGGGGGCGACGGAGCCTGACAGGGCCCGAGCAAACCCGACAGAGCCCGACGGAGCCCGAGAGGGCCCGAGCAAACCCAACAGGGCCCGAGCAAACCTGACAGGGCTTGTCGGAGCCTGACAGGGCCTGAGTAAAACCGAAAGGGCCCGAACAAACCCGACAAAGCTCGACGGAGCCCGACAGGGCCGGAGCAATCCCGACAGGGCCCGACAAGGCCCGACAGGGCCCGAGCAAACCCGACAGGGCCCGACAAAGCCTGACAGGGCCCGACGGAGCCCGACAGGGCCCGAGTAAACCCGACAAAGCCTCACAGAGCCTGACAGGGCCCGATGGAGCCCGACAGGGCCCGAGGAAACCCGACAGGGCTAGACGGAGCCCGACAGGGCCCGAGCAAACCCGACAGGGCCCGACGGAGCCCGACAGGGCCCCAGCAAACCCGACAGGGCCCGAGCAAAACCGACAGAGCCTGACGGAGCCTGACAGGGCCTGAGCAAACCCGACAGGGCTCGACGGAGCGTGACAGGGCCTGAGCAAACCCAACAGGACCCGAGCAAACCTGATAGAGGCCGACAGAGCCCGACAGGGCCCGAGCAAACCTGACAAGGGTCGACAGAGCCTGACAGGGCCTGAGAAACCCGACAGGGCCCGAGCATACCTGACAGGGGTCGACGGAGCCTGACAGGGCCTGAGCAAACCCGACAGGACCCGACAAAGCCTGACAGGGTTCGATGAAGCCCGACAGGGCCCGAGCAAACCCGACAGGGCTCGACGGAGCCCGATAGGACCCGAGCAAACCCGACAGGGCCTGACGGAGCCCGACAGGGCCTGAGCAAACCTGAAAGGGCCCGACGAAGCCTGACAGGGCTCGATGGAACCCGACAGGACCCGAGGAAACCCGACATGGCCCGACGGAGCCCGACAGGGCCCGAGCAAACCCGAAAGGGCCCGACGGAGCCTGACAGGGCTCGATGGAGCCCGACAGGGCCCGAGGAAACCCGACAGGGCCCGACGGAGCCCGACAGGGCCCAAGCAAACCCGACAGGGCCTGAGCAAACCCGACAGTGCCTGAGCAAACCCGACAGGGCCCGAGCAAACCCGACAGGGCCCGAGCAAACCCGATAGGGCCCGACGGAGCCTGACAGGGCCCGAGCAAACCCGACAGGGCCCGAGAGAACCTGACAGGGCCCGACGGAGCCCGACAGGGCGTGAGCAAACCCAACAGGGGCTGACAAGGCCCGACAGGGCCTGAGCAAACCCGACAGGACCCGACAAAGCCTGATAGGGTCCGATGGAGCCCGACAGGGCCCGAGCCAACCCGACAGGGCCCGAGCAAACCTGACAGGGCTCTATGGAGCCCGACAGGGCCCGAGCACACCCGACAGGGTCCGACGAAGCCTGACAGGGCTTCAGCAAACCCGACAGGGCCCGAGGAAACCCAACAGGGCACGACGGAGCCTGACAGGGCCCGAGCAAACCCGACAGGGTTCGACGGAGCCCGACAGGGCCCGAGCAAAGCCGACAGGGTCCGACGAAGCCTGACAGGGCTTCAGCAAACCCGACAGGGCCCGAGCAAATCTGACAGGGCCCGACGGAGCCCGACAGGGCCCGAGGAAACCAGACAGGGCCCGACAGAGCCCGACAGGGCCCGAGCAAACCCGACAGGGCCCTAGCAAACCCGACAGGGTTCGATAAAGCCTGACAGGGCCCGACGGAGCCCGACAGGGCCCTAGCAAACCCGACAGGGCTTGACAAATCCTGACAGGGCCTGAGCAAACCCGACAGGGCCCGAGCAAACCCGACAGGGCCCGACGGAGCCCGACAGGGCCCGAGCAAACCCGAAAGGGCCCGACGGAGCCTGACAGGGCTCGATGGAGCCCAACAGGGCCCGAGGAAACCCGACAGGGCTCGAAGGAGCCCGATACGGCCCGAGGAAACCCGACAGGGCCCGACGGAGCCCGACAGGGCCCAAGCAAACCCGACAGGGCCTGAGCAAACCCGACAGTGCCTGAGCAAACCCGACAGGGCCCGAGCAAACCCGACAGGGCCCGAGCAAACCCGATAGGGCCCGACGGAGCCTGACAGGGCCCGAGCAAACCCGACAGGGCCCGAGAGAACCTGACAGGGCCCGACGGAGCCCGACAGGGCGTGAGCAAACCCAACAGGGGCTGACAAGGCCCGACAGGGCCTGAGCAAACCCGACAGGACCCGACAAAGCCTGATAGGGTCCGATGGAGCCCGACAGGGCCCGAGCAAACCCGACAGGGCCCGAGCAAACCTGACAGGGCTCTATGGAGCCCGACAGGGCCCGAGCACACCCGACAGGGTCCGACGAAGCCTGACAGGGCTTCAGCAAACCCGACAGGGCCCGAGGAAACCCAACAGGGCACGACGGAGCCTGACAGGGCCCGAGCAAACCCGACAGGGTTCGACGGAGCCCGACAGGGCCCGAGCAAAGCCGACAGGGTCCGACGAAGCCTGACAGGGCTTCAGCAAACCCGACAGGGCCCGAGCAAATCTGACAGGGCCCGACGGAGCCCGACAGGGCCCGAGGAAACCAGACAGGGCCCGACAGAGCCCGACAGGGCCCGAGCAAACCCGACAGGGCCCGAGCAAACCCGACAGGGTTCGACAAAGCCTGACAGGGCCCGACGGAGCCCGACAGGGCCCTAGCAAACCCGACAGGGCTTGACAAATCCTGACAGGGCCTGAGCAAACCCGACAGGGCCCGAGCAAACCCGACAGGGCCCGACGGAGCCCGACAGGGCCCGAGCAAACCCGAAAGGGCCCGACGGAGCCTGACAGGGCTCGATGGAGCCCAACAGGGCCCGAGGAAACCCGACAGGGCTCGAAGGAGCCCGATACGGCCCGAGCAAACCCGACAGGGCCTGACGGAGCCCGACAGGGCCCGAGCAAACCCGAAAGGGCCCGACGAAGCCTGACATGGCTCGATGGAGCCCGACAGGGCCCGAGCAAACCCGACAGGGCCCGACGGAGCCCGACAGGGCCCGAGCAAACCCGAAAGGGCCCGACGAAGCCTGACATGGCTCGATGGAGCCCGACAGGGCCCGAGGAAACCCGACAGGGCCCGACGGAGCCTGACAGGGCCCGAGCAAACCTGACAGGGCTCGACGGAGCCTGACAGGGCCCGAGCAAACCCGACAGGGCCGAGCAAACCTGACAGGGCACGAAGGAGCCTGACAGGGCCCGAGCAAACCCGACAGGGCCCAACGGATCCTGACAGGGCGCAAGCAAAGCTGACAGGGCCCGACGAAGCCCGACAGGGCACGAGCAAACCCGACAGGGCCTGACGGAGCCTGACAGGGCCCGAGCAAACCCGACAGGGCCCGAGCGAATCTGCCAGGGCCCGACGGAGCCCGACAGGACAGGGCAAACGCGACAGGGCCCGAGCAAACCCGACAGGGCCTGACAAGGCCCGACAGGGCCTGAGCAAACCCGACAGG
Source organism: Patagioenas fasciata (assembly GCF_037038585.1). NCBI lineage: Eukaryota > Metazoa > Chordata > Aves > Columbiformes > Columbidae > Patagioenas > Patagioenas fasciata. Next base: position 4,361,134 of record NW_027288510.1, read on the forward strand.
ACCTGACAAAGCCTGACAGGGCCCAACGGAGCCCGACAGGGCACGAGCAAACCCGACAGGGCCTGACGGAGCCTGACAGGGCCCGAGCAAACCCGACAGGGCCCGAGCGAATCTGACAGGGCCTGACGGAGCCCGACAAGACGCGGGCAAACCCGACAGGGCCCGAGCAAACCCGACAGGGCTCGACAATGCCCGACAGGGCCCGAGCAAACCCGACAGGGTCCGTCGAAGCCTGACAGGGCTTCAGCAAACCCGACACGGCCTGAGCAAACCCGACAGGGCCCGACGGATCCCGACAGGGCCTGAGGAAACCAGACAGGGCCCGACGGAGCCCGACAGGGCCCAAGCAAACCCGACAGGGCCCGAGCAAACCCGACAGGGCTTGACGGAGCCTGACAGGGCACGAGCAAACCCGACAGGGCTCGACGGATCTCGACAGGGCCTGAGGAAACCAGAAAGGGCCCGACGGAGCCCGACAGGGCCCAAGCAAACCTGACAGGGCCCGAGCAAACCCGACAGGGCTTGACGGAGCCTGACAGGTCCCGAGCAAACCCGACAGGGCCCGAGCAAAACCGACAGAGCCCGAGCAAACCCGACAGGGCCCAACGGAGCCCGACAGAGCCCGAGCAAACCCGACAGGGCCCGACAAGGCCCGACAGGGCCCGAACAAACCTGACAGGACCTGACAAAGCCTGACAGGGCCCGACGGAGCCCGACAGGGCCCGAGCAAACCCAAAAAGGCCTGACGGAGCCTGACAGGGCTCGATAGAGCCCGACAGGGCCCGAGGAAACCCGACAGGGCCTGACGGAGCCCGACAGCGCCCGAGCAAACCCGACAGGGCCCGACGGAACCCGACAGGGCCCGAGCAAACCCGACAGGGCCCGAGGAAATCCGACAGGGCCCGACGGAGCCTGACAGGGCCCGAGCAAACCCGACAGGGCTCGACGGAGCCCGGCAGGGTATGAGCGCACTCGACAGGATCCGACGAAGCCTGACAGGGCTTCAGCAAACCTGACAGGGCCCGAGCAAACCCGACAGGGCCCGACAGAGCCCGACAGGGCCCGAGCAAACCCGACAGGGTTCGACAAAGCCTGACAGGGCTCGATGGAGCCCGACAGGGCCCGAGGAAACCCGACAGGGCCCGACGGAGCGTGACAGGGCCCGAGCAAACCCGACAGGGCTCGACGGAGCCTGACAGGGCCCGAGCAAACCCGACACGGCCCGAGCAAACCTGACAGGGCTCGAAGGAGCCCGACAGGGCCCGAGGAAACCAGACAGGGCCCGACAGAACCCGACAGGGCCCGAGCAAACCCGACATGGCCCGAGCAAACCCGACAGGGTTCGACAAAGCCTGACAGGGCTCTATGGAGCCCGACAGGGCCCAAGAAACCCGACAGGGCCCGACGGAGCCCGACAGGGCCCGAGCAAACCCGACAGGACTCGACGGAGCCTGACAGGGCCCGAGCAAACCCGACAGGGCCCGAGCAAACCTGACAGGGCACGGAGGAGCCCTACAGGGCCCGAGCAAACCCAACAGGGCCCAACGGATCCCGACAGGGCCCCAGCAAACCTGACAGGGCCCGACGGAGCCCGACAGGGCCCAAGCAAACCCGAAAGGGCCCGACGGAGCCTGACAGGGCTCGATGGAGCCCGACAGGGCCCGAGGAAACCCGAGAGGGCCCCACGGAGCCCGATAGGGCCCGAGCAAACCCGACAGGGCCTGACGGAGCCTGGTAGGGCCCGAGCAAACCCGACAGGGCCCGAGCGAATCTGACAGGGCCTGACGGAGCCCGACAGGACGCGGGCAAACCCGACAGGGCCCGAGCAAACCCGACAGGGCCTGACGGAGCCTGGTAGGGCCCGAGCAAACCCGACAGGGCCCGAGCGAATCTGACAGGGCCTGACGGAGCCCGACAGGACGCGGGCAAACCCGATAGGGCCCGAGCAAACCCGACAGGGCCTGACAAGGCCCGACAGGGCCTGAGCAAACCCGACAGGACCCGACAAAGCCTGATAGGGTCCGATGGAGCCCGACAGGGCCCGAGCAAACCCGACAGGGCCCGAGCGAATCTGACAGGGCCTGACGGAGCCCGACAGGACGCGGGCAAACCCGACAGGGCCCGAGCAAACCCGACAGGGCCTGACGGAGCCTGGTAGGGCCCGAGCAAACCCGACAGGGCCCGAGCGAATCTGACAGGGCCTGACGGAGCCCGACAGGACGCGGGCAAACCCGACAGGGCCCGTGCAAACCCGACAGGGCCTGACAAGGCCCGACAGGGCCTGAGCAAACCCGACAGGACCCGACAAAGCCTGATAGGGTCCGATGGAGCCCGACAGGGCCCGAGCAAACCCGACAGGGCTCGATGGAGCCCGACAGGGCCCGAGGAAACCCGACAGGGCGCGACGGAGTCTGACAGGGCCCGAGCAAACCCGACAGGACTCGACGGAGCCCGACAGGGCCCGAGTAAACCCGACAGGGTCCGTCGAAGCCTGACAGGGCTTCAGCAAACCCGACAGGGCCCGAGCAAACCCGACAGGGCCCGATGGAGCTTGACAGGGCCTGAGGAAACCAGACAGGGCCCGACGGAGCCCGACAGGGCCCTAGCAAACCCGACATGGCCCGAGCAAACCTCACAGGGCTTGACGGAGCCTGACAGGGCCCGAGCAAACCCGACAGGGCCCAACGGAGCCCGACAGAGCCCGAGCAAACCCGACAGGGCCCGACAAGGCCCGACAGGGCCCGAACAAACCTGACAGGACCTGACAAAGCCTGACAGGGCCCGATGGAGCCCGACAGGGCCCGAGGAAACCCGACAGGGCCCCACGGAGCCCGATAGGGCCCGAGCAAACCCGACAGGGCCTGACGGAGCCTGACAGGGCCCAAGCAAACCCGACAGGGCATGCTGGAGCCCGAGAGAGCCCGAGCAAACCCGACAGGGCCAGACAAGGCCGGACAGGGCCCGAGCAAACCTGACAGGACCTGACAAAGCCTGACAGGGCCGACAAGGCCCGACAGGGCCCGAGCAAACCTGACAGGACCTGACAAAGCCTGACAGGGCCCGACGGAGCCCGACAGGGCCCGAGCAAACCCGACAGGGTCCGTCGAAGCCTGACAGGGCTTCAGCAAACCAGACAGGGCCTGAGCAAACCCAACAGGGCCCGACGGAGCCCGACAGGGCCTGAGGAAACCAGACAGGGCCCGACGGAGCCCGACAGGGCCCTAGCAAACCCGAAAGGGCCCGAGCAAACCCGACAAGGCTTGACGGAGCCTGACAGGGCCCGAGGAAACCCGACAGGGCCCGAGCAAACCCGACAGGGCCCAATGGAGCCCGACAGAGCCCGAGCAAATCCGACAGGCTCCGTCGCGCCCTGTTGGGTTTCCTTGGGCCCTGTCGGGCTCTATCGAGCCCTGTCGGGTTTGCTCGGCCCCTGTCGGGCTCCATCGGACCCTGTCAGGCTTTGTCGGGTCCTGTCGGGTTTGCTCAGGCCCTGTAGGGCCTTGTCAGGCCCTGTCGGGTTTGCTCGGGCCCTGTCGGGTTTGCCCGGGTCCTGTCGGGCTCCGTCGGGCCCTGTCAGATTCTCTCGGGCCCTGTCGGGTTTGCTCGGGCCCTGTCGGGTTTACTCGGGCCCTGTGGGGTTTGCTCGGGCCCTGTCAGACTATGTCAAGCCCTGTCGGGTTTACTCGGGCCCTGTTGGGTTTGCTCGGGCCCTGTCGGGTTTGCTGGGGCCCTGTCAGGTTCGCTCGGGCCCTGTCGGGTTTGCTCGGGCCCTGTCAGGCTCCGTCGGGCCCTGTCAGGTTCGCTCGGGCCCTTTCGGGTTTGCTCAGGCCCTGTCAGGCTCCGTCAGGCCCTGTCGGGTTTCCTCGGGCCCTGTCGGGCTCCATCGAGCCCTGTCAGGCTTTGTCGAACCCTGTCGGGTTTGCTCGGGCCCTGTCGGGTTTGCTCGGGCTCTGTCGGGCTCCAGCGTGCCCTGTCGGTTTTGCTCGGGCCCTGTCGGGCTCCGTCAGGCCCTTTCGGGTTTGCTCGGGCCCTATCGGGCTCCGTGGGGCCCCGTCGGGTTTCCTCGGGCCCTGTCGGGCTCCATCGAGCCCTGTCATGCTCCGTCGGGCCCTTTCGGGTTTGCTCGGGCCCTGTCGGGCTCCGTCGGGCCCTGTCAGATTTGCTCAGGCCCTGTCGGGTTTGTTCGAGCCCTGTCGGGCTCCATCGGGCCCTGTCGGGTTTGCTTGGGCCCTGTCGGGCTCTGTCGGGCCCTGTCGGGTTTCCTCGGGCCCTGTCGGGCTCCATCGAGCCCTGTCAGGCTTCGTCAGGCCCTTTCAGGTTTGCTCGGGCCCTGTCGGGCTCCGTCAGGCCCTGTCGGGTTTGCTCGGGCCCTATCGGGCTCCGTCGGGCCCTGTCGGGTTTCCTTGGGCCCTGTCGGGCTCCATCGAGCCCTGTCAGGCTTTGTCGGGTCCTGTCGGGTTTGCTCAGGCCCTGTCGGGCCTTGTCTGGCCCTGTCGGGTTTGCTCGGGCCCTGTCGGGTTTCCCACGTCCTGTCGGGCTCCGTCGGGCCCTGTCAGATTCGCTCGGGCCCTGTCGGGTTTGCTCGGGCCCTGTCGGGCTCCGTCGGGCCCTGTCAGGTTTGCTTGGGCCCTGTCGGGATCCGTTGGGCCCTGTCGGGTTTGCTCGGGCCCTGTCAGGCTCCGTCAGGCCCTGTCTGGTTTGCTCGTGCCCTATCGGGCTCCGTCGGGCCCTGTCAGGTTTGCTTGGGCACTGTCGGGCTCCGTCGGGCCCTGTCGGGTTTCCTTGGGCCCTGTCGGGCTCCATCGAGCCCTGTCAGGCTTTGTCGAACACTCTCAGGTTTGCTCAGGCCCTGTCAGGTTTGCTCGGGCCCTGTCGGGCTCCGTTGGGCCCTGTCGGTTTGCTCGGGCCTTGTCGGGTTTTCTGAAGCCCTGTCAGGCTTCGTCGGACCCTGTCGGGTTTGCTCGGGCCCTGTCGGGTTTGCTCAGGCCCTATCGGGTTCCGTCGAGCCCTGTCGGGTTGCCTCGGGCCCTGTCGGACTCCACTGAGCCCTGTCAGGCTCCGTCGGGCTCTTTCGGGTTTGCTCGGGCCCTGGCGGGCTCCGTCGGGCCCTGTCAGGCTTTGTCAGGACGTGTCAGGTTTGCTCGGGCCCTGTCAGGTTCGCTCGGGCCCTGTCGGGTTTGCTCGAGCCCTGTCAGGCTCCGTCGGGCCCTGTCAGGCTCCGTCGAGCCCTGTCGGGTTTGCTCGGGCCCTGTCAGGTTTGCTGAAGCCCTGTCAGGGTTCGTCGGACCCTATCGAGTGTGCTCAGACCCTGTCGGGCTCCGTCGAGCCCTGTCGGGTTTCCTTGGGTTTGCTCAGGCCCTGTCAGGCCCTGTCGGATTTCCTCGTGCCCTGTCAGACTCTATCGAGCCCTGTCAGGCTCCGTCGGGCTCTTTCGGGTTTGCTCAAGCCCTGTCGGGCTCCGTCGGGCCCTGTCAGGCTTTGTAAGGTCGTGTCAGGTTTGCTCGGGCCCTGTCGGGCCTTGTCGGGCCCTGTCGGGTTTACTCGGGCTCTGTCGGGCTCCAGCGTGCCCTGTCGGGTTTGCTCGGGCCCTGTCGGGCTCCGTCAGGCCCTGTCGGGTTTGCTCGGGCCCTATCGGGCTCCGTGGGGCCCCGTCGGGTTTCCTCGGGCCCTGTCGGGCTCCATCGAGCCCTGTCAGGCTCCGTCGGGCCCTTTCAGGTTTGCTCGGGCCCTGTCGGGCTCCGTCGGGCCCTGTCGGATTTGCTCAGGCCCTGTCGGGTTTGTTCGAGCCCTGTCGGGCTCCATCGAGCCCTGTCAGGCTCCGTCGGGCCCTGTCGGGTTTGCCCACGTCCTGTCGGGCTCCGTCGGGCCCTGTCAGATTCGCTCGGGCCCTGTCGGGTTTGCTCGGGCCCTGTCAGGCTCCGTCAGGCTCTGTCGAGTTTGCTCCTGCCTTGTCGGGCTCCGTCGGGCCCTGTCAGGTTTGCTTGGGCACTGTCGGGCTCCGTCGGGCCCTGTCGGGTTTCCTTGGGCCCTGTCGGGCTCCATCGAGCCCTGTCAGGCTTTGTCGAACACTGTCGGGTTTGCTCAGGCCCTGTCGGGTTTGCTCGGGCCCTGTCGGGGTCCGTTGGGCCCTGTCGGTTTGCTCGGGCCTTGTCGGGTTTTCTGAAGCCCTGTCAGGCTTCGTCGGACCCTGTCGAGTGTGCTCGGGCCCTGTCGGGCTCCGTCGAGCCCTGTCAGGTTTTCTCAGGCCTTGTCAGGCTCCGTCGGGCCCTGTCGGGTTTGCTCGGGCCCTGTCGGGTTCCGTCGAGCCCTGTCGGGTTGCCTCGGGCCCTGTCGGGCTCCACTGAGCCCTGTCAGGCTCCGTCGGGCTCTTTCGGGTTTGCTCGGGCCCTGGCGGGCTCCGTCGGGCCCTGTCAGGCTTTGTCAGGACGTGTCAGGTTTGCTCGGGCCCTGTCGGGCCTTGTCAGGCCCTGTCGGGTTTGCTCGGGCTCTGTCGGGCTCCAGCGTGCCCTGTCGGGTTTGCCCGGGCCCTGTCAGGCTCCGTCAGGCCCTGTCGGGTTTGCTCGGGCCCTATCGGGCTCAATCAGGCCCTGTCGGGTTTCCTCGGGCCCTGTCGGGCTCCATCGAGCCCTGTCAGGCTCCGTCGGGCCCTTTCGGGTTTGCTCGGGCCCTGTCGGGCTCCGTCGGGCCCTGTCAGGTTTGCTCGGGTCCTGTTGGGCTCTGTCGGGCCCTGTCGGGTTTGCTCGGGCCCTGTCAGGCTCCGTCGGGCCCTGTCGGGTTTGCTCGGGCTCTGTCAGGCTCCGTCGGGCCCTGTTGGGTTTCCTCGGGCCCTGTCGGGCTCCATCGAGCCCTGTCATGCTCCGTCGGGCCCTTTCGGGTTTGCTCGGGCCCTGTCGGGCTCCGTCGGGCCCTGTCGGATTTGCTCAGGCCCTGTCGGGTTTGTTCGAGCCCTGTCGGGCTCCATCGGGCCCTGTCGGGTTTGCTCGGGCCCTATCAGGCTCAGTCGGGCCCTGTCGGGTTTCCTCGGGCCCTGTCGGGCTCCATCGAGCCCTGCCAGGCTTCGTCGGGCCCTTTCAGGTTTGCTCGGGCCCTGTCGGGCTCCGTCAGGCCCTGTCGGGTTTGCTCGGGCCCTATCGGGCTCCGTCGGGCCCTGTCGGGTTTCCTTGGGCCCTGTCGGGCTCCATCGAGCCCTGTCAGGCTTTGTCGGGTCCTGTCGGGTTTGCTCAGGCCCTGTCGGGCCTTGTCTGGCCCTGTCGGGTTTGCTCGGGCCCTGTCGGGTTTCCCACGTCCTGTCGGGCTCCGTCGGGCCCTGTCAGATTCGCTCGGGCCCTGTCGGGTTTGCTCGGGCCCTGTCGGGCTCCATCGGGCCCTGTCAGGTTTGCTTGGGCCCTGTCGGGATCCGTTGGGCCCTGTCGGGTTTGCTCGGGCCCTGTCAGGCTCCGTCAGGCCCTGTCTGGTTTGCTCGTGCCCTGTCGGGCTCCGTCAAGCCCTGTCAGGTTTGCTTGGGCACTGTCGGGCTCCGTCGGGCCCTGTCGGGTTTCCTTGGGCCCTGTCGGGCTCCATCGAGCCCTGTCAGGCTTTGTCGAACACTCTCAGGTTTGCTCAGGCCCTGTCAGGTTTGCTCGGGCCCTGTCGGGCTCCGTTGGGCCCTGTCGGTTTGCTCGGGCCTTGTCGGGTTTTCTGAAGCCCTGTCAGGCTTCGTCGGACCCTGTCGAGTGTGCTCGGGCCCTGTCGGGCTCCGTCGAGCCCTGTCAGGCTTTCTCGGGCCTTGTCAGGCTCCGTCGGGCCCTGTCGGGTTTGCTCGGGCCCTGTCGGGTTTGCTCAGGCCCTGTCGGGTTCCGTCGAGCCCTGTCGGCTTGCCTCGGGCCCTGTCGGACTCCACTGAGCCCTGTCAGGCTCCGTCGGGCTCTTTCGGGTTTGCTCGGGCCCTGGCGGGCTCCGTCGGGCCCTGTCAGGCTTTGTCAGGACGTGTCAGGTTTGCTCGGGCCCTGTCAGGTTCGCTCGGGCCCTGTCGGGTTTGCTCGGGCCCTGTCAGGCTCCGTCGGGCCCTGTCAGGTTCGCTCGGGCCCTGTCAGGCTCCGTCGAGCCCTGTCGGGTTTGCTCGGGCCCTGTCAGGTTTGCTGAAGCCCTGTCAGGGTTCGTCGGACCCTATCGAGTGTGCTCAGACCCTGTCAGGCTCCGTCGAGCCCTGTCGGGTTTCCTTGGGTTTGCTCAGGCCCTGTCGGGCCCTGTCGGATTTCCTCGTGCCCTGTCGGACTCTATCGAGCCCTGTCAGGCTCCGTCGGGCTCTTTCGGGTTTGCTCAAGCCCTGTCGGGCTCCGTCGGGCCCTGTCAGGCTTTGTAAGGTCGTGTCAGGTTTGCTCGGGCCCTGTCGGGCCTTGTCGGGCCCTGTCGGGTTTACTCGGGCTCTGTCGGGCTCCAGCGTGCCCTGTCGGGTTTGCTCGGGCCCTGTCGGGCTCCGTCAGGCCCTGTCGGGTTTGCTCGGGCCCTATCGGGCTCCGTGGGGCCCCGTCGGGTTTCCTCGGGCCCTGTCGGGCTCCATCGAGCCCTGTCAGGCTCCGTCGGGCCCTTTCGGGTTTGCTCGGGCCCTGTCGGGCTCCGTCGGGCCCTGTCGGATTTGCTCAGGCCCTGTCGGGTTTGTTCGAGCCCTGTCGGGCTCCATCGGGCCCTGTCGGGTTTCCTCGGGCCCTATCGGGCTCAGTCGGGCCCTGTCGGGTTTCCTTGGGCCCTGTCGGGCTCCATCGAGCCCTGTCAGGCTTCGTCGGGCCCTTTCGGGTTTGCTCGGGCCCTGTCGGGCTCCGTCAGGCCCTGTCAGGTTTGCTCGGACCCTATCGGGCTCCGTCGGGCCCTGTCGGGTTTCCTTGGGCCCTGTCGGGCTCCATCGAGCCCTGTCAGGCTTTGTCGGGTCCTGTCGGGTTTGCTCAGGCCCTGTCGGGCCTTGTCTGGCCCTGTCGGGTTTGCTCGGGCCCTGTCGGGTTTGCCCACGTCCTGTCGGGCTCCGTCGGGCCCTGTCAGATTCGCTCGGGCCCTGTCGGATTTGCTCGGGCCCTGTCAGGCTCCGTCAGGCTCTGTCGAGTTTGCTCCTGCCTTGTCGGGCTCCGTCGGGCCCTGTCAGGTTTGCTTGGGCACTGTCGGGCTCCGTCGGGCCCTGTCGGGTTTCCTTGGGCCCTGTCGGGCTCCATCGAGCCCTGTCAGGCTTTGTCGAACACTGTCGGGTTTGCTCAGGCCCTGTCGGGTTTGCTCGGGCCCTGTCGGGCTCCGTTGGGCCCTGTCGGTTTGCTCGGGCCTTGTCGGGTTTTCTGAAGCCCTGTCAGGCTTCGTCGGACCCTGTCGAGTGTGCTCGGGCCCTGTCGGGCTCCGTCGAGCCCTGTCAGGTTTTCTCGGGCCTTGTCAGGCTCCGTCGGGCCCTGTCGGGTTTGCTCGGGCCCTGTCGGGTTTGCTCAGGCCCTGTCGGGTTCCGTCGAGCCCTGTCGGGTTGCCTCGGGCCCTGTCGGACTCCACTGAGCCCTGTCAGGCTCCGTCGGGCTCTTTCGGGTTTGCTCGGGCCCTGGCGGGCTCCGTCGGGCCCTGTCAGGCTTTGTCAGGACGTGTCAGGTTTGCTTGGGCCCTGTCGGGTTCCGTCGGGCCCTGTCGGGTTTGCTCGGGCTCTGTATGGCTCCAGCGTGCCCTGTTGGGTTTGCCCGGGCCCTGTCAGGCTCCGTCAGGCCCTGTCGGGTTTGCTCGGGCCCTATCGGGCTCAATCAGGCCCTGTTGGGTTTCCTCGGGCCCTGTCGGGCTCCATCGAGCCCTGTCAGGCTCCGTCGGGCCCTTTCGGGTTTGCTCGGGCCCTGTCGGGCTCCGTCGGGCCCTGTCGGGTTTGCTCAGGTCCTGTTGGGCTCTGTCGGGCCCTGTCGGGTTTGCTCGGGCCCTGTCGGGCTCCGTCGGGCCCTGTCGGGTTTGCTCGGGCCCTGTCAGGCTCCGTCGGGCCCTGTCGGGTTTGCTCGGGCTCTGTCAGGCTCCGTCGGGCCCTGTTGGGTTTCCTCGGGCCCTGTCGGGCTCCATATAGCCCTGTCAGGCTTTGTCGAACCCTGTCAGGTTTGCTCGGGCCCTGTCGGGTTTGCTCGGGCCCTGTCGGCCTCTGTCGGGCCCTGTCTGGTTTCCTCGGGCTTTGTCGGGCTCCGTCGGACCCTGTCGGGTTTGCTCGGGTCCTGTCGGGTTTGCTCGGGCCCTGTCGGGTTTGCTGAAGCCCTGTCAGGCTTCGTCGGACCCTGTCGGGTTTGCTCGAGCTCTGTCGGGCTCCATCGAGCCCTGTCAGGCTCCGTCGGGCCCTTTCAGGTTTGCTCGGGCCCTGTCGGGCTCCGTCGGGCCCTGTCGGGTTTGCTCGAGCCCTGTCGGGTTCCTTCGGGCCCTGTCTGGTTTCCTCGGGCTCTGTCGGGCTCCGTCGGGCCCTGTCGGGTTTGCTCGGGCCATGTCGGGTTTGCTGAAGCCCTGTCAGGCTTCGTCGGACCCTGTCGGGTTTGCTCGAGCCCTGTCGGCCTCCATCGCACCCTGTCAGGTTTGCTCGGGCCCTATCGGGCTCTGTCGGGCCCTGTCGGGTTTCCTCGGTCCCTGTCTGGCTCCATCGAGCCCTGTCAGGCTTCGTCGGGCCCTTTCGGGTTTGCTCAGGCCCTGTCGGGCTCCGTCAGGCCCTGTCGGGTTTGCTCGGGCCCTATCGGGCTCCGTCGAGCCCTGTCGGGTTTGCTCGGGCTCTGTCAGGCTCCGTCGGGCCCTGTCGGGTTTCCTCGGGCCCTGTCGGGCTCCATAAAGCCCTGTCAGGCTTTGTCGAACCCTGTCAGGTTTGCTCGGGCCCTGTCGGGTTTGCTCGGGCCCTGTCGGGCTCTGTCGGGCCCTGTCGGGTTTCCTCGGGCCCTGTCAGGCTCCATCGGACCCTGTCGGGTTTGCTCGGGTCCTGTCGGGTTTGCTCGGGCCCTGTCGGGTTTGCTGAAGCCCTGTCAGGCTTCGTCGGACCCTGTCGGGTTTGCTTGGGCCCTGTCGGGCTCCGTTGGGCCCTGTCGGTTTGCTCGGGCCTTGTCGGGTTTTCTGAAGCCCTGTCAGGCTTCGTCGGACCCTGTCGAGTGTGCTCGGGCCCTGTCGGGCTCCGTCGAGCCCTGTCAGGCTTTCTCGGGCCTTGTCAGGCTCCGTCGGGCCCTGTCGGGTTTGCTCGGGCCCTGTCGGGTTTGCTCAGGCGCTGTCGGGTTCCGTCGAGCCCTGTCGGCTTGCCTCGGGCCCTGTCGGACTCCACTGAGCCCTGTCAGGCTCCGTCGGGCTCTTTCGGGTTTGCTCGGGCCCTGGCGGGCTCCGTCGGGCCCTGTCAGGCTTTGTCAGGACGTGTCAGGTTTGCTCGGGCCCTGTCAGGTTCGCTCGGGCCCTGTCGGGTTTGCTCGGGCCCTGTCAGGCTCCGTCGGGCCCTGTCAGGTTCGCTCGGGCCCTGTCAGGCTCCGTCGAGCCCTGTCGGGTTTGCTCGGGCCCTGTCAGGTTTGCTGAAGCCCTGTCAGGGTTCGTCGGACCCTATCGAGTGTGCTCAGACCCTGTCGGGCTCCGTCGAGCCCTGTCGGGTTTCCTTGGGTTTGCTCAGGCCCTGTCGGGCCCTGTCGGGTTTCCTCGGGCCCTGTCGGACTCTATCGAGCCCTGTCAGGCTCCGTCGGGCTCTTTCGGGTTTGCTCAAGCCCTGTCGGGCTCCGTCGGGCCCTGTCAGGCTTTGTAAGGTCGTGTCAGGTTTGCTCGGGCCCTGTCGGGCCTTGTCGGGCCCTGTCGGGTTTACTCGGGCTCTGTCGGGCTCCAGCGTGCCCTGTCGGGTTTGCTCGGGCCCTGTCGGGCTCCGTCAGGCCCTGTCGGGTTTGCTCGGGCCCTATCGGGCTCCGTGGGGCCCCGTCGGGTTTCCTCGGGCCCTGTCGGGCTCCATCGAGCCCTGTCAGGCTTAGTCGGGCCCTTTCAGGTTTGCTCGGGCCCTGTCGGGCTCCGTCGGGCCCTGTCGGATTTGCTCAGGCCCTGTGGGGTTTGTTTGAGCCCTGTCGGGCTCCATCGAGCCCTGTCAGGCTCCGTCGGGCCCTGTCGGGTTTGCCCACGTCCTGTCGGGCTCCGTCGGGCCCTGTCAGATTCGCTCGGGCCCTGTCGGGTTTGCTCGGGCCCTGTCAGGCTCCGTCAGGCTCTGTCGAGTTTGCTCCTGCCTTGTCGGGCTCCGTCGGGCCCTGTCAGGTTTGCTTGGGCACTGTCGGGCTCCGTCGGGCCCTGTCGGGTTTCCTTGGGCCCTGTCGGGCTCCATCGAGCCCTGTCAGGCTTTGTCGAACACTGTCGGGTTTGCTCAGGCCCTGTCGGGTTTGCTCGGGCCCTGTCGGGCTCCGTTGGGCCCTGTCGGTTTGCTCGGGCCTTGTCGGGTTTTCTGAAGCCCTGTCAGGCTTCGTCGGACCCTGTCGAGTGTGCTCGGGCCCTGTCGGGCTCCGTCGAGCCCTGTCAGGTTTTCTCGGGCCTTGTCAGGCTCCGTCGGGCCCTGTCGGGTTTGCTCGGGCCCTGTCGGGTTTGCTCAGGCCCTGTCGGGTTTGCTCAGGCCCTGTCGGGTTTGCTCAGGCCCTGTCGGGTTCCGTCGAGCCCTGTCGGGTTGCCTCGTGCCCTGTCGGACTCCACTGAGCCCTGTCAGGCTCCGTCGGGCTCTTTCGGGTTTGCTCGGGCCCTGGCGGGCTCCGTCGGGCCCTGTCAGGCTTTGTCAGGACGTGTCAGGTTTGCTCGGGCCCTGTCGGGCCTTGTCGGGCCCTGTCGGGTTTGCTCGGGCTCTGTCGGGCTCCAGCGTGCCCTGTCGGGTTTGCCCGGGCCCTGTCAGGCTCCGTCAGGCCCTGTCGGGTTTGCTCGGGCCCTATCGGGCTCAATCAGGCCCTGTTGGGTTTCCTCGGGCCCTGTCGGGCTCCATCGAGCCCTGTCAGGCTCCGTCGGGCCCTTTCGGGTTTGCTCGGGCCCTGTCGGGCTCCGTCGGGCCCTGTCGGGTTTGCTCGGGTCCTGTTGGGCTCTGTCGGGCCCTGTCGGGTTTGCTCGGGCCCTGTCAGGCTCCGTCGGGCCCTGTCGGGTTTGCTCGGGCTCTGTCAGGCTCCGTCGGGCCCTGTTGGGTTTCCTCGGGCCCTGTCGGGCTCCATATAGCCCTGTCAGGCTTTGTCGAACCCTGTCAGGTTTGCTCGGGCCCTGTCGGGTTTCCTCGGGCTTTGTCGGGCTCCGTCGGACCCTGTCGGGTTTGCTCGGGTCCTGTCGGGTTTGCTCGGGCCCTGTCGGGTTTGCTGAAGCCCTGTCAGGCTTCGTCGGACCCTGTCGGGTTTGCTCGAGCCCTGTCGGGCTCCATCGAGCCCTGTCAGGCTCCGTCGGGCCCTTTCAGGTTTGCTCGGGCCCTGTCGGGCTCCGTCGGGCCCTGTCGGGTTTGCTCGAGCCCTGTCGGGTTCCTTCGGGCCCTGTCTGGTTTCCTCGGGCTCTGTCGGGCTCCGTCGGGCCCTGTCGGGTTTGCTCGGGCCATGTCGGGTTTGCTGAAGCCCTGTCAGGCTTCGTCGGACCCTGTCGGGTTTGCTCGAGCCCTGTCGGCCTCCATCGCACCCTATCAGGTTTGCTCGGGCCCTATCGGGCTCTGTCGGGCCATGTCAGGTTTCCTCGGTCCCTGTCGGGCTCCATCGAGCCCTGTCAGGCTTCGTCGGGCCCTTTCGGGTTTGCTCAGGCCCTGTCGGGCTCCGTCAGGCCCTGTCGGGTTTGCTCGGGCCCTATCGGGCTCCGTCAAGCCCTGTCGGGTTTGCTCGGGCTCTGTCAGGCTCCGTCGGGCCCTGTCGGGTTTCCTCGGGCCCTGTCGGGCTCCATAAAGCCCTGTCAGGCTTTGTCGAACCCTGTCAGGTTTGCTCGGGCCCTGTCGGGTTTGCTCGGGCCCTGTCGGGCTCTGTCCGGCCCTGTCTGGTTTCCTCGGGCCCTGTCAGGCTCCGTCGGACCCTGTCGGGTTTGCTCGGGTCCTGTCGGGTTTGCTCGGGCCCTGTCGGGTTTGCTGAAGCCCTGTCAGGCTTCGTCGGACCCTGTCGGGTTTGCTTGGGCCCTGTCGGGCTCCGTTGGGCCCTGTCGGTTTGCTCGGGCCTTGTCGGGTTTTCTGAAGCCCTGTCAGGCTTCGTCGGACCCTGTCGAGTGTGCTCGGGCCCTGTCGGGCTCCGTCGAGCCCTGTCAGGCTTTCTCGGGCCTTGTCAGGCTCCGTCGGGCCCTGTCGGGTTTGCTCGGGCCCTGTCGGGTTTGCTCAGGCGCTGTCGGGTTCCGTCGAGCCCTGTCGGCTTGCCTCGGGCCCTGTCGGACTCCACTGAGCCCTGTCAGGCTCCGTCGGGCTCTTTCGGGTTTGCTCGGGCCCTGGCGGGCTCCGTCGGGCCCTGTCAGGCTTTGTCAGGACGTGTCAGGTTTGCTCGGGCCCTGTCAGGTTCGCTCGGGCCCTGTCGGGTTTGCTCGGGCCCTGTCAGGCTCCGTCGGGCCCTGTCAGGTTCGCTCGGGCCCTGTCAGGCTCCGTCGAGCCCTGTCGGGTTTGCTCGGGCCCTGTCAGGTTTGCTGAAGCCCTGTCGGGCTCCGTCAGGCCCTGTCGGGTTTGCTCGGGCCCTATCGGGCTCCGTGGGGCCCCGTCGGGTTTCCTCGGGCCCTGTCGGGCTCCATCGAGCCCTGTCAGGCTCCGTCGGGCCCTTTCGGGTTTGCTCGGACCCTGTCGGGCTCCGTCGGGCCCTGTCGGATTTGCTCAGGCCCTGTCGGGTTTGTTCGAGCCCTGTCGGGCTCCATCGGGCCCTGTCGGGTTTCCTCGGGCCCTATCGGGCTCAGTCGGGCCCTGTCGGGTTTCCTTGGGCCCTGTCGGGCTCCATCGAGCCGTGTCAGGCTTCGTCGGGCCCTTTCGGGTTTGCTCGGGCCCTGTCGGGCTCCGTCAGGCCCTGTCAGGTTTGCTCGGACCCTATCGGGCTCCGTCGGGCCCTGTCGGGTTTCCTTGGGCCCTGTCGGGCTCCATCGAGCCCTGTCAGGCTTTGTCGGGTCCTGTCGGGTTTGCTCAGGCCCTGTCGGGCCTTGTCTGGCCCTGTCGGGTTTGCTCGGGCCCTGTCGGGTTTGCCCACGTCCTGTCGGGCTCCGTCGGGCCCTGTCAGATTCGCTCGGGCCCTGTCGGGTTTGCTCGGGCCCTGTCAGGCTCCGTCAGGCTCTGTCGAGTTTGCTTCTGCCCTGTCGGGCTCCGTCGGGCCCTGTCAGGTTTGCTTGGGCACTGTCGGGCTCCGTCGGGCCCTGTCGGGTTTCCTTGGGCCCTGTCGGGCTCCATCGATCCCTGTCAGGCTTTGTCGAACACTGTCGGGTTTGCTCAGGCCCTGTCGGGTTTGCTCGGGCCCTGTCGGGCTCCGTTGGGCCCTGTCGGTTTGCTCGGGCCTTGTCGGGTTTTCTGAAGCCCTGTCAGGCTTCGTCGGACCCTGTCGAGTGTGCTCGGGCCCTGTCGGGCTCCGTCGAGCCCTGTCAGGTTTTCTCGGGCCTTGTCAGGCTCCGTCGGGCCCTGTCGGGTTTGCTCGGGCCCTGTCGGGTTTGCTCAGGCCCTGCCGGGTTCCGTCGAGCCCTGTCGGGTTGCCTCGGGCCCTGTCGGACTCCACTGAGCCCTGTCAGGCTCCGTCGGGCTCTTTCGGGTTTGCTCGGGCCATGGCGGGCTCCGTCGGGCCCTGTCAGGCTTTGTCAGGACGTGTCAGGTTTTCTCGGGCCCTGTCGGGCCTTGTCGGGCCCTGTCGGGTTTGCTCGGGCTCTGTCGGGCTCCAGCGTGCCCTGTCGGGTTTGCCCGGGCCCTGTCAGGCTCCGTCAGGCCCTGTCGGGTTTGCTCGGGCCCTATCGGGCTCAATCAGGCCCTGTCGGGTTTCCTCGGGCCCTGTCGGGCTCCATCGAGCCCTGTCAGGCTCCGTCGGGCCCTTTCGGGTTTGCTCGGGCCCTGTCGGGCTCCGTCGGGCCCTGTCGGGTTTGCTCGGGTCTTGTTGGGCTCTGTCGGGCCCTGTCGGGTTTGCTCGGGCCCTGTCAGGCTCCGTCGGGCCCTGTCGGGTTTGCTCGGGCTCTGTCAGGCTCCGTCGGGCCCTGTTGGGTTTCCTCGGGCCCTGTCGGGCTCCATATAGCCCTGTCAGGCTTTGTCGAACCCTGTCAGGTTTGCTCGGGCCCTGTCGGGTTTGCTCGGGCCCTGTCGGCCTCTGTCGGGCCCTGTCTGGTTTCCTCGGGCTTTGTCGGGCTCCGTCGGACCCTGTCGGGTTTGCTCGGGTCCTGTCGGGTTTGCTCGGGCCCTGTCGGGTTTGCTGAAGCCCTGTCAGGCTTCGTCGGACCCTGTCGGGTTTGCTCGAGCCCTGTCGGGCTCCATCGAGCCCTGTCAGGCTCCGTCGGGCCCTTTCAGGTTTGCTCGGGCCCTGTCGGGCTCCGTCGGGCCCTGTCGGGTTTGCTCGAGCCCTGTCGGGTTCCTTCGGGCCCTGTCTGGTTTCCTCGGGCTCTGTCGGGCTCCGTCGGGCCCTGTCGGGTTTGCTCGGGCCATGTCGGGTTTGCTGAAGCCCTGTCAGGCTTCGTCGGACCCTGTCGGGTTTGCTCGAGCCCTGTCGGCCTCCATCGGGCCCTGTCAGGTTTGCTCGGGCCCTATCGGGCTCTGTCGGGCCCTGTCGGGTTTCCTCGGTCCCTGTCGGGCTCCATCGAGCCCTGTCAGGCTTCGTCGGGCCCTTTCGGGTTTGCTCAGGCCCTGTCGGGCTCCGTCAGGCCCTGTCGGGTTTGCTCGGGCCCTGTCACGCTCCGTCGGGCCCTTTCGGGTTTGCTCGGGCCCTGTCGGGCTCCGTCGGGCCCTGTCGGGTTTGCTCGGGTCTTGTTGGGCTCTGTCGGGCCCTGTCGGGTTTGCTCGGGCCCTGTCAGGCTCCGTCGGGCCCTGTCGGGTTTGCTCGGGCTCTGTCAGGCTCCGTCGGGCCCTGTTGGGTTTCCTCGGGCCCTGTCGGGCTCCATATAGCCCTGTCAGGCTTTGTCGAACCCTGTCAGGTTTGCTCGGGCCCTGTCGGGTTTGCTCGGGCCCTGTCGGCCTCTGTCGGGCCCTGTCTGGTTTCCTCGGGCTTTGTCGGGCTCCGTCGGACCCTGTCGGGTTTGCTCGGGTCCTGTCGGGTTTGCTCGGGCCCTGTCGGGTTTGCTGAAGCCCTGTCAGGCTTCGTCGGACCCTGTCGGGTTTGCTCGAGCCCTGTCGGGCTCCATCGAGCCCTGTCAGGCTCCGTCGGGCCCTTTCAGGTTTGCTCGGGCCCTGTCGGGCTCCGTCGGGCCCTGTCGGGTTTGCTCGAGCCCTGTCGGGTTCCTTCGGGCCCTGTCTGGTTTCCTCGGGCTCTGTCGGGCTCCGTCGGGCCCTGTCGGGTTTGCTCGGGCCATGTCGGGTTTGCTGAAGCCCTGTCAGGCTTCGTCGGACCCTGTCGGGTTTGCTCGAGCCCTGTCGGCCTCCATCGGGCCCTGTCAGGTTTGCTCGGGCCCTATCGGGCTCTGTCGGGCCCTGTCGGGTTTCCTCGGTCCCTGTCGGGCTCCATCGAGCCCTGTCAGGCTTCGTCGGGCCCTTTCGGGTTTGCTCAGGCCCTGTCGGGCTCCGTCAGGCCCTGTCGGGTTTGCTCGGGCCCTATCGGGCTCCGTCGAGCCCTGTCGGGTTTGCTCGGGCTCTGTCAGGCTCCGTCGGGCCCTGTCGGGTTTCCTCGGGCCCTGTCGGGCTCCATAAAGCCCTGTCAGGCTTTGTCGAACCCTGTCAGATTTGCTCGGGCCCTGTCGGGTTTGCTCGGGCCCTGTCGGGCTCTGTCGGGCCCTGTCGGGTTTCCTCGGGCCCTGTCGGGCTCCGTCGGACCCTGTCGGGTTTGCTCAGGTCCTGTCGGGTTTGCTCGGGCCCTGTCGGGTTTGCTGAAGCCCTGTCAGGCTCCGTCGGGCTCTTTCGGGTTTGCTCTGGCCCTGTCGGGCTCCGTCGGGCCCTGTCAGGCTTTGTCAGGTCCTGTCAGGTTTGCTCGGGCCCTGTCGGACCTTGTCGGGCCCTGTTGGGTTTGCTCGGGCTCTGTCGGGTTCCAGCGTGCCCTGTCAGGTTTGCCCGGGCCCTGTCAGGCTCCATCAGGCGCTGTCGGGTTAGCTCGGGCCCTATCGGGCTCCATGGGGCCCTGTCGGGTTTCCTCGGGCCCTGTCGGGCTCCATCGAGCCCTGTCAGGTTTGCTTGGGCCCTGTCGGGCTCGCTCGGGCCCTGTCGGGCTCCATCGGACCCTATCAGGCTTTGGCGGGTCCTGTCGGGTTTGCTCAGGCCCTGTCGGGCCTTGTCAGCCCCTGTCAGGTTTGCTCGCGCCCTGTCAAGCTCCGTCGGGCCCTGTCAGGTTCTCTTGGGCCCTGTCAGGTTTGCTCGGGCCCTGTCAGGCTCCGTCAGGCCCTATCGGGTTTGTTTGAGCCCTGTCGGGCTCCGTCAGGCCCTGTCAGGTTTGCTCGGGCCCTGTCGGGCCTTGTCAGGCCCTGTCGGGTTTGCTCGGGACCTGTCGGGTTTGCCCGCGTCCTGTCGGGCTCCGTCGGGCCCTGTCAGATTCGCTCGGGCCCTGTCGGGTTTGCTCGGGCCCTGTCAGGCTCCGTCAGGCCCTGTCGGGTTTGCTCGTGCCCCGTCGGGCTCCGTCGGGCCCTGTCAGGTTTGCTCAGGCCCTGTCGGGATCCGTTGGGCCTTGTCGGGTTTGCTCGGGCCCTGTCGGGCTCCTTCGTGCCCTGTCAGGTTTGCTCGGGCCCTGTCGGGTTTACTCGGGCCCTGTAAGGCTCCGTCGAGCCCTGTCGGGTTTACTCGGGCCCTGTAAGGCTCCGTCGAGCCCTGTCGGGTTTGCTCGGGCCCTGTCAGGCTCCGTCGGACCCTGTCGGGTTTGCTTGGGCCCTGTCGGGCTCCGTTGGGCCCTGTCGGTTTGCTCGGGCCTTGTCGGGTTTTCTGAAGCCCTGTCAGGCTTCGTCGGACCCTGTCGAGTGTGCTCGGGCCCTGTCGGGCTCCGTCGAGCCCTGTCAGGCTTTCTCGGGCCTTGTCAGGCTCCGTCGGGCCCTGTCGGGTTTGCTCGGGCCCTGTCGGGTTTGCTCAGGCCCTGTCGGGTTCCGTCGAGCCCTGTCGGGTTGCCTCGGGCCCTGTCGGACTCCACTGAGCCCTGTCAGGCTCCGTCGGGCTCTTTCGGGTTTGCTCGGGCCCTGGCGGGCTCCGTCGGGCCCTGTCAGGCTTTGTCAGGACGTGTCAGGTTTGCTCGGGCCCTGTCAGGTTCGCTCGGGCCCTGTCGGGTTTGCTCGGGCCCTGTCGGGCTCTGTCGGGCCCTGTCGGGTTTCCTCGGGCCCTGTCGGGCTCCGTCGGACCCTGTCGGGTTTGCTCAGGTCCTGTCGGGTTTGCTCGGGCCCTGTCGGGTTTGCTGAAGCCCTGTCAGGCTCCGTCGGGCTCTTTCGGGTTTGCTCAGGCCCTGTCGGGCTCCGTCGGGCCCTGTCAGGCTTTGTCAGGTCCTGTCAGGTTTGCTCGGGCCCTGTCGGACCTTGTCGGGCCCTGTTGGGTTTGCTCGGGCTCTGTCGGGTTCCAGCGTGCCCTGTCAGGTTTGCCCGGGCCCTGTCAGGCTCCATCAGGCGCTGTCGGGTTAGCTCGGGCCCTATCGGGCTCCGTGGGGCCCTGTCGGGTTTCCTCGGGCCCTGTCGGGCTCCATCGAGCCCTGTCAGGTTTGCTTGGGCCCTGTCGGGCTCGCTCGGGCCCTGTCGGGCTCCATCGGACCCTATCAGGCTTTGGCGGGTCCTGTCGGGTTTGCTCAGGCCCTGTCGGGCCTTGTCAGCCCCTGTCAGGTTTGCTCGCGCCCTGTCGGGCTCCGTCGGGCCCTGTCAGGTTCTCTTGGGCCCTGTCAGGTTTGCTCGGGCCCTGTCAGGCTCCGTCAGGCCCTATCGGGTTTGTTTGAGCCCTGTCGGGCTCCGTCAGGCCCTGTCAGGTTTGCTCGGGCCCTGTCGGGCCTTGTCAGGCCCTGTCGGGTTTGCTCGGGACCTGTCGGGTTTGCCCGCGTCCTGTCGGGCTCCGTCGGGCCCTGTCAGATTCGCTCGGGCCCTGTCGGGTTTGCTCGGGCCCTGTCAGGCTCCGTCAGGCCCTGTCGGGTTTGCTCGTGCCCCGTCGGGCTCCGTCGGGCCCTGTCAGGTTTGCTCAGGCCCTGTCGGGATCCGTTGGGCCTTGTCGGGTTTGCTCGGGCCCTGTCGGGCTCCTTCGTGCCCTGTCAGGTTTGCTCGGGCCCTGTCGGGTTTACTCGGGCCCTGTAAGGCTCCGTCGAGCCCTGTCGGGTTTACTCGGGCCCTGTAAGGCTCCGTCGAGCCCTGTCGGGTTTGCTCGGGCCCTGTCAGGCTCCGTCGGACCCTGTCGGGTTTGCTTGGGCCCTGTCGGGCTCCGTTGGGCCCTGTCGGTTTGCTCGGGCCTTGTCGGGTTTTCTGAAGCCCTGTCAGGCTTCGTCGGACCCTGTCGAGTGTGCTCGGGCCCTGTCGGGCTCCGTCGAGCCCTGTCAGGCTTTCTCGGGCCTTGTCAGGCTCCGTCGGGCCCTGTCGGGTTTGCTCGGGCCCTGTCGGGTTTGCTCAGGCCCTGTCGGGTTCCGTCGAGCCCTGTCGGGTTGCCTCGGGCCCTGTCGGACTCCACTGAGCCCTGTCAGGCTCCGTCGGGCTCTTTCGGGTTTGCTCGGGCCCTGGCGGGCTCCGTCGGGCCCTGTCAGGCTTTGTCAGGACGTGTCAGGTTTGCTCGGGCCCTGTCAGGTTCGCTCGGGCCCTGTCGGGTTTGCACGGGCCCTGTCAGGCTCCGTCGGGCCCTGTCAGGTTCGCTCGGGCCCTGTCAGGCTCTGTCGAGCCCTGTCGGGTTTGCTCGGGCCCTGTCAGGTTTGCTGAAGCCCTGTCGGGCTCCGTCAGGCCCTGTCGGGTTTGCTCGGGCCCTATCGGGCTCCGTGGGGCCCCGTCGGGTTTCCTCGGGCCCTGTCGGGCTCCATCGAGCCCTGTCAGGCTCCGTCGGGCCCTTTCGGGTTTGCTCGGGCCCTGTCGGGCTCCGTCGGGCCCTGTCGGATTTGCTCAGGCCCTGTCGGGTTTGTTCGAGCCCTGTCGGGCTCCATCGGGCCCTGTCGGGTTTCCTCGGGCCCTATCGGGCTCAGTCGGGCCCTGTCGGGTTTCCTTGGGCCCTGTCGGGCTCCATCGAGCCCTGTCAGGCTTCGTCGGGCCCTTTCGGGTTTGCTCGGGCCCTGTCGGGCTCCGTCAGGCCCTGTCAGGTTTGCTCGGACCCTATCGGGCTCCGTCGGGCCCTGTCGGGTTTCCTTGGGCCCTGTCGGGCTCCATCGAGCCCTGTCAGGCTTTGTCGGGTCCTGTCGGGTTTGCTCAGGCCCTGTCGGGCCTTGTCTGGCCCTGTCGGGTTTGCTCGGGCCCTGTCAGGTTCGCTCGGGCCCTGTCGGGTTTGCTCGGGCCCTGTCAGGCTCCGTCGGGCCCTGTCAGGTTCGCTCGGGCCCTGTCAGGCTCCGTCGAGCCCTATCGGGTTTGCTCGGGCCCTGTCAGGTTTGCTGAAGCCCTGTCAGGGTTCGTCGGACCCTATCGAGTGTGCTCAGACCCTGTCGGGCTCCGTCGAGCCCTGTCGGGTTTCCTTGGGTTTGCTCAGGCCCTGTCGGGCCCTGTCGGATTTCCTCGTGCCCTGTCGGACTCTATCGAGCCCTGTCAGGCTCCGTCGGGCTCTTTCGGGTTTGCTCAAGCCTTGTCGGGCTCCGTCGGGCCCTGTCAGGCTTTGTAAGGTCGTGTCAGGTTTGCTCGGGCCCTGTCGGGCCTTGTCGGGCCCTGTCGGGTTTACTCGGGCTCTGTCGGGCTCCAGCGTGCCCTGTCGGGTTTGCTCGGGCCCTGTCGGGCTCCGTCAGGCCCTGTCGGGTTTGCTCGGGCCCTATCGGGCTCCGTGGGGCCCCGTCGGGTTTCCTCGGGCCCTGTCGGGCTCCATCGAGCCCTGTCAGGCTCCGTCGGGCCCTTTCGGGTTTGCTCGGGCCCTGTCGGGCTCCGTCGGGCCCTGTCGGATTTGCTCAGGCCCTGTCGGGTTTGTTCGAGCCCTGTCGGGCTCCATCGAGCCCTGTCAGGCTCCGTCGGGCCCTGTCGGGTTTGCCCACGTCCTGTCGGGCTCCGTCGGGCCCTGTCAGATTCGCTCGGGCCCTGTCGGGTTTGCTCGGGCCCTGTCAGGCTCCGTCAGGCTCTGTCGAGTTTGCTCCTGCCTTGTCGGGCTCCGTCGGGCCCTGTCAGGTTTGCTTGGGCACTGTCGGGCTCCGTCGGGCCCTGTCGGGTTTCCTTGGGCCCTGTCGGGCTCCATCGAGCCCTGTCAGGCTTTGTCGAACACTGTCGGGTTTGCTCAGGCCCTGTCGGGTTTGCTCGGGCCCTGTCGGGCTCCGTTGGGCCCTGTCGGTTTGCTCGGGCCTTGTCGGGTTTTCTGAAGCCCTGTCAGGCTTCGTCGGACCCTGTCGAGTGTGCTCGGGCCCTGTCGGGCTCCGTCGAGCCCTGTCAGGTTTTCTCGGGCCTTGTCAGGCTCCGTCGGGCCCTGTCGGGTTTGCTCGGGCCCTGTCGGGTTTGCTCAGGCCCTGTCGGGTTCCGTCGAGCCCTGTCGGGTTGCCTCGGGCCCTGTCGGACTCCACTGAGCCCTGTCAGGCTCCGTCGAGCTCTTTCGGGTTTGCTCGGGCCCTGGCGGGCTCCGTCGGGCCCTGTCAGGCTTTGTCAGGACGTGTCAGGTTTGCTCGGGCCCTGTCGGGCCTTGTCGGGCCCTGTCGGGTTTGCTCGGGCTCTGTCGGGCTCCAGCGTGCC
This sequence comes from Patagioenas fasciata, assembly GCF_037038585.1. Taxonomy (NCBI): domain Eukaryota; kingdom Metazoa; phylum Chordata; class Aves; order Columbiformes; family Columbidae; genus Patagioenas; species Patagioenas fasciata. The sequence continues at coordinate 4,383,931 of NW_027288510.1, forward strand.
CTGTCGGGTTTGCCCGGGCCCTGTCAGGCTCCGTCAGGCCCTGTCGGGTTTGCTCGGGCCCTATCGGGCTCAATCAGGCCCTGTTGGGTTTCCTCGGGCCCTGTCGGGCTCCATCGAGCCCTGTCAGGCTCCGTCGGGCCCTTTCGGGTTTGCTCGGGCCCTGTCGGGCTCCGTCGGGCCCTGTCGGGTTTGCTCGGGTCCTGTTGGGCTCTGTCGGGCCCTGTCGGGTTTGCTCGGGCCCTGTCAGGCTCCGTCGGGCCCTGTCGGGTTTGCTCGGGCTCTGTCAGGCTCCGTCGGGCCCTGTTGGGTTTCCTCGGGCCCTGTCGGGCTCCATATAGCCCTGTCAGGCTTTGTCGAACCCTGTCAGGTTTGCTCGGGCCCTGTCGGGTTTCCTCGGGCTTTGTCGGGCTCCGTCGAACCCTGTCGGGTTTGCTCGGGTCCTGTCAGGTTTGCTCGGGCCCTGTCGGGTTTGCTGAAGCCCTGTCAGGCTTCGTCGGACCCTGTCGGGTTTGCTCGAGCCCTGTCGGGCTCCATCGAGCCCTGTCAGGCTCCGTCGGGCCCTTTCAGGTTTGCTCGGGCCCTGTCGGGCTCCGTCGGGCCCTGTCGGGTTTGCTCGAGCCCTGTCGGGTTCCTTCGGGCCCTGTCTGGTTTCCTCGGGCTCTGTCGGGCTCCGTCGGGCCCTGTCGGGTTTGCTCGGGCCATGTCGGGTTTGCTGAAGCCCTGTCAGGCTTCGTCGGACCCTGTCGGGTTTGCTCGAGCCCTGTCGGCCTCCATCGCACCCTGTCAGGTTTGCTCGGGCCCTATCGGGCTCTGTCGGGCCATGTCGGGTTTCCTCGGTCCCTGTCGGGCTCCATCGAGCCCTGTCAGGCTTCGTCGGGCCCTTTCGGGTTTGCTCAGGCCCTGTCGGGCTCCGTCAGGCCCTGTCGGGTTTGCTCGGGCCCTATCGGGCTCCGTCAAGCCCTGTCGGGTTTGCTCGGGCTCTGTCAGGCTCCGTCGGGCCCTGTCGGGTTTCCTCGGGCCCTGTCGGGCTCCATAAAGCCCTGTCAGGCTTTGTCGAACCCTGTCAGGTTTGCTCGGGCCCTGTCGGGTTTGCTCGGGCCCTGTCGGGCTCTGTCCGGCCCTGTCTGGTTTCCTCGGGCCCTGTCAGGCTCCGTCGGGCCCTGTCGGGTTTGCTCGGGTCCTGTCGGGTTTGCTCGGGCCCTGTCGGGTTTGCTGAAGCCCTGTCAGGCTTCGTCGGACCCTGTCGGGTTTGCTTGGGCCCTGTCGGGCTCCGTTGGGCCCTGTCGGATTGCTCGGGCCTTGTCGGGTTTTCTGAAGCCCTGTCAGGCTTCGTCGGACCCTGTCGAGTGTGCTCGGGCCCTGTCGGGCTCCGTCGAGCCCTGTCAGGCTTTCTCGGGCCTTGTCAGGCTCCGTCGGGCCCTGTCGGGTTTGCTCGGGCCCTGTCGGGTTTGCTCAGGCGCTGTCGGGTTCCGTCGAGCCCTGTCGGCTTGCCTCGGGCCCTGTCGGACTCCACTGAGCCCTGTCAGGCTCCGTCGGGCTCTTTCGGGTTTGCTCGGGCCCTGGCGGGCTCCGTCGGGCCCTGTCAGGCTTTGTCAGGATGTGTCAGGTTTGCTCGGGCCCTGTCAGGTTCGCTCGGGCCCTGTCGGGTTTGCTCGGGCCCTGTCAGGCTCCGTCGGGCCCTGTCAGGTTCGCTCGGGCCCTGTCAGGCTCCGTCGAGCCCTGTCGGGTTTGCTCGGGCCCTGTCAGGTTTGCTGAAGCCCTGTCGGGCTCCGTCAGGCCCTGTCGGGTTTGCTCGGGCCCTATCGGGCTCCGTGGGGCCCCGTCGGGTTTCCTCGGGCCCTGTCGGGCTCCATCGAGCCCTGTCAGGCTCCGTCGGGCCCTTTCGGGTTTGCTCGGGCCCTGTCGGGCTCCGTCGGGCCCTGTCGGATTTGCTCAGGCCCTGTCGGGTTTGTTCGAGCCCTGTCGGGCTCCATCGGGCCCTGTCGGGTTTCCTCGGGCCCTATCGGGCTCAGTCGGGCCCTGTCGGGTTTCCTTGGGCCCTGTCGGGCTCCATCGAGCCCTGTCAGGCTTCGTCGGGCCCTTTCGGGTTTGCTCGGGCCCTGTCGGGCTCCGTCAGGCCCTGTCAGGTTTGCTCGGACCCTATCGGGCTCCGTCGGGCCCTGTCGGGTTTCCTTGGGCCCTGTCGGGCTCCATCGAGCCCTGTCAGGCTTTGTCGGGTCCTGTCGGGTTTGCTCAGGCCCTGTCGGGCCTTGTCTGGCCCTGTCGGGTTTGCTCGGGCCCTGTCAGGTTCGCTCGGGCCCTGTCGGGTTTGCTCGGGCCCTGTCAGGCTCCGTCGGGCCCTGTCAGGTTCGCTCGGGCCCTGTCAGGCTCCGTCGAGCCCTGTCGGGTTTGCTCGGGCCCTGTCAGGTTTGCTGAAGCCCTGTCAGGGTTCGTCGGACCCTATCGAGTGTGCTCAGACCCTGTCGGGCTCCGTCGAGCCCTGTCGGGTTTCCTTGGGTTTGCTCAGGCCCTGTCGGGCCCTGTCGGATTTCCTCGTGCCCTGTCGGACTCTATCGAGCCCTGTCAGGCTCCGTCGGGCTCTTTCAGGTTTGCTCAAGCCTTGTCGGGCTCCGTCGGGCCCTGTCAGGCTTTGTAAGGTCGTGTCAGGTTTGCTCGGGCCCTGTCGGGCCTTGTCGGGCCCTGTCGGGTTTACTCGGGCTCTGTCGGGCTCCAGCGTGCCCTGTCGGGTTTGCTCGGGCCCTGTCGGGCTCCGTCAGGCCCTGTCGGGTTTGCTCGGGCCCTATCGGGCTCCGTGGGGCCCCGTCGGGTTTCCTCGGGCCCTGTCGGGCTCCATCGAGCCCTGTCAGGCTCCGTCGGGCCCTTTCGGGTTTGCTCGGGCCCTGTCGGGCTCCGTCGGGCCCTGTCGGATTTGCTCAGGCCCTGTCGGGTTTGTTCGAGCCCTGTCGGGCTCCATCGAGCCCTGTCAGGCTCCGTCGGGCCCTGTCGGGTTTGCCCACGTCCTGTCGGGCTCCGTCGGGCCCTGTCAGATTCGCTCGGGCCCTGTCGGGTTTGCTCGGGCCCTGTCAGGCTCCGTCAGGCTCTGTCGAGTTTGCTCCTGCCTTGTCGGGCTCCGTCGGGCCCTGTCAGGTTTGCTTGGGCACTGTCGGGCTCCGTCGGGCCCTGTCGGGTTTCCTTGGGCCCTGTCGGGCTCCATCGAGCCCTGTCAGGCTTTGTCGAACACTGTCGGGTTTGCTCAGGCCCTGTCGGGTTTGCTCGGGCCCTGTCGGGCTCCGTTGGGCCCTGTCGGTTTGCTCGGGCCTTGTCGGGTTTTCTGAAGCCCTGTCAGGCTTCGTCGGACCCTGTCGAGTGTGCTCGGGCCCTGTCGGGCTCCGTCGAGCCCTGTCAGGTTTTCTCGGGCCTTGTCAGGCTCCGTCGGGCCCTGTCGGGTTTGCTCGGGCCCTGTCGGGTTTGCTCAGGCCCTGTCGGGTTCCGTCGAGCCCTGTCGGGTTGCCTCGGGCCCTGTCGGACTCCACTGAGCCCTGTCAGGCTCCGTCGGGCTCTTTCGGGTTTGCTCGGGCCCTGGCGGGCTCCGTCGGGCCCTGTCAGGCTTTGTCAGGACGTGTCAGGTTTGCTCGGGCCCTGTCGGGCCTTGTCGGGCCCTGTCGGGTTTGCTCGGGCTCTGTCGGGCTCCAGCGTGCCCTGTCGGGTTTGCCCGGGCCCTGTCAGGCTCCGTCAGGCCCTGTCGGGTTTGCTCGGGCCCTATCGGGCTCAATCAGGCCCTGTTGGGTTTCCTCGGGCCCTGTCGGGCTCCATCGAGCCCTGTCAGGCTCCGTCGGGCCCTTTCGGGTTTGCTCGGGCCCTGTCGGGCTCCGTCGGGCCCTGTCGGGTTTGCTCGGGTCCTGTTGGGCTCTGTCGGGCCCTGTCGGGTTTGCTCGGGCCCTGTCAGGCTCCGTCGGGCCCTGTCGGGTTTGCTCGGGCTCTGTCAGGCTCCGTCGGGCCCTGTTGGGTTTCCTCGGGCCCTGTCGGGCTCCATATAGCCCTGTCAGGCTTTGTCGAACCCTGTCAGGTTTGCTCGGGCCCTGTCGGGTTTCCTCGGGCTTTGTCGGGCTCCGTCGGACCCTGTCGGGTTTGCTCGGGTCCTGTCGGGTTTGCTCGGGCCCTGTCGGGTTTGCTGAAGCCCTGTCAGGCTTCGTCGGACCCTGTCGGGTTTGCTCGAGCCCTGTCGGGCTCCATCGAGCCCTGTCAGGCTCCGTCGGGCCCTTTCAGGTTTGCTCGGGCCCTGTCGGGCTCCGTCGGGCCCTGTCGGGTTTGCTCGAGCCCTGTCGGGTTCCTTCGGGCCCTGTCTGGTTTCCTCGGGCTCTGTCGGGCTCCGTCGGGCCCTGTCGGGTTTGCTCGGGCCATGTCGGGTTTGCTGAAGCCCTGTCAGGCTTCGTCGGACCCTGTCGGGTTTGCTCGAGCCCTGTCGGCCTCCATCGCACCCTGTCAGGTTTGCTCGGGCCCTATCGGGCTCTGTCGGGCCATGTCGGGTTTCCTCGGTCCCTGTCGGGCTCCATCGAGCCCTGTCAGGCTTCGTCGGGCCCTTTCGGGTTTGCTCAGGCCCTGTCGGGCTCCGTCAGGCCCTGTCGGGTTTGCTCGGGCCCTATCGGGCTCCGTCAAGCCCTGTCGGGTTTGCTCGGGCTCTGTCAGGCTCCGTCGGGCCCTGTCGGGTTTCCTCGGGCCCTGTCGGGCTCCATAAAGCCCTGTCAGGCTTTGTCGAACCCTGTCAGGTTTGCTCGGGCCCTGTCGGGTTTGCTCGGGCCCTGTCGGGCTCTGTCCGGCCCTGTCTGGTTTCCTCGGGCCCTGTCAGGCTCCGTTGGACCCTGTCGGGTTTGCTCGGGTCCTGTCGGGTTTGCTCGGGCCCTGTCGGGTTTGCTGAAGCCCTGTCAGGCTTCGTCGGACCCTGTCGGGTTTGCTTGGGCCCTGTCGGGCTCCGTTGGGCCCTGTCGGATTGCTCGGGCCTTGTCGGGTTTTCTGAAGCCCTGTCAGGCTTCGTCGGACCCTGTCGAGTGTGCTCGGGCCCTGTCGGGCTCCGTCGAGCCCTGTCAGGCTTTCTCGGGCCTTGTCAGGCTCCGTCGGGCCCTGTCGGGTTTGCTCGGGCCCTGTCGGGTTTGCTCAGGCGCTGTCGGGTTCCGTCGAGCCCTGTCGGCTTGCCTCGGGCCCTGTCGGACTCCACTGAGCCCTGTCAGGCTCCGTCGGGCTCTTTCGGGTTTGCTCGGGCCCTGGCGGGCTCCGTCGGGCCCTGTCAGGCTTTGTCAGGATGTGTCAGGTTTGCTCGGGCCCTGTCAGGTTCGCTCGGGCCCTGTCGGGTTTGCTCGGGCCCTGTCAGGCTCCGTCGGGCCCTGTCAGGTTCGCTCGGGCCCTGTCAGGCTCCGTCGAGCCCTGTCGGGTTTGCTCGGGCCCTGTCAGGTTTGCTGAAGCCCTGTCGGGCTCCGTCAGGCCCTGTCGGGTTTGCTCGGGCCCTATCGGGCTCCGTGGGGCCCCGTCGGGTTTCCTCGGGCCCTGTCGGGCTCCATCGAGCCCTGTCAGGCTCCGTCGGGCCCTTTCGGGTTTGCTCGGGCCCTGTCGGGCTCCGTCGGGCCCTGTCGGATTTGCTCAGGCCCTGTCGGGTTTGTTCGAGCCCTGTCGGGCTCCATCGGGCCCTGTCGGGTTTCCTCGGGCCCTATCGGGCTCAGTCGGGCCCTGTCGGGTTTCCTTGGGCCCTGTCGGGCTCCATCGAGCCCTGTCAGGCTTCGTCGGGCCCTTTCGGGTTTGCTCGGGCCCTGTCGGGCTCCGTCAGGCCCTGTCAGGTTTGCTCGGACCCTATCGGGCTCCGTCGGGCCCTGTCGGGTTTCCTTGGGCCCTGTCGGGCTCCATCGAGCCCTGTCAGGCTTTGTCGGGTCCTGTCGGGTTTGCTCAGGCCCTGTCGGGCCTTGTCTGGCCCTGTCGGGTTTGCTCGGGCCCTGTCGGGTTTGCCCACGTCCTGTCGGGCTCCGTCGGGCCCTGTCAGATTCGCTCGGGCCCTGTCGGGTTTGCTCGGGCCCTGTCAGGCTCCGTCAGGCTCTGTCGAGTTTGCTTCTGCCCTGTCGGGCTCCGTCGGGCCCTGTCAGGTTTGCTTGGGCACTGTCGGGCTCCGTCGGGCCCTGTCGGGTTTCCTTGGGCCCTGTCGGGCTCCATCGATCCCTGTCAGGCTTTGTCGAACACTGTCGGGTTTGCTCAGGCCCTGTCGGGTTTGCTCGGGCCCTGTCGGGCTCCGTTGGGCCCTGTCGGTTTGCTCGGGCCTTGTCGGGTTTTCTGAAGCCCTGTCAGGCTTCGTCGGACCCTGTCGAGTGTGCTCGGGCCCTGTCGGGCTCCGTCGAGCCCTGTCAGGTTTTCTCGGGCCTTGTCAGTCTCCGTCGGGCCCTGTCGGGTTTGCTCGGGCCCTGTCGGGTTTGCTCAGGCCCTGCCGGGTTCCGTCGAGCCCTGTCGGGTTGCCTCGGGCCCTGTCGGACTCCACTGAGCCCTGTCAGGCTCCGTCGGGCTCTTTCGGGTTTGCTCGGGCCCTGGCGGGCTCCGTCGGGCCCTGTCAGGCTTTGTCAGGACGTGTCAGGTTTTCTCGGGCCCTGTCGGGCCTTGTCGGGCCCTGTCGGGTTTGCTCGGGCTCTGTCGGGCTCCAGCGTGCCCTGTCGGGTTTGCCCGGGCCCTGTCAGGCTCCGTCAGGCCCTGTCAGGTTTGCTCGGGCCCTATCGGGCTCAATCAGGCCCTGTCGGGTTTCCTCGGGCCCTGTCGGGCTCCATCGAGCCCTGTCAGGCTCCGTCGGGCCCTTTCGGGTTTGTTCGAGCCCTGCCGGGCTCTGTCGGGCCCTGTCGGGTTTGCTCGGGTCCTGTTGGGCTCTGTCGGGCCCTGTCGGGTTTGCTCGGGCCCTGTCAGGCTCCGTCGGGCCCTGTCGGGTTTGCTCGGGCTCTGTCAGGCTCCGTCGGGCCCTGTTGGGTTTCCTCGGGCCCTGTCGGGCTCCATATAGCCCTGTCAGGCTTTGTCGAACCCTGTCAGGTTTGCTCGGGCCCTGTCGGGTTTGCTCGGGCCCTGTCGGCCTCTGTCGGGCCCTGTCTGGTTTCCTCGGGCTTTGTCGGGCTCCGTCGGACCCTGTCGGGTTTGCTCGGGTCCTGTCGGGTTTGCTCGGGCCCTGTCGGGTTTGCTGAAGCCCTGTCAGGCTTCGTCGGACCCTGTCGGGTTTGCTCGAGCCCTGTCGGGCTCCATCGAGCCCTGTCAGGCTCCGTCGGGCCCTTTCAGGTTTGCTCGGGCCCTGTCGGGCTCCGTCGGGCCCTGTCGGGTTTGCTCGAGCCCTGTCGGGTTCCTTCGGGCCCTGTCTGGTTTCCTCGGGCTCTGTCGGGCTCCGTCGGGCCCTGTCGGGTTTGCTCGGGCCATGTCGGGTTTGCTGAAGCCCTGTCAGGCTTCGTCGGACCCTGTCGGGTTTGCTCGAGCCCTGTCGGCCTCCATCGGGCCCTGTCAGGTTTGCTCGGGCCCTATCGGGCTCTGTCGGGCCGTGTCGGGTTTCCTCGGTCCCTGTCGGGCTCCATCGAGCCCTGTCAGGCTTCGTCGGGCCCTTTCGGGTTTGCTCAGGCCCTGTCGGGCTCCGTCAGGCCCTGTCGGGTTTGCTCGGGCCCTATCGGGCTCCGTCGAGCCCTGTCGGGTTTGCTGAAGCCCTGTCAGGCTCCGTCGGGCTCTTTCGGGTTTGCTCAGGCCCTGTCGGGCTCCGTCGGGCCCTGTCAGGCTTTGTCAGGTCCTGTCAGGTTTGCTCGGGCCCTGTCGGACCTTGTCGTGCCCTGTTGGGTTTGCTCGGGCTCTGTCGGGTTCCAGCGTGCCCTGTCAGGTTTGCCCGGGCCCTGTCAGGCTCCATCAGGCGCTGTCGGGTTAGCTCGGGCCCTATCGGGCTCCGTGGGGCCCTGTCGGGTTTCCTCGGGCCCTGTCGGGCTCCATCGAGCCCTGTCAGGTTTGCTTGGGCCCTGTCGGGCTCGCTCGGGCCCTGTCGGGCTCCATCGGACCCTATCAGGCTTTGGCGGGTCCTGTCGGGTTTGCTCAGGCCCTGTCGGGCCTTGTCAGCCCCTGTCAGGTTTGCTCGCGCCCTGTCGGGCTCCGTCGGGCCCTGTCAGGTTCTCTCGGGCCCTGTCAGGTTTGCTCGGGCCCTGTCAGGCTCCGTCAGGCCCTATCGGGTTTGTTTGAGCCCTGTCGGGCTCCGTCAGGCCCTGTCAGGTTTGCTCGGGCCCTGTCGGGCCTTGTCAGGCCCTGTCGGGTTTGCTCGGGACCTGTCGGGTTTGCCCGCGTCCTGTCGGGCTCCGTCGGGCCCTGTCAGATTCGCTCGGGCCCTGTCGGGTTTGCTCGGGCCCTGTCAGGCTCCGTCAGGCCCTGTCGGGTTTGCTCGTGCCCCGTCGGGCTCCGTCGGGCCCTGTCAGGTTTGCTCAGGCCCTGTCGGGATCCGTTGGGCCTTGTCGGGTTTGCTCGGGCCCTGTCGGGCTCCTTCGTGCCCTGTCAGGTTTGCTCGGGCCCTGTCGGGTTTACTCGGGCCCTGTAAGGCTCCGTCGAGCCCTGTCGGGTTTACTCGGGCCCTGTAAGGCTCCGTCGAGCCCTGTCGGGTTTGCTCGGGCCCTGTCAGGCTCCGTCGGACCCTGTCGGGTTTGCTTGGGCCCTGTCGGGCTCCGTTGGGCCCTGTCGGTTTGCTCGGGCCTTGTCGGGTTTTCTGAAGCCCTGTCAGGCTTCGTCGGACCCTGTCGAGTGTGCTCGGGCCCTGTCGGGCTCCGTCGAGCCCTGTCAGGCTTTCTCGGGCCTTGTCAGGCTCCGTCGGGCCCTGTCGGGTTTGCTCGGGCCCTGTCGGGTTTGCTCAGGCCCTGTCGGGTTCCGTCGAGCCCTGTCGGGTTGCCTCGGGCCCTGTCGGACTCCACTGAGCCCTGTCAGGCTCCGTCGGGCTCTTTCGGGTTTGCTCGGGCCCTGGCGGGCTCCGTCGGGCCCTGTCAGGCTTTGTCAGGACGTGTCAGGTTTGCTCGGGCCCTGTCAGGTTCGCTCGGGCCCTGTCGGGTTTGCACGGGCCCTGTCAGGCTCCGTCGGGCCCTGTCAGGTTCGCTCGGGCCCTGTCAGGCTCCGTCGAGCCCTGTCGGGTTTGCTCGGGCCCTGTCAGGTTTGCTGAAGCCCTGTCGGGCTCCGTCAGGCCCTGTCGGGTTTGCTCGGGCCCTATCGGGCTCCGTGGGGCCCCGTCGGGTTTCCTCGGGCCCTGTCGGGCTCCATCGAGCCCTGTCAGGCTCCGTCGGGCCCTTTAGGGTTTGCTCGGGCCCTGTCGGGCTCCGTCGGGCCCTGTCGGATTTGCTCAGGCCCTGTCGGGTTTGTTCGAGCCTTGTCGGGCTCCATCGGGCCCTGTCGGGTTTCCTCGGGCCCTATCGGGCTCAGTCGGGCCCTGTCGGGTTTCCTTGGGCCCTGTCGGGCTCCATCGAGCCCTGTCAGGCTTCGTCGGGCCCTTTCGGGTTTGCTCGGGCCCTGTCGGGCTCCGTCAGGCCCTGTCAGGTTTGCTCGGACCCTATCGGGCTCCGTCGGGCCCTGTCGGGTTTCCTTGGGCCCTGTCGGGCTCCATCGAGCCCTGTCAGGCTTTGTCGGGTCCTGTCGGGTTTGCTCAGGCCCTGTCGGGCCTTGTCTGGCCCTGTCGGGTTTGCTCGGGCCCTGTCGGGTTTGCCCACGTCCTGTCGGGCTCCGTCGGGCCCTGTCAGATTCGCTCGGGCCCTGTCGGGTTTGCTCGGGCCCTGTCAGGCTCCGTCAGGCTCTGTCGAGTTTGCTTCTGCCCTGTCGGGCTCCGTCGGGCCCTGTCAGGTTTGCTTGGGCACTGTCGGGCTCCGTCGGGCCCTGTCGGGTTTCCTTGGGCCCTGTCGGGCTCCATCGATCCCTGTCAGGCTTTGTCGAACACTGTCGGGTTTGCTCAGGCCCTGTCGGGTTTGCTCGGGCCCTGTCGGGCTCCGTTGGGCCCTGTCGGTTTGCTCGGGCCTTGTCGGGTTTTCTGAAGCCCTGTCAGGCTTCGTCGGACCCTGTCGAGTGTGCTCGGGCCCTGTCGGGCTCCGTCGAGCCCTGTCAGGTTTTCTCGGGCCTTGTCAGTCTCCGTCGGGCCCTGTCGGATTTGCTCGGGCCCTGTCGGGTTTGCTCAGGCCCTGCCGGGTTCCGTCGAGCCCTGTCGGGTTGCCTCGGGCCCTGTCGGACTCCACTGAGCCCTGTCAGGCTCCGTCGGGCTCTTTCGGGTTTGCTCGGGCCCTGGCGGGCTCCGTCGGGCCCTGTCAGGCTTTGTCAGGACGTGTCAGGTTTTCTCGGGCCCTGTCGGGCCTTGTCGGGCCCTGTCGGGTTTGCTCGGGCTCTGTCGGGCTCCAGCGTGCCCTGTCGGGTTTGCCCGGGCCCTGTCAGGCTCCGTCAGGCCCTGTCGGGTTTGCTCGGGCCCTATCGGGCTCAATCAGGCCCTGTCGGGTTTCCTCGGGCCCTGTCGGGCTCCATCGAGCCCTGTCAGGCTCCGTCGGGCCCTTTCGGGTTTGCTCGGGCCCTGTCGGGCTCCGTCGGGCCCTGTCGGGTTTGCTCGGGTCCTGTTGGGCTCTGTCGGGCCCTGTCGGGTTTGCTCGGGCCCTGTCAGGCTCCGTCGGGCCCTGTCGGGTTTGCTCGGGCTCTGTCAGGCTCCGTCGGGCCCTGTTGGGTTTCCTCGGGCCCTGTCGGGCTCCATATAGCCCTGTCAGGCTTTGTCGAACCCTGTCAGGTTTGCTCGGGCCCTGTCGGGTTTGCTCGGGCCCTGTCGGCCTCTGTCGGGCCCTGTCTGGTTTCCTCGGGCTTTGTCGGGCTCCGTCGGACCCTGTCGGGTTTGCTCGGGTCCTGTCGGGTTTGCTCGGGCCCTGTCGGGTTTGCTGAAGCCCTGTCAGGCTTCGTCGGACCCTGTCGGGTTTGCTCGAGCCCTGTCGGGCTCCATCGAGCCCTGTCAGGCTCCGTCGGGCCCTTTCAGGTTTGCTCGGGCCCTGTCGGGCTCCGTCGGGCCCTGTCGGGTTTGCTCGAGCCCTGTCGGGTTCCTTCGGGCCCTGTCTGGTTTCCTCGGGCTCTGTCGGGCTCCGTCGGGCCCTGTCGGGTTTGCTCGGGCCATGTCGGGTTTGCTGAAGCCCTGTCAGGCTTCGTCGGACCCTGTCGGGTTTGCTCGAGCCCTGTCGGCCTCCATCGGGCCCTGTCAGGTTTGCTCGGGCCCTATCGGGCTCTGTCGGGCCGTGTCGGGTTTCCTCGGTCCCTGTCGGGCTCCATCGAGCCCTGTCAGGCTTCGTCGGGCCCTTTCGGGTTTGCTCAGGCCCTGTCGGGCTCCGTCGGGCCCTGTCAGGCTTTGTCAGGTCCTGTCAGGTTTGCTCGGGCCCTGTCGGACCTTGTCGTGCCCTGTTGGGTTTGCTCGGGCTCTGTCGGGTTCCAGCGTGCCCTGTCAGGTTTGCCCGGGCCCTGTCAGGCTCCATCAGGCGCTGTCGGGTTAGCTCGGGCCCTATCGGGCTCCGTGGGGCCCTGTCGGGTTTCCTCGGGCCCTGTCGGGCTCCATCGAGCCCTGTCAGGTTTGCTTGGGCCCTGTCGGGCTCGCTCGGGCCCTGTCGGGCTCCATCGGACCCTATCAGGCTTTGGCGGGTCCTGTCGGGTTTGCTCAGGCCCTGTCGGGCTTTGTCAGCCCCTGTCAGGTTTGCTCGCGCCCTGTCGGGCTCCGTCGGGCCCTGTCAGGTTCTCTCGGGCCCTGTCAGGTTTGCTCGGGCCCTGTCAGGCTCCGTCAGGCCCTATCGGGTTTGTTTGAGCCCTGTCGGGCTCCGTCAGGCCCTGTCAGGTTTGCTCGGGCCCTGTCGGGCCTTGTCAGGCCCTGTCGGGTTTGCTCGGGACCTGTCGGGTTTGCACGCGTCCTGTCGGGCTCCGTCGGGCCCTGTCAGATTCGCTCGGGCCCTGTCGGGTTTGCTCGGGCCCTGTCAGGCTCCGTCAGGCCCTGTCGGGTTTGCTCGTGCCCCGTCGGGCTCCGTCGGGCCCTGTCAGGTTTGCTCAGGCCCTGTCGGGATCCGTTGGGCCTTGTCGGGTTTGCTCGGGCCCTGTCGGGCTCCTTCGTGCCCTGTCAGGTTTGCTCGGGCCCTGTCGGGTTTACTCGGGCCCTGTAAGGCTCCGTCGAGCCCTGTCGGGTTTACTCGGGCCCTGTAAGGCTCCGTCGAGCCCTGTCGGGTTTGCTCGGGCCCTGTCAGGCTCCGTCGGACCCTGTCGGGTTTGCTTGGGCCCTGTCGGGCTCCGTTGGGCCCTGTCGGTTTGCTCGGGCCTTGTCGGGTTTTCTGAAGCCCTGTCAGGCTTCGTCGGACCCTGTTGAGTGTGCTCGGGCCCTGGTCGGGCTCCGTCGAGCCCTGTCAGGCTTTCTCGGGCCTTGTCAGGGTTTGTCGGGCCCTGTCGGGTTTGCTCGGGCCCTGTCGGGTTTGCTCAGGCCCTGTCGGGTTCCGTCGAGCCCTGTCGGGTTGCCTCGGGCCCTGTCGGACTCCACTGAGCCCTGTCAGGCTCCGTCGGGCTCTTTCGGGTTTGCTCGGGCCCTGGCGGGCTCCGTCGGGCCCTGTCAGGCTTTGTCAGGACGTGTCAGGTTTCCTCGGGCCCTGTCAGGTTCGCTCGGGCCCTGTCGGGTTTGCACGGGCCCTGTCAGGCTCCGTCGGGCCCTGTCAGGTTCGCTCGGGCCCTGTCAGGCTCCGTCGAGCCCTGTCGGGTTTGCTCGGGCCCTGTCAGGTTTGCTGAAGCCCTGTCGGGCTCCGTCAGGCCCTGTCGGGTTTGCTCGGGCCCTATCGGGCTCCGTGGGGCCCCGTCGGGTTTCCTCGGGCCCTGTCGGGCTCCATCGAGCCCTGTCAGGCTCCGTCGGGCCCTTTCGGGTTTGCTCGGGCCCTGTCGGGCTCCGTCGGGCCCTGTCGGATTTGCTCAGGCCCTGTCGGGTTTGTTCGAGCCCTGTCGGGCTCCATCGGGCCCTGTCGGGTTTCCTCGGGCCCTATCGGGCTCAGTCGGGCCCTGTCGGGTTTCCTTGGGCCCTGTCGGGCTCCATCGAGCCCTGTCAGGCTTCGTCGGGCCCTTTCGGGTTTGCTCGGGCCCTGTCGGGCTCCGTCAGGCCCTGTCAGGTTTGCTCGGACCCTATCGGGCTCCGTCGGGCCCTGTCGGGTTTCCTTGGGCCCTGTCGGGCTCCATCGAGCCCTGTCAGGCTTTGTCGGGTCCTGTCGGGTTTGCTCAGGCCCTGTCGGGCCTTGTCTGGCCCTGTCGGGTTTGCTCGGGCCCTGTCGGGTTTGCCCACGTCCTGTCAGGCTCCGTCGGGCCCTGTCAGATTCGCTCGGGCCCTGTCGGGTTTGCTCGGGCCCTGTCAGGCTCCGTCAGGCTCTGTCGAGTTTGCTTCTGCCCTGTCGGGCTCCGTCGGGCCCTGTCAGGTTTGCTTGGGCACTGTCGGGCTCCGTCGGGCCCTGTCGGGTTTCCTTGGGCCCTGTCGGGCTCCATCGATCCCTGTCAGGCTTTGTCGAACACTGTCGGGTTTGCTCAGGCCCTGTCGGGTTTGCTCGGGCCCTGTCGGGCTCCGTTGGGCCCTGTCGGTTTGCTCGGGCCTTGTCGGGTTTTCTGAAGCCCTGTCAGGCTTCGTCGGACCCTGTCGAGTGTGCTCGGGCCCTGTCGGGCTCCGTCGAGCCCTGTCAGGTTTTCTCGGGCCTTGTCAGGCTCCGTCAGGCCCTGTCGGGTTTGCTCGGGCCCTGTCGGGTTTGCTCAGGCCCTGCCGGGTTCCGTCGAGCCCTGTCGGGTTGCCTCGGGCCCTGTCGGACTCCACTGAGCCCTGTCAGGCTCCGTCGGGCTCTTTCGGGTTTGCTCGGGCCCTGGCGGGCTCCGTCGGGCCCTGTCAGGCTTTGTCAGGACGTGTCAGGTTTTCTCGGGCCCTGTCGGGCCTTGTCGGGCCCTGTCGGGTTTGCTCGGGCTCTGTCGGGCTCCAGCGTGCCCTGTCGGGTTTGCCCGGGCCCTGTCAGGCTCCGTCAGGCCCTGTCGGGTTTGCTCGGGCCCTTTCGGGCTCAATCAGGCCCTGTCGGGTTTCCTCGGGCCCTGTCAGGCTCCGTCGGGCCCTGTCGGATTTGCTCAGGCCCTTTCGGGTTTGTTCGAGCCCTGCCGGGCTCCATCGGGCCCTGTCGGGTTTCCTCGGGCCCTATCGGGCTCCGTCGGGCCCTGTCGGGTTTCCTTGGGCCCTGTCGGGCTCCATCGAGCCCTGTCAGGCTTCGTCGGGCCCTTTCGGGTTTGCTCGGGCCCTGTCGGGCTCCGTCAGGCCCTGTCAGGTTTGCTCGGACCCTATCGGGCTCCGTCGGGCCCTGTCGGGTTTCCTTGGGCCCTGTCGGGCTCCATCGAGCCCTGTCAGGCTTTGTCGGGTCCTGTCGGGTTTGCTCAGGCCCTGTCGGGCCTTGTCTGGCCCTGTCGGGTTTGCTCGGGCCCTGTCGGGTTTGCCCACGTCCTGTCGGGCTCCGTCGGGCCCTGTCAGATTCGCTCGGGCCCTGTCGGGTTTGCTCGGGCCCTGTCAGGCTCCGTCAGGCTCTGTCGAGTTTGCTTCTGCCCTGTCGGGCTCCGTCGGGCCCTGTCAGGTTTGCTTGGGCACTGTCGGGCTCCGTCGGGCCCTGTCGGGTTTCCTTGGGCCCTGTCGGGCTCCATCGATCCCTGTCAGGCTTTGTCGAACACTGTCGGGTTTGCTCAGGCCCTGTCGGGTTTGCTCGGGCCCTGTCGGGCTCCGTTGGGCCCTGTCGGTTTGCTCGGGCCTTGTCGGGTTTTCTGAAGCCCTGTCAGGCTTCGTCGGACCCTGTCGAGTGTGCTCGGGCCCTGTCGGGCTCCGTCGAGCCCTGTCAGGTTTTCTCGGGCCTTGTCAGGCTCCGTCAGGCCCTGTCGGGTTTGCTCGGGCCCTGTCGGGTTTGCTCAGGCCCTGCCGGGTTCCGTCGAGCCCTGTCGGGTTGCCTCGGGCCCTGTCGGACTCCACTGAGCCCTGTCAGGCTCCGTCGGGCTCTTTCGGGTTTGCTCGGGCCCTGGCGGGCTCCGTCGGGCCCTGTCAGGCTTTGTCAGGACGTGTCAGGTTTGCTCGGGCCCTGTCGGGCCTTGTCGGGCCCTGTCGGGTTTGCTCGGGCTCTGTCGGGCTCCAGCGTGCCCTGTCGGGTTTGCCCGGGCCCTGTCAGGCTCCGTCAGGCCCTGTCGGGTTTGCTCGGGCCCTTTCGGGCTCAATCAGGCCCTGTCGGGTTTCCTCGGGCCCTGTCGGGCTCCATCGAGCCCTGTCAGGCTCCGTCGGGCCCTTTCGAGTTTGCTCGGGCCCTGTCTGGCTCCGTCGGGCCCTGTCGGGTTTGCTCGGGTCCTGTTGGGCTCTGTCGGGCCCTGTCGGGTTTGCTCGGGCCCTGTCAGGCTCCGTCGGGCCCTGTCGGGTTTGCTCGGGCTCTGTCAGGCTCCGTCGGGCCCTGTAGGGTTTCCTCGGGCCCTGTCGGGCTCCATATAGCCCTGTCAGGCTTTGTCGAACCCTGTCAGGTTTGCTCGGGCCCTGTCGGGTTTGCTCGGGCCCTGTCGGCCTCTGTCGGGCCCTGTCTGGTTTCCTCGGGCTTTGTCGGGCTCCGTCGGACCCTGTCGGGTTTGCTCGGATCCTGTCGGGTTTGCTCGGGCCCTGTCGGGTTTGCTGAAGCCCTGTCAGGCTTCGTCGGACCCTGTCGGGTTTGCTCGAGCCCTGTCGGGCTCCATCGAGCCCTGTCAGGCTCCG
Organism: Patagioenas fasciata; assembly: GCF_037038585.1. Taxonomy (NCBI): domain Eukaryota; kingdom Metazoa; phylum Chordata; class Aves; order Columbiformes; family Columbidae; genus Patagioenas; species Patagioenas fasciata. The sequence continues at coordinate 4,399,676 of NW_027288510.1, forward strand.
TCGGGCCCTTTCAGGTTTGCTCGGGCCCTGTCGGGCTCCGTCGGGCCCTGTCGGGTTTGCTCGAGCCCTGTCGGGTTCCTTCGGGCCCTGTCTGGTTTCCTCGGGCTCTGTCGGGCTCCGTCGGGCCCTGTCGGGTTTGCTCGGGCCATGTCGGGTTTGCTGAAGCCCTGTCAGGCTTCGTCGGACCCTGTCGGGTTTGCTCGAGCCCTGTCGGCCTCCATCGGGCCCTGTCAGGTTTGCTCGGGCCCTATCGGGCTCTGTCGGGCCCTGTCGGGTTTCCTCGGTCCCTGTCAGGCTCCATCGAGCCCTGTCAGGCTTCGTCGGGCCCTTTCGGGTTTGCTCAGGCCCTGTCGGGCTCCGTCAGGCCCTGTCGGGTTTGCTCGGGCCCTATCGGGCTCCGTCGAGCCCTGTCGGGTTTGCTCGGGCTCTGTCAGGCTCCGTCGGGCCCTGTCGGGTTTCCTCGGGCCCTGTCGGGCTCCATAAAGCCCTGTCAGGCTTTGTTGAACCCTGTCAGATTTGCTCGGGCCCTGTCGGGTTTGCTCGGGCCCTGTCGGGCTCTGTCGGGCCCTGTCGGGTTTCCTCGGGCCCTGTCGGGCTTTGTCGGACCCTGTCGGGTTTGCTCGGGTCCTGTCGGGTTTGCTCGGGCCCTGTCGGGTTTGCTGAAGCCCTGTCAGGCTCCGTCGGGCTCTTTCGGGTTTGCTCAGGCCCTGTCGGGCTCCGTCGGGCCCTGTCAGGCTTTGTCAGGTCCTGTCAGGTTTGCTCGGGCCCTGTCGGACTTTGTCGGGCCCTGTTGGGTTTGCTCGGGCTCTGTCGGGTTCCAGCGTGCCCTGTCGGGTTTGCCCGGGCCCTGTCAGGCTCCATCAGGCGCTGTCGGGTTAGCTCGGGCCCTATCGGGCTCCGTGGGGCCCTGTCGGGTTTCCTCGGGCCCTGTCGGGCTCCATCGAGCCCTGTCAGGTTTGCTTGGGCCCTGTCGGGCTCGCTCGGGCCCTGTCGGGCTCCCTCGGACCCTATCAGGCTTTGGCGGGTCCTGTCGGGTTTGCTCAGGCCCTGTCGGGCCTTGTCAGCCCCTGTCAGGTTTGCTCGCGCCCTGTCGGGCTCCGTCGGGCCCTGTCAGGTTCTCTCGGGCCCTGTCAGGTTTGCTCGGGCCCTGTCAGGCTCCGTCAGGCCCTATCGGGTTTGTTTGAGCCCTGTCAGGCTCCGTCAGGCCCTGTCAGGTTTGCTCGAGCCCTGTCGGGCCTTGTCAGGCCCTGTCGGGTTTGCTCGGGACCTGTCGGGTTTGCCCGCGTCCTGTCGGGCTCCGTCGGGCTCTGTCAGATTCGTTCGGGCCCTGTCGGGTTTGCTCGGGCCCTGTCAGGCTCCGTCAGGCCCTGTCGGGTTTGCTCGTGCCCCGTCGGGCTCCGTCGGGCCCTGTCAGGTTTGCTCAGGCCCTGTCGGGATCCGTTGGGCCTTGTCGGGTTTGCTCGGGCTTTGTCGGGCTCCTTCGTGCCCTGTCAGGTTTGCTCGGGCCCTGTCGAGTTTACTCGGGCCCTGTAAGGCTCCGTCGAGCCCTGTCGGGTTTACTCGGGCCCTGTAAGGCTCCGTCGAGCCCTGTCGGGTTTGCTCGGGCCCTGTCAGGCTCCGTCGGACCCTGTCGGGTTTGCTTGGGCCCTGTCGGGCTCCGTTGGGCCCTGTCGGTTTGCTCGGGCCTTGTCGGGTTTTCTGAAGCCCTGTCAGGCTTCGTCGGACCCTGTCGAGTGTGCTCGGGCCCTGTCGGGCTCCGTCGAGCCCTGTCAGGCTTTCTCGGGCCTTGTCAGGCTCCGTCGGGCCCTGTCGGGTTTGCTCGGGCCCTGTCGGGTTTGCTCAGGCCCTGTCGGGTTCCGTCGAGCCCTGTCGGCTTGCCTCGGGCCCTGTCGGACTCCACTGAGCCCTGTCAGGCTCCGTCGGGCTCTTTCGGGTTTGCTCGGGCCCTGGCGGGCTCCGTCGGGCCCTGTCAGGCTTTGTCAGGACGTGTCAGGTTTGCTCGGGCCCTGTCAGGTTCGCTCGGGCCCTGTCGGGTTTGCTCGGGCCCTGTCAGGCTCCGTCGGGCCCTGTCAGGTTCGCTCGGGCCCTGTCAGGCTCCGTCGAGCCCTGTCGGGTTTGCTCGGGCCCTGTCAGGTTTGCTGAAGCCCTGTCAGGGTTCGTCGGACCCTATCGAGTGTGCTCAGACCCTGTCGGGCTCCGTCGAGCCCTGTCGGGTTTCCTTGGGTTTGCTCAGGCCCTGTCGGGCCCTGTCGGATTTCCTCGTGCCCTGTCGGACTCTATCGAGCCCTGTCAGGCTCCGTCGGGCTCTTTCGGGTTTGCTCAAGCCCTGTCGGGCTCCGTCGGGCCCTGTCAGGCTTTGTAAGGTCATGTCAGGTTTGCTCGGGCCCTGTCGGGCCTTGTCGGGCCCTGTCGGGTTTACTCGGGCTCTGTCGGGCTCCAGCGTGCCCTGTCGGGTTTTCTCGGGCCCTGTCGGGCTCCGTCAGGCCCTGTCGGGTTTGCTCGGGCCCTATCGGGCTCCGTGGGGCCCCGTCGGGTTTCCTCGGGCCCTGTCGGGCTCCATCGAGCCCTGTCAGGCTCCGTCGGGCCCTTTCGGGTTTGCTCGGGCCCTGTCGGGCTCCGTCGGGCCCTGTCGGATTTGCTCAGGCCCTGTCGGGTTTGTTCGAGCCCTGTCGGGCTCCATCGGGCCCTGTCGGGTTTCCTCGGGCCCTATCGGGCTCAGTCGGGCCCTGTCGGGTTTCCTTGGGCCCTGTCGGGCTCCATCGAGCCCTGTCAGGCTTCGTCGGGCCCTTTCGGGTTTGCTCGGGCCCTGTCGGGCTCCGTCAGGCCCTGTCAGGTTTGCTCGGACCCTATCGGGCTCCGTCGGGCCCTGTCGGGTTTCCTTGGGCCCTGTCGGGCTCCATCGAGCCCTGTCAGGCTTTGTCGGGTCCTGTCGGGTTTGCTCAGGCCCTGTCGGGCCTTGTCTGGCCCTGTCGGGTTTGCTCGGGCCCTGTCAGGTTTGCCCACGTCCTGTCGGGCTCCGTCGGGCGCTGTCAGATTCGCTCGGGCCCTGTCGGGTTTGCTCGGGCCCTGTCAGGCTCCGTCAGGCTCTAACGAGTTTTCTTCTGCCCTGTCGGGCTCTGTCGGGCCCTGTCAGGTTTGCTTGGGCACTGTCGGGCTCCGTCGGGCCCTGTCGGGTTTCCTTGGGCCCTGTCGGGCTCCGTTGGGCCCTGTCGGTTTGCTCGGGCCTTGTCGGGTTTTCTGAAGCCCTGTCAGGCTTCGTCGGACCCTGTCGAGTGTGCTCGGGCCCTGTCGGGCTCCGTCGAGCCCTGTCAGGTTTTCTCGGGCCTTGTCAGGCTCCGTCGGGCCCTGTCGGGTTTGCTCGGGCCCTGTCGGGTTTGCTCAGGCCCTGCCGGGTTCCGTCGAGCCCTGTCGGGTTGCCTCGGGCCCTGTCGGACTCCACTGAGCCCTGTCAGGCTCCGTCGGGCTCTTTCGGGTTTGCTCGGGCCCTGGCGGGCTCCGTCGGGCCCTGTCAGGCTTTGTCAGGACGTGTCAGGTTTTCTCGGGCCCTGTCGGGCCTTGTCGGGCCCTGTCGGGTTTGCTCGGGCTCTGTCGGGCTCCAGCGTGCCCTGTCGGGTTTGCCCGGGCCCTGTCAGGCTCCGTCAGGCCCTGTCGGGTTTGCTCGGGCCCTATCGGGCTCAATCAGGCCCTGTCGGGTTTCCTCGGGCCCTGTCGGGCTCCATCGAGCCCTGTCAGGCTCCGTCGGGCCCTTTCAGGTTTGCTCGGGCCCTGTCGGGCTCCGTCGGGCCCTGTCGGGTTTGCTCGGGTCCTGTTGGGCTCTGTCGGGCCCTGTCGGGTTTGCTCGGGCCCTGTCAGGCTCCGTCGGGCCCTGTCGGGTTTGCTCGGGCTCTGTCAGGCTCCGTCGGGCCCTGTTGGGTTTCCTCGGGCCCTGTCGGGCTCCATATAGCCCTGTCAGGCTTTGGCGGGTTCTGTCGGGTTTGCTCAGGCCCTGTCGGGCCTTGTCAGCCCCTGTCAGGTTTGCTCGCGCCCTGTCGGGCTCCGTCGGGCCCTGTCAGGTTCTCTCGGGCCCTGTCAGGTTTGCTCGGGCCCTGTCAGGCTCCGTCAGGCCCTATCGGGTTTGTTTGAGCCCTGTCGGGCTCCGTCAGGCCCTGTCAGGTTTGCTCGGGCCCTGTCGGGCCTTGTCAGGCCGTGTCGGGTTTGCTCGGGACCTGTCGGGTTTGCCCGCGTCCTGTCGGGCTCCGTCGGGCCCTGTCAGATTCGCTCGAGCCCTGTCGGGTTTGCTCGGGCCCTGTCAGGCTCTGTCAGGCCCTGTCGGGTTTGCTCGTGCCCCGTCGGGCTCCGTCGGGCCCTGTCAGGTTTGCTCAGGCCCTGTCGGGATCCGTTGGGCCTTGTCGGGTTTGCTCGGGCCCTGTCGGGCTCCGTTGGGCCCTGTCGGTTTGCTCGGGCCCTGTCGGGTTTACTCGGGCCCTGTAAGGCTCCGTCGAGCCCTGTCGGGTTTACTCGGGCCCTGTAAGGCTCCGTCGAGCCCTGTCGGGTTTGCTCGGGCCCTGTCAGGCTCCGTCGCACCCTGTCGGGTTTGCTTGGGCCCTGTCGGGCTCCGTTGGGCCCTGTCGGTTTGCTCGGGCCTTGTCGGGTTTTCTGAAGCCCTGTCAGGCTTCGTCGGACCCTGTCGAGTGTGCTCGGGCCCTGTCGGGCTCCGTCGAGCCCTGTCAGGCTTTCTCGGGCCTTGTCAGGCTCCGTCGGGCCCTGTCGGGTTTGCTCGGGCCCTGTCGGGTTTGCTCAGGCCCTGTCGGGTTCCGTCGAGCCCTGTCGGCTTGCCTCGGGCCCTGTCGGACTCCACTGAGCCCTGTCAGGCTCCGTCGGGCTCTTTCGGGTTTGCTCGGGCCCTGGTGGGCTCCGTCGGGCCCTGTCAGGCTTTGTCAGGAAGTGTCAGGTTTGCTCGGGCCCTGTCAGGTTCGCTCGGGCCCTGTCGGGTTTGCTCGGGCCCTGTCAGGCTCCGTCGGGCCCTGTCAGGTTCGCTCGGGCCCTGTCAGGCTCCGTCGAGCCCTGTCGGGTTTGCTCGGGCCCTGTCAGGTTTGCTGAAGCCCTGTCAGGGTTCGTCGGACCCTATCGAGTGTGCTCAGACCCTGTCGGGCTCCGTCGAGCCTTGTCGGGTTTCCTTGGGTTTGCTCAGGCCCTGTCGGGCCCTGTCGGATTTCCTCGTGCCCTGTCGGACTCTATCGAGCCCTGTCAGGCTCCGTCGGGCTCTTTCGGGTTTGCTCAAGCCCTGTCGGGCTCCGTCGGGCCCTGTCAGGCTTTGTAAGGTCGTGTCAGGTTTGCTCAGGCCCTGTCGGGCCTTGTCGGGCCCTGTCGGGTTTACTCGGGCTCTGTCGGGCTCCAGCGTGCCCTGTCGGGTTTGCTCGGGCCCTGTCGGGCTCCGTCAGGCCCTGTCGGGTTTGCTCGGGCCCTATCGGGCTCCGTGGGGCCCCGTCGGGTTTCCTCGGGCCCTGTCGGGCTCCATCGAGCCCTGTCAGGCTCCGTCGGGCCCTTTCGGGTTTGCTTGGGCCCTGTCGGGCTCCGTCGGGCCCTGTCGGATTTGCTCAGGCCCTGTCGGGTTTGTTCGAGCCCTGTCGGGCTCCATCGGGTCCTGTCGGGTTTCCTCGGGCCCTATCGGGCTCAGTCGGGCCCTGTCGGGTTTCCTTGGGCCCTGTCGGGCTCCATCGAGCCCTGTCAGGCTTCGTCGGGCCCTGTCGGGTTTGCTCGGGCCCTGTCGGGCTCCGTCAGGCCCTGTCAGGTTTGCTCGGACCCTATCGGGCTCCGTCGGGCCCTGTCGGGTTTCCTTGGGCCCTGTCGGGCTCCATCGAGCCCTGTCAGGCTTTGTCGGGTCCTGTCGGGTTTGCTCAGGCCCTGTCGGGCCTTGTCTGGCCCTGTCGGGTTTGCTCGGGCCCTGTCGGGTTTGCCCACGTCCTGTCGGGCTCCGTCGGGCCCTGTCAGATTCGCTCGGGCCCTGTCGGGTTTGCTCGGGCCCTGTCAGGCTCCGTCAGGCTCTGTCGAGTTTGCTCCTGCCCTGTCGGGCTCCGTCGGGCCCTGTCAGGTTTGCTTGGGCACTGTCGGGCTCCGTCGGGCCCTGTCGGGTTTCCTTGGGCCTTGTCGGGCTCCATCGAGCCCTGTCAGGCTTTGTCGAACACTGTCGGGTTTGCTCAGGCCCTGTCGGGTTTGCTCGGGCCCTGTCGGGCTCCGTTGGGCCCTGTCGGTTTGCTCGGGCCTTGTCGGGTTTTCTGAAGCCCTGTCAGGCTTCGTCGGACCCTGTCGAGTGTGCTCGGGCCCTGTCGGGCTCCGTCGAGCCCTGTCAGGTTTTCTCGGGCCTTGTCAGGCTCCGTCGGGCCCTGTCGGGTTTGCTCGGGCCCTGTCGGGTTTGCTCAGGCCCTGTCGGGTTCCGTCGAGCCCTGTCGGGTTGCCTCGGGCCCTGTCGGACTCCACTGAGCCCTGTCAGGCTCCGTCGGGCTCTTTCGGGTTTGCTCGGGCCCTGGCGGGCTCCGTCGGGCCCTGTCAGGCTTTGTCAGGACGTGTCAGGTTTGCTCGGGCCCTGTCGGGCCTTGTCGGGCCCTGTCGGGTTTGCTCGGGCTCTGTCGGGCTCCAGCGTGCCCTGACGGGTTTGCCCGGGCCCTGTCAGGCTCCGTCAGGCCCTGTCGGGTTTGCTCGGCCCTATCGGGCTCTATCAGGCCCTGTCGGGTTTCCTCGGGCCCTGTCGGGCTCCATCGAGCCCTGTCAGGCTCCGTCGGGCCCTTTCGGGTTTGCTCGGGCCCTGTCGGGCTCCGTCGGGCCCTGTCGGGTTTGCTCGGGTCCTGTTGGGCTCTGTCGGGCCCTGTCGGGTTTGCTCGGGCCCTGTCAGGCTCCGTCGGGCCCTGTCGGGTTTGCTCGGGCTCTGTCAGGCTCCGTCGGGCCCTGTTGGGTTTCCTCGGGCCCTGTCGGGCTCCATATAGCCCTGTCAGGCTTTGTCGAACCCTGTCAGGTTTGCTCGGGCCCTGTCGGGTTTCCTCGGGCCCTGTCGGGCTCCATCGAGCCCTGTCAGGCTCCGTCGGGCCCTTTCGGGTTTGCTCGGGCCCTGTCGGGCTCCGTCGGGCCCTGTCGGGTTTGCTCGGGTCCTGTTGGGCTCTGTCGGGCCCTGTCGGGTTTGCTCGGGCCCTGTCAGGCTCTGTCGGGCCCTGTCGGGTTTGCTCGGGCTCTGTCAGGCTCCGTCGGGCCCTGTTGGGTTTCCTCGGGCCCTGTCGGGCTCCATATAGCCCTGTCAGGCTTTGGCGGGTTCTGTCGGGTTTGCTCAGGCCCTGTCGGGCCTTGTCAGCCCCTGTCAGGTTTGCTCGCGCCCTGTCGGGCTCCGTCGGGCCCTGTCGGGTTTGCTCGGCCCTATCGGGCTCTATCAGGCCCTGTCGGGTTTCCTCGGGCCCTGTCGGGCTCCATCGAGCCCTGTCAGGCTCCGTCGGGCCCTTTCGGGTTTGCTCGGGCCCTGTCGGGCTCCGTCGGGCCCTGTCGGGTTTGCTCGGGTCCTGTTGGGCTCTGTCGGGCCCTGTCGGGTTTGCTCGGGCCCTGTCAGGCTCCGTCGGGCCCTGTCGGGTTTGCTCGGGCTCTGTCAGGCTCCGTCGGGCCCTGTTGGGTTTCCTCGGGCCCTGTCGGGCTCCATATAGCCCTGTCAGGCTTTGTCGAACCCTGTCAGGTTTGCTCGGGCCCTGTCGGGTTTCCTCGGGCCCTGTCGGGCTCCATCGAGCCCTGTCAGGCTCCGTCGGGCCCTTTCGGGTTTGCTCGGGCCCTGTCGGGCTCCGTCGGGCCCTGTCGGGTTTGCTCGGGTCCTGTTGGGCTCTGTCGGGCCCTGTCGGGTTTCCTCGGGCCCTGTCAGGCTCCGTCGGGCCCTGTCGGGTTTGCTCGGGCTCTGTCAGGCTCCGTCGGGCCCTGTTGGGTTTCCTCGGGCCCTGTCGGGCTCCATATAGCCCTGTCAGGCTTTGGCGGGTTCTGTCGGGTTTGCTCAGGCCCTGTCGGGCCTTGTCAGCCCCTGTCAGGTTTGCTCGCGCCCTGTCGGGCTCCGTCGGGCCCTGTCAGGTTCTCTCGGGCCCTGTCAGGTTTGCTCGGGCCCTGTCAGGCTCCGTCAGGCCCTATCGGGTTTGTTTGAGCCCTGTCGGGCTCCGTCAGGCCCTGTCAGGTTTGCTCGGGCCCTGTCGGGCCTTGTCAGGCTGTGTCGGGTTTGCTCGGGACCTGTCGGGTTTGCCCGCGTCCTGTCGGGCTCCGTCAGGCCCTGTCAGATTCGCTCGAGCCCTGTCGGGTTTGCTCTGGCCCTGTCAGGCTCCGTCAGGCCCTGTCGGGTTTGCTCGTGCCCCGTCGGGCTCCGTCGGGCCCTGTCAGGTTTGCTCAGGCCCTGTCGGGATCCGTTGGGCCTTGTCGGGTTTGCTCGGGCCCTGTCGGGCTCCGTTGGGCCCTGTCGGTTTGCTCGGGCCCTGTCGGGTTTACTCGGGCCCTGTAAGGCTCCGTCGAGCCCTGTCGGGTTTACTCGGGCCCTGTAAGGCTCCGTCGAGCCCTGTCGGGTTTGCTCGGGCCCTGTCAGGCTCCGTCGCACCCTGTCGGGTTTGCTTGGGCCCTGTCGGGCTCCGTTGGGCCCTGTCGGTTTGCTCGGGCCTTGTCGGGTTTTCTGAAGCCCTGTCAGGCTTCGTCGGACCCTGTCGAGTGTGCTCGGGCCCTGTCGGGCTCCGTCGAGCCCTGTCAGGCTTTCTCGGGCCTTGTCAGGCTCCGTCGGGCCCTGTCGGGTTTGCTCGGGCCCTGTCGGGTTTGCTCAGGCCCTGTCGGGTTCCGTCGAGCCCTGTCGGCTTGCCTCGGGCCCTGTCGGACTCCACTGAGCCCTGTCAGGCTCCGTCGGGCTCTTTCGGGTTTGCTCGGGCCCTGGTGGGCTCCGTCGGGCCCTGTCAGGCTTTGTCAGGAAGTGTCAGGTTTGCTCGGGCCCTGTCAGGTTCGCTCGGGCCCTGTCGGGTTTGCTCGGGCCCTGTCAGGCTCCGTCGGGCCCTGTCAGGTTCGCTCGGGCCCTGTCAGGCTCCGTCGAGCCCTGTCGGGTTTGCTCGGGCCCTGTCAGGTTTGCTGAAGCCCTGTCAGGGTTCGTCGGACCCTATCGAGTGTGCTCAGACCCTGTCGGGCTCCGTCGAGCCTTGTCGGGTTTCCTTGGGTTTGCTCAGGCCCTGTCGGGCCCTGTCGGATTTCCTCGTGCCCTGTCGGACTCTATCGAGCCCTGTCAGGCTCCGTCGGGCTCTTTCGGGTTTGCTCAAGCTCTGTCGGGCTCCGTCGGGCCCTGTCAGGCTTTGTAAGGTCGTGTCAGGTTTGCTCGGGCCCTGTCGGGCCTTGTCGGGCCCTGTCGGGTTTACTCGGGCTCTGTCGGGCTCCAGCGTGCCCTGTCGGGTTTGCTCGGGCCCTGTCGGGCTCCGTCAGGCCCTGTCGGGTTTGCTCGGGCCCTATCGGGCTCCGTGGGGCCCCGTCGGGTTTCCTCGGGCCCTGTCGGGCTCCATCGAGCCCTGTCAGGCTCCGTCGGGCCCTTTCGGGTTTGCTCGGGCCCTGTCGGGCTCCGTCGGGCCCTGTCGGATTTGCTCAGGCCCTGTCGGGTTTGTTCGAGCCCTGTCGGGCTCCATCGGGCCCTGTCGGGTTTCCTCGGGCCCTATCGGGCTCAGTCGGGCCCTGTCGGGTTTCCTTGGGCCCTGTCGGGCTCCATCGAGCCCTGTCAGGCTTCGTCGGGCCCTGTCGGGTTTGCTCGGGCCCTGTCGGGCTCCGTCAGGCCCTGTCAGGTTTGCTCGGACCCTATCGGGCTCCGTCGGGCCCTGTCGGGTTTCCTTGGGCCCTGTCGGGCTCCATCGAGCCCTGTCAGGCTTTGTCGGGTCCTGTCGGGTTTGCTCAGGCCCTGTCGGGCCTTGTCTGGCCCTGTCGGGTTTGCTCGGGCCCTGTCGGGTTTGCCCACGTCCTGTCGGGCTCCGTCGGGCCCTGTCAGATTCGCTCGGGCCCTGTCGGGTTTGCTCGGGCCCTGTCAGGCTCCGTCAGGCTCTGTCGAGTTTGCTCCTGCCCTGTCGGGCTCCGTCGGGCCCTGTCAGGTTTGCTTGGGCACTGTCGGGCTCCGTCGAGCCCTGTCGGGTTTCCTTGGGCCTTGTCGGGCTCCATCGAGCCCTGTCAGGCTTTGTCGAACACTGTCGGGTTTGCTCAGGCCCTGTCGGGTTTGCTCGGGCCCTGTCGGGCTCCGTTGGGCCCTGTCGGTTTGCTCGGGCCTTGTCGGGTTTTCTGAAGCCCTGTCAGGCTTCGTCGGACCCTGTCGAGTGTGCTCGGGCCCTGTCGGGCTCCGTCGAGCCCTGTCAGGTTTTCTCGGGCCTTGTCAGGCTCCGTCGGGCCCTGCCGGGTTCCGTCGAGCCCTGTCGGGTTTGCTCAGGCCCTGTCGGGTTCCGTCGAGCCCTGTCGGGTTGCCTCGGGCCCTGTCGGACTCCACTGAGCCCTGTCAGGCTCCGTCGGGCTCTTTCGGGTTTGCTCGGGCCCTGGCGGGCTCCGTCGGGCCCTGTCAGGCTTTGTCAGGACGTGTCAGGTTTGCTCGGGCCCTGTCGGGCCTTGTCAGGCCCTGTCGGGTTTGCTCGGGCTCTGTCGGGCTCCAGCGTGCCCTGACGGGTTTGCCCGGGCCCTGTCAGGCTCCGTCAGGCCCTGTCGGGTTTGCTCGGCCCTATCGGGCTCAATCAGGCCCTGTCGGGTTTCCTCGGGCCCTGTCGGGCTCCATCGAGCCCTGTCAGGCTCCGTCGGGCCCTTTCGGGTTTGCTCGGGCCCTGTCGGGCTCCGTCGGGCCCTGTCGGGTTTGCTCGGGTCCTGTTGGGCTCTGTCGGGCCCTGTCGGGTTTGCTCGGGCCCTGTCAGGCTCCGTCGGGCCCTGTCGGGTTTGCTCGGGCTCTGTCAGGCTCCGTCGGGCCCTGTTGGGTTTCCTCGGGCCCTGTCGGGCTCCATATAGCCCTGTCAGGCTTTGTCGAACCCTGTCAGGTTTGCTCGGGCCCTGTCGGGTTTGCTCGGGCCCTGTCGGCCTCTGTCGGGCCCTGTCTGGTTTCCTCAGGCTTTGTCGGGCTCCGTCGGACCCTGTCGGGTTTGCTCGGGTCCTGTCGGGTTTGCTCGGGCCCTGTCGGGTTTGCTGAAGCCCTGTCAGGCTTCGTCGGACCCTGTCGGGTTTGCTCGAGCCCTGTCGGGCTCCATCGAGCCCTGTCAGGCTCCGTCGGGCCCTTTCAGGTTTGCTCGGGCCCTGTCGGGCTCCGTCGGGCCCTGTCGGGTTTGCTCGAGCCCTGTCGGGTTCCTTCGGGCCCTGTCTGGTTTCCTCGGGCTCTGTCGGGCTCCGTCGGGCCCTGTCGGGTTTGCTCGGGCCATGTCGGGTTTGCTGAAGCCCTGTCAGGCTTCGTCGGACCCTGTCGGGTTTGCTCGAGCCCTGTCGGCCTCCATCGGGCCCTGTCAGGTTTGCTCGGGCCCTATCGGGCTCTGTCGGGCCCTGTCGGGTTTCCTCGGTCCCTGTCGGGCTCCATCGAGCCCTGTCAGGCTTCGTCGGGCCCTTTCGGGTTTGCTCAGGCCCTGTCGGGCTCCGTCAGGCCCTGTCGGGTTTGCTCGGGCCCTATCGGGCTCCGTCGGGCCCTGTCGGGTTTCCTCGGGCCCTGTCGGGCTCCATAAAGCCCTGTCAGGCTTTGTCGAACCCTGTCAGGTTTGCTCGGGCCCTGTCGGGTTTGCTCGGGCCCTGTCGGGCTCTGTCGGGCCCTGTCTGGTTTCCTCGGGCCCTGTCGGGCTCCGTCGGACCCTGTCGGGTTTGCTCGGGTCCTGTCGGGTTTGCTCGGGCCCTGTCGGGTTTGCTGAAGCCCTGTCAGGCTTCGTCGGACCCTGTCGGGTTTGCTTGGGCCCTGTCGGGCTCCGTCGAACCCTGTTGGGTTTGCTCGGGCCCTGTCAGGCTCCGTCGCGCCCTGTCGGGTTTCCTCGGGCCCTGTCGGGCTCCATCGAGCCCTGTCAGGTTTGCTCGGGCCCTTTCGGGTTTGCTCGGGCCCTGTCGGGCTCCATCGGACCCTATCAGGCTTTGGCGGGTCCTGTCGGGTTTGCTCAGGCCCTGTCGGGCCTTGTCAGCCCCTGTCGGGTTTGCTCGCGCCCTGTCGGGCTCCGTCGGGCCCTGTCAGGTTCTCTCGGGCCCTGTCAGGTTTGCTCGGGCCCTGTCAGGCTCCGTCAGGCCCTATCGGGTTTGCTCGAGCCCTGTCGGGCTCCGTCAGGCCCTGTCAGGTTTGCTCGGGCCCTGTCGGGCCTTGTGAGGCCCTGTCGGGTTTGCTCGGGACCTGTCGGGTTTGCCCGCGTCCTGTCGGGCTCCGTCGGGCCCTGTCAGATTCGCTCGGGCCCTGTCGGGTTTGCTCGGGCCCTGTCAGGCTTCGTCAGGCCCTGTCGGGTTTGCTCGTGCCCTGTTGGGCTCCGTCGGGCCCTGTCAGGTTTGCTCAGGCCCTGTCGGTATCCGTTGGGCCTTGTCGGGTTTGCTCGGGCCCTGTCGGGCTCCATCTAGCCCTGTCAGGCTTTGTCGAACCCTGTCGGGTTTGCTCGGGCCCTGTCGGGTTTGCTCGGTTCCTGTTGGGCTCTGTCGGGCCCTGTCGGGTTTTCTCGGGCCCTGTCAGGCTCCGTCGGGCCCTGTCGGATTTCCTCGGGCCCTCTCGGGTTCCGTCGGGCCCTCTCGGGTTCCGTCGGGCCCTCTCGGGTTTCCTCGGGCCCTGTCGGACTCTATCGAGCCCTGTCAGGCTCCGTCGGGCTCTTTCGGGTTTGCTCAGGCCCTGTCGGGCTCCGTCGGGCCCTGTCAGGCTTTGTCAGGTCCTGTCAGGTTTGCTCGGGCCCTGTCGGACCTTGTCGGGCCCTGTTGGGTTTGCTCGGGCTCTGTCGGGCTCCAGCGTGCCCTGTCGGGTTTGCCCGGGCCCTGTCAGGCTCCATCAGGCGCTGTCGGGTTAGCTCGGGCCCTATCGGGCTCCGTGGGGCCCTGTCGGGTTTCCTCGGGCCCTGTCGGGCTCCATCGAGCCCTGTCAGGTTTGCTTGGGCCCTGTCAGGCTCCGTCAGGCTCTGTCGAGTTTGCTTCTGCCCTGTCGGACTCCGTCGGGCCCTGTCAGGTTTGCTTGGGCACTGTCGGGCTCCGTCGGGCCCTGTCGGGCTTCCTTGGGCCCTGTCAGGCTCCGTCGGGCCCTGTCAGGCTTTGTCAGGACGTGTCAGGTTTGCTCGGGCCCTGTCGGGCCTTGTCGGGCCCTGTCGGGTTTGCTCGGGCTCTGTCGGGCTCCAGCGTGCCCTGTCGGGTTTGCCCGGGCCCTGTCAGGCTCCGTCAGGCCCTGTCGGGTTTGCTCGGGCCCTATCGGGCTCAATCAGGCCCTGTCGGGTTTCCTCGGGCCCTGTCGGGCTCCATCGAGCCCTGTCAGGCTCCGTCGGGCCCTTTCGGGTTTGCTCGGGCCCTGTCGGGCTCCGTCGGGCCCTGTCGGGTTTGCTCGGGTCCTGTTGGGCTCTGTCGGGCCCTGTCGGGTTTGCTCGGGCCCTGTCAGGCTCCGTCGGGCCCTGTCGGGTTTGCTCGGGCTCTGTCAGGCTCCGTCGGGCCCTGTTGGGTTTCCTCGGGCCCTGTCGGGCTCCATATAGCCCTGTCAGGCTTTGTCGAACCCTGTCAGGTTTGCTCGGGCCCTGTCGGGTTTGCTCGGGCCCTGTCGGCCTCTGTCGGGCCCTGTCTGGTTTCCTCGGGCTTTGTCGGGCTCCGTCGGACCCTGTCGGGTTTGCTCGGGTCCTGTCGGGTTTGCTCGGGCCCTGTCGGGTTTGCTGAAGCCCTGTCAGGCTTCGTCGGACCCTGTCGGGTTTGCTCGAGCCCTGTCGGGCTCCATCGAGCCCTGTCAGGCTCCGTCGGGCCCTTTCAGGTTTGCTTGGGCCCTGTCGGGCTCCGTCGGGCCCTGTCGGGTTTGCTCGAGCCCTGTCGGGTTCCTTCGGGCCCTGTCTGGTTTCCTCGGGCTCTGTCGGGCTCCGTCGGGCCCTGTCGGGTTTGCTCGGGCCATGTCGGGTTTGCTGAAGCCCTGTCAGGCTTCGTCGGACCCTGTCGGGTTTGCTCGAGCCCTGTCGGCCTCCATCGGGCCCTGTCAGGTTTGCTCGGGCCCTATCGGGCTCTGTCGGGCCCTGTCGGGTTTCCTCGGTCCCTGTCGGGCTCCATCGAGCCCTGTCAGGCTTCGTCGGGCCCTTTCGGGTTTGCTCAGGCCCTGTCGGGCTCCGTCAGGCCCTGTCGGGTTTGCTCGGGCCCTATCGGGCTCCGTCGAGCCCTGTCGGGTTTGCTCGGGCTCTGTCAGGCTCCGTCGGGCCCTGTCGGGTTTCCTCGGGCCCTGTCGGGCTCCATAAAGCCCTGTCAGGCTTTGTCGAACCCTGTCAGGTTTGCTCGGGCCCTGTCGGGTTTGCTCGGGCCCTGTCGGGCTCTGTCGGGCCCTGTCTGGTTTCCTCGGGCCCTGTGAGGCTCCGTCGGACCCTGTCGGGTTTGCTCAGGTCCTGTCGGGTTTGCTCGGGCCCTGTCGGGTTTGCTGAAGCCCTGTCAGGCTTCGTCGGACCCTGTCGGGTTTGCTTGGGCCCTGTCGGGCTCCGTCGAACCCTGTCGGGTTTGCTCGGGCCCTGTCAGGCTCCGTCGCGCCCTGTCGGGTTTCCTCGGGCCCTGTCGGGCTCCATCGAGCCCTGTCAGGTTTGCTCGGGCCCTTTCGGGTTTGCTCGGGCCCTGTCGGGCTCCATCGGACCCTATCAGGCTTTGGCGGGTCCTGTCGGGTTTGCTCAGGCCCTGTCGGGCCTTGTCAGCCCCTGTCGGGTTTGCTCGCGCCCTGTCGGGCTCCGTCGGGCCCTGTCAGGTTCTCTCAGGCCCTGTCAGGTTTGCTCGGGCACTGTCAGGCTCCGTCAGGCCCCGTCAGGCCCTATCGGGTTTGCTCGAGCCCTGTCGGGCTCCGTCAGGCCCTGTCAGGTTTGCTCGGGCCCTGTCGGGCCTTGTGAGGCCCTGTCAGGTTTGCTCGGGACCTGTCGGGTTTGCCCGCGTCCTGTCGGGCTCCGTCGGGCCCTGTCAGATTCGCTCGGGCCCTGTCGGGTTTGCTCGGGCCCTGTCAGGCTTCGTCAGGCCCTGTCGGGTTTGCTCGTGCCCTGTTGCTCTCCGTCGGGCCCTGTCAGGTTTGCTCAGGCCCTGTCGGTATCCGTTGGGCCTTGTCGGGTTTGCTCGGGCCCTGTCGGGCTCCATCTAGCCCTGTCAGGCTTTGTCGAACCCTGTCAAGTTTGCTCGGGCCCTGTCGGGTTTGCTCGGTTCCTGTTGGGCTCTGTCGGGCCCTGTCGGGTTTGCTCGGGCCCTGTCAGGCTCCGTCGGGCCCTGTCGGATTTCCTCGGGCCCTCTCGGGTTCCGTCGGGCCCTCTCGGGTTCCGTCGGGCCCTCTCGGGTTTCCTCGGGCCCTGTTGGACTCTATCGAGCCCTGTCAGGCTCCGTCGGGCTCTTTCGGGTTTGCTCAAGCCCTGTCGGGCTCCGTCGGGCCCTGTCGGGTTTGCTCGGGCCCTGTCAGGCTCCGTCGGGCCCTGTCGGGTTTCCTCGGGCCCTGTCGGGTTTCCTCGGGCCCTGTCGGGCTCCATCGAGCCCTGTCAGGCTTTGTCGAACCCTGTCGGGTTTGCTCGGGCCCTGTCGGGCTCCGTTGGGCCCTGTCGGTTTGCTCGGGCCCTGTCGGGTTTTCTGAAGCCCTGTCAGGCTTAGTCGGACCCTGTCGAGTGTGCTCGGGCCCTGTCGGGCTCCGTCGAGCCCTGTCAGGTTTTCTCGGGCCTTGTCAGGCTCTGTCGGGCCCTGTCGGGTTTCCTCGGGCCCTGTCGGACTCCACTGAGCCCTGTCAGGCTCCGTCGGGCTCTCTCGGGTTTGCTCGGGCCCTGGCGGACTCCGTCGGGCCCTGTCGGGTTTGCTCGGGCCCTGTCGGGCTCCTTCGTGCCCTGTCAGGTTTGCTCGGGCCCTGTCGGGTTTACTCGGGCCCTGTAGGGCTCCGTCGAGCCCTATCGGGTTTGCTCGGGCCCTGTCGGGTTTGCTCGGGCCCTGTCAGGCTCCGTTGGACCCTGTCGGGTTTCCTCGGGCCCTGTCGGGCTCCATCGAGCCCTGTCAGGCTTTGTCGAACCCTGTCGGGTTTGCTCGGGCCCTGTCGGGTTTGCTCGGGTCCTGTCGGGCTCTGTCGGGCCCTGTCGGGTTTGCTCGGGCCCTGTCAGGCTCCGTCGGGCCCTGTCGGATTTCCTCGGGCCCTCTCGGGTTCCGTCGGGCCCTCTCGGGTTCCGTCGGGCCCTGTCGGGTTTCCTCGGGCCCTGTCGGACTCTATCGAGCCCTGTCAGGCTCCGGCGGGCTCTTTCGGGTTTGCTCAGGCCCTGTCGGGCTCCGTCGGGCCCTGTCAGGCTTTGTCAGGTCCTGTCAGGTTTGCTCGGGCCCTGTCGGGCCTTGTCGGGCCCTGTTGGGTTTGCTCGGGCTCTGTCGGGCTCCAGCGTGCCCTGTCGGGTTTGCCCGGGCCCTGTCCGGCTCCATCAGGCCCTGTCGGGTTTGCTCAGGCCCTATCGGGCTCCGTGGGGCCCTGTCGGGTTTCCTCGGGCCCTGTCGGGCTCCATCGAGCCCTGTCAGGCTCCGTCGGGCTCTTTCGGGTTTGCTCAAGCCCTGTCGGGATCCGTCGGGCCCTGTCAGGCTTTGTCAGGTCGTGTCAGGTTTGCTCGGGCCCTGTTGGGCCTTGTCGGGCCCTGTCGGGTTTGCTCGGGCTCTGTCGGGCTCCAGCGTGCCCTGTCGGGTTTGCTCGCGCCCTGTCGGGCTCCGTCAGGCCCTGTCGGGTTTGCTCGGGCCCTATCGGGCTCCGTGGGGTCCTGTCGGGTTTCCTCGGGCCCTGTCGGGCTCCATCGAGCCCTGTCAGGCTCCGTCGGGCCCTTTCGGGTTTGCTCGGGCCCTGTCGGGCTCCGTCGGGCCCTGTCGGATTTGCTCAGGCCCTGTCGGGTTTGTTCGAGCCCTGTCGGGCTCCATCGGGCCCTGTCGGGTTTGCTCGGGCCCTATCGCGCTCCGTCGGGCCCTGTCGGGTTTCCTCGGGCCCTGTCGGGCTCCATCGAGCCCTGTCAGGCTTCGTCGGGCCCTTTCAGGTTTGCTCGGGCCCTGTCGGGTTCCGTCAGGCCCTGTCGGGTTTGCTCGGGCCCTGTCAGGCTCCGTCGGGCCCTGTCAAGTTTCCTCGGGCCTTGTCGGGCTCCATCGAACCCTGTCAGGCTTTGTCGAACCCTGTCGGGTTTGCTCAGGCCCTGTCGGGTTTGCTCGGGCTCTGTCGGGCTCTGTCGGGCCCTGTCTGGTTTCCTCGGGGCCTTTCGGGCTCCGTTGGGCCCTGTCGGTTTGCTCGGGCCCTGTCGGGTTTTCTGAAGCCCTGTCAGGCTTCGTTGGACCCTGTCGAGTGTGCTCGGGCCCTGTCGGGCTCCGTCAAGCCCTGTCAGGTTTTCTCAGGCCTTGTCAGGCTTTGTCGGGCCCTGTCGGGTTTGCTCGGGCCCTGTCGGGTTTGCTCAGGCCCTGTCGGGTTCCGTCAAGCCCTGTCGGGTTTCCTCGGGCCCTGTCGGACTCCACTGAGCCCTGTCAGGCTCCGTCGAGCTCTTTCGGGTTTGCTCGGGCCCTGGCGGGCTCCGTCGGGCCCTGTCAGGCTTTGTCAGGACGTGTCAGGTTTGCTCGGGCCCTGTCGGTCCTTGTCGGGCCCTGTCGGGTTTGCTCGGGCTCTGTCGGGCTCCAGCGTGCCCTGTCGGGTTTGCCCGGGCCCTATCGGGCTCAATCAGGCCCTGTCGGGTTTCCTCGGGCCCTGTCGGGCTCCATCGAGCCCTGTCAGGCTCCGTCGGGCCCTTTCGGGTTTGCTCGGGCCCTGTCGGGCTCCGTCGGGCCCTGTCGGGTTTGCTCGGGCCCTGTCGGGCTCCGTCGGGCCCTGTCTGGTTTCCTCGGGCTCTGTCGGGCTCCGTCGGGCCCTGTCGGGTTTGCTCGGGCCATGTCGGGTTTGCTGAAGCCCTGTCAGGCTTCGTCGGACTCTGTCGGGTTTGCTCGAGCCCTGTCGGGCTCCATCGGGCCCTGTCGGGTTTGCTCGGGCCCTATCGGGCTCCGTCGGGCCCTGTCGGGTTTCCTCGGGCCCTGTCGGGCTCCAGCGAGCCCTGTCAGGCTTCGTCGGGCCCTTTCGGGTTTGCTCGGGCCCTGTCGGGCTTCGTCAGGCCCTGTCGGGTTTGCTCGGGCCGTATCGGGCTCCATCGAGCTCTGTCGGGTTTGCTCGGGCTCTGTCAGGCTTTGTCGAACCCTGTCGGGTTTGCTCGGGCCCTGTCGGGTTTGCTCGGGCCCTGTCGGGCTCTGTCGGGCCCTGTCTGGTTTCCTCGGGCCCTGTCAAGCTCCGTCGGGCCCTGTCGGGTTTGCTCGGGCCCTGTCGGGTTTGCTGAAGCCCTGTCAGGCTTCGTCGGACCCTGTCGGGTTTGCTCGGGCCCTGTCGGGCTCCGTCGAACCCTGTCGGGTTTGCTCGGGCCCTGTCAGGCTCTGTCGCGCCCTGTCAGGTTTCCTCGGGCCCTGTCGGGCTCCATAAAGCCGTGTCAGGCTTTGTCGAACCCTGTCAGGTTTGCTCGGGCCCTGTCGGGTTTGCTCGGGCCCTGTCGGGCTCTGTCGAGCCCTGTCTGGTTTCCTCGGGCCCTGTCAGGCTCCGTCGGACCCTGTCGGGTTTGCTCGGGTCCTGTCGGGTTTGCTCGGACCCTGTCGGGTTTGCTGAAGCCCTGTCAGGCTTCGTCAGACCCTGTCGGGTTTGCTTGGGCCCTGTCGGGCTCCGTCGAACCCTGTCGGGTTTGCTCGGGCCCTGTCAGGCTCCGTCGCGCCCTGTCGGGTTTCCTCGGGCCCTGTCGGGCTCCATCGAGCCCTGTCAGGTTTGCTCGGGCCCTTTCGGGTTTGCTCGGGCCCTGTCGGGCTCCATCGGACCCTATCAGGCTTTGGCGGGTCCTGTCGGATTTCCTCGGGCCCTCTCGGGTTCCGTCGGGCCCTCTCTGGGTTCCGTCGGGCCCTGTCGGGTTTCCTCGGGCCCTGTCGGACTCTATCGAGCCCTGTCAGGCTCCGGCGGGCTCTTTCGGGTTTGCTCAGGCCCTGTCGGGCTCCGTCGGGCCCTGTCAGGCTTTGTCAGGTCCTGTCAGGTTTGCTCGGGCCCTGTCGGGCCTTGTCGGGCCCTGTTGGGTTTGCTCGGGCTCTGTCGGGCTCCAGCGTGCCCTGTCGGGTTTGCCCGGGCCCTGTCCGGCTCCATCAGGCCCTGTCGGGTTTGCTCAGGCCCTATCGGGCTCCGTGGGGCCCTGTCGGGTTTCCTCGGGCCCTGTCGGGCTCCATCGAGCCCTGTCAGGCTCCGTCGGGCTCTTTCGGGTTTGCTCAAGCCCTGTCGGGCTCCGTCGGGCCCTGTCAGGCTTTGTCAGGTCATGTCAGGTTTGCTCGGGCCCTGCTGGGCCTTGTCGGGCCCTGTCGGGTTTGCTCGGGCTCTGTCGGGCTCCAGCGTGCCCTGTCGGGTTTGCTCGCGCCCTGTCGGGCTCCGTCAGGCCCTGTCGGGTTTGCTCGGGCCCTATCGGGCTCAATCAGGCCCTGTCGGGTTTCCTCGGGCCCTGTCGGGCTCCATCGAGCCCTGTCAGGCTCCGTCGGGCCCTTTCGGGTTTGCTCGGGCCCTGTCGGGCTCCGTCGGGCCCTGTCGGATTTGCTCAGGCCCTGTCGGGTTTGTTCGAGCCCTGTCGGGCTCCATCGGGCCCTTTCGGGTTTGCTCGGGCCCTATCGCGCTCCGTCGGGCCCTGTCGGGTTTCCTCGGGCCCTGTCGGGCTCCATCGAGCCCTGTCAGGCTTCGTCGGGCCCTTTCAGGTTTGCTCGGGCCCTGTCGGGTTCCGTCAGGCCCTGTCGGGTTTGCTCGGGCCCTATCGGGGTCCGTCGGGCCCTGTCGGGTTTCCTTGGGCCCTGTCGGGCTCCATCGAGCCCTGTCAGGCTTTGTCGGGTCCTGTCGGGTTTGCTCGGGCCCTGTCGGGCTTCGTCAGGCCCTGTCGGGTTTGCTCGGGCCCTGTCGGGTTTGCCCACGTCCTGTCGGGCTCCGTCGGGCCCTGTCAGATTCGCTCGGGCCCTGTCGGGTTTGCTCGTGCCCTGTCGGGCTCCGTCGGGCCCTGTCAGGTTTGCTTGGGCCCTGTCGGGATCCGTTGGGCCCTGTCAGGTTTGCTCGGGCCCTGTCAGGCTCCGTCAGGCCCTGTCTGGTTTGCTCGTGCCCTGTCGGGCTCCGTCGGGCCCTGTCAGGTTTGCTTGGGCACTGTCGGGCTCCGTCGGGCCCTGTCGGGTTTCCTTGGGCCCTGTCGGGCTCCATCGAGCCCTGTCAGGCTTTGTCGAACCCTGTCGGGTTTGCTCAGGCCTTGTCGGGTTTGCTCGGGCCCTGTAGGGCTCTGTCGGGCCCTGTCTGGTTTCCTCGGGCCCTGTCGGGCTCCGTTGGGCCCTGTCGGTTTGCTCGGGCCCTGTCGGGTTTTCTGAAGCCCTGTCAGGCTTCGTCGGACCCTGTCGAGTGTGCTCAGGCCCTGTCGGGTTTGCTCGGGCCCTGTCGGGCTCCGTCGAGCCCTGTCAGGTTTTCTCGGGCCTTGTTCAGGCTCCGTCGGGCCCTGTCGGGTTTCCTCGGGCCCTGTCGGACTCCACTGAGCCCTGTCAGGCTCCGTCGGGCTCTCTCGGGTTTGCTCGGGCCCTGGCGGACTCCGTCGGGCCCTGTCGGGTTTGCTCGGGCCCTGTCAGGCTCCGTCGGGCCCTGTCAAGTTTCCTCGGGCCTTGTCGGGCTCCATCGAACCCTGTCAGGCTTTGTCGAACCCTGTCGGGTTTGCTCAGGCCCTGTCGGGTTTGCTCGGGCTCTGTCGGGCTCTGTCGGGCCCTGTCTGGTTTCCTCGGGGCCTTTCGGGCTCCGTTGGGCCCTGTCGGTTTGCTCGGGCCCTGTCGGGTTTTCTGAAGCCCTGTCAGGCTTCGTCAGACCCTGTCGAGTGTGCTCGGGCCCTGTCGGGCTCCGTCAAGCCCTGTCAGGTTTTCTCAGGCCTTGTCAGGCTTTGTCGGGCCCTGTCGGGTTTGCTCGGGCCCTGTCGGGTTTGCTCAGGCCCTGTCGGGTTCCGTCAAGCCCTGTCGGGTTTCCTCGGGCCCTGTCGGACTCCACTGAGCCCTGTCAGGCTCCGTCGAGCTCTTTCGGGTTTGCTCGGGCCCTGGCGGGCTCCGTCGGGCCCTGTCAGGCTTTGTCAGGACGTGTCAGGTTTGCTCGGGCCCTGTCGGGCCTTGTCGGGCCCTGTCGGGTTTGCTCGGGCTCTGTCGGGCTCCAGCGTGCCCTGTCGGGTTTGCCCGGGCCCTGTCAGGCTCCATCAGGCCCTGTCGGGTTTGCTCGGGCCCTATCGGGCTCAATCAGGCCCTGTCGGGTTTCCTCGGGCCCTGTCGGGCTCCATCGAGCCCTGTCAGGCTCCGTCGGGCCCTTTCGGGTTTGCTCGGGCCCTGTCGGGCTCCGTCGGGCCCTGTCGGGTTTGCTCGGGCCCTGTCGGGCTCCGTCGGGCCCTGTCTGGTTTCCTCGGGCTCTGTCGGGCTCCGTCGGGCCCTGTCGGGTTTGCTCGGGCCATGTCGGGTTTGCTGAAGCCCTGTCAGGCTTCGTCGGACCCTGTCGGGTTTGCTCGAGCCCTGTCGGGCTCCATCGGGCCCTGTCGGGTTTGCTCGGGCCCTATCGGGCTCCGTCGGGCCCTGTCGGGTTTCCTCGGGCCCTGTCGGGCTCCAGCGAGCCCTGTCAGGCTTCGTCGGGCCCTTTCGGGTTTGCTCGGGCCCTGTCGGGCTTCGTCAGGCCCTGTCGGGTTTGCTCGGGCCCTATCGGGCTCCATCGAGCTCTGTCGGGTTTGCTCGGGCTCTGTCAGGCTCCGTCAAGCCCTGTCGGGTTTCCTCGGGCCCTGTCGGGCTCCATCAAGCCCTGTCAGGCTTTGTCGAACCCTGTCGGGTTTGCTCGGGCCCTGTCGGGTTTGCTGAAGCCCTGTCAGGCTTCGTCAGACCCTGTCGGGTTTGCTCGGGCCCTGTCGGGCTCCGTCGAACCCTGTCGGGTTTGCTCGGGCCCTGTCAGGCTCTGTCGCGCCCTGTCAGGTTTCCTCGGGCCCTGTCGGGCTCCATAAAGCCCTGTCAGGCTTTGTCGAACCCTGTCAGGTTTGCTCGGGCCCTGTCGGGTTTGCTCGGGCCCTGTCGGGCTCTGTCGAGCCCTGTCTGGTTTCCTCGGGCCCTGTCGGGCTCCGTCGGACCCTGTCGGGTTTGCTCGGGTCCTGTCGGGTTTGCTCAGGCCCTGTCGGGTTTGCTGAAGCCCTGTCAGGCTTCGTCAGACCCTGTCGGGTTTGCTTGGGCCCTGTCGGGCTCCGTCGAACCCTGTCGGGTTTGCTCGGGCCCTGTCAGGCTCCGTCGCGCCCTGTCGGGTTTCCTCGGGCCCTGTCGGGCTCCATCGAGCCCTGTCAGGCTTGCTCGGGCCCTTTCGGGTTTGCTCGGGCCCTGTCGGGCTCCATCGGACCCTATCAGGCTTTGGCGGGTCCTGTCGGATTTCCTCGGGCCCTCTCGGGTTCCGTCGGGCCCTCTCGGGTTCCGTCGGGCCCTGTCGGGTTTCCTCGGGCCCTGTCGGACTCTATCGAGCCCTGTCAGGCTCCGGCGGGCTCTTTCGGGTTTGCTCAGGCCCTGTCGGGCTCCGTCGGGCCCTGTCAGGCTTTGTCAGGTCCTGTCAGGTTTGCTCGGGCCCTGTCGGGCCTTGTCGGGCCCTGTTGGGTTTGCTCGGGCTCTGTCGGGCTCCAGCGTGCCCTGTCGGGTTTGCCCGGGCCCTGTCCGGCTCCATCAGGCCCTGTCGGGTTTGCTCAGGCCCTATCGGGCTCCGTGGGGCCCTGTCGGGTTTCCTCGGGCCCTGTCGGGCTCCATCGAGCCCTGTCAGGCTCCGTCGGGCTCTTTCGGGTTTGCTCAAGCCCTGTCGGGCTCCGTCGGGCCCTGTCAGGCTTTGTCAGGTCGTGTCAGGTTTGCTCGGGCCCTGTTGGGCCTTGTCGGGCCCTGTCGGGTTTGCTCGGGCTCTGTCGGGCTCCAGCGTGCCCTGTCGGGTTTGCTCGCGCCCTGTCGGGCTCCGTCAGGCCCTGTCGGGTTTGCTCGGGCCCTATCGGGCTCCGTGGGGTCCTGTCGGGTTTCCTCGGGCCCTGTCGGGCTCCATCGAGCCCTGTCAGGCTCCGTCGGGCCCTTTCGGGTTTGCTCGGGCCCTGTCGGGCTCCGTCGGGCCCTGTCGGATTTGCTCAGGCCCTGTCGGGTTTGTTCGAGCCCTGTCGGGCTCCATTGGGCCCTGTCGGGTTTGCTCGGGCCCTATCGCGCTCCGTCGGGCCCTGTCGGGTTTCCTCGGGCCCTGTCGGGCTCCATCGAGCCCTGTCAGGCTTCGTCGGGCCCTTTCAGGTTTGCTCGGGCCCTGTCGGGTTCCGTCAGGCCCTGTCGGGTTTGCTCGGGCCCTATCGGGGTCCGTCGGGCCCTGTCGGGTTTCCTTGGGCCCTGTCGGGCTCCATCGAGCCCTGTCAGGCTTTGTCGGGTCCTGTCGGGTTTGCTCAGGCCCTGTCGGGCCTTGTCTGGCCCTGTCGGGTTTGCTCGGGCCCTGTCGGGTTTGCCCACGTCCTGTCGGACTCCGTCGGGCCCTGTCAGATTCGCTCGGGCCCTGTCGGGTTTGCTCGTGCCCTGTCGGGCTCCGTCGGGCCCTGTCAGGTTTGCTTGGGCCCTGTCGGGATCCGTTGGGCCCTGTCGGGTTTGCTCGGGCCCTGTCAGGCTCCGTCAGGCCCTGTCTGGTTTGCTCGTGCCCTGTCGGGCTCCGTCGGGCCCTGTCAGGTTTGCTTGGGCACTGTCGGGCTCCGTCGGGCCCTGTCGGGTTTCCTTGGGCCCTGTCGGGCTCCATCGAGCCCTGTCAGGCTTTGTCGAACCCTGTCGGGTTTGCTCAGGCCCTGTCGGGTTTGCTCGGGCCCTGTAGGGCTCTGTCGGGCCCTGTCTGGTTTCCTCGGGCCCTGTCGGGCTCCGTTGGGCCCTGTCGGTTTGCTCGGGCCCTGTCGGGTTTTCTGAAGCCCTGTCAGGCTTCGTCGGACCCTGTCGAGTGTGCTCGGGCCCTGTCGGGCTCCGTCGAGCCCTGTCAGGTTTTCTCGGGCCTTGTCAGGCTCCGTCGGGCCCTGTCGGACTCCACTGAGCCCTGTCAGGCTCCGTCGGGCTCTCTCGGGTTTGCTCGGGCCCTGGCGGACTCCGTCGGGCCCTGTCGGGTTTGCTCGGGCCCTGTCAGGCTCCGTCGGGCCCTGTCAAGTTTCCTCGGGCCTTGTCGGGCTCCATCGAACCCTGTCAGGCTTTGTCGAACCCTGTCGGGTTTGCTCAGGCCCTGTCGGGTTTGCTCGGGCTCTGTCGGGCTCTGTCGGGCCCTGTCTGGTTTCCTCGGGGCCTTTCGGGCTCCGTTGGGCCCTGTCGGTTTGCTCGGGCCCTGTCGGGTTTTCTGAAGCCCTGTCAGGCTTCGTCGGACCCTGTCGAGTGTGCTCGGGCCCTGTCGGGCTCCGTCAAGCCCTGTCAGGTTTTCTCAGGCCTTGTCAGGCTTTGTCGGGCCCTGTCGGGTTTGCTCGGGCCCTGTCGGGTTTGCTCAGGCCCTGTCGGGTTCCGTCAAGCCCTGTCGGGTTTCCTCGGGCCCTGTCGGACTCCACTGAGCCCTGTCAGGCTCCGTCGAGCTCTTTCGGGTTTGCTCGGGCCCTGGCGGGCTCCGTCGGGCCCTGTCAGGCTTTGTCAGGACGTGTCAGGTTTGCTCGGGCCCTGTCGGGCCTTGTCGCACCCTGTCGGGTTTGCTCGGGCTCTGTCGGGCTCCAGCGTGCCCTGTCGGGTTTGCCCGGGCCCTGTCAGGCTCCATCAGGCCCTGTCGGGTTTGCTCGGGCCCTATCGGGCTCAATCAGGCCCTGTCGGGTTTCCTCGGGCCCTGTCGGGCTCCATCGAGCCCTGTCAGGCTCCGTCGGGCCCTTTCGGGTTTGCTCGGGCCCTGTCGGGCTCCGTCGGGCCCTGTCGGGTTTGCTCGGGCCCTGTCGGGCTCCGTCGGGCCCTGTCTGGTTTCCTCGGGCTCTGTCGGGCTCCGTCGGGCCCTGTCGGGTTTGCTCGGGCCATGTCGGGTTTGCTGAAGCCCTGTCAGGCTTCGTCGGACCCTGTCGGGTTTGCTCGAGCCCTGTCGGGCTCCATCGGGCCCTGTCGGGTTTGCTCGGGCCCTATCGGGCTCCGTCGGGCCCTGTCGGGTTTCCTCGGGCCCTGTCGGGCTCCAGCGAGCCCTGTCAGGCTTCGTCGGGCCCTTTCGGGTTTGCTCGGGCCCTGTCGGGCTTCGTCAGGCCCTGTCGGGTTTGCTCGGGCCCTATCGGGCTCCATCGAGCTCTGTCGGGTTTGCTCGGGCTCTGTCAGGCTCCGTCGAGCCCTGTCGGGTTTGCTCGGGCCCTGTCAGGCTCCGTCGCACCCTGTCGGGTTTGCTTGGGCCCTGTCGGGCTCCGTTGGGCCCTGTCGGTTTGCTCGGGCCTTGTCGGGTTTTCTGAAGCCCTGTCAGGCTTCGTCGGACCCTGTCGAGTGTGCTCGGGCCCTGTCGGGCTCCGTCGAGCCCTGTCAGGCTTTCTCGGGCCTTGTCAGGCTCCGTCGGGCCCTGTCGGGTTTGCTCGGGCCCTGTCAGGTTTGCTCAGGCCCTGTCGGGTTCCGTCGAGCCCTGTCGGCTTGCCTCGGGCCCTGTCGGACTCCACTGAGCCCTGTCAGGCTCCGTCGGGCTCTTTCGGGTTTGCTCGGGCCCTGGTGGGCTCCGTCGGGCCCTGTCAGGCTTTGTCAGGAAGTGTCAGGTTTGCTCGGGCCCTGTCAGGTTCGCTCGGGCCCTGTCGGGTTTGCTCGGGCCCTGTCAGGCTCCGTCGGGCCCTGTCGGGTTTCCTCGGGCCCTGTCGGGCTCCAGCGAGCCCTGTCAGGCTTCGTCGGGCCCTTTCGGGTTTGCTCGGGCCCTGTCGGGCTTCGTCAGGCCCTGTCGGGTTTGCTCGGGCCCTATCGGGCTCCATCGAGCTCTGTCGGGTTTGCTCGGGCTCTGTCAGGCTCCGTCGAGCCCTGTCGGGTTTGCTCGGGCCCTGTCAGGCTCCGTCGCACCCTGTCGGGTTTGCTTGGGCCCTGTCGGGCTCCGTTGGGCCCTGTCGGTTTGCTCGGGCCTTGTCGGGTTTTCTGAAGCCCTGTCAGGCTTCGTCGGACCCTGTCGAGTGTGCTCGGGCCCTGTCGGGCTCCGTCGAGCCCTGTCAGGCTTTCTCGGGCCTTGTCAGGCTCCGTCGGGCCCTGTCGGGTTTGCTCGGGCCCTGTCGGGTTTGCTCAGGCCCTGTCGGGTTCCGTCGAGCCCTGTCGGCTTGCCTCGGGCCCTGTCGGACTCCACTGAGCCCTGTCAGGCTCCGTCGGGCTCTTTCGGGTTTGCTCGGGCCCTGGTGGGCTCCGTCGGGCCCTGTCAGGCTTTGTCAGGAAGTGTCAGGTTTGCTCGGGCCCTGTCAGGTTCGCTCGGGCCCTGTCGGGTTTCTCGGGCCCTGTCAGGCTCCGTCGGGCCCTGTCAGGTTCGCTCGGGCCCTGTCAGGCTCCGTCGAGCCCTGTCGGGTTTGCTCGGGCCCTGTCAGGTTTGCTGAAGCCCTGTCAGGGTTCGTCGGACCCTATCGAGTGTGCTCAGACCCTGTCGGGCTCCGTCGAGCCCTGTCGGGTTTCCTTGGGTTTGCTCAGGCCCTGTCGGGCCCTGTCGGATTTCCTCGTGCCCTGTCGGACTCTATCGAGCCCTGTCAGGCTCCGTCGGGCTCTTTCGGGTTTGCTCAAGCCCTGTCGGGCTCCGTCGGGCCCTGTCAGGCTTTGTAAGGTCGTGTCAGGTTTGCTCGGGCCCTGTCGAGCCTTGTCGGGCCCTGTCGGGTTTACTCGGGCTCTGTCGGGCTCCAGCGTGCCCTGTCGGGTTTGCTCGGGCCCTGTCGGGCTCCGTCAGGCCCTGTCGGGTTTGCTCGGGCCCTATCGGGCTCCGTGGGGCCCCGTCGGGTTTCCTCGGGCCCTGTCGGGCTCCATCGAGCCCTGTCAGGCTCCGTCGGGCCCTTTCGGGTTTGCTCGGGCCCTGTCGGGCTCCGTCGGGCCCTGTCGGATTTGCTCAGGCCCTGTCGGGTTTGTTCGAGCCCTGTCGGGCTCCATCGGGCCCTGTCGGGTTTCCTCGGGCCCTATCGGGCTCAGTCGGGCCCTGTCGGGTTTCCTTGGGCCCTGTCGGGCTCCATCGAGCCCTGTCAGGCTTCGTCGGGCCCTGTCGGGTTTGCTCGGGCCCTGTCGGGCTCCGTCAGGCCCTGTCAGGTTTGCTCGGACCCTATCGGGCTCCGTCGGGCCCTGTCGGGTTTCCTTGGGCCCTGTCGGGCTCCATCGAGCCCTGTCAGGCTTTGTCGGGTCCTGTCGGGTTTGCTCAGGCCCTGTCGGGCCTTGTCTGGCCCTGTCGGGTTTGCTCGGGCCCTGTCGGGTTTGCCCACGTCCTGTCGGGCTCCGTCGGGCCCTGTCAGATTCGCTCGGGCCCTGTCGGGTTTGCTCGGGCCCTGTCAGGCTCCGTCAGGCTCTGTCGAGTTTGCTCCTGCCCTGTCGGGCTCCGTCGGGCCCTGTCAGGTTTGCTTGGGCACTGTCGGGCTCCGTCGGGCCCTGTCGGGTTTCCTTGGGCCTTGTCGGGCTCCATCGAGCCCTGTCAGGCTTTGTCGAACACTGTCGGGTTTGCTCAGGCCCTGTCGGGTTTGCTCGGGCCCTGTCGGGCTCCGTTGGGCCCTGTCGGTTTGCTCGGGCCTTGTCGGGTTTTCTGAAGCCCTGTCAGGCTTCGTCGGACCCTGTCGAGTGTGCTCGGGCCCTGTCGGGCTCCGTCGAGCCCTGTCAGGTTTTCTCGGGCCTTGTCAGGCTCCGTCGGGCCCTGTCGGGTTTGCTCGGGCCCTGTCGGGTTTGCTCAGGCCCTGTCGGGTTCCGTCGAGCCCTGTCGGGTTGCCTCGGGCCCTGTCGGACTCCACTGAGCCCTGTCAGGCTCCGTCGGGCTCTTTCGGGTTTGCTCGGGCCCTGGCGGGCTCCGTCGGGCCCTGTCAGGCTTTGTCAGGACGTGTCAGGTTTGCTCGGGCCCTGTCGGGCCTTGTCGGGCCCTGTCGGGTTTGCTCGGGCTCTGTCGGGCTCCAGCGTGCCCTGTCGGGTTTGCCCGGGCCCTGTCAGGCTCCGTCAGGCCCTGTCGGGTTTCCTCGGGCCCTGTCGGGCTCCATCGAGCCCTGTCAGGCTCCGTCGGGCCCTTTCGGGTTTGCTCGGGCCCTGTCGGGCTCCGTCGGGCCCTGTCGGGTTTGCTCGGGTCCTGTTGGGCTCTGTCGGGCCCTGTCGGGTTTGCTCGGGCCCTGTCAGGCTCCGTCGGGCCCTGTCGGGTTTGCTCGGGCTCTGTCAGGCTCCGTCGGGCCCTGTTGGGTTTCCTCGGGCCCTGTCGGGCTCCATATAGCCCTGTCAGGCTTTGTCGAACCCTGTCAGGTTTGCTCGGGCCCTGTCGGGTTTGCTCGGGCCCTGTCGGCCTCTGTCGGGCCCTGTCTGGTTTCCTCGGGCTTTGTCGGGCTCCGTCGGACCCTGTCGGGTTTGCTCGGGTCCTGTCGGGTTTGCTCGGGCCCTGTCGGGTTTGCTGAAGCCCTGTCAGGCT
The DNA here is from genome assembly GCF_037038585.1 of Patagioenas fasciata. NCBI lineage: Eukaryota > Metazoa > Chordata > Aves > Columbiformes > Columbidae > Patagioenas > Patagioenas fasciata. The sequence continues at coordinate 4,428,384 of NW_027288510.1, forward strand.
TCGTCGGACCCTGTCGGGTTTGCTCGAGCCCTGTCGGCCTCCATCGGGCCCTGTCAGGTTTGCTCGGGCCCTATCGGGCTCGGTCGGGCCCTGTCGGGTTATCTCGGTTCCTGTCGGGCTCCATCGAGCCCTGTCAGGCTTCGTCGGGCCCTTTCGGGTTTGCTCAGGCCCTGTCGGGCTCCGTCAGGCCCTGTCGGGTTTGCTCGGGCCCTATCGGACTCCGTCGAGCCCTGTCGGGTTTGCTCGGGCTCTGTCAGGCTCCGTCGGGCCCTGTCGGGTTTCCTCGGGCCCTGTCGGGCTCCATAAAGCCCTGTCAGGCTTTGTCGAACCCTGTCAGGTTTGCTCGGGCCCTGTCGGGTTTGCTCGGGCCCTGTCGGGCTCTGTCGGGCCCTGTCTGGTTTCCTCGGGCCCTGTCGGGCTCCGTCGGACCCTGTCGGGTTTGCTCGGGTCCTGTCGGGTTTGCTCGGGCCCTGTCGGGTTTGCTGAAGCCCTGTCAGGCTTCGTCGGACCCTGTCGGGTTTGCTTGGGCCCTGTCGGGCTCCGTCGAACCCTGTCGGGTTTGCTTGGGCCCTGTCAGGCTCCGTCGCGCCCTGTCGGGTTTCCACGGGCCCTGTCGGGCTACATCGAGCCCTGTCAGGTTTGCTCTGGCCCTTTCGGGTTTGCTCGGGCCCTGTCGGGCTCCATCGGACCCTATCAGGCTTTGGCGGGTCCTGTCGGGTTTGCTCGGGCCCTGTCAGGTTCTCTCGGGCCCTATCGGGTTTGCTCGGGCCCTATCGGGTTTCCTCGAGCCCTGTCGGGCTCCGTCAGGCCCTGTCGGGTTTGCTCGGGCCCTGTCGGGCCTTGTGAGGCCCTGTCGGGTTTGCTCGGGACCTGTCGGGTTTGCCCGCGTCCTGTCGGGCTCCGTCGGGCCCTGTCAGATTCGCTCGGGCCCTGTCGGGTTTGCTCGGGCCCTGTCAGGCTTCGTCAGGCCCTGTCGGGTTTGCTCGTGCCCTGTTGGGCTCCGTCGGGCCCTGTCAGGTTTGCTCAGGCCCTGTCGGTATCCGTTGGGCCTTGTCGGGTTTGCTCGGGCCCTGTCGGGCTCCATCTAGCCCTGTCAGGCTTTGTCGAACCCTGTCGGGTTTGCTCGGGCCCTGTCGGGTTTGCTCGGGTCCTGTTGGGCTCTGTCGGGCCCTGTCGGGTTTGCTCGGGCCCTGTCAGGCTCCGTCGGGCCCTGTCGGATTTCCTCGGGCCCTCTCGGGTTCCGTCGGGCCCTCTCGGGTTCCGTCGGGCCCTCTCGGGTTTCCTTGGGCCCTGTCGGGTTTGCTCGTGCCCTGTCAGGCTTTGTCGGGTCCTGTCGGGTTTGCTCAGGCCCTGTCGGGCCTTGTCTGGCCCTGTCGGGTTTGCTCGGGCCCTGTCGGGTTTGCTCGTGCCCTGTCGGGCTCCGTCGGGCCCTGTCAGGTTTGCTCGGGCCCTGTCGGGCTCCGTCGGGCCCTGTCAGGTTTGCTTGGGCCCTGTCGGGATCCGTTGGGCCCTGTCGGGTTTGCTCGGGCCCTGTCAGGCTCCGTCAGGCCCTGTCTGGTTTGCTCGTGCCCTGTCGGGCTCCGTCGGGCCCTGTCAGGTTTGCTTGGGCACTGTCGGGCTCCGTCGGGCCCTGTCGGGTTTCCTTGGGCCCTGTCGGGCTCCATCGAGCCCTGTCAGGCTTTGTCGAACCCTGTCGGGTTTGCTCAGGCCCTGTCGGGTTTGCTCGGGCCCTGTAGGGCTCTGTCGGGCCCTGTCTGGTTTCCTCGGGCCCTGTCGGGCTCCGTTGGGCCCTGTCGGTTTGCTCGGGCCCTGTCGGGTTTTCTGAAGCCCTGTCAGGCTTCGTCGGACCCTGTCGAGTGTGCTCGGGCCCTGTCGGGCTCCGTCGAGCCCTGTCAGGTTTTCTCGGGCCTTGTCAGGCTCCGTCGGGCCCTGTCGGGTTTCCTCGGGCCCTGTCGGACTCCACTGAGCCCTGTCAGGCTCCGTCGGGCTCTCTCGGGTTTGCTCGGGCCCTGGCGGACTCCGTCGGGCCCTGTCGGGTTTGCTCGGGCCCTGTCAGGCTCCGTCGGGCCCTGTCAAGTTTCCTCGGGCCTTGTCGGGCTCCATCGAGCCCTGTCAGGCTTTGTCGAACCCTGTCGGGTTTGCTCAGGCCCTGTCGGGTTTGCTCGGGCTCTGTCGGGCTCTGTCGGGCCCTGTCTGGTTTCCTCGGGGCCTTTCGGGCTCCGTTGGGCCCTGTCGGTTTGCTCGGGTCCTGTCGGGTTTTCTGAAGCCCTGTCAGGCTTCGTCGGACCCTGTCGAGTGTGCTCGGGCCCTGTCGGGCTCCGTCAAGCCCTGTCAGGTTTTCTCAGGCCTTGTCAGGCTTTGTCGGGTCCTGTCGGGTTTGCTCAGGCCCTGTCGGGCCTTGTCTGGCCCTGTCGGGTTTGCTCGGGCCCTGTCGGGTTTGCTCGTGCCCTGTCGGGCTCCGTCGGGCCCTGTCAGGTTTGCTTGGGCCCTGTCGGGATCCGTTGGGCCCTGTCGGGTTTGCTCGGGCCCTGTCAGGCTCCGTCAGGCCCTGTCTGGTTTGCTCGTGCCCTGTCGGGCTCCGTCGGGCCCTGTCAGGTTTGCTTGGGCACTGTCGGGCTCCGTCGGGCCCTGTCGGGTTTCCTTGGGCCCTGTCGGGCTCCATCGAGCCCTGTCAGGCTTTGTCGAACCCTGTCGGGTTTGCTCAGGCCCTGTCGGGTTTGCTCGGGCCCTGTAGGGCTCTGTCGGGCCCTGTCTGGTTTCCTCGGGCCCTGTCGGGCTCCGTTGGGCCCTGTCGGTTTGCTCGGGCCCTGTCGGGTTTTCTGAAGCCCTGTCAGGCTTCGTCGGACCCTGTCGAGTGTGCTCGGGCCCTGTCGGGCTCCGTCGAGCCCTGTCAGGTTTTCTCGGGCCTTGTCAGGCTCCGTCGGGCCCTGTCGGGTTTCCTCGGGCCCTGTCGGACTCCACTGAGCCCTGTCAGGCTCCGTCGGGCTCTCTCGGGTTTGCTCGGGCCCTGGCGGACTCCGTCGGGCCCTGTCGGGTTTGCTCGGGCCCTGTCAGGCTCCGTCGGGCCCTGTCAAGTTTCCTCGGGCCTTGTCGGGCTCCATCGAGCCCTGTCAGGCTTTGTCGAACCCTGTCGGTTTTGCTCAGGCCCTGTCGGGTTTGCTCGGGCTCTGTCGGGCTCTGTCGGGCCCTGTCTGGTTTCCTCGGGGCCTTTCGGGCTCCGTTGGGCCCTGTCGGTTTGCTCGGGTCCTGTCGGGTTTTCTGAAGCCCTGTCAGGCTTCGTCGGACCCTGTCGAGTGTGCTCGGGCCCTGTCGGGCTCCGTCAAGCCCTGTCAGGTTTTCTCAGGCCTTGTCAGGCTTTGTCGGGCCCTGTCGGGTTTGCTCGGGCCCTGTCGGGTTTGCTCAGGCCCTGTCGGGTTCCGTCAAGCCCTGTCGGGTTTCCTCGGGCCCTGTCGGACTCCACTGAGCCCTGTCAGGCTCCGTCGAGCTCTTTCGGGTTTGCTCGGGCCCTGGCGGGCTCCGTCGGGCCCTGTCAGGCTTTGTCAGGACGTGTCAGGTTTGCTCGGGCCCTGTCGGGCCTTGTCGGGCCCTGTCGGGTTTGCTCGGGCTCTGTCGGGCTCCAGCGTGCCCTGTCGGGTTTGCCCGGGCCCTGTCAGGCTCCATCAGGCCCTGTCGGGTTTGCTCGGGCCATATCGGGCTCAATCAGGCCCTGTCGGGTTTCCTCGGGCCCTGTCGGGCTCCATCGAGCCCTGTCAGGCTCCGTCGGGCCCTTTCGGGTTTGCTCGGGCCCTGTCGGGCTCCGTCGGGCCCTGTCGGGTTTGCTCGGGCCCTGTCGGGCTCCTTCGTGCCCTGTCAGGTTTGCTCTGGCCCTTTCGGGTTTGCTCGGGCCCTGTCGGGCTCCATCGGACCCTATCAGGCTTTGGCGGGTCCTGTCGGGTTTGCTCGGGCCCTGTCAGGTTCTCTCGGGCCCTATCGGGTTTGCTCGAGCCCTGTCGGGCTCCGTCAGGCCCTGTCGGGTTTGCTCGGGCCCTGTCGGGCCTTGTGAGGCCCTGTCGGGTTTGCTCGGGACCTGTCGGGTTTGCCCGCGTCCTGTCGGGCTCCGTCGGGCCCTGTCAGATTCGCTCGGGCCCTGTCGGGTTTGCTCGGGCCCTGTCAGGCTTCGTCAGGCCCTGTCGGGTTTGCTCGTGCCCTGTTGGGCTCCGTCGGGCCCTGTCAGGTTTGCTCAGGCCCTGTCGGTATCCGTTGGGCCTTGTCGGGTTTGCTCGGGCCCTGTCGGGCTCCATCTAGCCCTGTCAGGCTTTGTCGAACCCTGTCGGGTTTGCTCGGGCCCTGTCGGGTTTGCTCGGGTCCTGTTGGGCTCTGTCGGGCCCTGTCGGGTTTGCTCGGGCCCTGTCAGGCTCTGTCGGGCCCTGTCGGATTTCCTCGGGCCCTCTCGGGTTCCGTCGGGCCCTCTCGGGTTCCGTCGGGCCCTCTCGGGTTTCCTTGGGCCCTGTCGGGCTCCATCGAGCCCTGTCAGGCTTTGTCGGGTCCTGTCGGGTTTGCTCAGGCCCTGTCGGGCCTTGTCTGGCCCTGTCGGGTTTGCTCGGGCCCTGTCAGGTTTGCTTGGGCCCTGTCGGGATCCGTTGGGCCCTGTCGGGTTTGCTCGGGCCCTGTCAGGCTCCGTCAGGCCCTGTCTGGTTTGCTCGTGCCCTGTCGGGCTCCGTCGGGCCCTGTCAGGTTTGCTTGGGCACTGTCGGGCTCCGTCGGGCCCTGTCGGGTTTCCTTGGGCCCTGTCGGGCTCCATCGAGCCCTGTCAGGCTTTGTCGAACCCTGTCGGGTTTGCTCAGGCCCTGTCGGGTTTGCTCGGGCCCTGTAGGGCTCTGTCGGGCCCTGTCTGGTTTCCTCGGGCCCTGTCGGGCTCCGTTGGGCCCTGTCGGTTTGCTCGGGCCCTGTCGGGTTTTCTGAAGCCCTGTCAGGCTTCGTCGGACCCTGTCGAGTGTGCTCGGGCCCTGTCGGGCTCCGTCGAGCCCTGTCAGGTTTTCTCGGGCCTTGTCAGGCTCCGTCGGGCCCTGTCGGGTTTCCTCGGGCCCTGTCGGACTCCACTGAGCCCTGTCAGGCTCCGTCGGGCTCTCTCGGGTTTGCTCGGGCCCTGGCGGACTCCGTCGGGCCCTGTCGGGTTTGCTCGGGCCCTGTCAGGCTCCGTCGGGCCCTGTCAAGTTTCCTCGGGCCTTGTCGGGCTCCATCGAGCCCTGTCAGGCTTTGTCGAACCCTGTCGGGTTTGCTCAGGCCCTGTCGGGTTTGCTCGGGCTCTGTCGGGCTCTGTCGGGCCCTGTCTGGTTTCCTCGGGGCCTTTCGGGCTCCGTTGGGCCCTGTCGGTTTGCTCGGGTCCTGTCGGGTTTTCTGAAGCCCTGTCAGGCTTCGTCGGACCCTGTCGAGTGTGCTCGGGCCCTGTCGGGCTCCGTCAAGCCCTGTCAGGTTTTCTCAGGCCTTGTCAGGCTTTGTCGGGTCCTGTCGGGTTTGCTCAGGCCCTGTCGGGCCTTGTCTGGCCCTGTCGGGTTTGCTCGGGCCCTGTCGGGTTTGCTCGTGCCCTGTCGGGCTCCGTCGGGCCCTGTCAGGTTTGCTTGGGCCCTGTCGGGATCCGTTGGGCCCTGTCGGGTTTGCTCGGGCCCTGTCAGGCTCCGTCAGGCCCTGTCTGGTTTGCTCGTGCCCTGTCGGGCTCCGTCGGGCCCTGTCAGGTTTGCTTGGGCACTGTCGGGCTCCGTCGGGCCCTGTCGGGTTTCCTTGGGCCCTGTCGGGCTCCATCGAGCCCTGTCAGGCTTTGTCGAACCCTGTCGGGTTTGCTCAGGCCCTGTCGGGTTTGCTCGGGCCCTGTAGGGCTCTGTCGGGCCCTGTCTGGTTTCCTCGGGCCCTGTCGGGCTCCGTTGGGCCCTGTCGGTTTGCTCGGGCCCTGTCGGGTTTTCTGAAGCCCTGTCAGGCTTCGTCGGACCCTGTCGAGTGTGCTCGGGCCCTGTCGGGCTCCGTCGAGCCCTGTCAGGTTTTCTCGGGCCTTGTCAGGCTCCGTCGGGCCCTGTCGGGTTTCCTCGGGCCCTGTCGGACTCCACTGAGCCCTGTCAGGCTCCGTCGGGCTCTCTCGGGTTTGCTCGGGCCCTGGCGGACTCCGTCGGGCCCTGTCGGGTTTGCTCGGGCCCTGTCAGGCTCCGTCGGGCCCTGTCAAGTTTCCTCGGGCCTTGTCGGGCTCCATCGAGCCCTGTCAGGCTTTGTCGAACCCTGTCGGTTTTGCTCAGGCCCTGTCGGGTTTGCTCGGGCTCTGTCGGGCTCTGTCGGGCCCTGTCTGGTTTCCTCGGGGCCTTTCGGGCTCCGTTGGGCCCTGTCGGTTTGCTCGGGTCCTGTCGGGTTTTCTGAAGCCCTGTCAGGCTTCGTCGGACCCTGTCGAGTGTGCTCGGGCCCTGTCGGGCTCCGTCAAGCCCTGTCAGGTTTTCTCAGGCCTTGTCAGGCTTTGTCGGGCCCTGTCGGGTTTGCTCGGGCCCTGTCGGGTTTGCTCAGGCCCTGTCGGGTTCCGTCAAGCCCTGTCGGGTTTCCTCGGGCCCTGTCGGACTCCACTGAGCCCTGTCAGGCTCCGTCGAGCTCTTTCGGGTTTGCTCGGGCCCTGGCGGGCTCCGTCGGGCCCTGTCAGGCTTTGTCAGGACGTGTCAGGTTTGCTCGGGCCCTGTCGGGCCTTGTCGGGCCCTGTCGGGTTTGCTCGGGCTCTGTCGGGCTCCAGCGTGCCCTGTCGGGTTTGCCCGGGCCCTGTCAGGCTCCGTCAGGCCCTGTCGGGTTTGCTCGGGCCATATCAAGCTCAATCAGGCCCTGTCGGGTTTCCTCGGGCCCTGTCGGGCTCCATCGAGCCCTGTCAGGCTCCGTCGGGCCCTTTCGGGTTTGCTCGGGCCCTGTCGGGCTCCGTCGGGCCCTGTCGGGTTTGCTCGGGCCCTGTCGGGCTCCGTCGGGCCCTGTCTGGTTTCCTCGGGCTCTGTCGGGCTCCGTCGGGCCCTGTCGGGTTTGCTCGGGCCATGTCGGGTTTGCTGAAGCCCTGTCAGGCTTCGTCGGACCCTGTCGGGTTTGCTCGAGCCCTGTCGGGCTCCATCGGGCCCTGTCGGGTTTGCTCGGGCCCTATCGGGCTCCGTCGGGCCCTGTCGGGTTTCCTCGGGCCCTGTCGGGCTCCAGCGAGCCCTGTCAGGCTTCGTCGGGCCCTTTCGGGTTTGCTCGGGCCCTGTCGGGCTTCGTCAGGCCCTGTCGGGTTTGCTCGGGCCCTATCGGGCTCCATCGAGCTCTGTCGGGTTTGCTCGGGCTCTGTCAGGCTCCGTCAAGCCCTGTCGGGTTTCCTCGGGCCCTGTCGGGCTCCATCAAGCCCTGTCAGGCTTTGTCGAACCCTGTCGGGTTTGCTCGGGCCCTGTCGGGTTTGCTCGGGCCCTGTCGGGCTCTGTCGGGCCCTGTCTGGTTTCCTCGGGCCCTGTCGGGCTCCGTCGAACCCTGTCGGGTTTGCTCGGGCCCTGTCAGGCTCTGTCAAGCCCTGTCAGGTTTCCTCGGGCCCTGTCGGGCTCCATCGGACCCTATCAGGCTTTGGCGGGTCCTGTCGGGTTTGCACAGGCCCTGTCGGGCCTTGTCAGCCCGTCGGGTTTGCTCGCGCCCTGTCGGGCTCCGTCGGGCCCTGTCAGGTTCTCTCGGGCCCTGTCAGGTTTGCTCGGGCCCTGTCAGGCTCCGTCAGGCCCTATCGGGTTTGCTCGACCCCTGTCGGGCTCCGTCAGGCCCTGTCAGGTTTGCTTGGGCCCTGTCGGGCCTTGTCAGGCCCTGTCGGGTTTGCTCGGGACCTGTCGGGTTTGCCCGCGTCCTGTCGGGCTCCATCGGGCCCTGTCAGATTCGCTCGGGCCCTGTCGGGTTTGCTCGGGCCCTGTCAGGCTCCGTCAGGCCCTGTCGGGTTTGCTAGTGCCCTGTCGGGCTCCGTTGGGCCCTGTCAGGTTTGCTCAGGCCCTGTCGGGATCCGTTGGGCCTTGTCGGGTTTGCTCGGGCCCTGTCGGGCTCCGTCAGGCCCTGTCAGGTTTGCTTGGGCCCTGTCGGGTTTGCTCGGGCCCTGTCAGGCTCCGTCGGGCCCTGTCAAGTCTCCTCGGGCCTTGTCGGGCTCCATCGAGCCCTGTCAGGCTTTGTCGAACCCTGTCGGGTTTGCTCGGGCCCTGTCGGGTTCCGTCGGGCCCTCTCGGGTTTGCTCGGACCCTGTCAGGTTTCCTCGGGCCCTGTCGGACTCTATCGAGCCCTGTCAGGCTCCGTCGGGCTCTTTCGGGTTTGCTCAGGCCCTCTCGGGCTCCGTCGGGCCCTGTCGGGTTTCCTCGGGCCCTGTCGGGCTCCAGCGAGCCCTGTCAGGCTTCGTCGGGCCCTTTCGGGTTTGCTCGGGCCCTGTCGGGCTTCGTCAGGCCCTGTCGGGTTTGCTCGGGCCCTATCGGGCTCCATCGAGCTCTGTCGGGTTTGCTCGGGCTCTGTCAGGCTCCGTCAAGCCCTGTCGGGTTTCCTCGGGCCCTGTCGGGCTCCATCAAGCCCTGTCAGGCTTTGTCGAACCCTGTCGGGTTTGCTCGGGCCCTGTCGGGTTTGCTCGGGCCCTGTCGGGCTCTGTCGGGCCCTGTCTGGTTTCCTCGGGCCCTGTCGGGCTCCGTCGAACCCTGTCGGGTTTGCTCGGGCCCTGTCAGGCTCTGTCAAGCCCTGTCAGGTTTCCTCGGGCCCTGTCGGGCTCCATCGGACCCTATCAGGCTTTGGCGGGTCCTGTCGGGTTTGCACAGGCCCTGTCGGGCCTTGTCAGCCCGTCGGGTTTGCTCGCGCCCTGTCGGGCTCCGTCGGGCCCTGTCAGGTTCTCTCGGGCCCTGTCAGGTTTGCTCGGGCCCTGTCAGGCTCCGTCAGGCCCTATCGGGTTTGCTCGACCCCTGTCGGGCTCCGTCAGGCCCTGTCAGGTTTGCTTGGGCCCTGTCGGGCCTTGTCAGGCCCTGTCGGGTTTGCTCGGGACCTGTCGGGTTTGCCCGCGTCCTGTCGGGCTCCATCGGGCCCTGTCAGATTCGCTCGGGCCCTGTCGGGTTTGCTCGGGCCCTGTCAGGCTCCGTCAGGCCCTGTCGGGTTTGCTAGTGCCCTGTCGGGCTCCGTTGGGCCCTGTCAGGTTTGCTCAGGCCCTGTCGGGATCCGTTGGGCCTTGTCGGGTTTGCTCGGGCCCTGTCGGGCTCCGTCAGGCCCTGTCAGGTTTGCTTGGGCCCTGTCGGGTTTGCTCGGGCCCTGTCAGGCTCCGTCGGGCCCTGTCAAGTCTCCTCGGGCCTTGTCGGGCTCCATCGAGCCCTGTCAGGCTTTGTCGAACCCTGTCGGGTTTGCTCGGGCCCTGTCGGGTTCCGTCGGGCCCTCTCGGGTTTGCTCGGACCCTGTCAGGTTTCCTCGGGCCCTGTCGGACTCTATCGAGCCCTGTCAGGCTCCGTCGGGCTCTTTCGGGTTTGCTCAGGCCCTCTCGGGCTCCGTCGGGCCCTGTCAGGCTTTGTCAGGTCCTGTCAGGTTTGCTCGGGCCCTGTCGGGCTCCAGCGTGCCCTGTCGGGTTTGCCCGGGCCCTGTCAGGCTCCATCAGGCCCTGTCGGGTTTGCTCGGGCCCTATCGGGTTCCGTGGGGCCCTGTCGGGTTTCCTCGGGCCCTGTCGGGCTCCATCGAGCCCTGTCAGGCTCCGTCGGGCCCTTTCGGGTTTGCTCGGGCCCTGTCGGGCTCCGTCGGGCCCTGTCGGATTTGCTCGGGCCCTGTCGGGTTTGCTCGAGCCCTGTCGGGCTCCATCGGGTCCTGTCGGGTTTGCTCGGGCCCTATCGGGCTCCGTCGGGCCCTGTCGGGTTTCCTCGGGCCCTGTCGGGCTCCATCGAGCCCTGTCAGGCTTCGTCGGGCCCTTTCGGGTTTGCTCGCGCCCTGTCGGGCTCCGTCAGGCCCTGTCGGGTTTGCTCGGGCCCTGTCGGGCCTTGTGAGGCCCTGTCGGGTTTGCTCGGGACCTGTCGGGTTTGCCCGCGTCCTGTCGGGCTCCGTCGGGCCCTGTCAGATTCGCTCGGGCCCTGTCGGGTTTGCTCGGGCCCTGTCAGGCTTCGTCAGGCCCTGTCGGGTTTGCTCGTGCCCTGTTGGGCTCCGTCGGGCCCTGTCAGGTTTGCTCAGGCCCTGTCGGTATCCGTTGGGCCTTGTCGGGTTTGCTCGGGCCCTGTCGGGCTCCATCTAGCCCTGTCAGGCTTTGTCGATCCCTGTCGGGTTTGCTCGGGCCCTGTCGGGTTTGCTCGGGTCCTGTTGGGCTCTGTCGGGCCCTGTCGGGTTTGCTCGGGCCCTGTCAGGCTCCGTCGGGCCCTGTCGGATTTCCTCGGGCCCTCTCGGGTTCCGTCGGGCCCTCTCGGGTTCCGTCGGGCCCTCTCGGGTTTCCTTGGGCCCTGTCGGGCTCCATCGAGCCCTGTCAGGCTTTGTCGGGTCCTGTCGGGTTTGCTCAGGCCCTGTCGGGCCTTGTCTGGCCCTGTCGGGTTTGCTCGGGCCCTGTCGGGTTTGCTCGTGCCCTGTCGGGCTCCGTCGGGCCCTGTCAGGTTTGCTTGGGCCCTGTCGGGATCCGTTGGGCCCTGTCGGGTTTGCTCGGGCCCTGTCAGGCTCCGTCAGGCCCTGTCTGGTTTGCTCGTGCCCTGTCGGGCTCCGTCGGGCCCTGTCAGGTTTGCTTGGGCACTGTCGGGCTCCGTCGGGCCCTGTCGGGTTTCCTTGGGCCCTGTCGGGCTCCATCGAGCCCTGTCAGGCTTTGTCGAACCCTGTCGGGTTTGCTCAGGCCCTGTCGGGTTTGCTCGGGCCCTGTAGGGCTCTGTCGGGCCCTGTCTGGTTTCCTCGGGCCCTGTCGGGCTCCGTTGGGCCCTGTCGGTTTGCTCGGGCCCTGTCGGGTTTTCTGAAGCCCTGTCAGGCTTCGTCGGACCCTGTCGAGTGTGCTCGGGCCCTGTCGGGCTCCGTCGAGCCCTGTCAGGTTTTCTCGGGCCTTGTCAGGCTCCGTCGGGCCCTGTCGGGTTTCCTCGGGCCCTGTCGGACTCCACTGAGCCCTGTCAGGCTCCGTCGGGCTCTCTCGGGTTTGCTCGGGCCCTGGCGGACTCCGTCGGGCCCTGTCGGGTTTGCTCGGGCCCTGTCAGGCTCCGTCGGGCCCTGTCAAGTTTCCTCGGGCCTTGTCGGGCTCCATCGAGCCCTGTCAGGCTTTGTCGAACCCTGTCGGGTTTGCTCAGGCCCTGTCGGGTTTGCTCGGGCTCTGTCGGGCTCTGTCGGGCCCTGTCTGGTTTCCTCGGGGCCTTTCGGGCTCCGTTGGGCCCTGTCGGTTTGCTCGGGTCCTGTCGGGTTTTCTGAAGCCCTGTCAGGCTTCGTCGGACCCTGTCGAGTGTGCTCGGGCCCTGTCGGGCTCCGTCAAGCCCTGTCAGGTTTTCTCAGGCCTTGTCAGGCTTTGTCGGGCCCTGTCGGGTTTGCTCGGGCCCTGTCGGGTTTGCTCAGGCCCTGTCGGGTTCCGTCGGGCCCTGTCGGGTTTCCTCGGGCCCTGTCGGACTCCATTGAGCCCTGTCAGGCTCCGTCGAGCTCTTTCGGGTTTGCTCGGGCCCTGGCGGGCTCCGTCGGGCCCTGTCAGGCTTTGTCAGGACGTGTCAGGTTTGCTCGGGCCCTGTCGGGCCTTGTCGGGCCCTGTCGGGTTTGCTCGGGCTCTGTCGGGCTCCATCAGGCCCTGTCGGGTTTGCTCGGGCCATATCGGGCTCAATCAGGCCCTGTCGGGTTTCCTCGGGCCCTGTCGGGCTCCATCGAGCCCTGTCAGGCTCCGTCGGGCCCTTTCGGGTTTGCTCGGGCCCTGTCGGGCTCCGTCGGGCCCTGTCGGGTTTGCTCGGGCCCTGTCGGGCTCCGTCGGGCCCTGTCTGGTTTCCTCGGGCTCTGTCGGGCTCCGTCGGGCCCTGTCGGGTTTGCTCGGGCCATGTCGGGTTTGCTGAAGCCCTGTCAGGCTTCGTCGGACCCTGTCGGGTTTGCTCGAGCCCTGTCGGGCTCCATCGGGCCCTGTCGGGTTTGCTCGGGCCCTATCGGGCTCCGTCGGGCCCTGTCGGGTTTCCTCGGGCCCTGTCGGGCTCCAGCGAGCCCTGTCAGGCTTCGTCGGGCCCTTTCGGGTTTGCTCGGGCCCTGTCGGGCTTCGTCAGGCCCTGTCGGGTTTGCTCGGGCCCTATCGGGCTCCATCGAGCTCTGTCGGGTTTGCTCGGGCTCTGTCAGGCTCCGTCAAGCCCTGTCGGGTTTCCTCGGGCCCTGTCGGGCTCCATCAAGCCCTGTCAGGCTTTGTCGAACCCTGTCGGGTTTGCTCGGGCCCTGTCGGGTTTGCTCGGGCCCTGTCGGGCTCTGTCGGGCCCTGTCTGGTTTCCTCGGGCCCTGTCGGGCTCCGTCGGGCCCTGTCGGGTTTGCTCGGGCCCTGTCGGGTTTGCTGAAGCCCTGTCAGGCTTCGTCGGACGCTGTCGGGTTTGCTCGGGCCCTGTCGGGCTCCGTCGAACCCTGTCGGGTTTGCTCGGGCCCTGTCAGGCTCTGTCGCGCCCTGTCAGGTTTCCTCGGGCCCTGTCGGGCTCCATCGGACCCTATCAGGCTTTGGCGGGTCCTGTCGGGTTTGCTCAGGCCCTGTCGGGCCTTGTCAGCCCGTCGGGTTTGCTCGCGCCCTGTCGGGCTCCGTCGGGCCCTGTCAGGTTCTCTCGGGCCCTGTCAGGTTTGCTCGGGCCCTGTCAGGCTCCGTCAGGCCCTATCGGGTTTGCTCGACCCCTGTCGGGCTCCGTCAGGCCCTGTCAGGTTTGCTTGGGCCCTGTCGGGCCTTGTCAGGCCCTGTCGGGTTTGCTCGGGACCTGTCGGGTTTGCCCGCGTCCTGTCGGGCTCCATCGGGCCCTGTCAGATTCGCTCGGGCCCTGTCGGGTTTGCTCGGGCCCTGTCAGGCTCCGTCAGGCCCTGTCGGGTTTGCTCGTGCCCTGTCGGGCTCCGTTGGGCCCTGTCAGGTTTGCTCAGGCCCTGTCGGGATCCGTTGGGCCTTGTCGGGTTTGCTCGGGCCCTGTCGGGCTCCTTCGTGCCCTGTCAGGTTTGCTTGGGCCCTGTCGGGTTTGCTCGGGCCCTGTCAGGCTCCGTCGGGCCCTGTCAAGTCTCCTCGGGCCTTGTCGGGCTCCATCGAGCCCTGTCAGGCTTTGTCGAACCCTGTCGGGTTTGCTCGGGCCCTGTCGGGTTCCGTCGGGCCCTCTCGGGTTTGCTCGGGCCCTGTCAGGTTTCCTCGGGCCCTGTCGGACTCTATCGAGCCCTGTCAGGCTCCGTCGGGCTCTTTCGGGTTTGCTCAGGCCCTCTCGGGCTCCGTCGGGCCCTGTCAGGCTTTGTCAGGTCCTGTCAGGTTTGCTCGGGCCCTGTCGGGCTCCAGCGTGCCCTGTCGGGTTTGCCCGGGCCCTGTCAGGCTCCCTCAGGCCCTGTCGGGTTTGCTCGGGCCCTATCGGGTTCCGTGGGGCCCTGTCGGGTTTCCTCGGGCCCTGTCGGGCTCCATCGAGCCCTGTCAGGCTCCGTCGGGCCCTTTCGGGTTTGCTCGGGCCCTGTCGGGCTCCGTCGGGCCCTGTCGGATTTGCTCGGGCCCTGTCGGGTTTGCTCGAGCCCTGTCGGGCTCCATCGGGTCCTGTCGGGTTTGCTCGGGCCCTATTGGGCTCCGTCGGGCCCTGTCGGGTTTCCTCGGGCCCTGTCGGGCTCCATCGAGCCCTGTCAGGCTTCGTCGGGCCCTTTCGGGTTTGCTCGCGCCCTGTCGGGCTCCGTCAGGCCCTGTCGGGTTTGCTCGGGCCCTATCGGGCTCCGTCGGGCCCTGTCGGGTTTCCTCGGGCCCTGTCGGGCTCCATCGAGCCCTGTCAGGCTTCGTCGGGCCGTTACGGGTTTGCTCGGGCCCTGTTGGGCTCCGTCGGGCCCTGTCGGGTTTGCTCGGGCCCTGTCGGGTTTGCTCGGGCCCTGTCAGGCTTTGTCAAGCCCTGTCGGGTTTGCTAGGGCCCTGTCGGGCTCCGTCGAGCCCTGTCTGGTTTCCTCAGGCCCTGTCGGGCTCTGTCGGGCCCGGTCGGGTTTGCTCAGACCCTGTCGGGTTTGCTAGGGCCCTGTCAGGCTCCGTCGGGCCCTGTCTGGTTTCCTCGGGCCGTGTCGGGCTCCATCGACCCTGTCGGGTTTGCTCGGGCCCTGTCAGGCTCCGTCGCGCCCTGTCGGGTTTCTTCGGGCCCTGTCGGGCTCCATCGAGCCCTGTCGCGTTTGCTCGGGCCCTGTCGGGCTCCATCGGACCCTGTCAGGCTTTGGCGGGTCCTGTCGGGTTTGCTCAGGCCCTGTCGGGCCTTGTCAGGCCCTGTCGGGTTTGCTTGGGCCCTGTCGGGTTTGCCCGCGTCCTGTCGGGCTCCGTCGGGCCCTGTCAGGTTTGCTCAGGCCCTGTCGGGATTAGTTGGGCCCTGTCGGGTTTGCTCGGGCCCTGTCGGGCTCCTTCGTGCCCTGTCAGGTTTGCTCGGGCCCTGTCGGGTTTGCTCGGGCCCTGTCAGGCTCCGTCGAGCTTTGTCAGGTTTGCTCGGGCCCTGTCGGGTTTGCTCGGGCCCTGTCAGGCTCCGTCGAGCCCTGTCGGGTTTGCTCGGGCCCTGTCAGGCTCCGTCAGGCCCTGTCTGGTTTGCTCGTACCCTGTCGGGCTCCGTCGGGCCCTGTCAGGTTTGCTTGGGCACTGTCGGGCTCTGTCGGGCCCTGTCGGGTTTCCTTGGGCCCTGTCGGGCTCCATCGAGCCCTGTCAGGCTTTGTCGAACCCTGTCGGGTTTGCTCAGGCCCTGTCGGGTTTCCTCGGGCCCTGTCGGGCTCCGTTGGGCCCTGTCGGTTTGCTCGGGCCCTGTCGGGTTTTCTGAAGCCCTGTCAGGCTTCGTCGGACCCTGTCGAGTGTGCTCGGGCCCTGTCGGGCTCCGTCGAGCCCTGTCAGGTTTTCTCGGGCCTTGTCAGGCTTTGTCGGGCCCTGTCGGGTTTGCTCGGGCCCTGTCGGGTTTGCTCAGGCCCTGTCGGGTTCCGTCGGGCCCTGTCGGGTTTCCTCGGGCCCTGTCGGACTCCACTGAGCCCTGTCAGGCTCCGTCGAGCTCTTTCGGGTTTGCTCGGGCCCTGGCGGGCTCCGTTGGGCCCTGTCAGGCTTTGTCAGGACGTGTCAGGTTTGCTCGGGCCCTGTCGGGCCTTGTCGGGCCCTGTCGGGTTTGCTCGGGCTCTGTCGGGCTCCAGCGTGCCCTGTCGGGTTTGCCCGGGCCCTGTCAGGCTCCGTCAGGCCCTGTTGGGTTTGCTCGGGCCCTATCGGGCTCAATCAGGCCCTGTCGGGTTTCCTCGGGCCCTGTCGGGCTCCATCGAGCCCTGTCAGGCTCTTTCGGGCCCTTTCGGGTTTGCTCGGGCTCTGTCAGGCTTTGTCAGGCCCTGTCGGGTTTCCTCGGGCCCTGTCGGGCTCCATCAAGCCCTGTCAGGCTTTGTCGAACCCTGTCGGGTTTGCTCGGGCCCTGTCGGGTCTGCTCGGGCCCTGTCAGGCTCTGTCGGGCCCTGTCTGGTTTCCTCTGGCCCTGTCGGGGTCCGTCGGGCCCTGTCGGATTTGCTCGGGCCCTGTCGGGTTTGCTGAAGCCCTGTCAGGCTTCGTCGGATCCTGTCGGGTTTGCTCGGGCCCTGTCGGGCTCCGTCGAACCCTGTCGGGTTTGCTCGGGCCCTGTCAGGCTCCGTCGCGCCCTGTCGGGTTTCCTCGGGCCCTGTCGGGCTCCATCGAGCCCTGTCAAGTTTCCTCGGGCCCTGTCGGGTTTGCTCGGGCCCTGTCAGGCTCCATCGGACCCTATCAGGCTTTGGCGGGTCCTGTCGGGTTTGCTCAGGCCCTGTCGGGCCTTGTCAGCCCCTGTCGGGTTTGCTCGCGCCCTGTCGGGCTCCGTCAGGCCCTGTCAGGTTCTCTCGGGCTCTGTCAGGTTTGCTCGGGCCCTGTCAGGGTCCGTCAGGCCCTATCGGGTTTGCTCGACCCCTGTCGGGCTCCGTCAGGCCCTGTCAGGTTTGCTTGGGCCCTGTCGGGCCTTGTCAGGCCCTGTCGGGTTTGCTCGGGACCTGTCGGGTTTGCCCGCGTCCTGTCGGGCTCCCTCGGGCCCTGTCAGATTCGCTCGGGCCCTGTCGGGTTTGCTCGGGCCCTGTCAGGCTCCGTCAGGCCCTGTCGGGTTTGCTCGTGCCCTGTCGGGCTCCGTCGGGCCCTGTCAGGTTTGCTCAGGCCCTGTCGGGATCCGTTGGGCCTTGTCGGATTTGCTCGGGCCCTGTCGGGCTCCTTCGTGCCCTGTCAGGTTTGCTCGGGCCCTGTCGGGTTTGCTCGGGCCCTGTCAGGTTCCGTCGGGCTCTTTCGGGTTTGCTCAGGCCCTGTCGGGCTCCATCGGGCCCTGTCAGGCTTTGTAAGGTCCTGTCAGGTTTGCTCGGGCCCTGTCGGGCCTTGTCGGGCCCTGTCGGGTTTTCTCGGGCTCTGTCGGGCTCCAGCGTGCCCTGTCGGGTTTGCCCGGGCCCTGTCAGGCTCCATCAGGCCCTGTCGGGTTTGCTCGGGCCCTATCGGGCTCCGTGGGGCCCTGTCGGGTTTCCTCGGGCCCTGTCGGGCTCCATCGAGCCCTGTCAGGCTCCGTCGGGACCTTTCGGGTTTGCTCGGGCCCTGTCGGGCTCCGTCGGGCCCTCTCGGATTTGCTCAGGCCCTGTCGGGTTTGCTTGAGCCCTGTCGGGCTCCATCGGGTCCTGTCGGGTTTGCTCGGGCCCTATCGGGCTCCGTCGGGCCCTGTCTGGTTTCCTCGGGCCCTGTCGGGCTCCATCGAGCCCTGTCAGGCTTCGTCGAGCCCTTTCGGGTTTGCTCGGGCCCTGTCGGGCTCCGTCAGGCTCTGTCGGGTTTGCTTGGGCCCTGTCAGGCTCCGTCGCGCCCTGTCGGGTTTCCTCGGGCCCTGTCGGGCTCAATCGAGCCCTGTCGGGTTTGCTCGGGCCCTGTCGGGCTCCATCGGACCCTATCAGGCTTTGGCGGGTCCTGTCGGGTTTGCTCAGGCCCTGTCGGGCCTTGTCAGCCCCTGTCGGTGTGCTCGCGCCCTGTCGGGCTCCGTCGGGCCCTGTCAGGTTCTCTCGGGCCCTGTCAGGTTTGCTCGGGCCCTGTCAGGCTTTGTCAAGCCCTGTCGGGTTTGCTAGGGCCCTGTCGGGCTCCGTCGGGCCCTGTCTGGTTTCCTCAGGCCCTGTCGGGCTCCGTCGGGCCCTGTCGGGTTTGCTCAGGCCCTGTCGGGTTTGCTCGGGCCCTATCGGGCTCCGTCGAGCCCTGTCGGGTTTGCTCGGGCCCTGTCAGGCTCCGTCAGGCCCTGTCGGGTTTGCTCGTGCCCTGTCGGGCTCCATCGGGCCCTGTCAGGTTTGCTCAGGCCCTGTCGGGATCCGTTGGGCCTTGTCGGGTTTGCTCGGGCCCTGTCGGGCTCCTTCGTGCCCTGTCAGGCTTGCTCGGGCCCTGTCGGGTTTGCTCGGGCCCTGTCAGGCTCCGTCGGGCTCTTTTGGGTTTGCTCAGGCCCTGTCGGGCTCCGTCGTGCCCCTGTCTGGGAGGTCCTGGGATGTCACAATGGGCTCTGGGGACAATAGGGGGTCCTGGGACGTCACAATGGGCCCTGGAGAAAAGGGGGGGTCCTGGCATGTCACAATAGGCCCTGGGGACAAAGGGGGTCTTCAGGATGTCACAATGGGCCCGGGGGACAAAGGGGGTCCCCAGGTTGTCACAATAGGCCCTGGGGAAAAAGAGGGCTCCCCAGGATATCACAATGGACCCTGGGGTCAAAGAGGGGTCCACAGGATGTGCACAATGGGCCCTGGGGACAAAGGGGGCTCCCCAGGATATCACAATGGGCTCTGGTGACATAGGGGTCCCCAAGATGTCACAACGGGTCCTGGGGACAAGGGGGGTCCCAAGGATGTCACAATGGGCACTGGAGACAAAGGGGGGGTCCCCACGGTGCCACGATGGGCCCTGGGGACAAGGGGGTCCCCAGGATGTAACAATGTGCCCTTGGGACAATGGGGGCTCCTGCGATGTCACAATGGGCCCTGGGGACAAAGGGAGGCCCCAGGATGTCACAATGGACCCTGGGGACAAAAGGGGTCCCCGGGATGTCACAATGGGCCCAGGGGACAACGAAGCATCCTGGGACGCCACAATGGGCCCGGGGAAAAAGGGGGGTCCCCAGGTTGTTCACAATGGGCCCTGGGGACAATGGGGGTCCTGGGATGTCACAATGAACCCTAGGGACAAAGGGGGTCCCCAGGATGTCACAATGGGCCCTGGGGATAAAGGGGACTCCCCAGGATGTCACAATAGGCCCTGGGGACAAAGGGGGTCCCCAGGATGTCACAACGGGCCCTGGGTACAAGGGGGGTCCCACCCTGTCACAATGAGCACTGGGGACAAAGGGGGTCCCCAGGATGTCACAATGGGCACTGGAGACAAAGGGGGGGTCTCCACGGTGCCACAATGGGCCCTGGGGACAAGAGGGTCCCCACGGTTTCACAATGGGCCCTGGGGACAAGGGGGATCCCCGCCCTGTCACAATGGGCCCTGGGGCCAAAGGGATCCCCAGGATGTCACAATGGGCCCTGGGGACTGCGGGGGGTACTAGGATGTCACAATGGGTCTTGGGGACAAAGGGGGTACCCAGGATGTCACAATGGGCCCTGGGGACAATGGGGGGTCCCTTGAAGGTCACAATGGGCCCATGGGACAAAGAGGGTGCCCACGGTGTCACAGTGGGCCCTGGCGACAAAGGGGGATCCCCAGGATGTCACAATGGGCCCCGGGGACAAAGTAAAATCCTGGAATGTCACAATGGTCCCCAGTGACAAAGGCGCTCCCCATGGTGCCACAATGGGCCCTGGGGACAAAGTGGGTCCCCAGGATTTCACAATGAGCACTGGGGACAAAGGGGGGTCCCAGGATGTCACAATGGGCCCTGGGGACAAGGGGGGGTTCCCATGGAGTCACAATGGGTCCTGGGGACAACGGG
Organism: Patagioenas fasciata; assembly: GCF_037038585.1. Lineage (NCBI taxonomy): Eukaryota > Metazoa > Chordata > Aves > Columbiformes > Columbidae > Patagioenas > Patagioenas fasciata. The sequence continues at coordinate 4,447,415 of NW_027288510.1, forward strand.
GCGTCCTGGGACGTCACAATGGGACTTGGGGACAAAGGGGGTCTTCCACAGTCTCACAATGGGCCCTAGAGACAAGGGGAGATCCCCAGGATGACACAATAGGCCCTGGGGACAAAGAGGAGTCCCCCTGAATGTCACAATGGGCCCTGGGGACAAGGGGGGTCCCCATGGTATCACAATAAGCCCTGGGGACAAAGTGGGGTCCTGGGATGTCACAACTGGCCCCAGTGACAAAGGGTGTCCCCATGGTGCCACAATGGGCCCTGGGGACAAAGAGGGTCCCCAGGATGTCACAATGGGCTTTGGGGACAAGGCGGGGTCCCCAGGATGTCACAATGGGGTCTTGGGACAAAGGGGGTCCCCAGGATGTCACAATGGTCCCTGGGGACAATGGGGGGTCCTGGGACGTCACAATGGGCCCTGGGGACAAAGGGGGTCCCAGGGTGTCACAATAAGCCATGAGGACAAGGGGGGTCCCCAGGATGTCACAATGGGCACTGGGGACAAAGGGGGGTCCCCACGGTGCCATGATGGGCGCTGGCGACAAGGGGGTCCCCAGGATGTCACAATGGGCCCATGGGACAACGGGGGGTCCTAGGATGTCACAATGCGCCCGAGTGACAAATGGGGTCTCCATGGTGTCACAATGGGCCCTGAAGACAAAGGGGGTCCCCTGAATGTCACAATGGGCCCTGAGGACAATGGGGGTTCCTGGAACGTCACAATGGGCCCTGGGGAGAAAGGGAGGTCCCCAGGATGTCACAATGGGCCCTGGAGACAATAGGGGGTTTTGGGATGTCACGATGGGCTCTGACGACAAGGGGAGGTGCCCATGGTGTCACAATGGGTCCTCAGTGACAAGGGGCATCCCTATAGTGTAACAATGGGCTCTGCAGACAATGGGGGGTCCTGGGATGTCACAATGGGCACCAGTGACAAAGGGGGTCCTCATGGTGCCACAATGGGCCCTGGGGAGTAAGTGGGGTCCTGGGATGTCACAATGGGTCCTGGGGACAAAGGGTGATCCTTTGATGTCACAAGGGGCCCTGGAGGCAAGGGGGTCCCCAGGATGTTCCAATGGGCCCTGGGCACAAAGGGGGGTCCCCATAGTGTCACAATGGGTCCCCAGTGACAAGGGGGTCCCCACGGTGCCACGATGGTCCCTGGGGACAAGAGGGGGTCCCCATGGTGTCACAATGGACCCTGGGGTCAAAGGGGGTTCCCAAGACATCACAATGGGCTCTGGGGACAACGGGGATCCTGGGACATGAGCCATGGGGACAAGGGGGGGTCCTGGGACCTCAAAATGGGTCCTGGGGACAAAGCGGTTCCCCAGGATGTCACAATGGGCCCTGGGGACAAAGGGGGTCCCCACAGTGTCACAATGGGCCCTGGGGACTAAGGAGGTCCCCACAGTGTCACAATGGGCCCAGGGGACAAAAGGGGGACCCCAGGATGTCACAATGGGCCCAGGGGAGAATGGGGAGTCCTGGGACGTTATAATGGGCCCTCGGGAAAAAGGGGGTCCACATGGTGCCACAATGGGCCCTGGGGACAACGGGGGTCCCAGGATGCCACAATGGACACTGGGGACAAGGGGGTCCCCAGGATGTCACAATGGGCCCTAGGGACACAGGTGGCTCCTGGGATGTCACAATGGGCCCTGGGGACACAGGTGGTCCCCAGGATGTCACAATGGGCCCTGGGGACAAAGTGGGGTCCTCAGATGTCACAATGGGCACTGGGGACAAAGGGGGTCCCCATGGTGCCACAATGGGCCTTGAGGACAATGGGGTCTCCCCAGGATGTCACAATGGGCCTTGGGGACAAAGGGGTGTCCCCTGAATGTGCATAATGGGCCCTGGGGACAAAGGGTGGTCGCCAGGATGTCTCAGTGGGCCCTGGGGACAATGGGGTGTTTTGGGATGTCACAATGGGCCCCAGTGACAAATGGGGTCTCCACGGTGTCACAATGGGCCCTGGGGATAAAGGGGGGTCTCCAGGATGTCACAATGGGCCCAAGTGATGAGTCCCCACAGTGCCACTATGGGCCCTGGAGACAAGGGGGTCCCACGGATGTCACAATGGGCCCTGGGGACAAGGGGGGTCCCCAGGATGTCACGATGGGCACTGGAGACAGTGAGGGGTCCTGGGATGTCACAATGGGCCCTGGGGACAAAGTAAGGTCCTCGGCTGTCACAATGAGCCCTGAGGACAAGGGGGGTCCCCAGAATTTCACAATGAGCACTGGGGACAAAGTGGGGTCCTGGGATGTCAAAATGGGCCCTGGGGACAAAGGGGGTCCCTTAATTGTCACAATGGGCCCTGGGGACAAGGGGGGTCCCCACGGTGTCACAATGGGCCCTGGGGACAAAGTGGGGTCCTGGAATGTCACAATGGGCCCAGAGGACAAAGGGGGTCCCCATGGTGCCACAGTGGGCCCTGGGGACAAAGGGGGTCCTGAGACGTCACAATGGGCCCTGGGGAAAAGGCGGGGTCCCCACGGTGTCACAATGGGCCCTGGGGACAATGGGGGGTCCTGGGATGTCACAATGGGCCCCAGTGACAAAGGGGGTCCCCATGGTGCGACAACGAGCTCTGGGGATAAAGGGGGTCTCCAGGATGTCACAATGGGCCCTGGGGACAAAGGAAGTCCCCAGAATGCCACAATGGGTCCTGGAAAGAAGTGGGGTCCCCACGGTGTCACAATGGGCCTTGGGGACAAAGGGGGGTCCCCAGGATGTCACAATGGGCCCCGGGGACAAAGGGGTCCCCAGGATGTCACAATGGGTACTGGGGACAAAGGCGGGGTCCCCATGGTGTCACAATGGACCCAAGTGACAGGACGAGTCCCCACGGTACCACTATGGGCCCTGGAGACCAGGGGGTTCCCCGGATTTCACAATGGGCCCTGGGGACAAGGGGGGTCCCCAGGATGTCACAATGGGCACTGGGGACAACGAGGGGTCCTGGGACGTCACAATGAGCCCTGGGGAGAAAGGGGGGTCCCCACCCTGTCAGAAGGGACCCTGGGGACAAGGTGGGGTCCTGGGATGTCACAATGGGCCCTGGGGACAAAGGGGGTGTCCATGGTGCCACAATAGGCCCTGGGGACTAGGGGGGGGGGTCTCCTCGGTGCCACGATGGGCCCTGGGGACAAGGGGGTCCCCAGGATGTCACAATGGGCCCTGAGGACAAATTGGGGTTCTGGGATGTCACAATGGGCCCTGGGGACAAGGGGGTCCCCAGGATGTCACAATGGGCCCTGGGGACAAATTGGGGTTCTGGAATGTCACAATGGGCCCTGGGGACAAAGGGGGTCCCCATGGTGCCACAATGGGCCCTGGGGACATTTGGGGTCCCCAGAATGTCACAATGGGCCCTGGGAACAATAGGGGGTCCTGGGACGTCACAATGGGCCCTGGAGTAAAGGGGGGTCCCCAGGATGTCACAATAGGCCCTGGGGACAAAGAGGAGTCCCCTGAATGTCATAATGGGCCCTGAGGACAAGGAGGGTCTCCACGGTGTCACAATGGGCCCTGGGGACAATGGGGGGTCCTGGGATGTCACAATAGGCCCTGGGGACAAAGGGGGTCCCCATGATTTCACAATGGGCCCAGGGGACAATGGGGCATCCTGGGACGTCACAATGGGCCCTGGGGACAAAGGGGGTCCCCATGGTGTCACAATGGCCCTGGGGATAAAGGGGGACACCAGGATGTGTATAATGGGGCCTAGGGACAATGGGGGGTCCTGGGATGTCACAATGGGCACTGGAGACAGTGAGGGGTCCTGGGATGTCACAATGGGCCCTGGGGACAAAGTAAGGTCCTCGGCTGTCACAATGAGCCCTGAGGACAAGGGGGGTCCCCAGAATTTCACAATGAGCACTGGGGACAAAGTGGGGTCCTGGGATGTCAAAATGGGCCCTGGGGACAAAGGGGGTCCCTTAATTGTCACAATGGGCCCTGGGGACAAGGGGGGTCCCCACGGTGTCACAATGGGCCCTGGGGACAAAGTGGGGTCCTGGAATGTCACAATGGGCCCAGAGGACAAAGGGGGTCCCCATGGTGCCACAGTGGGCCCTGGGGACAAAGGGGGTCCTGAGACGTCACAATGGGCCCTGGGGAAAAGGCGGGGTCCCCACGGTGTCACAATGGGCCCTGGGGACAATGGGGGGTCCTGGGATGTCACAATGGGCCCCAGTGACAAAGGGGGTCCCCATGGTGCGACAATGAGCTCTGGGGATAAAGGGGGTCTCCAGGATGTCACAATGGGCCCTGGGGACAAAGGAAGTCCCCAGAATGCCACAATGGGTCCTGGAAAGAAGTGGGGTCCCCACGGTGTCACAATGGGCCTTGGGGACAAAGGGGGGTCCCCAGGATGTCACAATGGGCCCCGGGGACAAAGGGGTCCCCAGGATGTCACAATGGGTACTGGGGACAAAGGCGGGGTCCCCATGGTGTCACAATGGACCCAAGTGACAGGACGAGTCCCCACGGTACCACTATGGGCCCTGGAGACCAGGGGGTTCCCCGGATTTCACAATGGGCCCTGGGGACAAGGGGGGTCCCCAGGATGTCACAATGGGCACTGGGGACAACGAGGGGTCCTGGGACGTCACAATGAGCCCTGGGGAGAAAGGGGGGTCCCCACCCTGTCAGAAGGGACCCTGGGGACAAGGTGGGGTCCTGGGATGTCACAATGGGCCCTGGGGACAAAGGGGGTGTCCATGGTGCCACAATGGGCCCTGGGGACTAGGGGGGGGGGGGTCCCCTCGGTGCCACGATGGGCCCTGGGGACAAGGGGGTCCCCAGGATGTCACAATGGGCCCTGAGGACAAATTGGGGTTCTGGGATGTCACAATGGGCCCTGGGGACAAGGGGGTCCCCAGGATGTCACAATGGGCCCTGAGGACAAATTGGGGTTCTGGAATGTCACAATGGGCCCTGGGGACAAAGGGGGTCCCCATGGTGCCACAATGGGCCCTGGGGACATTTGGGGTCCCCAGAATGTCACAATGGGCCCTGGGAACAATAGGGGGTCCTGGGACGTCACAATGGGCCCTGGAGTAAAGGGGGGTCCCCAGGATGTCACAATAGGCCCTGGGGACAAAGAGGAGTCCCCTGAATGTCATAATGGGCCCTGAGGACAAGGAGGGTCTCCACGGTGTCACAATGGGCCCTGGGGACAATGGGGGGTCCTGGGATGTCACAATAGGCCCTGGGGACAAAGGGGGTCCCCATGATTTCACAATGGGCCCAGGGGACAATGGGGCATCCTGGGACGTCAAAATGGGCCCTGGGGACAAAGGGGGTCCCCATGGTGTCACAATGGCCCTGGGGATAAAGGGGGACACCAGGATGTGTATAATGGGGCCTAGGGACAATGGGGGGTCCTGGGATGTCACAATGGGCTCTGGGGACAATAGGGGGTCCTGGGACGTCACAATGGGCCCTGGAGAAAAGGGGGGGTCCTGGCATGTCACAATAGGCCCTGGGGACAAAGGGGGTCTTCAGGATGTCACAATGGGCCCGGGGGACAAAGGGGGTCCCCAGGATGTCACAATAGGCCCTGGGGAAAAAGAGGGCTCCCCAGGATATCACAATGGACCCTGGGAACAAAGAGGGGTCCACAGGATGTGCACAATGGGCCCTGGGGACAAAGGGGGCTCCCCAGGATATCACAATGGGCTCTGGTGACATAGGGGTCCCCAAGATGTCACAACGGGTCCTGGGGACAAGGGGGGTCCCAGGGATGTCACAATGGGCACTGGAGACAAAGGGGGGGTCCCCACGGTGCCACGATGGGCCCTGGGGACAAGAGGGTCCCCACGGTTTCACAATGGGCCCTGGGGACAAGGGGGATCCCCGCCCTGTCACAATGGGCCCTGGGGCCAAAGGGATCCCCAGGATGTCACAATGGGCCCTGGGGACTGCGGGGGGTACTAGGATGTCACAATGGGTCTTGGGGACAAAGGGGGTACCCAGGATGTCACAATGGGCCCTGGGGACAATGGGGGGTCCCTTGAAGGTCACAATGGGCCCATGGGACAAAGAGGGTGCCCACGGTGTCACAGTGGGCCTTGGCGACAAAGGGGGATCCCCAGGATGTCACAATGGGCCCCGGGGACAAAGTAAAATCCTGGAATGTCACAATGGTCCCCAGTGACAAAGGCGCTCCCCATGGTGCCACAATGGGCCCTGGGGACAAAGTGGGTCCCCAGGATTTCACAATGAGCACTGGGGACAAAGGGGGGTCCCAGGATGTCACAATGGGCCCTGGGGACAAGGGGGGGTTCCCATGGAGTCACAATGGGTCCTGGGGACAACGAGGCGTCCTGGGACGTCACAATGGGACTTGGGGACAAAGGGGGTCTTCCACAGTCTCACAATGGGCCCTAGAGACAAGGGGAGATCCCCAGGATGACACAATAGGCCCTGGGGACAAAGAGGAGTCCCCCTGAATGTCACAATGGGCCCTGGGGACAAGGGGGGTCCCCATGGTATCACAATAAGCCCTGGGGACAAAGTGGGGTCCTGGGATGTCACAACTGGCCCCAGTGACAAAGGGTGTCCCCATGGTGCCACAATGGGCCCTGGGGACAAAGAGGGTCCCCAGGATGTCACAATGGGCTTTGGGGACAAGGCGGGGTCCCCAGGATGTCACAATGGGGTCTTGGGACAAAGGGGGTCCCCAGGATGTCACAATGGGCCCTGGGGACAATGGGGGGTCCTGGGACATCACAATGGGCCCTGGGGACAAAGGCGGTCCCAGGGTGTCACAATAAGCCATGGGGACAAGGGGGGTCCCCAGGATGTCACAATGGGCACTGGGGACAAAGGGGGGTCCCCACGGTGCCATGATGGGCCCTGGCGACAAGGGGGTCCCCAGGATGTCACAATGGGCCCATGGGACAAAGGGGGTACCCATGGTGTCACAATGGGCCCTGGGGACAACTTGGGGTCCTGGGATGTCACAATGGGCCCCGGTGACAAAGGGGGTCCCCGTGGTGCCACAATGTGCCCCTGGGACAAAGGGGGTCCCCAGAATGTCATAATGGGCACTGGGGACAAGGGGGGTCCTGGGATGTCACAATGGGCCACGGGGACAAAGGCGATCCCCATGGTGTCACAATGGGCCCTGGGGACAAGGGGGTCCCCAGGATGTCACAATGGGCTCATGGGATAAAGGGGGTACCCACGGTGTCACTATAGGCCCTGGGGACAACGGGGGGTCCCCACGGTGCCACAATGGGTCGTGTGGACAAGGGGGTCCCCAGGATGTTCACAACGGGCCCTGAGGACAAAGGGGGTCCCCACGGTGTCACAATGGTCCCTGGGGACAACTTGAGGTCCTGGGATGTCACAATGGGCCCTGGGGACAAAGGCGGTCCCCAGGATGTCACAATAAGCCCTGGAGACAAGGGGGATCCCCAGGATGTCACAATGGGCACTGGGGACAAAGGGGGTACCCACGGTGTCACTATAGGCCCTGGGGACAACGGGGGGTCCCCACGGTGCCACGATGGGCCCTGGGGACAAGGGGGTCCCCAGGATGTTCACAATGGGCCCTGGAGACAATGGGGTGTCCCCAGGATGTCACAATGGGCCCTGGGGACAAAGAGGGTCCCCAGGATGTCACAATCGGCCCTGGGCACAAAGGGGGGTGCACATGGTGTCAAAATGGGCCCTGGGGACAAAGGGCGTCCCCAAGATGTCACAGTGGGCTCTGGGGACAAAGTGGTCCCCATGGTATCAGAATGGGCCCTGGGGACAAAGAGGGGTGCCCTGAATGTCACAATGGGCCCTGAGGACAAAGGGGGGTCCCCAGGATGTCGCAATGGGCCTTGGGGACAATGGGGGGTCCTAGGATGTCACAATGGGCCCGAGTGACAAATGGGTTCTCCATGGTGTCACAATGGGCCCTGAAGACAAAGGGGGTCCCCTGAATGTCACAATGGGCCCTGAGGACAATGGGGGTTCCTGGAACGTCACAATGGGCCCTGGGGAGAAAGGGAGGTCCCCAGGATGTCACAATGGGCCCTGGAGACAATTGGGGGTTTTGGGATGTCACGATAAGCTCTGACGACAAGGGGAGGTGCCCATGGTCTCACAATGGGTCCTCAGTGACAAGGGGGTCCCTATAGTGTCACAATGGGCTCTGCAGACAATGGGGGGTCCTGGGATGTCACAATGGGCACCAGTGACAAAGGGGGTCCTCATGGTGCCACAATGGGCCCTGGGGAGTAAGTGGGGTCCTGGGATGTCACAATGGGTCCTGGGGACAAAGGGTGATCCTTTGATGTCACAAGGGGCCCTGGAGGCAAGGGGGTCCCCAGGATGTTACAATGGGCCCTGGGCACAAAAGGGGGTCCCCATAGTGTCACAATGGGTCCCCAGTGACAAGGGGGTCCCCACGGTGCCACGATGGTCCCTGGGGACAAGAGGGGGTCCCCATGGTGTCACAATGGACCCTGGGGTCAAAGGGGGTTCCCAGGACATCACAATGGGCTCTGGGGACAATGGGGATCCTGGGACATCACAATGAGCCCTGGGGACAAGGGGGGGTCCTGGGACGTCACAACGGGTCCTGGGGACAAAGCGGTTCCCCAGGATGTCACAATGGGCCCCGGGGACAAAGCAGGGTCCTGGGACGTCACAATGGGCCCTGGAGACAAAGGGATTCCCCAGGATGTCACAATGGGCCCTGGGGACAAAGGGGGTCCCCACAGTGTCACAATGGTCCCTGGGGACAAAGGAGATCCCCACAGTGTCACAATGGGCCCAGGGGACAATGGGGGGTCCTGGGACGTTATAATGGGCCCTCAGGAAAAAGGGGGTCCACATGGTGCCACAATGGGCCCTGGGGACAACGGGGGTCCACATGGATGCCACAATGGACACTGGGGACAAGGGGGTCCCCAGGATGTCACAATGGGCCCTGGGGACAACGGTGGCTCCTGATGTCACAATGGGCCCTGGGGACACAGGTGGTCCCCAGGATGTCACAATGGGCCCTGGGGACAAAGTGGGGTCCTAAGATGTCACAATGGGCACTGGGGACAAAGGGGGTCCCCATGGTGCCACAATGGGCCTTGGGGACAATGGGGTCTCCCCAGGATGTCACAATGGGCCTTGGGGACAAAGGGGTGTCCCCTGAATGTGCATAATGGGCCCTGGGGACAAAGGGTGGTCGCCGGGATGTCTCAGTGGGCCCTGGGGACAATGGGGTGTCCTGGGATGTCACAATGGGCCCCAGTGACCAATGGGGTCTCCACGGTGTCACAATGGGCCCTGGGGATAAAGGGGGGTCTCCAGGATGTCACAATGGGCCCAAGTGATGAGTCCCCACAGTGCCACTATGGGCCCTGGAGACAAGGGGGGTCCCCAGGATGTCACGATGGGGCCTGGGGACAACGAGGGGTCCTGGGACGTCACAATGAGCCCTGGGGAAAAAGGGTGGTCCCCATGATGTCACAATGGGCACTGGAGACAGTGGGGGGTCCTGGGATGTCACAATGGGCCCCAGTGACAAAGGGGATCCCCATGGTGCGACAACGAGCTCTGGGGATAAAGGGGGTCTCCAGGATGTCACAATGGGCCCTGGGGACAAAGGAAGTCCCCAGAATGCCACAATGGGTCCTGGAAAGAAGTGGGGTCCCCACGGTGTCACAATGGGCCTTGGGGACAAAGGGGGGTCCCCAGGATGTCACAATGGGCCCCGGGGACAAAGGGGTCCCCAGGATGTCACAATGGGTACTGGGGACAAAGGCGGGGTCCCCATGGTGTCACAATGGACCCAAGTGACAGGACGAGTCCCCACGGTACCACTATGGGCCCTGGAGACCAGGGGGTTCCCCGGATTTCACAATGGGCCCTGGGGACAAGGGGGGTCCCCAGGATGTCACAATGGGCACTGGGGACAACGAGGGGTCCTGGGATGTCACAATGAGCCCTAGGGACAAAGGGGGTCCCCAGGATGTCACAATGGGCCCTGGGGATAAAGGGTACTCCCCAGGATGTGTATAATGGGGCCTGGGGACAATGTGGGGTCCTGGGATATCACAATGGGCCCCGGGGACATTTGGGGTCCCCAGAATGTCACAATGGGCCCTGGGAACAATAGGGGGTCCTGGGACGTCACAATGGGCCCTGGAGTAAAGGGGGGTCCCCAGGATGTCACAATGGGCACTGGAGAAAAAGCGGGGGTCCCCACGGTGTCACAATGAGCCCTGGGGACAATGGGGGATTCTGGGATGTCACAATAGGCCCTTGGGACAAAGGGGGTCCCCAGGATGTCACAATGGGTCCTGGGGACAACGGGGGTCCCCACAGTGTCAGAATGGGGCCGGGGGATAAAGGGGGACCGCAGGATGTGCATAATGGGGCCTGGGGACAATGGGGGGTCGTGGGATGTCACAATGGGCCTTGGGGAAAAAGAGGGTGTCTCCAGGATTTCACAATGGGCCGGGGGAACAACAGGGGGTCCTGGGACGTCACAATGGGCCCTGGAGAAAAGGGGGGTCCCCAGGATGTCACAATAGGCCCTGGGGACAAAGAGGAGTCCCCTGAATGTCATAATGGGCCCTGAGGACAAGGAGGGTCTCCACGGTGTCACAATGGGCCCTGGGGACAAAGGGAGTCCCCAGGATATCACAATGGGCCCTGGGGACAAAGAGGGTCCCCATGGTGTCAGAATGGGCCCTGGGGACAAAGGGGGGTCCCCAGGATGTCACAATGGGCCCTGGGGACAATGGGGGGTCCTGGGATGTCACAATAGGCCCTGGGGACAAAGGGGGTCCCCATGATTTCACAATGGGCCCAGGGGACAATGGGGCATCCTGGGACGTCAAAATGGGCCCTGGGGACAAAGGGGGTCCCCATGGTGTCACAATGGCCCTGGGGATAAAGGGGGACCCCAGGATGTGTATAATGGGGCCTGGGGACAATGGGGGGTCCTGGGATGTCACAATGGGCTCTGGGGACAATAGGGGGTCCTGGGACGTCACAATGGGCCCTGGAGAAAAGGGGGGGTCCTGGCATGTCACAATAGGCCCTGGGGACAAAGGGGGTCTTCAGGATGTCACAATGGGCCTGGGGGACAAAGGGGGTCCCCAGGATGTCACAATAGGCCCTGGGGAAAAAGAGGGCTCCCCAGGATATCACAATGGGCCCTGGGGACAAAGAGGGGTCCACAGGATGTGCACAATGGGCCCTGGGGACAAAGGGGGCTCCCCAGGATATCACAATGGGCTCTGGTGACATAGGGGTCCCCAAGATGTCACAACGGGTCCTGGGGACAAGGGGGGTCCCAAGGATGTCACAATGGGCACTGGAGACAAAGGGGGGGTCTCCACGGTGCCACAATGGGCCATGGGGACAAGAGGGTCCCCACGGTTTCACAATGGGCCCTGGGGACAAGGGGGATCCCCGCCCTGTCACAATGGGCCCTGGGGCCAAAGGGATCCCCAGGATGTCACAATGGGCCCTGGGGACTGCGGGGGGTACTAGGATGTCACAATGGGTCTTGGGGACAAAGGGGGTACCCAGGATGTCACAATGGGCCCTGGGGACAATGGGGGGTCCCTTGAAGGTCACAATGGGCCCATGGGACAAAGAGGGTGCCCACGGTGTCACAGTGGGCCCTGGCGACAAAGGGGGATCCCCAGGATGTCACAATGGGCCCCGGGGACAAAGTAAAATCCTGGAATGTCACAATGGTCCCCAGCGACAAAGGCGCTCCCCATGGTGCCACAATGGGCCCTGGGGACAAAGTGGGTCCCCAGGATTTCACAATGAGCACTGGGGACAAAGGGGGGGTCCCAGGATGTCACAATGGGCCCTGGGGACAAGGGGGGGTTCCCATGGAGTCACAATGGGTCCTGGGGACAACGAGGCGTCCTGGGACGTCACAATGGGACTTGGGGACAAAGGGGGTCTTCCACAGTCTCACAATGGGCCCTAGAGACAAGGGGAGATCCCCAGGATGACACAATAGGCCCTGGGGACAAAGAGGAGTCCCCCTGAATGTCACAATGGGCCCTGGGGACAAGGGGGGTCCCCATGGTATCACAATAAGCCCTGGGGACAAAGTGGGGTCCTGGGATGTCACAACTGGCCCCAGTGACAAAGGGTGTCCCCATGGTGCCACAATGGGCCCTGGGGACAAAGAGGGTCCCCAGGATGTCACAATGGGCTTTGGGGACAAGGCGGGGTCCCCAGGATGTCACAATGGGGTCTTGGGACAAAGGGGGTCCCCAGGATGTCACAATGGTCCCTGGGGACAATGGGGTGTCCTGGGACGTCACAATGGGCACTGGGGACAAAGGCGGTCCCAGGGTGTCACAATAAGCCATGGGGACAAGGGGGGTCCCCAGGATGTCACAATGGGCACTGGGGACAAAGGGGGGTCCCCACGGTGCCATGATGGGCCCTGGCGACAAGGGGGTCCCCAGGATGTCACAATGGGCCCATGGGACAAAGGGGGTACCCATGGTGTCACAATGGGCCCTGGGGACAACTTGGGGTCCTGGGATGTCACAATGGGCCCCGGTGACAAAGGGGGTCCCCATGGTGCCACAATGTGCCCCTGGGACAAAGGGGGTCCCCAGAATGTCATAATGGGCACTGGGGACAAGGGGGGTCCCCAGGATGTCACAAGTGGCCCTGGGGATAAAGGGGGTCCCCATGGTGCCACAATGTGCCCCTGGGACAAAGGGGTCCCCAGGATGTCACAATAAGCCCCGGAGACAAGGGGTGTCCCCAGGATGTCAGAATGGGCCCTGGGGACAACGCGGGGTCCTGGGATGTCACAATGGGCCACGGGGACAAAGGCGATCCCCATGGTGTCACAATGGGCCCTGGGGACAAGGGGGTCCCCAGGATGTCACAATGGGCTCATGGGATAAAGGGGGTACCCACGGTGTCACTATAGGCCCTGGGGACAACGGGGGGTCCCCACGGTGCCACGATGGGTCGTGTGGACAAGGGGGTCCCCAGGATGTTCACAACAGGCCCTGAGGACAAAGGGGGTCCCCACGGTGTCACAATGGTCCCTGGGGACAACTTGGGGTCCTGGGATGTCACAATGGGCCCTGGGGACAAAGGCGGTCCCCAGGATGTCACAATAAGCCCTGGGGACAAGGGGGGTCCCCAGGATGTCACAATGGGCACTGGGGACAAAGGGGGTACCCACGGTGTCACTATAGGCCCTGGGGACAACGGGGGGTCCCCACGGTGCCACGATGGGCCCTGGGGACAAGTGGGGTCCCCAGGATGTTCACAATGGGCCCTGGGGACAAAGGGCGTCCCCAGGATGTCACAGTGGGCCCTGGGGACAAAGTGGTCCCCATGGTATCAGAATGGGCCCTGGGGACAAAGAGGGGTGCCCTGAATGTCACAATGGGCCCTGAGGACAAAGGGGGGTCCCCAGGATGTCGCAATGGGCCTTGGGGACAATGGGGGGTCCTAGGATGTCACAATGCGCCCGAGTGACAAATGGGGTCTCCATGGTGTCACAATGGGACCTGAAGACAAAGGGGGTCCCCTGAATGTCACAATGGGCCCTGAGGACAATGGGGGTTCCTGGAACGTCACAATGGGCCCTGGGGAGAAAGGGAGGTCCCCAGGATGTCACAATGGGCCCTGGAGACAATTGGGGGTTTTGGGATGTCACGATGGGCTCTGACGACAAGGGGAGGTGCCCATGGTGTCACAATGGGTCCTCAGTGACAAGGGGGGTCCCTATAGTGTCACAATGGGCTCTGCAGACAATGGGGGGTCCTGGGATGTCACAATGGGCACCAGTGACAAAGGGGGTCCTCATGGTGCCACAATGGGCCCTGGGGAGTAAGTGGGGTCCTGGGATGTCACAATGGGTCCTGGGGACAAAGGGTGATCCTTTGATGTCACAAGGGGCCCTGGAGGCAAGGGGGTCCCCAGGATGTTACAATGGGCCCTGGGCACAAAGGGGGGTCCCCATAGTGTCACAATGGGTCCCCAGTGACAAGGGGGTCCCCACGGTGCCACGATGGGCCCTGGGGACAAGAGGGGGTCCCCATGGTGTCACAATGGACCCTGGGGTCAAAGGGGGTTCCCAGGACATCACAATGGGCTCTGGGGACAATGGGGATCCTGGGACATCACAATGAGCCCTGGGGACAAGGGGGGGTCCTGGGACGTCACAATGGGTCCTGGGGACAAAGCGGTTCCCCAGGATGTCACAATGGGCCCCGGGGACAAAGCAGGGTCCTGGGACGTCACAATGGGCCCTGGAGACAAAGGGATTCCCCAGGATGTCACAATGGGCCCTGGGGACAAAGGGGGTCCCCACAGTGTCACAATGGTCCCTGGGGACAAAGGAGATCCCCACAGTGTCACAATGGGCCCAGGGGACAAAAGGGGGACCCCAGGATGTCACAATGGGCCCAGGGGACAATGGGGGGTCCTGGGACGTTATAATGGGCCCTCGGGAAAAAGGGGGTCCACATGGTGCCACAATGGGCCCTGGGGACAACGGGGGTCCCAGGATGCCACAATGGACACTGGGGACAAGGGGGTCCCCAGGATGTCACAATGGGCCCTGGGGACAACGGTGGCTCCTGGGATGTCACAATGGGCCCTGGGGACACAGGTGGTCCCCAGGATGTCACAATGGGCCCTGGGGAAAAAGTGGGGTCCTAAGATGTCACAATGGGCACTGGGGACAAAGGGGGTCCCCATGGTGCCACAATGGGCCTTGGGGACAATGGGGTCTCCCCAGGATGTCACAATGGGCCTTGGGGACAAAGGGGTGTCCCCTGAATGTGCATAATGGGCCCTGAAGACAAAGGGTGGTCGCCGGGATGTCTCAGTGGGCCCTGGGGACAATGGGGTGTCCTGGGATGTCACAATGGGCCCCAGTGACAAATGGGGTCTCCACGGTGTCACAATGGGCCCTGGAGTAAAGGGGCGTCCCCAGGATGTCACAATAGTCCCTGGGGACAAAGAGGAGTCCCCTGAATGTCATAATGGGCCCTGAGGACAAGGAGGGTCTCCACGGTGTCACAATGGGCCCTGGGGACAATGGGGGGTCCTGGGATGTCACAACAGGCCCTGGGGACAAAGGGGGTCCCCATGATTTCACAATGGGCCCAGGGGACAATGGGGCATCCTGGGACGTCACAATGGGCCCTGGGGACAAAGGGGGTCTCCATGGTGTCACAATGGCCCTGGGGATAAAGGGGGACCCCAGGATGTGTATAATGGGGCCTGGGGACAATGGGGAGTCCTGGGATGTCACAATGGGCTCTGGGGACAATAGGGGGTCCTGGGACGTCACAATGGGCCCTGGAGAAAAGGGGGGGTCCTGGCATGTCACAATAGGCCCTGGGGACAAAGGGGGTCTTCAGGATGTCACAATGGGCCCGGGGGACAAAGGGGGTCCCCAGGATGTCACAATAGGCCCTGGGGAAAAAGAGGGCTCCCCAGGATATCACAATGGGCCCTGGGGACAAAGAGGGGTCCACAGGATGTGCACAATGGGCCCTGGGGACAAAGGGGGCTCCCCAGGATATCACAATGGGCTCTGGTGACATAGGGGTCCCCAAGATGTCACAACGGGTCCTGGGGACAAGGGGGGTCCCAAGAATGTCACAATGGGAACTGGAGACAAAGGGGGAGTCCCCACGGTGCCACGATGGGCCCTGGGGACAAGGGGGTCCCCAGGATGTAACAATGTGCCCTTGGGACAATGGGGGCTCCTGCGATGTCACAATGGGCCCTGGGGACAAAGGGAGGCCCCAGGATGTCACAATGGACCCTGGGGACAAAAGGGGTCCCCGGGATGTCACAATGGGCCCAGGGGACAACGAAGCATCCTGGGACGCCACAATGGGCCCGGGGAAAAAGGGGGGTCCCCAGGTTGTTCACAATGGGCCCTGGGGACAATGGGGGTCCTGGGATGTCACAATGAAACCTAGGGACAAAGGGGGTCCCCAGGATGTCACAATGGGCCCTGGGGATAAAGGGGATTCCCCAGGATGTCACAATAGGCCCTGGGGACAAAGGGGGTCCCCAGGATGTCACAACGGGCCCTGGGTACAAGGGGGGTCCCACCCTGTCACAATGAGCACTGGGGACAAAGGGGGTCCCCAGGATGTCACAATGGGCACTGGAGACAAAGGGGGGGTCTCCACGGTGCCACAATGGGCCCTGGGGACAAGAGGGTCCCCACGGTTTCACAATGGGCCCTGGGGACAAGGGGGATCCCCGCCCTGTCACAATGGGCCCTGGGGACAAGGGGGATCCCCAGGATGTCACAATGGGCCCTGGGGACTGCGGGGGGGTACTAGGATGTCACAATGGGTCTTGGGGACAAAGGGGGTACCCAGGATGTCACAATGGGCCCTGGGGACAATGGGGGGTCCCTTGAAGGTCACAATGGGCCCATGGGACAAAGAGGGTGCCCACGGTGTCACAGTGGGCCCTGGCGACAAAGGGGGATCCCCAGGATGTCACAATGGTCCCCAGTGACAAAGGCGCTCCCCATGGTGCCACAATGGGCCCTGGGGACAAAGTGGGTCCCCAGGATTTCACAATGAGCACTGGGGACAAAGGGGGGTCCCAGGATGTCACAATGGGCCCTGGGGACAAGGGGGGGTTCCCATGGAGTCACAATGGGTCCTGGGGACAACGAGGCATCCTGGGACGTCACAATGGGACTTGGGGACAAAGGGGGTCTTCCACAGTGTCACAATGGGCCCTAGAGACAAGGGGAGATCCCCAGGATGACACAATAGGCCCTGGGGACAAAGAGGAGTCCCCCTGAATGTCACAATGGGCCCTGGGGACAAGGGGGGTCCCCATGGTATCACAATAAGCCCTGGGGACAAAGTGGGGTCCTGGGATGTCACAACTGGCCCCAGTGACAAAGGGTGTCCCCATGGTGCCACAATGGGCCCTGGGGACAAAGAGGGTCCCCAGGATGTCACAATGGGCTTTAAGGACAAGGCGGGGTCCCCAGGATGTCACAATGGGGTCTTGGGACAAAGGGGGTCCCCAGGATGTCACAATGGTCCCTGGGGACAATGGGGGTTCCTGGGACATCACAGTGGGCCCTGGGGACAAAGGCGGTCCCAGGGTGTCACAATAAGCCATGGGGACAAGGGGGGTCCCCAGGATGTCAGAATGGGCCCTGGGGACAACGCGGGGTCCTGGGATGTCACAATGGGCCACGGGGACAAAGGCGATCCCCATGGTGTCACAATGGGCCCTGGGGACAAGGGGGTCCCCAGGATGTCACAATGGGCTCATGGGATAAAGGGGGTACCCACGGTGTCACTATAGGCCCTGGGGACAACGGGGGGTCCCCACGGTGCCACGATGGGTCGTGTGGACAAGGGGGTCCCCAGGATGTTCACAACGGGCCCTGAGGACAAAGGGGGTCCCCACGGTGTCACAATGGTCCCTGGGGACAACTTGGGGTCCTGGGATGTCACAATGGGCCCTGGGGACAAAGGCGGTCCCCAGGATGTCACAATAAGCCCTGGGGACAAGGGGGGTCCCCAGGATGTCACAATGGGCACTGGGGACAAAGGGGGTACCCACGGTGTCACTATAGGCCCTGGGGACAACGGGGGGTCCCCACGGTGCCACGATGGGCCCTGGGGACAAGTGGGGTCCCCAGGATGTTCACAATGGGCCCTGGGGACAAAGAGGGTCCCCAGGATGTCACAATCGGCCCTGGGCACAAAGGGGGGTGCACATGGTGTCAAAATGGGCCCTGGGGACAAAGGGCGTCCCCAGGATGTCACAGTGGGCCCTGGGGACAAAGTGGTCCCCATGGTATCAGAATGGGCCCTGGGGACAAAGAGGGGTGCCCTGAATGTCACAATGGGCCCTGAGGACAAAGGGGGGTCCCCAGGATGTCGCAATGGGCCTTGGGGACAATGGGGGGTCCTAGGATGTCACAATGCGCCCGAGTGACAAATGGGGTCTCCATGGTGTCACAATGGGACCTGAAGACAAAGGGGGTCCCCTGAATGTCACAATGGGCCCTGAGGACAATGGGGGTTCCTGGAACGTCACAATGGGCCCTGGGGAGAAAGGGAGGTCCCCAGGATGTCACAATGGGCCCTGGAGACAATTGGGGGTTTTGGGATGTCACGATGGGCTCTGACGACAAGGGGAGGTGCCCATGGTGTCACAATGGGTCCTCAGTGACAAGGGGGGTCCCTATAGTGTCACAATGGGCTCTGCAGACAATGGGGGGTCCTGGGATGTCACAATGGGCACCAGTGACAAAGGGGGTCCTCATGGTGCCACAATGGGCCCTGGGGAGTAAGTGGGGTCCTGGGATGTCACAATGGGTCCTGGGGACAAAGGGTGATCCTTTGATGTCACAAGGGGCCCTGGAGGCAAGGGGGTCCCCAGGATGTTACAATGGGCCCTGGGCACAAAGGGGGGTCCCCATAGTGTCACAATGGGTCCCCAGTGACAAGGGGGTCCCCACGGTGCCACGATGGGCCCTGGGGACAAGAGGGGGTCCCCATGGTGTCACAATGGACCCTGGGGTCAAAGGGGGTTCCCAGGACATCACAATGGGCTCTGGGGACAATGGGGATCCTGGGACATCACAATGAGCCCTGGGGACAAGGGGGGGTCCTGGGACGTCACAATGGGTCCTGGGGACAAAGCGGTTCCCCAGGATGTCACAATGGGCCCCGGGGACAAAGCAGGGTCCTGGGACGTCACAATGGGCCCTGGAGACAAAGGGATTCCCCAGGATGTCACAATGGGCCCTGGGGACAAAGGGGGTCCCCACAGTGTCACAATGGTCCCTGGGGACAAAGGAGATCCCCACAGTGTCACAATGGGCCCAGGGGACAAAAGGGGGACCCCAGGATGTCACAATGGGCCCAGGGGACAATGGGGGGTCCTGGGACGTTATAATGGGCCCTCGGGAAAAAGGGGGTCCACATGGTGCCACAATGGGCCCTGGGGACAACGGGGGTCCCAGGATGCCACAATGGACACTGGGGACAAGGGGGTCCCCAGGATGTCACAATGGGCCCTGGGGACAACGGTGGCTCCTGGGATGTCACAATGGGCCCTGGGGACACAGGTGGTCCCCAGGATGTCACAATGGGCCCTGGGGAAAAAGTGGGGTCCTAAGATGTCACAATGGGCACTGGGGACAAAGGGGGTCCCCATGGTGCCACAATGGGCCTTGGGGACAATGGGGTCTCCCCAGGATGTCACAATGGGCCTTGGGGACAAAGGGGTGTCCCCTGAATGTGCATAATGGGCCCTGAAGACAAAGGGTGGTCGCCGGGATGTCTCAGTGGGCCCTGGGGACAATGGGGTGTCCTGGGATGTCACAATGGGCCCCAGTGACAAATGGGGTCTCCACGGTGTCACAATGGGCCCTGGAGTAAAGGGGCGTCCCCAGGATGTCACAATAGTCCCTGGGGACAAAGAGGAGTCCCCTGAATGTCATAATGGGCCCTGAGGACAAGGAGGGTCTCCACGGTGTCACAATGGGCCCTGGGGACAATGGGGGGTCCTGGGATGTCACAACAGGCCCTGGGGACAAAGGGGGTCCCCATGATTTCACAATGGGCCCAGGGGACAATGGGGCATCCTGGGACGTCACAATGGGCCCTGGGGACAAAGGGGGTCTCCATGGTGTCACAATGGCCCTGGGGATAAAGGGGGACCCCAGGATGTGTATAATGGGGCCTGGGGACAATGGGGAGTCCTGGGATGTCACAATGGGCTCTGGGGACAATAGGGGGTCCTGGGACGTCACAATGGGCCCTGGAGAAAAGGGGGGGTCCTGGCATGTCACAATAGGCCCTGGGGACAAAGGGGGTCTTCAGGATGTCACAATGGGCCCGGGGGACAAAGGGGGTCCCCAGGATGTCACAATAGGCCCTGGGGAAAAAGAGGGCTCCCCAGGATATCACAATGGGCCCTGGGGATAAAGAGGGGTCCACAGGATGTGCACAATGGGCCCTGGGGACAAAGGGGGCTCCCCAGGATATCACAATGGGCTCTGGTGACATAGGGGTCCCCAAGATGTCACAACGGGTCCTGGGGACAAGGGGGGTCCCAAGAATGTCACAATGGGAACTGGAGACAAAGGGGGAGTCCCCACGGTGCCACGATGGGCCCTGGGGACAAGGGGGTCCCCAGGATGTAACAATGTGCCCTTGGGACAATGGGGGCTCCTGCGATGTCACAATGGGCCCTGGGGACAAAGGGAGGCCCCAGGATGTCACAATGGACCCTGGGGACAAAAGGGGTCCCCGGGATGTCACAATGGGCCCAGGGGACAACGAAGCATCCTGGGACGCCACAATGGGCCCGGGGAAAAAGGGGGGTCCCCAGGTTGTTCACAATGGGCCCTGGGGACAATGGGTGTCCTGGGATGTCACAATGAACCCTAGGGACAAAGGGGGTCCCCAGGATGTCACAATGGGCCCTGGGGATAAAGGGGATTCCCCAGGATGTCACAATAGGCCCTGGGGACAAAGGGGGTCCCCAGGATGTCACAACGGGCCCTGGGTACAAGGGGGGTCCCACCCTGTCACAATGAGCACTGGGGACAAAGGGGGTCCCCAGGATGTCACAATGGGCACTGGAGACAAAGGGGGGGTCTCCACGGCGCCACAATGGGCCCTGGGGACAAGAGGGTCCCCACGGTTTCACAATGGGCCCTGGGGACAAGGGGGATCCCCGCCCTGTCACAATGGGCCCTGGGGCCAAAGGGATCCCCAGGATGTCACAATGGGCCCTGGGGACTGCGGGGGGTACTAGGATGTCACAATGGGTCTTGGGGACAAAGGGGGTACCCAGGATGTCACAATGGGCCCTGGGGACAATGGGGGGTCCCTTGAAGGTCACAGTGGGCCCATGGGACAAAGAGGGTGCCCACGGTGTCACAGTGGGCCCTGGCGACAAAGGGGGATCCCCAGGATGTCACAATGGGCCCTGGGGACAAGGGGGGGTTCCCATGGAGTCACAATGGGTCCTGGGGACAACGAGGCGTCCTGGGACGTCACAATGGGACTTGGGGACAAAGGGGGTCTTCCACAGTGTCACAATGGGCCCTAGAGACAAGGGGAGATCACCAGGATGACACAATAGGCCCTGGGGACAAAGAGGAGTCCCCCTGAATGTCACAATGGGCCCTGGGGACAAGGGGGGTCCCCATGGTATCACAATAAGCCCTGGGGACAAAGTGGGGTCCTGGGATGTCACAACTGGCCCCAGTGACAAAGGGTGTCCCCATGGTGCCACAATGGGCCCTGGGGACAAAGAGGGTCCCCAGGATGTCACAATGGGCTTTGGGGACAAGGCGGGGTCCCCAGGATGTCACAATGGGGTCTTGGGACAAAGGGGGTCCCCAGGATGTCACAATGGTCCCTGGGGACAATGGGGGGTCCTGGGACATCACAATGGGCCCTGGGGACAAAGGCGGTCCCAGGGTGTCACAATAAGCCATGGGGACAAGGGGGGTCCCCAGGATGTCACAATGGGCACTGGGGACAAAGGGGGGTCCCCACGGTGCCATGATGGGCCCTGGCGACAAGGGGGTCCCCAGGATGTCACAATGGGCCCATGGGACAAAGGGGGTACCCATGGTGTCACAATGGGCCCTGGGGACAACTTGGGGTCCTGGGATGTCACAATGGGCCCCGGTGACAAAGGGGGTCCCCGTGGTGCCACAATGTGCCCCTGGGACAAAGGGGGTCCCCAGAATGTCATAATGGGCACTGGGGACAAGGGGGGTCCCCAGGATGTCACAAGTGGCCCTGGGGATAAAGGGGGTCCCCATGGTGCCACAATGTGCCCCTGGGACAAAGGGGTCCCCAGGATGTCACAATAAGCCCTGGGGACAAGGGGGGTCCCCAGGATGTCAGAATGGGCCCTGGGGACAACGCGGGGTCCTGGGATGTCACAATGGGCCACGGGGACAAAGGCGATCCCCATGGTGTCACAATGGGCCCTGGGGACAAGGGGGTCCCCAGGATGTCACAATGGGCTCATGGGATAAAGGGGGTACCCACGGTGTCACTATAGGCCCTGGGGACAACGGGGGGTCCCCACGGTGCCACGATGGGCCCTGGGGACAAGGGGGTCCCCAGGATGTCACAATGGGCCCTGAGGACAAATTGGGATTCTGGGATGTCACAATGGGCCCTGGGGACAAAGGGGGTCCCCATGGTGCCACAATGGGCCCTGGGGACAAAGAGGGGTCCCCAGAATGTCACAATGGGCCCTGGGGACATTTGGGGTCCCCAGAATGTCACAATGGGCCCTGGGAACAACAGGGGGTCCTGGGACGTCACAATGGGCCCTGGAGTAAAGGGGGGTCCCCACGGTTTCACAATGGGCCCTGGGGACAAGGGGGATCCCCGCCCTGTCACAATGGGCCCTGGGGCCAAAGGGATCCCCAGGATGTCACAATGGGCCCTGGGGACTGCGGGGGGTACTAGGATGTCACAATGGGTCTTGGGGACAAAGGGGGTACCCAGGATGTCACAATGGGCCCTGGGGACAATGGGGGGTCCCTTGAAGGTCACAATGGGCCCATGGGACAAAGAGGGTGCCCACGGTGTCACAGTGGGCCCTGGCGACAAAGGGGGATCCCCAGGATGTCACAATGGGCCCTGGGGACAAGGGGGGGTTCCCATGGAGTCACAATGGGTCCTGGGGACAACGAGGCGTCCTGGGACGTCACAATGGGACTTGGGGACAAAGGGGGTCTTCCACAGTCTCACAATGGGCCCTAGAGACAAGGGGAGATCACCAGGATGACACAATAGGCCCTGGGGACAAAGAGGAGTCCCCCTGAATGTCACAATGGGCCCTGGGGACAAGGGGGGTCCCCATGGTATCACAATAAGCCCTGGGGACAAAGTGGGGTCCTGGGATGTCACAACTGGCCCCAGTGACAAAGGGTGTCCCCATGGTGCCACAATGGGCCCTGGGGACAAAGAGGGTCCCCAGGATGTCACAATGGGCTTTGGGGACAAGGCGGGGTCCCCAGGATGTCACA
Source organism: Patagioenas fasciata (assembly GCF_037038585.1). Lineage (NCBI taxonomy): Eukaryota > Metazoa > Chordata > Aves > Columbiformes > Columbidae > Patagioenas > Patagioenas fasciata. The sequence continues at coordinate 4,470,461 of NW_027288510.1, forward strand.
ATGGGGTCTTGGGACAAAGGGGGTCCCCAGGATGTCACAATGGTCCCTGGGGACAATGGGGGGTCCTGGGACATCACAATGGGCCCTGGGGACAAAGGCGGTCCCAGGGTGTCACAATAAGCCATGGGGACAAGGGGGGTCCCCAGGATGTCACAATGGGCACTGGGGACAAAGGGGGGTCCCCACGGTGCCATGATGGGCCCTGGCGACAAGGGGGTCCCCAGGATGTCACAATGGGCCCATGGGACAAAGGGGGTACCCATGGTGTCACAATGGGCCCTGGGGACAACTTGGGGTCCTGGGATGTCACAATGGGCCCCGGTGACAAAGGGGGTCCCCGTGGTGCCACAATGTGCCCCTGGGACAAAGGGGGTCCCCAGAATGTCATAATGGGCACTGGGGACAAGGGGGGTCCCCAGGATGTCACAAGTGGCCCTGGGGATAAAGGGGGTCCCCATGGTGCCACAATGTGCCCCTGGGACAAAGGGGTCCCCAGGATGTCACAATAAGCCCTGGGGACAAGGGGGGTCCCCAGGATGTCAGAATGGGCCCTGGGGACAACGCGGGGTCCTGGGATGTCACAATGGGCCACGGGGACAAAGGCGATCCCCATGGTGTCACAATGGGCCCTGGGGACAAGGGGGTCCCCAGGATGTCACAATGGGCTCATGGGATAAAGGGGGTACCCACGGTGTCACTATAGGCCCTGGGGACAACGGGGGGTCCCCACGGTGCCACGATGGGCCCTGGGGACAAGGGGGTCCCCAGGATGTCACAATGGGCCCTGAGGACAAATTGGGATTCTGGGATGTCACAATGGGCCCTGGGGACAAAGGGGGTCCCCATGGTGCCACAATGGGCCCTGGGGACAAAGAGGGGTCCCCAGAATGTCACAATGGGCCCTGGGGACATTTGGGGTCCCCAGAATGTCACAATGGGCCCTGGGAACAATAGGGGGTCCTGGGACGTCACAATGGGCCCTGGAGTAAAGGGGGGTCCCCAGGATGTCACAATAGGCCCTGGGGACAAAGAGGAGTCCCCTGAATGTCATAATGGGCCCTGAGGACAAGGAGGGTCTCCACGGTGTCACAATGGGCCCTGGGGACAATGGGGGGTCCTGGGATGTCACAATAGGCCCTGGGGACAAAGGGGGTCTTCAGGATGTCACAATGGGCCCGGGGGACAAAGGGGGTCCCCAGGATGTCACAATAGGCCCTGGGGAAAAAGAGGGCTCCCCAGGATATCACAATGGGCTCAGGTGACATAGGGGTCCCCAAGATGTCACAATGGGTCCTGGGGACAAGGGGGGTCCCAAGGATGTCACAATGGGCACTGGAGACAAAGGGGGGGTCCCCATGGTGCCACAATGGGCCCTGGGGACAAAGAGGGGTCCCCAGAATGTCACAATGGGCCCTGGGGACATTTGGGGTCCCCAGAATGTCACAATGGGCCCTGGGAACAACAGGGGGTCCTGGGACGTCACAATGGGCCCTGGAGTAAAGGGGGGTCCCCAGGATGTCACAATAGGCCCTGGGGACAAAGAGGAGTCCCCTGAATGTCATAATGGGCCCTGAGGACAAGGAGGGTCTCCACGGTGTCACAATGGGCCCTGGGGACAATGGGGGGTCCTGGGATGTCACAATAGGCCCTGGGGACAAAGGGGGTCTTCAGGATGTCACAATGGGCCCAGGGGACAAAGGGGGTCCCCAGGATGTCACAATAGGCCCTGGGGAAAAAGAGGGCTCCCCAGGATATCACAATGGGCCCTGGGGACAAAGGGGGCTCCCCAGGATATCACAATGGGCTCTGGTGACATAGGGGTCCCCAAGATGTCACAACGGGTCCTGGGGACAAGGGGGGTCCCAAGGATGTCACAATGGGCACTGGAGACAAAGGGGGGGTCCCCACGGTGCCACGATGGGCCCTGGGGACAAGGGGGTCCCCAGGATGTAACAATGTGCCCTTGGGACAATGGGGGCTCCTGCGATGTCACAATGGGCCCTGGGGACAAAGGGAGGCCCCAGGATGTCACAATGGACCCTGGGGACAAAAGGGGTCCCCGGGATGTCACAATGGGCCCAGGGGACAACGAAGCATCCTGGGACGCCACAATGGGCCCGGGGAAAAAGGGGGGTCCCCAGGTTGTTCACAATGGGCCCTGGGGACAATGGGGGTCCTGGGATGTCACAATGAACCCTAGGGACAAAGGGGGTCCCCAGGATGTCACAATGGGCCCTGGGGATAAAGGGGACTCCCCAGGATGTCACAATAGGCCCTGGGGACAAAGGGGGTCCCCAGGATGTCACAACGGGCCCTGGGTACAAAGGGGGTCCCACCCTGTCACAATGAGCACTGGGGACAAAGGGGGTCCCCAGGATGTCACAATGGGCACTGGAGACAAAGGGGGGGTCTCCACGGTGCCACAATGGGCCCTGGGGACAAGAGGGTCCCCACGGTTTCACAATGGGCCCTGGGGACAAGGGGGATCCCCGCCCTGTCACAATGGGCCCTGGGGCCAAAGGGATCCCCAGGATGTCACAATGGGCCCTGGGGACTGCGGGGGGTACTAGGATGTCACAATGGGTCTTGGGGACAAAGGGGGTACCCAGGATGTCACAATGGGCCCTGGGGACAATGGGGGGTCCCTTGAAGGTCACAATGGGCCCATGGGACAAAGAGGGTGCCCACGGTGTCACAGTGGGCCCTGGCGACAAAGGGGGATCCCCAGGATGTCACAATGGGCTCCGGGGACAAAGTAAAATCCTGGAATGTCACAATGGTCCCCAGTGACAAAGGCGCTCCCCATGGTGCCACAATGGGCCCTGGGGACAAAGTGGGTCCCCAGGATTTCACAATGAGCACTGGGGACAAAGGGGGGTCCCAGGATGTCACAATGGGCCCTGGGGACAAGGGGGGGTTCCCATGGAGTCACAATGGGTCCTGGGGACAACGAGGCGTCCTGGGACGTCACAATGGGACTTGGGGACAAAGGGGGTCTTCCACAGTCTCACAATGGGCCCTAGAGACAAGGGGAGATCCCCAGGATGACACAATAGGCCCTGGGGACAAAGAGGAGTCCCCATGAATGTCACAATGGGCCCTGGGGACAAGGGGGGTCCCCATGGTATCACAATAAGCCCTGGGGACAAAGTGGGGTCCTGGGATGTCACAACTGGCCCCAGTGACAAAGGGTGTCCCCATGGTGCCACAATGGGCCCTGGGGACAAAGAGGGTCCCCAGGATGTCACAATGGGCTTTGGGGACAAGGTGGGGTCCCCAGGATGTCACAATGGGGTCTTGGGACAATGGGGGTCCCCAGGATGTCACAATGGTCCCTGGGGACAATGGGGGGTCCTGGGACGTCACAATGGGCCCTGGGGACAAAGGCGGTCCCAGGGTGTCACAATAAGCCATGGGGACAAGGGGGGTCCCCAGGATGTCACAATGGGCACTGGGGACAAAGGGGGGTCCCCACGGTGCCATGATGGGCCCTGGCGACAAGGGGGTCCCCAGGATGTCACAATGGGCCCATGGGACAAAGGGGGTACCCATGGTGTCACAATGGGCCCTGGGGACAACTTGGGGTCCTGGGATGTCACAATGGGCCCCGGTGACAAAGGGGGTCCCCGTGGTGCCACAATGTGCCCCTGGGACAAAGGGGGTCCCCAGAATGTCATAATGGGCACTGGGGACAAGGGGGGTCCCCAGGATGTCACAAGTGGCCCTGGGGATAAAGGGGGTCCCCATGGTGCCACAATGTGCCCCTGGGACAAAGGGGTCCCCAGGATGTCACAATAAGCCCTGGGGACAAGGGGGGTCCCCAGGATGTCAGAATGGGCCCTGGGGACAACGCGGGGTCCTGGGATGTCACAATGGGCCACGGGGACAAAGGCGATCCCCATGGTGTCACAATGGGCCCTGGGGACAAGGGGGTCCCCAGGATGTCACAATGGGCTCATGGGATAAAGGGGGTACCCACGGTGTCACTATAGGCCCTGGGGACAACGGGGGGTCCCCACGGTGCCACGATGGGCCCTGGGGACAAGGGGGTCCCCAGGATGTCACAATGGGCCCTGAGGACAAATTGGGATTCTGGGATGTCACAATGGGCCCTGGGGACAAAGAGGGTCCCCATGGTGCCACAATGGGCCCTGGGGACAAAGAGGGGTCCCCAGAATGTCACAATGGGCCCTGGGGACATTTGGGGTCCCCAGAATGTCACAATGGGCCCTGGGAACAATAGGGGGTCCTGGGACGTCACAATGGGCCCTGGAGTAAAGGGGGGTCCCCAGGATGTCACAATAGGCCCTGGGGACAAAGAGGAGTCCCCTGAATGTCATAATGGGCCCTGAGGACAAGGAGGGTCTCCACGGTGTCACAATGGGCCCTGGGGACAATGGGGGGTCCTGGGATGTCACAATAGGCCCTGGGGACAAAGGGGGTCTTCAGGATGTCACAATGGGCCCGGGGGACAAAGGGGGTCCCCAGGATGTCACAATAGGCCCTGGGGAAAAAGAGGGCTCCCCAGGATATCACAATGGGCTCTGGTGACATAGGGGTCCCCAAGATGTCACAACGGGTCCTGGGGACAAGGGGGGTCCCAAGGATGTCACAATGGGCACTGGAGACAAAGGGGGGGTCCCCACGGTGCCACGATGGGCCCTGGGGACAAGGGGGTCCCCAGGATGTAACAATGTGCCCTTGGGACAATGGGGGCTCCTGCGATGTCACAATGGGCCCTGGGGACAAAGGGAGGCCCCAGGATGTCACAATGGACCCTGGGGACAAAAGGGGTCCCCGGGATGTCACAATGGGCCCAGGGGACAACGAAGCATCCTGGGACGCCACAATGGGCCCGGGGAAAAAGGGGGGTCCCCAGGTTGTTCACAATGGGCCCTGGGGACAATGGGGGTCCTGGGATGTCACAATGAACCCTAGGGACAAAGGGGGTCCCCAGGATGTCACAATGGGCCCTGGGGATAAAGGGGACTCCCCAGGATGTCACAATAGGCCCTGGGGACAAAGGGGGTCCCCAGGATGTCACAACGGGCCCTGGGTACAAAGGGGGTCCCACCCTGTCACAATGAGCACTGGGGACAAAGGGGGTCCCCAGGATGTCACAATGGGCACTGGAGACAAAGGGGGGGTCTCCACGGTGCCACAATGGGCCCTGGGGACAAGAGGGTCCCCACGGTTTCACAATGGGCCCTGGGGACAAGGGGGATCCCCGCCCTGTCACAATGGGCCCTGGGGCCAAAGGGATCCCCAGGATGTCACAATGGGCCCTGGGGACTGCGGGGGGTACTAGGATGTCACAATGGGTCTTGGGGACAAAGGGGGTACCCAGGATGTCACAATGGGCCCTGGGGACAATGGGGGGTCCCTTGAAGGTCACAATGGGCCCATGGGACAAAGAGGGTGCCCACGGTGTCACAGTGGGCCCTGGCGACAAAGGGGGATCCCCAGGATGTCACAATGGGCTCCGGGGACAAAGTAAAATCCTGGAATGTCACAATGGTCCCCAGTGACAAAGGCGCTCCCCATGGTGCCACAATGGGCCCTGGGGACAAAGTGGGTCCCCAGGATTTCACAATGAGCACTGGGGACAAAGGGGGGTCCCAGGATGTCACAATGGGCCCTGGGGACAAGGGGGGGTTCCCATGGAGTCACAATGGGTCCTGGGGACAACGAGGCGTCCTGGGACGTCACAATGGGACTTGGGGACAAAGGGGGTCTTCCACAGTCTCACAATGGGCCCTAGAGACAAGGGGAGATCCCCAGGATGACACAATAGGCCCTGGGGACAAAGAGGAGTCCCCATGAATGTCACAATGGGCCCTGGGGACAAGGGGGGTCCCCATGGTATCACAATAAGCCCTGGGGACAAAGTGGGGTCCTGGGATGTCACAACTGGCCCCAGTGACAAAGGGTGTCCCCATGGTGCCACAATGGGCCCTGGGGACAAAGAGGGTCCCCAGGATGTCACAATGGGCTTTGGGGACAAGGTGGGGTCCCCAGGATGTCACAATGGGGTCTTGGGACAATGGGGGTCCCCAGGATGTCACAATGGTCCCTGGGGACAATGGGGGGTCCTGGGACGTCACAATGGGCCCTGGGGACAAAGGCGGTCCCAGGGTGTCACAATAAGCCATGGGGACAAGGGGGGTCCCCAGGATGTCACAATGGGCACTGGGGACAAAGGGGGGTCCCCACGGTGCCATGATGGGCCCTGGCGACAAGGGGGTCCCCAGGATGTCACAATGGGCCCATGGGACAAAGGGGGTACCCATGGTGTCACAATGGGCCCTGGGGACAACTTGGGGTCCTGGGATGTCACAATGGGCCCCGGTGACAAAGGGGGTCTCCGTGGTGCCACAATGTACCCCTGGGACAAAGGGGGTCCCCAGAATGTCATAATGGGCACTGGGGACAAGGGGGGTCCCCAGGATGTCACAATAGTCCCTGGGGACAAAGAGGAGTCCCCTGAATGTCATAATGGGCCCTGAATACAAGGAGGGTCTCCACGGTGTCACAATGGGCCCTGGGGACAATGGGGTTCCTGGGATGTCACAATAGGCCCTGGGGACAAAGGGGGTCCCCATGATTTCACAATGGGCCCAGGGGACAATGGGGCATCCTGGGACGTCACAATGGGCCCTGGGGACAAAGGGGGTCCCCATGGTGTCACAATGGCCCTGGGGATAAAGGGGGACCCCAGGATGTGTATAATGGGGCCTGGGGGCAATGGGGGGTCCTGGGATGTCACAATGGGCTCTGGGGACAATAGGGGGTCCTGGGACGTCACAATGGGCCCTGGAGAAAAGGGGGGGTCCTGGCATGTCACAATAGGCCCTGGGGACAAAGGGGGTCTTCAGGATGTCACAATGGGCCCGGGGGACAATGGGGGTCCCCAGGATGTCACAATAGGCCCTGGGGAAAAAGAGGGCTCCCCAGGATATCACAATGGGCCCTGGGGACAAAGAGGGGTCCCCAGGATGTCACAATAGGCCCTGGGGACAAAGGGGGCTCCCCAGGATATCACAATGGGCTCTGGTGACATAGGGGTCCCCAAGATGTCACAACGGGTCCTGGGGACAAGGGGGGTCCCAAGGATGTCACAATGGGCACTGGAGACAAAGGGGAGGTCCCCACGGTGCCACGATGGGCCCTGGGGACAAGGGGGTCCCCAGGATGTAACAATGTGCCCTTGGGACAATGGGGGCTCCTGCGATGTCACAATGGGCCCTGGGGACAAAGGGAGGCCCCAGGATGTCACAATGGACCCTGGGGACAAAAGGGGTCCCCGGGATGTCACAATGGGCCCAGGGGACAACGAAGCATCCTGGGACGCCACAATGGGCCCGGGAAAAAAGGGGGGTCCCCAGGTTGTTCACAATGGGCCCTGGGGACAATGGGGGTCCTGGGATGTCACAATGAACCCTAGGGACAAAGGGGGTCCCCAGGATGTCACAATGGGCCCTGGGGATAAAGGGGACTCCCCAGGATGTCACAATAGGCCCTGGGGACAAAGGGGGGGTCTCCACGGTGCCACAATGGGCCCTGGGCACAAGAGGGTCCCCACGGTTTCACAATGGGCCCTGGGGACAAGGGGGATCCCCGCCCTGTCACAATGGGCCCTGGGGCCAAAGGGATCCCCAGGATGTCACAATGGGCACTGGGGACTGCGGGGGGTACTAGGATGTCACAATGGGTCTTGGGGACAAAGGGGGTACCCAGGATGTCACAATGGGCCCTGGGGACAACTTGGGGTCCTGGGATGTCACAATGGGCCCTGGTGACAAAGGGGGTCCCCGTGGTGCCACAATGTGCCCCTGGGACAAAGGGGGTCCCCAGAATGTCATAATGGGCACTGGGGACAAGGGGGGTCCCCAGGATGTCACAAGTGGCCCTGGGGATAAAGGGGGTCCCCATGGTGCCACAATGTGCCCCTGGGACAAAGGGGTCCCCAGGATGTCACAATAAGCCCTGGGGACAAGGGGGGTCCCCAGGATGTCAGAATGGGCCCTGGGGACAACGCGGGGTCCTGAGATGTCACAATGGGCCACGGGGACAAAGGCGATCCCCATGGTGTCACAATGGGCCCTGGGGACAAGGGGGTCCCCAGGATGTCACAATGGGCTCATGCGATAAAGGGGGTACCCACGGTGTCACTATAGGCCCTGCGGACAACGGGGGGTCCCCACGGTGCCACGATGGGTCGTGTGGACAAGGGGGTCCCCAGGATGTTCACAATGAGCCCTGAGGACAAGGGGGGTCCCCAGAATTTCACAATGAGCACTGGGGACAAAGTGGGGTCCTGGGATGTCAAAATGGGCCCTGGGGACAAAGGGGGTCCCTTAATTGTCACAATGGGCCCTGGGGACAAGGGGGGTCCCTTAATTGTCACAATGGGCCCTGGGGACAAAGTGGGGTCCTGGAATGTCACAATGGGCCCAGAGGACAAAGGGGGTCCCCATGGTGCCACAGTGGGCCCTGGGGACAAAGGGGGTCCTGAGACGTCACAATGGGCCCTGGGGAAAAGGCGGGGTCCCCACGGTGTCACAATGGGCCCTGGGGACAATGGGGGGTCCCCAGGATGTCACAATGGGCACTGGGGACAACGAGGGGTCCTGGGACGTCACAATGAGCCCTGGGGAGAAAGGGGGGTCCACACCCTGTCAGAAGGGACCCTGGGGACAAGGTGGGGTCCTGGGATGTCACAATGGGCCCTGGGGACAAAGGGGGTGTCCATGGTGCCACAATGGGCCCTTGGGACTAGGGGGGTGGGGTCCCCTCAGTGCCACGATGGGCCCTGGGGACAAGGGGGTCCCCAGGATGTCACAATGGGCCCTGAGGACAAATTTGGGTTCTGGGATGTCACAATGGGCCCTGGGGACAAAGGGGGTCCCCAGAATGTCACAATGGGCCCTGGGGACATTTGGGGTCCCCAGAATGTCACAATGGGCCCTGGGGACAATGGGGGATCCTGAGACGTCACAATGGGCCCTGGGGACAAAGTGGGTCCCCATGGTGTCACAACACCCTGGGGACAATGCAGGGTCCCCAGGATGTCACAATGGCCCCTGGGGACATTAGGGGTCCCCACAGTTTCACGATCTTAACCCTTGACACCCCCCAACTACTGGGTCCTTAGGGTTACTCCCGGGTCCCTCCTGAACTGAATCCCCGCCCGAACTCCTGGGTCTGATAGAGGGCACGAACATTTTAAGGGTTAACAAAACATAATTGGGTGCCCACTAACGAGCCAACACTTTAGGGCTGAGCCACACGAGCCCTTAGTTCAGAGCTTTAGGTGAACTCATGGTAAGGAAACCAGAACCCAGCAGTGCCAGGATCAGGAGTTTTACGGCACCAGCTGTGAACTCGAGGGGACGAGAGAACCGAGATTTACAGCAAAAAGGGGGCGCCAGGCTGGGTTCAACCGACCTGGAGCTTGGGTCCCAGTCCATTCAACACAAGGAGCCAAACCTGAGGAAGCTGAAGAAGCCTTCATCCAAAGACCCCTCCTCCAGAGCACCAGGTGGCGCCGCGCAGGCGAACAGGGGGCGTCCAGGCGGAGACTACGGCAGTGATGAGCGGGAAATGTTATGGATGTGTGTGGGCGCTCCGGGGTCGTTGGGACACGAGCACCTCGCTGTATTTAAACGCAGCTCCTGCCGCTCGGAGCGGCGCACGAGGGGTGGAACCATCGCTCCCCTTGCGCCCGACGGCGAAACGAACGCAGCTGCTCTGGAGCCCTGCGGGGTGTGAAGGTTCATGGCTCCGGAGGCTGTAAAGTTGTTTTTGCGCCTCCGTTCCCCTCATGCCCCCCCCATTCCCTTCACACCGACCCCCAATCCACCCCCCACCCGACCCCCAGCTCCCCCCAAACCCCGACCCCCAGCTCCCCCCCCCCACCCCGACCCCCAATCCACCCCCCACCCGACCCCCAGCTCCCCCCACCCCGACCCCCCAATGCCCCCCAGTTCCTCCCCAGACTGACCCCCAATGCCCCCTCACACCGACCCCCAAGGCCGCCCCCGCACACCAACCCCCCAATTCCCCCCTCAAACACCGACCCTCAATCCCCCCCGGGACCCTAATTCCCCCTCGCACTGACCCCCAACGCCCCCCACACCAACCCCTAATGCCCCTCACATCGACCCCCAAATCCTCCCCACACTGACCCCTCAAATCCTCCCCAGAACGAGCCCCAACTTCCCCCACACCGACCCCCAATTCCCTCTCACACTGACCCCCAATGTCCCCCCCCCCACACCAGACCCCAATTCCCCCCCACACCGACCCCCAATTCCCCCCACACTGATCCCCAATGCCCCCCCCCCACACCGACCCCCAATTCCTCCCCAGACTGACCCCCAATCCCCCCTCACACCGACCCCCAAGGCCCCCCCTGCACTGACCCCCCCACACCGACCCCCCAATTCCCCCCTCAAACACCGACCCCCAGTGCCCCCCCACTGGACCCTAATTCCCCCTCGCACCGACCCCCAACGCCCCCCACACACCGACCCCCAGTTCCTGCCCCCCACACCAACCCCTAATGCCCCTCACATCGACCCCCAAATCCTCCCCACACTGACCCCTCAAATCCTCCCCACACCAACCCCCAACTTCCCCCCCCACCGACCCCCAATTCCCCCTCACACCGACCCCCCAAGCCCCCCCCACCGATCCCCAATTCCTCCCCACACCGACCCCCAATGTCCCGCTCACACCGACCCCCAGTTCCTCCCCCACACCGCCCCCCAATTCCCCCCTCACACCGACCCCAAATCCCCACCCCCACACTGCCCCCCAAATCCCCCCCTCACACCGACCCCCAATGTCCCCCCCCGGCCCCCCAATGCCCCTCACACCGACCCCAATTCCTCCCCCCACACCGACCCCCAATGCCCCTCCCGCCGACCCCCAGCTCCCCTCACAACCTCCACCAAAACGGCGGCGCCTCCCTCTCCTCCCTCCCACCTTTTCCCGCCAGACACCCCCGGCACGTGACGCCGGCGAGGGGGCGTGGCCGGCGGCGAGGGGGCGTGGCCGCGGCGCCGGCGGGCGGGAAGCGCCGGGGCGGGAAACGCCGGGTTAGGAGATCGCGTCCCCTCGGGTCCCTCGTGTCTCTTCATGTCCCATCGCGTCCCCTCGGGTCCCTCGTGTCCCTTCATGTCCCATCGTGTCCCCTCGTGTCCCCTCATCGTCCCCTCGTGTCCCTCGGGTCCCCTCGTGTCCCCTCATCTCCTCAGCACCCCCGCTGGAGCCCGCCCGTCCCTCCCCTCCAGGAGAGACCCCGGGGCTGGGGCGGATCCGCCATCAATCCCCCCACAGACTTTTTCTCTCTTTCCTCCCCCTTTTCCCTCTTTTCCCTCTTTCCCCCTTTATGCCTCTTCCCCCCTTTTTCCCTTCCCCCCTTTTTCCCTCTTTTCCCTCTTTCCACCGTTTTTTCCTCTTTTCGCTCTTTCCCCCTTTATCCCTGTTTCCCCCCTTTTTCCCCCTTTCCCCCCTTTTTCCCTCTTCCCCCTCTTTTCTCCCTTTTCCCTCTTTCCCCCTTTATCCCTCTTTTCCCTCTTTCCGCCCTTTTCCCTCTTCCCCCCTTTTTCCCTCTTTTCCCTCTTTCCCCTTTATCCCTCTTTGCCCCCTTTTTCCCTCTTTTTCCTCTTCCCCCCCTCTTCCCCCTCTTTTCCCTCTTCCCCCTTTTTCCCTTTTCCCCCCTTTTCCCCCTTTTTCCTCTTTCCCCCCTTTTCTCCCCTTTTCCCTCTTCCCTCTTTTCCCTTCTTTCCCCCCTTTCCCTCTTCCCCCCTCTTTCCATCTTATCCCTCTTTTCCCCCTTTATCCCTGTTTCTTCCCTTTTCCCCCCCTTTCCCTCTTTCCTCGCTTTTTCCCTATTTTTCCCTCTTTCCCCCCTTTTTCCCTCTTTTCCCTCTTTCCTCGCTTTTTCCCCCTTTTTCCCTCTTTCCCCCCTTTTTCCCTCTTTCCCCCCTTTTTCCCTCTTTCCCCCCTTTTTCCCCCTTTTCCCTCTTTCCTTGCTTTTTCCCCCTTTTCCCTCTTTCCCCCTTTTCCCTTTCCCCCCTTTTCCCTCTTCCCCCGTTTCCCTCTCCCGTTTTCCCGTCCCTCCTCCCATTCCCATGCAGCCCAACCCCTTCCCCCCTTTTCCCCAGAGCAGTTTTCATACAGATCCCCCCTTTCCCCCCAGCCCCGAACCCCCGGGGGTTTCTCAGCATCAGCAGCCACTTCACTCCCCCCCAATTTAACTCTTTGTGTCCCTTTTCCAGGCTCTTTGGGAGCCCGGGTGTCCTGGGGCCGCTCTGGTTTTTGCTCCGGGGTGTTTGGAGCCCGGTGACCATGGACCTGTTTCCCTTGGGCGACGAGCTGCGTGGCTTTGCCCAGAGCCCCGGGCTGCTCTGCGGGGAAGCGCTGGACCTGAGCCTGGAGCCCAGTCTGAGCCTGGAGCCCAACCTGAGCCTGGAGCCCAACCTGGAGCCCAACCTGAGCCTGGAGCCCAACCTGAGCCTGGAGCCCAACCTGAGCCTGGAGCCCGACCTGAGCCTGGAGCCCAACCTGAGCCTTGAGCTCAGTATTTACTACTGATCAGTATTTACTAATGATGGTCAGTATTTATTAATGATGATCAGTATTTATTAATGGTGATCAGTAATTATTAATAACGGCTAGTATTTATTAATGACGCTCAGTATTTATTAATGATGGTCAGTATTTATTAATGACGATCAGTATTAGTGGTGATCAGTAATTATTAATAACGGTATTTATTAATGACGATCAGTATTTATTAATGATGGTCAGTATTTATTAGGGACAATCAGCATTTATTAATGATGGTCAGTATTTATTAATGACGATCAGCATTATTAATAAGGATCAATATTTATTAATGGTGATCAGTATTTATTAATAACGACCAGTGTTTATTAGTGATGGTCAGTATTTATTAATGGTGATCAGTATTTATTAATGATGGTCAGTATTTATTAAGGACGATCAGTATTTATTAGTGGTGATCAGTAATTATTAATAACAGTCAGTATTTATTAATGACGATCACTATTTATTAACGATGGTCAGTATTTATTAATGACGATCAGTATTATTAATGATGATCATTATTTATTAATGATGATCAGTATTTATTAATAACAATCAGTATTTATTAGTGACAGTCAGCATTTATTAAGGACAGTCAGTATTTATGAATGGTGGTTAGTATTTATTAAGGACAGTCAGTATTTATTAATGATAGTCAGTATTTATTAAGGACAATCAGTATTTATTAATGATGGTCAGTTTTTATTAATGGTGATCAGTATTTATTAATAAGGATCAGTATTAATGATGATCAGTATTTATTAATGATGGTCAGTATTTATTAATGACAATCGGCATTACTAATAAGGATCAATATTTATTAATGGTGATCATTTATTAATAACGATCAGTATTTATTAGTGATGGTCAGTATTTATTAATGGCGATCAGTATTTATTAATGATGGTCAGTATTTATTAATAGCGATCAGTATTTATTAATGACAATCAGTATTTATTAATGACGGTCAGTATTTATTAATAACGATTGGTATTTATTAATGATGATCAGTATTTATTAATGATGGTCAGTATTTATTAATGATGATCAGCAATATGAATAAGGATCAATATTTATTAATGGTGATCAGCATTTATTAATAATGATCAGTATGTATTAATAACGATCAGTATTAATGATAATCAGTATTTATTAATGATGGTCAGTATTTATTAATGGCGATCAGTATTTATTAATAACGATCAGTATTAATGATGATCAGTATTCATTAATGATGATCAGTATTTATTAATGACAATCAGCATTATTAATAAAGACCAATATTTATTAATGGTGATCAGCATTTATTAATAATGATCAGTATTTATTAATGATGGTCGGTATTTATTAACGGCGATCAGTATTTATTAAGGATGATCAGTATTTACTAATGACGGTCAGTATTTATTAACGGTGACTGGTATTTATCAACAATCGGTATTGATTAACGGTCGCTATCTATTAATGATGAGCATTTATTAACGGCAGAGCAACCCCTGCCCGCCACCGTTGCTTCTCTCGTGCAGGGTGGGAACATCTACCGCCTGCCGACCGCGGCTGGGAGGAAAACGCCTGCGCCGGGCGGTGAGTGAACCCGTGGGAGCTCGAGGGCACATTTGCCTTAAATCCTTGTTATTTAACCCTTTTGGGTTGAAACCTTTGAGACCGAACGCCGATTGATTCCACCGGGCAAGCTCCACCTGCCTGGAGCTTCAGTGCCGACTACGCCATCTGTTCTAAAAGCGCCGCGGCTTTATCATGTTGATTTTTTAACCTATTTATCCTGATTTTTGTCACTTTAGCCACTTGGCGGCTGCTCCGGTTGATGATGGCGGCGTCTCCATGTGCCGGAACCACGGGTGGTCGGTGGACGCCGAGAGGGGGCAGGTAACGGGCACCCGTGGGTGCTGCTCATTGAGCGGGGATCTGAGCGAAGGCGGCGAGGGGGACGGCGGTGCCGTCGAAGCCCTTTGCGGGGGTCGTTACCAAATTGTGTGTAACTGGATGATTTGTGAAAGTCGCTGCCGATTGAGTGGAGACGACGGGGTGAGAAAACGAGAAACAGGGAATCGCTGCGGCGTAAAGATTCGCGTTGCGCGCTCCCGCCCGGTTTGGGTCGTGTTTAGCGTAGCGGGTTTTATTATCCTCGTTATATAACGGAGAAATAATTGGGAAGAGCAGTTTGCAAAGCGCTTTGATATCCTCCAGCGCCACCGACGCTCCCGGTTCCGTTTGTGCTCAGGTGCGCGACGCGGGCGATGCAAACACCGCGAAACCATCGTTGGGATATGGAAACGGCGCCTCCGAACCCCCGACACTGTCCGAAAACCCCCCTCGTGATCCCGGTGTTGGTTCCAGTGACAAGAAACAAGGTGGGTGAGGAGTACTTGGATGGTTGTGCGATGATTCGGCAACCGGCGGCGCCGGAGTCGCTTCCCGGAGCACCCGTGTGTGTGTCCCTGGCTGAACCAAGGGTGCTACGTGCCCCAGAACCCCCCAAATTACACCCAAATAACGCTATGGGGACGCGCTCGGCGGCCGCTACCCCAGGGACGGGCTCTGGGAGGCTCCAGGCTCCCGCTGGGTTATTGATCCGAAATACGGAACCCGGCGATCGCCTCGAGTTGGGTGGAAGGGAGGAAGCATCAGCAGGACCGGAGGGTCCCCAGACCCCTCATTTTGGGGTTCGCCGCTTGCTTTTGAGCCAAAAAAGGAGGAAAAGCAGATAAACGCCCGTGTGATTTTGTGCGTTTTCCACCTTTAACCCTTTTCTCGTTCGATGTTGCCCAGGTCACCGAAAATGCGTCTCCGGATGGGAAGATCTCGCAGCAAAAAGGCGACGGAGGCCGAAACCCCTCGTGATCCCGACACCGGGATTGAAGCGCTTTCGGCCGCCCCGCGGGGTTAATTCGGTGCGATGCGGATGTCCCCACGTAGCGCTTTGGGGGGAACACCCCGCTTTATGGTTGTGGTTTACAGGGGGTTTATCTCAACCCGGGCCGAGCGATCCCGGTGTAAAACCGCCCGGTGAACCCGGTTTGGGTTCGGCGTCCCCTCGCTGGTTTGTGGTGACAAACGCAGAGCTTGTGCTCCCCAAAAACCCCCAAAATGGGTGATTTTGTGGAATATGGGATGGAAACAACCCCCCCAGGGTTTCGCTGTGATATCGGGTGTAAAAACCACCCGAGTGCTGCGATCGACTGCAAAACCCCATTGGGATGATCCATCAGCGACCGATTTCACCAAAACGATGGGAATTGGGACAATTTGTGGTTGTGACGCCGAGGAACGGTCTCGGCACGATGATTTTGATCCTGAGCGTTGCTTTTCCCCTCTATTTCTCAATATCCCGCAGGCAGAATGGACGGCGACTTGGGATTGTGCCTGGTGAAGGACGCCCCCAAAATCAGCGTCCGGCCGTGAGTCCCCAAACCACCAAAAACGGGCGCAAAACGGGTGCGTCGCGCTTTTCCTGCCCCTCGTTTGGCCCGCCAGGACCCATTGACGTCCATTCCGAACGGAACACGAGGCGCTGATGTCACCGGCGGCGCTGATGTCGCGGCGGAACCCCGGCAACGCTTTGTTGTTCCGAGCCCTCGCAGGGCGTCTCTCCCACTCTGCCGCGTCTCGGAGCGAATCCCTGTGGTTTTCGGCCGAACCGCGCGGTTTCGGTGCCGATCGGAGCACGATGATGCCGTGAGCGCTCAGAACGCCCCCGTCCCCCCCGCCGCGCCGCCGCGGTCCCCGTCACCGCCTCCCGTCCCCTCTCCAGGCAGATCAACGTGGGGAGCGGCTTCCAGGCGGAGCTGCCGGCCCTGCGCGACCCAGCGCAGGCGCAGCAGGACGAGGAGCGCGCGGAGCTGGTCTGGAAGCCCTGGGGGGACATGGACACCGACCCGCAGGCGCCCGACCCAGGTATCGCACGCATTGGGTGCCTGGCCCACCCCACCTGGGCCCCGGGGGGGTCGTCGCTGCTCTTGGGGCTCCCAACGCTGCCTTTTGGGTAGAAATAGTGACGTTTTTCCGTGTCTTTCTTGCTCTCCGCTCCACCTGGTTGGCTCGTTTTCCGCTGTCCCGTATCGCGCCTTTTGTCCCCAAAACCCAACATAAACCCAACTTTTCCTTCTCGTATCGTACCCATTGTTGTATCGCACCTTTTCTTGACCAACCCTGACGTTTCCATTGTCCTATCGCATCTTTTCTCAACAAAACCCAACTTTTCCTTGTCCTATCGCATCTTTTCTCAACAAAACCCAACTTTTCCTTGTCTTATCACGTCTTTTCTTGACAGAACCCAACGTTTCTGTTGTCCTATCGCGTCTTTTCTTGACATAAACCCAACTTTTCCTTGTCCTATTGTCTTTTCTTGACATAAACCCAACTTTTCCTTGTCCTATTGGTTCTTATCTTGACCAACTCCAACTCTTCCTTGACCTATCGTGTCTTTTCTTGACAAAAGCCAACTTTTCCTTGTCCTATCGTGTCTTTTCTTGACAAAACCCAACGTTTCCATTGTCCTATCACGTCTTTTCTCAACAAAACCCAACTTTTCCTTGTCCTATTGCACCTTTTCTTGACAAACCCCAACATTTCCTTTATCATATCGCATCTTTTCTTGACCAACTCCAACTTTTCCTTGAATCGTACCCATTGTCGTATCACGCTTTTCCTTGACAAACCCCAGCTTTTCCTTGTTGGATCCCATATTTCCACCCCCAAACCCCAACAGCCCCATGTCACATCCCCCTTTCCCCAAACCCCAACACCCCCATGTCACATCCCCCTTTCCCCAAACCCCAACAGCCCCATGTCACATCCCCCTTTCCCCAAACCCCAACATCCCCATGTCACATCCCCCTTTCCCCCAACACCCCCATGTCACATCCCCCTTTCCCCAAACCCCAACACCCCCATGTCACATCCCCCTTTCCCCCAACACCCCCATGTCACATCCCCCTTTCCCCAAACCCCAACATCCCCACCTCATATCACCCCATTTCCCCCCCGAACCCCAACATCCCCATGTCCCATCACCCCGTTTCCCCCACCCCGTGTCGGTTGCAGTGTTGACCCTGCTGTCCATGGCGAGCTCCAGCACCATCCCTGGGAGCTCCAGCACCATCCCCGGGAGCTCCAGCACCATCCCTGGGAGCTCCAGCGCCATCCCCGGGAGCTCCAGCGCCATCCCCGGGAGCTCCAGCACCATCCCTGGGAGCTCCAGCGCCATCCCCGTGAGCTCCAGCACTATCCCTGTGAGCTCCAGCGCCATCTCTGGAAACTCCAGTGCCATCCCTGGGAGCTCCAGCGCCATCCCCGGGAGCTCCAGTGCCATCCCCAGGAGCTCCAGTGCCATCCCCGGGAGCTCCAGTACCATCCTCAGGAGCTCCAGTGCCGTCCCCGGGAGCTCCAGTGCCATCCTCAGGAGCTCCAGTGCCATCCCCGGGAGCTCCAGTGCCGTCCCCGGGAGCTCCAGTGCCATCCTCGGGAGCTCCAGTGCCATCCCCGGGAGCTCCAGTGTCATCCCCGGGAGCTCCAGTGCCATCCCCAGGAGCTCCAGTGCCATCCCCAGGAGCTCCAGTGCCATCCCCGGGAGCTCCAGTACCATCCTCAGGAGCTCCAGTGCCGTCCCCGGGAGCTCCAGTGCCATCCTCAGGAGCTCCAGTGCCATCCCCGGGAGCTCCAGTGCCATCCTCGGGAGCTCCAGTGCCGTCCCCGGGAGCTCCAGTGTCATTCTCGGGAGCTCCAGTGCCATCCTCGGGAGCTCCAGTGCCGTCCCCGGGAGCTCCAGTGCCATCCTCGGGAGCTCCAGTGCCGTCCCCGGGAGCTCCAGTGCCATCCTCGGGAGCTCCAGTGCCATCCCCGGGAGCTCCAGTGCCATCCTCGGGAGCTCCAGTGCCATCCTCGGGAGCTCCAGTGCCATCCTCGGGAGCTCCAGTGCCGTCCCCGGGAGCTCCAGTGCCATCCTCGGGAGCTCCAGTGCCGTCCCCGGGAGCTCCAGTGCCATCCTCGGGAGCTCCAGTGCCGTCCCCGGAAGCTCCAGTGCCATCCTCGGGAGCTCCAGTGCTGTCCCTGGGAGCTCCGGCGCCGTCCCCAACCTGGAGCTGGCCCTGCACTGCCTGCACGCGGCACGCGGCGACGTGATGGTGAGTGACCCCAAAACCACCCGATATCACCCCAAACCCCCTGATATCACCCCCAAACCCCCTGATATCACCCCAAACCCCCGATATCACCCCAAACCCCCGATATCACCCCAAAACCCCCTAATATCTCCCCAAAACCCCTTGATATGACCCCAGAACCCCCTGATATCACCCCCAAACCCCCCGATATCAGCCCCAAAAGCCCCAGTATCACCCCCATGCCCCCGATATCACTCCAAAACCCCCGATATCACCCCAAAACCGCTGATATTTCCGCAAAACACCCTGGTATCTCCCCAAACCCCCAATATCTCCCCAAAACCCCCGATATCACCCCAAACCCCCGATATCACCCCAAAACCTCCCCGATATCACCCCAAAACCCCCCGATATCACCCCAAAACCCCCTGATATCTTCCCAAAACACCCCGATATCTCCCCAAAACACCTTGGTATCTGCCCAAATCCCCTTGATATCACCCCAGAACCCCTTGATATCTCCCCAAAACCCCCCGATATCACTCCAAACCCCCCCAGTATCTCCCCAAAACCCCCCGATATCACCTCAAAATCTCCCGATATCTCCCCAAACCCCCTGATATCACCCCAGAACCCCCCAATATCACCCCCAAGCCACCCGATATCACCCCCAAAAGCCCCAATATCACCCCCATGCCCCCGATATCACCCCAAAACCCCCCGATATCACCCCCAAACCCCGATATCACCCCAAAACCCCCTCATATCACCCCAAAATCCCCTGATATCTCCCCAAAACACCCCGATATCTCCCCAAAACACCTTGATATCACCCCAAAACCCCCTGATATCTCCCCAAAACACCCCGATATCTCCCCAAAACACCTTGATATCACCCCAAAACCCCCTGATATCTCCCCAAATCCCCTGATATCACCACAAAACCCCTCGATATCTCCCCCAAACCCCTCGATATCACCCCAAAACCCCCTGATATCTCCCCAAAACCCCTCGATATCTCTTCAAAACCCCCTGATATCTCCCCAAAGTCCCTCAATGTTACCCCAAAACCCCCCGATATCACCCCCAAACCCCGATATCACCCCAAAATCCCCCGATATCTCCCCAAAACACCCCGATATCTCCCCAAAACACCTCGATATCACCCCAAACCCCCCAATATCACCCCAAAACCCCCTGATATCTCCTCAAATCCCCTGATATCACCCCAGAACCCCTCGATATCACCCCAAACCCCCTGATATCTCCCCAAAACCCCTTGATATCACCCCAAAACCCCTTGATATCACCCCAAAACCCCTCGATATCTCCCCAAAACCCCCTGATATCTCCCCAAAACCCCTTGATATCACCCCAAAACCCCTTGATATCACCCCAAAACCCCCCGATATCACCGCCAAACCCCCCGATATCACTCCAAAACCTCCTGATATCACCCCAAACCCCCCGATATCACCCCAAACCCCACAATATCTCCCCAAGCCCCCCGATACCTCCCCAAACCCCCCGATATCTCCCCAAAACCCCCCGATATCACCCAAAACCCCCAAAATCACATCTTGGGGCGTCCTGCTCCGAATGGAAGGGGAACCCCGAGCCTCTTCCTCTTGCAGAAGGCGCTGGAGATGCTGCTTTCGGGGGGGCCCCCCAAGTCCGAATCGGACCCTCTGGCCAATTATCATTACGCAGGTAAACGAGGAACGGGGCCCATTCCCCCCCAGGACACAAACAGACACCACGATACCCTTTCCACGCTGATTTAAACATCTTGGGGTGCCGATAACGACCCCCCCGCCCCATTTGCTAATTGCGTTCCCCATAACGAACCCGCTCATTGCCCTGCAGGCTCGGACACGTGGACGCCATTGGAGCAGCAGCTTTTCCACCGTGCTTTTGCCACCCACAAGAAGGACTTTTATCACATCCACAAGAAGGTAAATCCCCCAAAATCATCGGGTTTTAACCCAAAAAGCCGCGTTTTTGAGTCACGCATCGAACTCCCGTTCTCCAAAAAGTCATTTTGCTGCTTAATGCTGCAAAAAAGGCACCGGAATGAGACAAAACGAGGCGTAAATGTGATTTACCACGGCGTTTCCATCCTAAACCGCCCCTATCCCCTCGCTTAGGTCCAGACTAAGACTGTGGCCCAGTGTGTTGAATATTACTACATCTGGAAGAAAACGACCAAACTCAAGTCCTACCGAGCAAAAGGGACGGGCAAAAAAGCCAAGAGAAACAAGGAAAAGGCCGAGGAGAAGGTAGAAAACGCGTTTACGCGGAATTTGCGCCACGGGAAAACCGCCTTGAGGCCAAAAAAGCGGCTTTTTGGGCCTGAAATGGGCTCGATTGGCTGCAGGTTGATTGCAGTGATTCCAGGTATTAACGATCCTGGTGGGGTTTGAATGGTTTGGGGGATATTCTGTGGTTTTGGCTTCGCCGCCGAAGGGAATTGCTGTGCGTTCCCTGCCAAAAAGCGGTGGTTTGTGTCACAAAAAGAGCCGGTTTTGGCTATTTTAGCCTCACCTGGCTGAGTTGTCTCTATGGGCTGTTCCATAGGGTCTTGTTTCCAAGCTGGTTTATTCTCAGCGCTCTCGACCTTTGGTGAAAGGGGGGAATGAGGGGAATCTCTGCTTTCCAGGCCACTTTCCAGCCCCCGAAGAAGAAGCCCCGTCCCTCGCCCGAGGAAAGGGCCAAAATGAAGCAGCAAATGGCCCAAAATGAGGGCGCCGGGGAGTCCTTTCCATGCACTGAGTGCGGCAGGTGAGTTGTTGCTTATTTGGGGATAAAGAGG
This sequence comes from Patagioenas fasciata, assembly GCF_037038585.1. Taxonomy (NCBI): domain Eukaryota; kingdom Metazoa; phylum Chordata; class Aves; order Columbiformes; family Columbidae; genus Patagioenas; species Patagioenas fasciata. Next base: position 4,492,013 of record NW_027288510.1, read on the forward strand.
TTAAAAGGTGTTAAAGCCACCCGGCGCGGAGCCGAGAAATGGCGCCGGACCCGCGCCAAAACGCACCCAGAGAGGGTGAAGCCAAAAAGCACTAAAACCTGGGTTTTCCGCCCCGTTTCCAGGGCGTTTGCCACGATGCGGGGCAAGAACGCACACATGAGGTGGCACCGGGCGCGGGAGCTGCAGGCGGGGACCGAGCTGACCCCAAAGGGCTTGGAAATTGAGGAGAAAGCAGCTGAAATGGTGACTGTGGTGACGGAGCCGCAGACGGGGACCAAGCCACCCCTGAAATGTGTGAAAATTGAGGAGAAACCAGCTGAAATGGCGACTGTGGCGCTGGAGCCGCAGGCTGAGACCAAGCTGCCCCTAAAGTGCTTCAAAATTGAGGAGGAAGCAGGCGAAATGGTGATTGCGGGACCAGAGCTGCAAGCCGGGACTGAGCCACCACCAAAATACCTGAAATTTGAGGACAAACCAACCGAAATGGAGATTGCGGTGCCGGAGCCGCAGGCCAAGACTGAGCCACCCCCGAAGTGCCTGAAAATTGAGGAAAAACCAGCTGAAATGGGGATTTTGGCAGCGGTGCCGGAGCTGCAGATGGGGACCGAGCCACCCCCACAATACTTGGAAATAGAGAACAAACCAGCGGAAATGGGGATTGTGGCACCAGAGCCGCAGGCTGGGACTGAGCCGCCCCCAAAGTGCCTGAATATTGTGGAAAAACCAACCGAAATGGAGATTGTGGTGACGGAGCTGCAGGTGGGGACTGAGCCGCCCCCAAAATGCATTAAAATTGAGGACAGACCAGCCGAAATGGGGATTTTGGCACCGGTGCCGGAGCTGCAGATGGGGACTGAGCCACCCCCAAAGTACTTGGAAAGTGAAGACAAACCAGCTGAAATGGCGATGCCGGTGCCGGAGCCGCAAGCCGGGACCGAGCCGCCTCCAAACTGCCTGGAAATGGAGGAGAAAGCAGCTGAAAAGGCGATTGCGGAGCCGGAGCTGCAGGCCGGGACGGAGCAGCCCCTGAAGTGTGCGAAAATTGAGGACAAACCACCTGAAATGGAGATTGCGGCACCGGAGCTGGAGGCTGAGACCAAGCCACCACCAGAATACCTGAAAATAGAGGAGAAAGAAGCTGAAATGGTGATTTTGGCACCGGAGCTGCAGATTGGGACTGAGCGACCACCAAAATACTTGGAAATTGAGAACAAACCAGCTGAAATGGTGATGCCGGTGCCGGAGCTGCAGGCTGAGACCGAGCCACCCTCAAAGTGCCTGAAAATAGAGGAGGAAGCAGCTGAAATGGTGATTGTGGTGACGGAGCCGCAGGCTGGGACTGAGCCACCCCCAAAATACTTGGAAATTGAGGAGAAAGCAGGCGAAATGGTGATTGTGCCACCAGCACCAGAGCCACAGGCTGGGACTGAGCTGACCCCAAAGGGCTTTCAAATTGAGGAGAAACCAACCGAAATGGAGATTGCGGGACCGGAGCCGGATCCGCAAGCCGGGACTGAGCTGCCCCCAAAGTGCCTGAATATAGAGGAGAAAGCAGCTGAAATGGTGATTGTGGCACCAGAGCTGCAGGTGGGGACCGAGCCACCCCCAAAATGCTTTGAAAGCCAGGAGAAACCAGGTGAAATGGCGATGCCGGAGCCGGAGCTGCAGGTCGGGACGGAGCCACCCCTGAAACACTTAAAAATTGAGGAGGAACCAGCTGAAATTGTGATTGTGGCGCCGGAGCCGCAGGCCGGGATTGAGCCACCCCTGAAGCCTTTGAAGATCGAGGACAAACCCGCCGAAGTGGTGAATGTGGAGCCAGAGCCGCAGGCCAGGATGAAGCCGCCCCCAAAGTGTGTGAAAATTGAAGAGAAACCAGCCGAAATGGAGATTGTGGAGCCGGAGCCGCAGGTGGGGACCGAGCTGCCCATAAAGCGCTTCAAAATTGAGGAGAAACCAGCGGAAATGGTGATGCCGGAGCCAGAGCTGCAGGCTGAGACCGAACCACCACCAAAATACCTGAAAATGGAGGAGGAACCAGCTGAAACGGTGATTGAGGCGCCGGAGCCGCAGGCTGGGACTGAGCTGCCCCTGAAGGGCTTTAAAATTGATAAGGAACCAACCGAAACAGTGATTGCAGCGCCGGAGCCGGAGGCCGGGACCGAGCCGCCCCCAAAGCGCTTTAAAATGGAGGAGAAACCAACTGAAATGGTGATTGTGGCACCGGTGCCGGAGCCGCAGGATGAGACTGAGATGCCCCCAAAATGCTTGAAGATTGAGGAGGAACCAGCTGAAATGGCGATTCCGGAGCCAGAGCTGCAGGCCAGGACTGAGCCACCACCAAAATACTTGGAAATTGAGGAGGAACCAGCTGAAATTGTGATGGCGGTGCCGGAGCTGCAGACCGGGACCGAGACACCACCAAAGTGCCTGGAAATAGAGGAGGAACCAGCTAAAATGGAGATTGTGGTGACGGAGCCACAGGATGGGACCGAGCCACCCCCAAAATACTTGGAAATTGAAGACCAACCAGCTGAAATGGCGATTGTGGCGCCGGCACCAGAGCCACAGGCTGGGACTGAGCCGACCCCAAAGGGCTTTCAAATTGAGGAAAAATCAGCTGAAATGGTGATTGCGGAGCCAGAGCCGCAGGCCGGGACCGAGCCGCCCCAAAAATGCTTTCAAACTGAGGAGAAAGCAGCCGAAATGGCGATGCCGGAGCCGCAGGCTGAGATGGAGCCACCCTCAAAGTGCCTGAATATTGAGGAGGAACCAGCTGAAATGGAGATTGTGGTGCCAGCACCAGAGCTGCAGGATGGGACCGAGCCACCCCCAAACCCTTTGAAGATTGAGGATAAACCAGCCGAGATGGTGATTATGGTGCAGGAGCCGCAGGCTGAGACCGAGCTGCCCCTAAAGTGCTGCAAAATTGAGAAGAAACCAGCTGAAATGGCGATGCCGGAGCCGGAGCCGCAGGCCGGGACCAAGCCACCCCTGAAGCGCTTGAGAATTGAAGAGGAACCAGCCAAAATGGTGATCCCGGAGCCGCAGGCCGGGACCGAGCCGTCCCTGAAACGTCCTAAAATTGAGGAGAAACCAGTTGAAATGGCGATTGTGGCGCCGGTGCCGGAGCCGCAGGCCGGGACCAAGCAGCCCCCAAAACGCTCGAGAATTGAGGACAAACCATCCGAAATGGCGATGCTGGAGCCGCAAGCCGGGACCGAGCCGCCCCCGAAGCGCCTTAAAATCGAGGAACCAGCTGAAATGGGGATCGCGGCGCCGGAGCAGCGCCCGGGGTAGGTTTGCGCCCTCAGGAAACCCCCGCGCCGAAACCACCGTCGGCTTTCCCACCGGACGGCGCATCCAGAGGGGGTTTTTGGGGAGAAAAGGGGTGAATCTGCGCGTGTGTTTGAAGAAGCGACCGCGGGGGGTTTGGTTTCTCGGCATCGGGTTTGATGGGAAGAGCTGGCGCCCGATCGTCATCTCCGGCACCAAGGGGCGCACGGAACGGGGCCGGAATTGGGCTGAAATCCTGCGAGATTGGGAAAAAACGCCGCTGTGAGATCAACGGGCAGCGGCTGCTCGCGGTGGGAAGAACCGGAAAGGGAAATGGTGGCAAAATGGTGCCGTAAAGCGCCCCGATCTGAGCCGAGAAACAGGGGTTTTGGTGTTTTTCTTTCTGTTTAACGCGCTTTCTGCTTTGCTTAATAAACTGGGTTCTGGAATGAGTTGAAGTTCGTTAATGCAGCGATTTGTGACAACGGGGGGGTTGAGTTGTTTCATTAATGAAATGTTAATTAAGGGTCTTGTCACACCAGGAGGGATGGAAGGGGGATTTATTTTGGGAGGTCTTGAGATTTACTGCTGTCACGATACCGGGGCCGCCGGTGCCACCCATCGCGATACCGGGGCCGTCGGTGCCACCCATCGCGATACCAGGGCCATCATTGCTGCCCATCACGATACTGGGGCCGTCGTCACTGCTGTTGTGACGATACCAGCGCTGTTGTTGCCACCTGTCGCAATACCAGGACCATCAGTGCTCGCTATTGCGATACCGGGGCCGTCGGTGCCACCCATTGCGATACCGGGGCCATCATTGCTGCCCATCACGATACTGGGGCCGTCGTCACTGCTGTTGTGACGATACCAGCGCTGTTGTTGCCACCTGTCGTGATACCAGGACCATCAGTGCTCCCTATTGCGATACCGGGGCCGTCGGTGCCGCCCTTCGCGATACCGGGGTCGTTGTTGCTGCCCATTGTGATACTGGGGCTGTTGGTGCCACCCATCGCGATACCGGGGCTGTCGGTGCTGCCGTCGCGATACTGGGACCGTCAGCGCTGCCCATCACGATACTGGAGCTGTTGGTTCTGCCCATCACGATACCAGGGCCCCTGTCACTGCCCATCACAATATCAGGGCCGTCGGTGCTGCCGTCGCAATACCAGCTCCATTACTGCTGCCCGTCGTGATACCGGGGCTGTCGGTGCTGCTGTCGCGATACCGGGGCCGTCGGTGCTGCTGTCGCGATACCGGGGCTGTTGTCGCTGCCCAACAGTGAGAGGAAAGCTGCGCTTGGAAGGGATTTCCTGTCCAGAGTCCTCATCGTCTTGGCCATGCACAGCACAGTGAGATGTTCCCCATCGAACAGAAACGGTAACTGGGGTCTGTGGAGAGCGCAGGGGGTAAAAGGGGTCTGGGAGGAAACTGCCTGAGGAAAAGTGAGACATCCCTTTTCCCTCTGTTTTAGAAACCCCAGCCAACTCGAGAGCATCTTGGGAGGGGTCGAGCTGCACTTACCCAGAGGACACAGCAGCTGGAGGAAGCCAGGAGAGATCGGCGTGGAGAGGACGAGCGCAAGGAGGCTGCAAAAGGGAGAGGAAAGAAATCAGTGCCGCGGCCACTGCTGTTGCTGGGATGGGAGACGTGAGGGCCTGGGGAGCTGCGGTGGGGCAGCCGGGGCTGGCAGAGCAGCCCCACGCACCCCTCAGTAGGATGGGAATGAAGAATATGAGGAGCAAAAGTAAGAAAACTCATGGGCTAAGATAAAAAAACACAAGTGAGATAAGTAATTGAAAGAGGAAGAGAGAATAAAACGCAAGGCGTGATGCAAAGACTCGTGGGCTCCCACAAGCACAGGGAGATCCCGCAGACCCCGAGCAATGGCTGCCCTGCAACCCCCTTCCCTCCCTTCTTACTGATGAGCACCACGTTAGGGCGCTGTTGGTGCCACCCATCGCGATACCGGGGCTGTCGGTGCCACCCATCGCGATACCGGGGCTGTCGGTGCCACCCATCGCGATACCGGGGCTGTCGGTGCCACCCATCGCGATACTGGGGCCGTCGGTGCCACCCATCGCGATACCGGGGCTGTCGGTGCCACCCATCGCGATACCGGGGCCGTCGGTGCCACCCATCGCGATACCGGGGCCGTCGGTGCCACCCATCGCGATACCGGGGCCGTCGGTGCCACCCATCGCGATACCGGGGCCATCATTGCTGCCCATCACGATACTGGGGCCGTCGTCACTGCTGTTGTGACGATACCAGCGCTGTTGTTGCCACCTGTCGCAATACCAGGACCATCAGTGCTCGCTATTGCGATACCGGGGCTGTCGGTGCCACCCATCGCGATACCGGGGCTGTTGGTGTCACCCATCGCAATACCGGGGCTGTTGGTGCCACCCATCGCAATACCGGGGCTGTTGGTGCCACCCATCGCGATACTGGGGCTGTTGGTGCCACCCATCGCAATACCAGGGCTATCGGTGCCACCCATCGCGATACCGGGGCTGTCGGTGCCACCCATCGCGATACCGGGGCGATACCGGCCCCTCCTGGGGCAGCAGGGGTCCAGTACCAGCACGGTTTGGGGGTGGACCCGCTGGAAAGCAGCTCTGTGAGAAGGACTTGGGAGTTCTGGGTGACATCAGGTTGGCCACAAGTCACCAATGTGTCCTTGTGGTCACGAGGCCGAGGGTACCTGGGGGATATTTATTAAGAAGAGTGTGAGCAGCAGGTGAGAGAGGTGAATCCTCCCCCTCTGCTCCACCCTGGGGAAGCTGCATCTGCAGTTCTGGGTCCAGTTCTGGGCTCCCCAGTTGAAGAAGGACAAGGAGTTACTGGAGGGAGTCCAGTGGAGGGACACAGAGATGCTGAGGGGTCTGGAGCATCATTCTGATCAGGAGAGACTGAGAGAGATGGGGCTGTTGAGCTGGAGAAGGGAAGCTGAGAGGGATGTGATCAATGGGATCAATATCTCAGGTGGGTGTCAGGATGGACCAGACTCTGTTCAGTGGTGCCCAGCGCCGGGGTGAGGGGCAACGGGCACAGACTGAAACACAGGAGGCTCCATCTGAACGTAAGGAGAAACTTGCTTGCTGGGAGGTGCCAGAGCGCGGCCCAGGCTGCCCAGAGCGGGTGTGGAGTCTCCTTCTGTGAGACATTCAGACCCCTGGGATCCTGTGTGATCTGCTCTGGGACCCCGCGGGAGCAGGGGGGTTGGACTGGATGATCTCCAGAGGTCCCTTCATCCCAAACCAGAATGGGGTTCTGAGGGAAGGGGAGAGGAGGAAGGGGAGAGGAGGAAGGGGAGAGGAGGAAGGGGAGAGGAGGAAGGGGAGAGGAGGAAGGGGAGAGGAGGAAGGGGAGAGGAGGAAGGGGAGAGGAGGAAGGGGAGAGGAGGAAGGGGAGAGGAGGAAGGGGAGAGGAGGAAGGGGAGAGGAGGAAGGGGAGAGGAGGAAGGGCAGAGAAGAGAAGCTGGGGCTGTGAAACAGGGAAAAGGGATGTTTCAATCTTCCCCTCACAAAGTTCCCTGCCAGCCTCCAAATTCTTTTTGATCTCAGGGACCCCCCAGGGATCCCAGAAACCACTGAGACCCCCCCAGACCCACTCGCAAGAACCCCTGGGACCCCCCCCCAAACCCAGGTTTTCCCCTTTCTCCCCTCCAGCCCCCCAGGGACCTCACAACCCACCCAGGAGCCCCGAGGGGCAGCTGCATGGGGGGGGGCTCTGACACCCCAAAAGTGATGGGGCGCATGGGGTGATGTGGATCCCCCTGTGGTGGTTTGGGGGTCCCTGAGTTGCCGTCCCCCCCACTTTAGAGCTTTTGTACAAATTGTCTCTATATTCGTAGCTGGGGGAAAAAGCGGCCCCTCCCCAGTGCTGCTCCCACAAACCTGGGGGGGCCTGGGCGGGTCCTCTGGGTCCCCCCCACTGGCACGGGGGGAAAGGAAAGGATTTAGCACAGAAATCACAGTATCACAGCATCACGGTGTGTTTGGGACTGGAAGGGACCTCGAAAGCTCATCCAGTGCAATCCCCTGCTGGAGCAGGAACGCCCAGGAGAGGTCGCACAGGAACATGTCCAGGGGGTTTGAACGTCTGCAGGGAAGGAGACCCCACAGCCCCCTGGGCAGCCTGGGCCGGGCTCTGCCACCCTCACTGGGAAGAAGTTCTTTCTCAAATTTAAGTGGAACCTCTTGTGTTCCAGCTTGATCCCATTGCCCCTCGTCCTATCATTGTTTGCCACCGAGAAGAGCCCGGCTCCATCCTCCTGGCACTCACCCTTTATATATTTATAAACATTAATAAGGTCACCCCTCAGTCTCCTCTTCTCCAAACTAAAGAGCCCCAGCTCCCTCAGCCTTTCCTCACACGGCAGATGCTCCACTCCCTTCAGCATCTTTGTTGCCCTGCGCTGGACCCTCTCCAGCAGTTCCCTGTCCTTCTGGAGCTGAGGGGCCACAACTGGACACAATATTCCAGGTGTGGTCTCCCCAGGGCAGAGCAGAGGGGCAGGAGAACCTCTCTGACCTACTGACCACCCCCTTCTGACCCACCCCAGGTACCATTGGCCTTCCTGGCCCCAAGGGCCCAGTGCTGGCTCATGGTCACCCTGCTGTCCCCAGGACCCCAGCTCCCTTTCCCTACCCTGCTCTCTAACAGCTCATTCCCAGCCTATACTGACCCTGGGGTTGTTCCTGCCCAGGTGCAGCACTCTGCACTTCCCCTTGTTAAATCTCACCAGGTTATCCCCCCCCAGCTCTCAGCCTGTCCAGGTCTCTGATGGCAGCACAGCTTCCAGGGTCACCCGCTCCTCCCAGCTTGGTGTCCCCAGCAAACTCGCTGACAGTCACTCAATTCCCTCATCCAAATCGTTAATGAATATATTGAATAATATTGGCCCCTGAGGCCCTGCACTGGATCCAGGCCTCAACCGGACTCTGCCCATTGACCACCACTCTCTGGCTTCTCTCTCTCAGCCAGTTTGCACCCCCCACTCCCCACTGCCCAGAGCACCCCTCCCCAGCTCAGCTGTGCGGATGCTGTGCAGACGGTGTCAGAGGCTTTGCTGAAGCCCAGGGAGCCCACACCCACCGCCCGCCCCCTCCATCCACCCGGGTACGTTCCCATGAACGGCGACGGGGTTGGTGGGGATGAACTGAGATGAATCAAGAGATTGAGCCACGCGCTCAGAGCGATATCGGCTGTTCAACCGCTCAGTCACCGCATCTTTAAACTACAGAATGTAGATCACAGGGGTTTAATTACGGGAAATATTTAACTGTTTAATGATGGATTTTTAATGTGGAGAGGGACCAATGAAGTGGGGTTTAAGCACCACTGCCTCTGACGGACGTTTAATCCCAAGAAATTTAATGGGAAATTAATTTAATTTGAAATGTTCTTTAGCAAACTGTTCAGGTCACTTCTGAGATACAAAATGTTTTTAAAGCAAAACATTAATCGCAGTAAATTTCCAACAACGCTCCCTTCCGTGAAACCAAAATTCAACAAAAACCTCAACGAAACTTCAACATTTGTTGTTTTTTAGTTAACGTTCAAATGTCGCGTTTAATGTTACACATTTAATTTATACACTGGAGGCCTCGGTGCGGGGGGGCTGGGGGGAGGGTGTGTTAAAGGGACATTGGGGGGCACATTTGGGGCTGTTTTGGGGTCAAAAAGGGGCATTGAGGTTCAGGGGGACTTGAGGGAGTCGCGGGGGGCGGGGACCGATCGGGGGGGCGGGGGGAGCCCCGCAGGGGGATTTGCTGGGGGGAGGCAGGGTCAGCAGGGCCTCCCCTCCCCCGCAAAGGGACCCAGGGCCACCCAAACCTGGTCCCTCCTGCCGGCTGCACCCCAACCCCCACAGCTCCCCTGCACCCCCAGACCCGCCCCGCGCCCCCCACAACCCCCGCACCAACCAAATCCGCCCCCCGCCGCTCACCCGGGACGGAACTGGCGGCGATCGCGGTCCCAGCGCCTTGTGAGGAGGATTTTCAACCGCGGAACTGCGGGGGCCACCAGCGGGACCCCCCACTGCCGCCCGAGGGCAACACGGCGACCGCCCGGGGGCAACACGGCGACCGCCCGGGGGCAACACGGCGACCGCCCGGCCCCGGCCAGCGGGGCCGCAGCCCCGGGCCCCCCGCCCGCCCCCGCAGCCGCTGCAGCCGCAGGACCCGCCCGTGGCAGCGGCGCTCCGGCGGCAGCAGGGGACGAACCGCCACGGCCGGGCCGCTGCTCCCGGGGCGGGCTCCCCCCGGCACCGCCATTGGCCACACAGCCGGCCCGTCACCGTCCCTCAGCACCCGTCCCGAGCCGCCATTGGCCTGGAGGCGGCCTCCTGATGCCCATTGGCTGTGCCGCTTCCAGCGGGAAGTCCCTCCCCTCCCCGAGACGGCTCCGCGCCTGCGCAGTGCAGCCCCCGCGCAGCCCCGCGGTGGTGGCGCCGCCGCCCGTTGCGGGCTCTCGCTGCTGTTTAATCCAATTCTTTAATTGTGTTCTTTAAACGCGTGTTCATGAGAGCACAAGCGAAACAGCGCGGGGTGCGCGGGGGATTCGCTCGGCCCAACACGCACACCTTTAACAACAGGAAGTGTGTTAATTACAGTGAGTGTTCATATTCATAATGACCCCAGAGCTGTGCATATTCATGAGGTGATCTCAGAACCGTTTCCACAGCCCTGAGCCCCCTGTTCTCCTGCGCAGTGGCACTGGGTGCATTTGAGGAGGGGTCCTTGGGGTCTTTGGGTGAAGGCTCCTCAGCCTCCTCACAGTGGGCTTTGCCCCTTTGGCTCATTGTGAGGAACGGGCTGGGACCCAAGCGGCCAAGGCGGTTGAACCCGGCCTGGCGCCCCCTTTGTGCTGGAAATCTTGGCGATCTCGTCTCCTCAAGGTTGCAGCTGGTGCCGTAAAACTTCTGATCTCGGCATTTGACGCAGTCCTGCTTGTTTAGCACGATTGGGTACATACAGCTCTAAACTAGATATTAATTATGTGGCTTAGAATGTTAGCTCGTTAGTAGGCCCTTACTATGTAGTTGCTTAACCCTTAAAATGTTCGTTGCCTCTGTCACTATAACTCCATAAACAAGTTTCATAACTTTTTACACAGAACTTAAGCACCTTTTTCCCTTTTCCAGGTTCAGAGTCCGTGCCTCATTTGGTTCTGTCTGTAAACCTTGAACATCTTAGTGTCAGCGATCAGGACCCGGAGCCACAGGCGCAGTGCCATGCGGTGCTTTATTCCAGCGCTGGGAAACCAGGGGTTCGCACCCAAAGCTTCCCCGGTCAGTTTGAGTCGCACAGTATGTATACAGTCCATTCACAGACATATTCATATATTCATTAGGATCGTTAGGATATGAAATAGTTACTCAACATTGATTGCAACATCAACTGCAACACCTTGGAACGACTTTGATCACGCGCAGTGTCCTCTGGTGGTCTTCAGGGGGCTTCGGCGCTCCGATTCAATGTGAATCACGCAAAGCCATTTATGGGTCGCTATAGGCCACTTATGGGGCTATATGTGTCACTTATGGGGCTCTATGGGGCACTGGGGAGATGCTATGGGGCACCTATGGGTCACTTATGGAGCTTTATGGGTCACTTTTGGGGCACGTATGGGGAACTTTGGGTCTCTGTGGGGCACTTGGAGGTCACTGACAGGCACTTATGGGTCACTAAGAGTCACTTATGAGGCTCCATGAGTAACTTGTGGGGTTCTATGGGGCAGTGGTGAGACGCTATGGGGCATTTACGGGTCTCTTTGAGTCACTTATGGGGCTGTGTGAGTGACTTATGGGTCTCTATGTGTCACTTATGGGTCTCTGTGGGTCACTTATGGGTCTCTGTGTGTGACTTATGGGTCTCTGTGGGTCACTTATAGGTGTCTATGTGTCACTTATGGATCTCTATGTGTCACTTATGGGTCTCTGTGGGTCACTTATGGGTGTCTATGTGTCACTTATGGGTCTCTATGCATCACTTATGGATCTCTGTTGGTCACTTATGGATCTCTTTGTGTGACTCATGGGTCTCTGAAGGTCACTTATGGGTCTCTTTGTGTGACTTATGGGTCTCTGTGAATCACTTATGGGTGTCTATGTGTTACTTATGGGTCTCTATGTGTCACTTATGGGTCTCTGTGGGTCACTTATGGGTCTCTATGCATCACTTATGGGTCTCTGTGTGTCACTTATGGGTCTCTGTGGGTCACTTATGGGTCTCTTGGTAACAAATCTCCATCTCCCAGCAACCCCTCCACACCGGAGCCCTCAGAGCGGCTCTGGGCTCCTTGGGAAGGGCAGACATCCAACCCAACTTCCCAAAGGGCTCTTTATTGCCCCCCAGCCGTGTTCCCCAGCAGAGCTGCTCCTGCCCCGGGTCAGCGCCAGCAGCACAGGGCTCGCAGGCTCCATCGAGACCTCGGCCGCTTCCATGAAGAGCACACGATGCCAACGGTCTGAGCTGCCAGGGAGCAGACGGAGGGGTCGCTGTCCCCCTCCAGGGGCTGAATGGCTGCAAGGGAAAGAAGCAGAGCCCAGATGAGCTCCCATGTCTACAGAGACCCCCAGGCGTCCCCTCCGACCGCGCTCCCCGCTCACCTCTGCAGATCTCAGCCAGCTCCTCCTCGCTTGGGTCCCTCAGGTGCCGCGCAGCCAGCCCTGGGCACAGAGCTCCATCAGCCCCTGCTCCCTCCCCTCCGCAGCGCCCACCCCAGGGGACAGCAGGAGCCGAGATGCTGGGACCGAGCGAGGCGGCCACCGCGGCCACCTGCGTGGGCAGGGCTGGGAGGGGAGGCCAAGGGCCTGCCCGGGGCAGCCGGGGCTCTGGAGCCACAGGGCTGCTCCTGGTGCCAGGGCAGCGGTGCCCAAGGAGGGACCCGGGGGCTGGGACTCACCGATGAACCTCAGGGCCGCCTCTCGCAGGCTGGGCTGAGCGTCCCTCAGGTACGGCAGGCTCTGGCTCAAGAGCTCTTGAGCCCTGCTCCTGTCCCGCTCCAGCTGGAGAGAGCACAGGGCTGTGAGCACCTCCTGTCCCTCCCCAGCTGGCCGGACCAGCCCCTCCTCCCAGGAACCCACGTTCCCCTTCCCCTCCGACCATTCCCGTGTCCCAGCCAGGAGCCCTGTGGGGCTGAGAGACACAGGCCGAGGGGTCCCAGGGGTGCTGAGCGCCCTCCCTCCTGCTGGGTGTGGGGCAGAGGGAAGAGCCCTTGGGGGCTCTGTTCTTGAGGTCAGGGAACAAGGACGCAGCTCGGGGCTGCAGGAGGGCAGGGGAGGCACCTCTGCAGAGCCCACAGCACAGACATGTGGGGCAGCCCCCATCCAGCTTGGGCCCTGGTCCTTGGGGGTTGTCCTCACCAAGCTCTCTCCAATCCTCCATGTCTGCTGAGTCTGTACCAGGTGTCTGAGCTGTTTCCATTTCAGGAGCTCTGCTGCACCCAGGAGGGCTTCCCTGGCCACCTACGGGACAGCAGAAGCTGGGAGATGGCACCACGGTTGGGGCAGGAGACCTGGTGTCCCCCTCCTCTGGGCTTTGCTCCCGGGGTGATTCTGCCCTTAGGGAGCAGGGGTCCCAAGCACCCAGGGGTCTCTTCCCTGTGTCACCGCTCAGCTTTGAAATCCGCACCTTGGCCACGCTCTGCACTTGGTCACTCATGCGGAAGAAGAGAGGGAGCAGGCCAAGTCGCACCGTGTTCTTCATCTTTGTCTTGTCGTTCCCCACCACCATCTTCATCAGGTGTCTGAAGAGGCCGATGGAGCTCTCTCTCAGCTGGCTCAGCTCCTGGGAGGGAGCAGCACAGCAGGACCTGAGCACCAGCAGCTCCCTGCCCACGGGGAGCAGGAGCTCCTGCACGGCTGATGGGAGGGGGGACGCTCCAGGGCGCACTGTGCACACTGCAGCTGTGGCCAGATCTGCGGCCCTGGGTGCATGAAGGGCCACTCAAGAGACTTGTTCAGCAATGCCTGTGCCTCAAAGTGCCGTCCCAGCATCCCCACCAGCTCCAGCAGCCATGGTGGGGAGGAGCTGTGGGAGCAGCTGGCAGGGAGCAGCTGGGCTGGGCTGCAGAACCAGAACCCATCCCACAAGAGCCCCGGGGGGAAAGCAGAGGAGAAGCCCCTGCTCCAGTGGCCGGGCTGCAGGGCAGCTGTCATTGCCCAGTTCTCACCCACCAGGCTCAGGGTTATACATCAGCCTTACGTCATCTAAGAAGGGCAGGAGAAGGTTTGCCAGCAGCACGGCGATGGCGCTGGCCTCCTCCCTCTCCAGCTGAGCCATCACGTTTATGAAGACCACCAGAGCCTTGGTCTTGATGACGTTATTGCCGTACTGCAGGACCCACGCCAGGTCTGGCAGCATGACCTTCATTTTTCTGGCCTGGATGAAGAAGAGAGTTTCCCTCTTGGCACCGGGTCCATGTCTGGAGAGCCCCCCAGGCCCCACCATGGCAGGGAGGGCCCTTGGAGCAGGCACCCCAGCCACTGCCAGCCCAGGCCAAGCCCCAACCCACTGCCCCTTGGCTGCCACCATGGCTCCCTTGGCATGACCCTACTCACCATCTCTTCTCTCTCTGACAGCGTCATCAAGGCCCTGAGCACCAGGGAGAGCACCTTTGGACTTTGTTCCCTCAGAAACCTCATGACGAGGTACATTGCAGCAAACTCCTCGTCTTGCAGGTCACTGCTGGCCAGCATCTGAAAGCAAAGCCGGCAGTGAGCGACCGGCAGAGCTGGTGGGGCTCCCTGCACCGTGCAGCTCCTGGGGCACCGGGAGCTTTATCCAGTGACTCACAGCCAAGCGGAGGATGGACGTGTCCTCCCAGCATGTATGTAAGACCCTACGGTGCCGGTCCTGGAGTTGGATGAGCAGCTCCTTCAACACGTTCTGCAGGGTCTGGGGCACGGAGAACATCACCTCCCACAGAGCCAGGGCAGTGCTGCAGGAGAGCGCTGTCAGCAGGGCAGCCGGGCCAGCGCAGCGTGGCCGGGCCAGCGCTGCAGGACGCTGGGGATGCCCCGGGCAGCAGCAGAGGCTGAGCTGCTGCTCTATGGGGCTGGCAGGAGCGCAGTGGGGGGCTCTGGGCTGGCTCGCTCAGCTGTGGCTGCTGCGGGCCTGGTGACCCCAGGCGCTGGGAAGCGCAGTGGGATGGAGGGTCCTGCTCCTCGGGGGTGTCCCGCAGGATCCCTTGGCTCTGCGTCCCTCTCCCCACAGGGAACAAGCCCTCACGGCTTTTGGGGCCAGTACCTGTCTCCGGGTGGTGCGATTGTCAGCAGCGTGGACACCACCTCCGCAGGGCACTTGTCAGCCATGGGGACAATTAGGGACGCCACTCTCTGCCGGGCCGGCGCGGTGCTGATGAACCCCAGGGTTTTGTGGATGCAGCTCGTGATCTTCGGCACCTGGAGGGGACACAGGTCGGGATGGTGCTGCCACTGGAGCGCAGCCGTTTCCTCACTGCCCTTCCCATCCCGCTCTGTCGCCTTCACGTGGCTTCGCTTCACCGGGATTTGGGAGGAAGAGATGGATGGAGGGAGAGCAAGGCCTGGCAGGGCCAAAGGGCAGAGCAGTGCAGCCAAAGGCCACTTACATCCACCAGCCAGAACCCGCAGTCTCTCTCCACCATGTCCAGCAGGTTTGTGGCCGCCTGCTTGTCAAAGGTGCTGGAGCCGGTCAGCGCCTTGATCAACACCAGGACCAGGTCTGTTCTCTCGGGAGGCTGGAGATGCTCTGCAAAGGGCTAAGGGAGGAAGGGAGGCAGCGCAGCCAAGTCACACCGAGCGCCCTGGTGCTGCTGCGTGCCGGGCGGTGCCCGCAGCCCCGCGTGGACGCCCGGCGGTGCTGTGGGTGCTGCGGCAAAGCAGGAGATGCCCCGGCAGCTGCCCCAGCTCTGGGATCTGGGTGTCCCTATGGCTCTCAGGGCCGTGTGTGTCTGTCCCAGAGCGGCACCAGCCCTGGGCGAGGGAGACAGAACGGCAGGAGGGCTGAGGGCAGGCAGCCGGTGCCAAAGCCCTGAACCCAAGCGCGTGTGCAGGGCTCCGTGGGCAGGCAGGGCTTTCCAGGCCGTGCCGGTCACGGCTCCCAGAGCAGCTGGGTGGGCAGCAGCCCCGCGTGGGGAGAGCTGCAGGCTGCTCTGGGCTGCAGGGATGGGCAGACGGGCTGGCCGGAGGGCGCCTGGCTCCTTACCCCCAGCGTGGGGCTCTCAGCCAACACGAAGCTCAGCTCCTCAATCCTCCCCAGGGCCCTCTGCCGCACGTGTTCTCTCCCGGAGCTGCCGAAGGTCAAGAGCATCTGGGGAGAGAGAAGCTGCTGGTGAGCCCTGGGAGCAGCCACCGCTCCAGCAGAAGCAGCACCGCTCAACTCCTCTGCTGGACTGGCCGCTCCGTTAAGGATTCCCCAGGGCTCCAGCAAAGCCTGCAGTGAGGTTCTCGCCCTGGGGTCCCTGGCAGGCTTGGGACAAACGCCCCGGGCCAGCCCTGTGCCCAGGCAGGAAGGCGGATGCCACCTCTGCGGCCACTGCGCTGCGGAAGAGCCTGGAGGGCAGCCCTGGTTCCCCGGGGAGGTGGGCGCCCTCCCGGCAGCGCTCTCTGCACGGCACGGGTGGCACTGTCACCTCCAGAGTGGCCACCCTGTCCCCCAGGGTGAGGAACAGCCCTGGTGAAGCCCAAACTCGGCACCCCCAGACCTGGAAGATGTTGTGCAGCAGCTCGCTGGCTCTGGAGGCGCCGGAGTTGAGAAGCAACGCCTCCAGCATGTTGTCCATGGACCGCACGGTCTGCAAGAACACAACGGGTTGTGGTCGTGTTTCCTGCCACCCCTCTCCCTCCCAGGGGACTGATGTGCGCTCCCAGCACCGAGGGACGACTCCGGCGCTGCTGCGCTGTGCCCGGGAGAGACCCAGGGGACAATAACCCGCTATGGGCAGAGCAGCCTGCGGAACTGGACGTGGCCAGGCCCACAGGCAGGGGACGAAGGGGTGAGGGTGGGACAGCAGAGCTGAGACCCTGCCCTGCCTTGGATCTCTGGTCACATCGCGGCACGGGGCGGTAGGGGAGCAGACAGAGGGACCGGGAGCTCCTGGAGCTCACGCAGCTCTTACTTCTAAGTAGAGGTGACGGTCCACGTCCTCCACTTCTGGTGGGAGCAAGAAGACACTGGAGAAGCAGGCTTGGAGCAGCCTGGTCTCCTTGCCCTCCAGCACCCTCTCCACGGCGCTGCAAAGAGAGAGAGCAGCCCGTCGCACGCTGGAACCTGGAGCGGTGCCTCGAGGCCTCGCGCAGGCGTCCCCGGGAGGGATGGGCAGGTACCTCAGCTCGGCAATGGCACGCATGGCGATCTGCCGCAGCGCCGAGCGCAGCTGGGCCCTGGGCTCCTCTGCCAGCAGCACCTGAGAGCACAGCCGGGATGGGACCCAGCGCCACCAGCCCCCGGCCCTGCCCAACGCTGTTGTCACAGGTGCCGGAGTCCTCGATCCCTTCCCCAGCGCCGCCGGGTGTCCCCTCACCTCGATCTTCTCTGCCAGCTCGTATCTCTGGCAGAAGACATCCAGGCCCCTTGGCGAGCGGTGGCGCCTGCTGGTGTCGCACAGGTCGCGGATGTCCATGAGAAACCCGATCTTGTGGCTCTCCTCCTAGAGCCAGGGAGCAGAGAGGCAAACAGGGAGCGTGAGATGGGGACACGCGGCCAGCGGCACCGCAGCAAGGGGTGCAGCGCCATTAGAGACCTGGGAGCAGCAGCTCTGCCCAGCCAGCTCCCTCCAGCACCCGCAGCAGAGCCCCTGCCAGCAGACGCCGGCTCAGCCGCCTTGAAAGCGGCTGCGGTTACCTTGTCTGGGCTGCTGAGGAAGGACACGATGGAGTCCACGTATCCCCGTAGAAATCCATTCGCGCGTAGCGAATCGGCATCTGAGAAAGGGGCAGAGCAGGGAGGGCTGCTCAGGGGGTCTGCAGGCAGGACAGGGCAGAAGGAGCTCTGCCCCCGTCCAGCCCCACACCCGCTGCCCCGGCACAGCCTCCCCGAGCGTGTGGGGCTGGAGGGTGCCCGGCAGAGGGGCTGCGATGCTGGAGCCAGGCAGGACGGGGAAAGCCCCCGGTGCAGCGGGTGAGGAACTCGGTTCAGACGGGCAGGAAAGGTCCCCGTCCCGCAGCACGGTGCCTCCGGCCCGCCCAGCTGCCTCTCGCTGCCCGTGCCCTGCAGCAGGAGCTGGGTCCCCTCTGCCCGCAGGGGCTGTGCTGGGGCCGGCGCCCAGCTCGGAGCAGCCCTGGGCTTCAGGCAGCGTCATCACCACCCATGGGAACCCCCTGCCAGCGTGTGGGGAGTCGTGATCCTGGTGTGGAGCGGGGAGCGATCGCTGGGCCCCCCCCTGCCCAGGCAATCAGGGCCCCTCACTCACCCATCTGCGGTGGCTGGGCCGCATCCACCTGGTTGGGCTGCGCTGGAGATCTGGCCTCCTGGGGACCCCCAGCCTTCTCCTGCCAGGCCACCCGGGGGCGGCTGGGGGGTCTCTCCTGCCAGGCCAGCCTGGGTCGGAGGGGGGGTCTCTCCGCCATGTTTCAGTCAAAGGGAAGGACTAAGGATGGGGAAGGCGGACGCTTCGGCAAACACCTCGGTGCTGCAGCTCTGCCAGAGGCAGCGGGGAAAGGTGTGGGATGCGCCCGTGTGCTCCTCGTCGGGGAAAGACGGGAGCTGAGCTCAGGAGCTCCCTGCTCCAAGTCTGCCGGGGCAGCAGAGTCTGCCGGGGCAGCAGAGCCGGGTTGTGGTTGGGCTCGATGATCTCAAGGGTCGCTTCCAACCAAGAAGATTCTCCGATCGACAGACGTGGGCTACGCTCGGGGCTCTCGCCAGCTCCGTGCTCGCACCCTGTCCCGTACCGTCCTGCCGGACAGTGTGGGCTGGGGTCACAGTGGCGCTGAGCACATGCGGGGCATGGGTGTCACCAGGTGACGTCACAAAGGGCCCCACTGTGACCCAGGGCAGGGAGGGTCAGGATGTCCCCTGGGAGGCACAGGCCAGCTCAGCCCTGGGCACCTGGCTGCTGAGTTTCCATCCCAGTTTCTAAAAGCTCCAGCACCCATTGCTCTGAGCAGAGTCTTGAACAGTCTGCTGCCCCGCTCCGTGTTCCCAGCGGCTGGTGCATGATGGGGGTGTCACAGACACACTCAGTGCCACGCTCCTTGCTCCAGGCGTCTATGGGGATGTTGCGGAAAGGATCCCGTTGGCTGGCTCCGTTCTCTCTGGGCTGCCAGGGGTGGCAGATGCACTCGATCCCCAATCGCCCCCAGCCAAACCAGAGCAGTTTGGTCCAGGCTGCAGAGGAGGGAAGGGGCTGAGCCGTAACCAGGCCAAGAACTCCTGCCAGGAGACCCACGGGGAAGCAGGAGAGCAGATGAGCGCTGGTGATTTGTGAGCGCACGAGTCTCAGACGCACTTTTCCTACCGCGCGCAATGAGACTGCGAGCCCATTGCTTCGCTCCATGAACACGACAGCCTGGGCGAGCCCGCTGTGAGCTCTCCCTGCTAAATAAGTGAGCTGTGTGGCAATGGTTTTACTGCTCACAGGTCAGTGGATGAGCCCAATTTAAGTTCAATATTAATCATTTACCTTGAGTAGGTGCCCACTAAGTATAATCAATTCTTTAGGACATAAGTTGGTATGATTTTTAATATGCTCTTTGCTTCGTGTTACTTGGCAAGCTGGATTTGCTAAAGCTTTAAGCTGCAAAGTTCTGCTCATATCTACCAAAACAACTACAAACCGCACTGAACACTTACCAGACAAGGCCCGTATTGCACGTCGCTGAGAAGAAAGGAATTTGCGTCCAGGCAAAACAGCACCTGCAAGGCTCTGGACAATGAACAACGTCTGCAGCTCAGCACCAAAGCCCACGTGGAACCAGAGAAGTTTGCCCCTGGAGCTTTAAGCACGGACTCCAGGGGAACGGTGATCAGGGAGGGACGAATCCTGACCGCCTGCTCCGTGAGCGGGGACAGGAGAGAAGCTCAGCACCATGGCCTGGCGCATTTCCCCCACGCAGTGAACAGCAGAGCGAACCTGCCACGGGATTCTTGAAGCTGCACTTGTCTTTGAGAAATCCAAACGGTGTTGTGCAGGGAGCAGAACCCCAAATCACTCCCCAGCGACACCGCATCGCCACAGGACGTGCCGCTCGAGGCCAGGACCGCGCTGCGGGCGGTGCCGTGGGCACGGTTCATGTTTCCAGCCGTCTGGTGGTGGCTTCCCCCATTGTAAGCACGGAGCTCTTGCCGTGGCGGGTTTGTGGCGCTGTGGTATGGACACTGCAGTCATCGCCCCGCACCACACGGGCTCTGACCGCTTGTCTTGATCGATCGTCGCGCGTGTTTCACAATGGTGGGCAACCTGTGACGCCCACGGTCGAGTCCACCCCTCAACCACGAGCCCATCCATGTGCTGCATCCCTTCCTCCATGACCTGGGCCATCGTGGGCCCAATGGGCCACCAATAATTCACCTTCATCTTGCCAGTGCAAATCTATCTCAGCCACTTCAACCTGGGCAGCTCGATCCCCCCGCTGGTTGCTCGATTGGGTTCTGCGCTGGACCGGCTCTCGGGCACACGGCTTCTCCGTGGCAAACTCTCACAGGCAGGTTCTCCAGCGGGCAGCAATATCTCCATGATTCAACAGCCCAGATGTGTTGGGCTCTGCGCTGCCAGTGGCTCCGCTTCCACTGCTGGAACCAGCGCCACGGGGCATTTCCCACCATGCGTGAGAGAGCAGAGATGGAGCTTCTTAGATGCTGGGCCCTCTTCAGGCCCTGTCAGGATGGCGGGTGCTGGGTCTGGTGGGGCTTCTGCCCCACGGCGGGGGCTGTGGCCCACAGTACAGCAGGGCCACGATGGTTGGACGCGGTCGGCGGTGGTGGCGATTAGCCGGATGGCCCCTGGCTGCGTTCAGGCTCCTGGCCCCTGGCTCAGTCGATCCTCAATTGCTTCCTGCACAGGAAACCTGTCCATTAATTTAATCTCTGGTGCACAGGCAGGGCCTTGCTGATGTTCCTGTGTCGCAGCAAGTGTGTGGATGTCAGGCTTTCTGCAGATTTGTGGCTGAGTTTTCCTGTTTTCCCTAACAAGGACAATCTTGCCATGGACTCCTGAAGTCTCCCATAGGCTGGTGGGTTTAGAGAAGGATAGGGAGCTCCAGTACGCTCAGGGAGGACCAGGCAGCATCACAGGCAAAGCGGACGGGAACTCAACCGGGTGAACTTTAACGGAATTTATTGAGAGGTGAAACTGCTGTGTCTCCCCCGTCTTTGGGCGGATCCCCGTTCACCCTGAACCGATACAGGCAGGTGTAGTCCGGGTGGCCCCAGTTGCTCAGCACTTGCAGCCTGATGTAATTCACGACCCCAGGGAGCTCGTTCTGCAATGACAAGAAGAAATGAGTCGCCTTTTCCTCTCTGGCCCGTGAGCGCTGACAGAAGTGTCGCAGCCTTTGGCTCCATCAACAGCTTCCTTCCTGCTGCCCCGCGGGGGCTTTTGACCTGTCCTGGTGCAGATGGTCTTATCCTGCTCCACCCCACTGGGCCACGAGAACAGCGAAGGAAGAAGCAGCGACCAGGTGCCTCAGCAAATACACTGGAAAGTTCTCGCCTGCTTTGGGGCACAGGCTTGCGCAGTCAGAAGACCCAGTGCTGGTGTACAATTTCACCTCGAATTTGACAAATTTTGCTCTGGGGAGACTTGAAACCAACAAAATTCTCAATGGGGGTCAACAGGGTTCTATGGTAGTCAATGGGGGTCAATGGGAGTCAATGGGGATCAATGTGAGTCAATGGGAGTCAATGAGTATCAATGGGAGTCAATGGGGGTCAATGAGTATCAATGGGAGTCAATGGGGATCAATGTGAGTCAATGGGAGTCAATGAGTATCAATGGGAGTCAATGGGGGTCAATGAGTATCAACGGGGATCTATGGGAGTCAATGGGGGTCAATTGGGGGTCAATGGGAGTCAATGGGGATAAATGAGAGTCAATGTGAGTCAATGGGAGTCAATGAGTATCAATGGGAGTCAATGGGGATCTATGGGGATCTATGGG
Source organism: Patagioenas fasciata (assembly GCF_037038585.1). Lineage (NCBI taxonomy): Eukaryota > Metazoa > Chordata > Aves > Columbiformes > Columbidae > Patagioenas > Patagioenas fasciata. The sequence continues at coordinate 4,513,382 of NW_027288510.1, forward strand.
GATCTATGGGGATCTATGGGGATAAATGAGAGTCAATGGGAGTCAATGGGAGTCAATGTGTAACCTTAGAAGTGCCTTTAATCCCAATGGGGAGCCCCAAAATGCCTTTTAATCCCAATGGGGAGCTCCAAAAATGGCTTTTATCCCAATGGGCAGCTCCAACACGTCTTGTTGCCTTCTCTAGAAAGCCACGGAAACAGAATGGCCTCCCAGTCACTACTCACTGCCCGCACCACCAGAACCCTCAGGAAGCCCAGTACTTCTGGTCTCTAACTGGCAGACCAGCAGTCCTGCATCCTACGGGATGTGGCTGCTTGTGTGCACTTGGGGTCCAGACAGTCAAGCTGATTCCAGCTTCAACTGCGGTGCTCCTAGGCACTGAAGTTGAACCCCAAAATGAAAGAGAAGACCGGCAGTCCATGTATCCACCACCAGGGAGTTAAAGGGGATCAATGTGACTCAATGGGAGTCAATGGGGTTCCATGGTAGTCAATAGGTGTCAATGGTAGTCAATGGGGGGTCAATGGGAGTCAATGGCAGTCCATGAAAGTCAATGGGAGTCAATGGAGATAAATGGGAGACAATGGGGATCAATGAGAGTCAATGGGGGTCAATGGTAGTCAATGGGGATCAATGGGGATCAATGGGAGTCAATGGGAGGCCATGGGAGGCCATGGGAGGCCATGGGCACACGCTCAAGGACAGGGCTCCCTGTACCCTTTGGCAGGGAAGCCTCTCCCCATCCAGCCGCATTTCTCCTCCTCTCCTCCAGTTCTCCTCCCTCTGTGTCCCCGTACCTTCAGCTGGAAGGTCTGACTGGGATTCAGCGCCGCCAGGAAAGTGAACTGTCCCAGGAACGCTCCCTGCTCCTCGTCTTCTTCCTTGAAGCCCTGCAGAGAGATGGGTGGAGAAAACAAGAGCGCCTGGTGCACCATGGAAGACTGAACTTCAGCCGGTGAAGTACGGGGTTGTTTCAGCTACGTAGTCCAAGGAGCATGAGCACAAGGACAAGAGGAGAAGCTGCAGGTGGGCAGCACGTCACACTTGCCCACTCAACGAGTCCAGGTTGGCAGTCAGAAGAGGAGCAGACGCTCCCAGTGAGAGGGAGGTAACCTGAAGATCACAAATGCACTGGGAGTGGAAGCCAAGAAGGTCTAGGACCATGCACTGTCCAGCTCCTTCTCCCTGTGGCTCTTGGAGTAGCATCTTGCCCCAGAAGCTTTGAGTGGTACATTGAATAAAAGGGGAATACAATGGGAAGGAAGCAACTCCAAAGAGCCTGTTTGTTCTGAGAGCCAGGAGGAAGCTTCAGGCCACCAGAATGCTTCACCCATCTTCACCCTCTGCTTAGCAATGCTGTGCAAGCCCCAGAGAAATCACTTACATAGACAGCAAAGTCCTTGGGAGCTCCGGAGATGCTTTCTCCATGGAACGCTGTCCCTGAGACATGGGCCATGGTGACGGCTCTGGGAACGACCGGCATGGACAGCTGGATGAAGACGTGTCCCTGACTCCCTGGGAAGGGCCAGCAGTTGCCAGGATGATTTTCTGCCTGAAAGGACAAGAAATACTCAGCAGGGAGACACAGGAGGAGAGCAGGTCCATGCCAGAAGGGGGCAGGAGTCCCATTGACTCCCATTCACCCCCATTGTCTCCCATTTATCTCCATTGACTCTCATTGACCCCCATTGTCTCCCATTAATCTCCATTGACTCCCATGGACTCCCATTGATGCCCATTGACTCCTATGGACTCCCATTGACCCCCACTGTCTCCCACTTACCTCCATTGACTCCCATTGACTCCCATGGACTCCCATTGACGCCCATTGACGCCCATTGACTCCCATTGATGCCCATGGACTCCCATTGACTCCCATGGACTCCCATTGACCCCCATTGTCTCCCATTTATCTCCGTTGACCCCCATTGACTCCCATTGACCCCCATTGACCCCCATTGACTTCCATGGAGCAAAGACATAGGGGAAGGACACTCGGAGCAGCATGTGTGGTTCATTCTCCCAACCTTTGTTCTACTGCTTCTTGGTGCTCCTACCTCCAGAATCAGCTCAGGAGACCTCATGTAATCCATTAATGGCAGTGAATACAAGAACACCTTTGCTTTGCCAGTCCGGAGGGATGGAGAGGTCTTCGAATGAATGACAGCAGCCCCTGGAAATTCAAACATGAGCACGATCACCAGGCAGTGTCAAGAGGAATATTGCACTGTTGGCTTGAAAAAGGCTTCTCAGTTGTCATCCGTGTCCTACAGTGGTTTCCCCTTTATCTTGATGGCACGACCCCCCTGGAACACACGGCAGGGAGTCATCAAACTGTCGTATTTGGCCGTAGTTTGGCTCTGTCAGTGGGGGCACTTTCAGGGCACAAATTGACCCTTGACTTCTTGCCCCTTCTCTCCCACCCCTGGGCACGTTCCAATGCCCATCTTGTCAATCTGGACAGGAAGCGCTCTGGAACTGGTTTGCCTGTACAATGTCACAGTACCTGCTGATTTCAGGGCATAATCAGCCATCGGGACCTGGATTTCCTCCAGCTTCTCCAGGGCTTGATTGATGATCTCCTGAACAGCCTGGGAAGGAACACAAAGGAGAGCGCCTGTTGGAAGGAGAAGGACCGGGGCAAGCAGCTCCCCTGCAAGGCCGGCCAAGGTGAAGGGGACAAGGCCCATCTCAGATGGAATGAACGCCCGCATTGCCTGGAAGCCTCCCAGGTTTGCTCTGCTGTGATTGATGGGATCAGAAAGGGGGGGCTGCTCGCTCCAGTGCTCTGAGTGCTGGAGCTGCGGGAAGGGGCTTTTCCTGTGGAGAGGCCCCAGGCCAGGCAGCACGGGCAGACAAGGCTTCTGGGCATGAGATAGGCCTGGCTTAACTCTGCACTGCTGAGACCATTCTTTCCTTCCAGCCCTCCCTTGAGGAGGACCCGAGATCTGGGCGCAGAGGAAGGTTCGACTCAGGCAGCTGTCATTCCCGTCACGCTCTCTCTCAATAAGCCCTGATAACTTAATATGGGGGTCAATGGGGTCAATTGGGGGCAATGGGAGTCAATGGGGGTAAGTGGGGGGCAATGGGAGTCAATGGGGGTCAATAGGGATCAATGGGGGTCAATGGGGATCAATGGTAGTCAATGGGGGTCAATGACAGTCAATGGGGGTCAATGACAGTCAATGGGGGTCAATAGGGAAGTGTGGAGCAACAGGAAAAGGAAGCGTGGCCATGGCAGCACTTGTTCCAGCAGCACCAGCCTGTTGGCTGTGACAGGGAATGGAGCAGGATACGTGCCGAGGGAGGATAAAACCCCTGAGCAGATCCTTCTGCCTTGTGCCCTTACCCGTCCGGTGAAGCCTGGGAGCTTTGCCCGCTTCAGTCCTTCCTGCAGAGCCCGCTCAGCCACATCCTTTGTGCTCCAGCGCAGATGGTAAAGCTGTTCCTGGAGCTCGCGGAGCTGGACGGGCAGGGACAGGGTTTTGCTCAAGTCTCCCAACTCCGTTGCGGTGCTCCAAAGGGTTGAGGTGCCGAGTTGTCCCACGTGGTAAACACCTGTCAGACACACAGCAGAGCTTAGAACCTGGTCTAAGGCTGGGCTGTGCCTCGGGCTGCCCGCTCCCCCTTCTGTGTCTCTCCCAAGTGCCACAGTTGTCTCTCCTCTTGTGTCCTTTGACAGGGGCCATCATGGTGTACGGGCACAGCAATAGATGGACGTGCCCTGCCCTGGACTGTGCTCCTTGTCCTGCAGAAGATTCTCAGCCCCTGGGGCAGGAGAGCTCAGCCACGGCCTCTCCCTGGGCTGAAGAGACCTGGCCCAGCCCTCCTGGGGAAGGCAACTGAGCCCTTCCTCACCCACACCCGTCCCGCTGGACTCCCATTGCCCCCCATTGAGCCTCATTGATCCCCATTGACCTCCATTGACCCCCATTGTCTCCCATTGACCCCCCTTGACTCCCATTGACTCCTATTGCCCCCCATTGAGCCTCATTGATCCCCATTGACTCTCATTGACCCCCATTGATCCCCCTTGACTCCCATTGACCCTGATTGATGTCCTTGGGGCAAACCTGGGTCCCTCCCAAACTCCTGGGTCCCTAGGGGCTCTCCTGGGTCCCTCCCAATCTCCTGGGTCCCTCCCAATCTCCTGGGTTTCTGGGGAACTCTTGGGTCTCTCCCAGACACCAGGGTCCTCAATTTGGGTTCCTAACCAGACGCCTGGGTCACCTATTGGGGTCTTTCCCGGACACCTGGGTCCACTATTTGAGTTGCCCCTGAAAGCCTGGGTCCACTATTTTCGTCCCTCCTGAACTCCTGGGTCCCCGCAAAATCCCATACCCGAACTCCTCCCCTGAAATCGTGGGTACCTAGGGGCACTCCTGGGTCCCTGGGGCACTCCTGGGTCCCTCCCGGACGTCTGGGTCCCGTATTTGGTTCCCCCACAACCCTAAACCTGGGCCTGTTAGAGGGGTTCCTCCCAAACTCCTGGGTCCCTCCCGAAATCCTAGGTCCCTTGGAACTCCTGGGTCCCTTTGGGCACTCCAGGGTCCCTTCCCGAACTCCTGGGTCCCTCCCGAACTCCTGGGTCCACTCTCCTGAACTCCTGGGTCCCCTGTATGGGTCCCTGATTTGATTTCCCCCCGGACACCTGGGTCCCCACTTTGGGTCCCATAGTTGGGTCCCAGCCAGACACCTGGGTCCACTTTTTGGGTCCCTCCCAGATACCTGGGTCCCTTATTTAAGTCCCTCCCGGACTCCTGGGTCCCCCCAGAGTGCCTTCTGCCATCCCTTGGGTCTCTGGGGCACTCCTGGGTCCGTCCCGAACTTCTGGGTCCCCCCTGAACACCTGGGTCCTCTTCCGGAACTCCTGGGTTCCCTCTCCCGAACTCCTGGGTCCCTCCCTATAATCTCTTCCCCGAAGCCTTGGGTCCCAGGGGCAATCTTGGGTCTATTCCCGAACTCCTGGTTCCCCCCATATAATCCCTTCCACGAACTCCTGGGTCCCTTGGGACACTCCTGCGTCCTTCCTGAACTCCTCGGTCCCCTCCCAGATGCCTGGGTCCCCTGTATGGGTCCCTGATTTGATTCACTCCCAGACGCCTGGGTCCTCTATTTTGGTCCCTCCAGAACGCCTGGGTCCCCCCCAGTAGTCCTTCCTCCCATCTCCTGGGTCTCTCGGCTACGCCTGGGTCTCTTCTGAACTCCTGGGTCCCTCCTGATCCCCTGGGTCCCTCCTGATGTCCTGGGTCCCTTGGGGCACTCCTGGGTCCCTCCCCGAACTCCTGGGTCCCTCCCCAATTTCCTTGGTCCCTCCCCGAACTCGTGGGTCCCTCCTGAACTCCTGGGTCCATCCCGAACTCCTGGGTCCATTGGGGCACTCCTGAGTCCTTCCTGAACTCCTGGGTCCCTTGGGGCACTCCTGAGTCCCTCCCCAATCTCCTGGGTCCCTCCCCGATCTCCTGGGTCTCTCCCCGATCTCCTGGGTCCCTCCCCGAACTTGTGGGTCCCTCCTGAACTCCTGGGTCCATCCCGAACTCCTGGGTCCATTGGGGCACTCCTGAGTCCATCCCGAACTCCTGGGTCCATTGGGGCACTCCTGGGTCCCTCGTGAACTCCTGGGTCCATTGGGGCACTCCTGGGTCCCTCATGATCTCCTGGGTCCATAGGTCTCTCCTGGGTCTCTTCTAAACTCCTGGGTCCCTCTCAAACTCCTCGGTCCATTGCGGCACTGCTGGCTCCCTCCTGAACTCCTGGGTCCATTGGGGCACTCCTGGATCCCTCCCGAACTCCTGGGTCCATTGGGCTCTCCTGGTTCCCTCCTGAGCTCCTGGGTCCCTCGGGGCACTCCTGGGTCCCTCCTGAGCTCCTGGATCCCTTGGGCTCTCCTGGGTCCCCCTCGAAGTCCTGGGTCCATTGCGGCGCTGCGGGTCCGCGATTGTGCGAGGAAATCATTTTATACGTGCTCGTATTGAGCACGGGGAGTTCCACGTGCACGTGTGCACGGAAAGGATCAACACACTCGCAATCCTGCGAGCAGTTTCACTCACACCCGTGGCCCAAGGCAGCGGGGTCTCCATCCTGGGGGGCTCTTGGCGGCCCCATCTCACTCGTGCTCCCAGAGACCCGCGGCAATGGGCGGAGTCTCGACGAGAGTCCCGTTTTTATAGCCTGATCAGATTGACTGTGGCCATTCCAGAAGCTTCTCTGCACCCCCACCCCGGCTGCGGGTGCCCCTGAAGCCTCCAGACACCCCACACTGGTCACAGGCGCCCAGTGGCTCCTGGCACTCGGCGCTGCCTCCTCCTAACGGCCCCGCCAGGGGCTCTGGGGCCAAACCAAAGCAGCTGCAGCAGAGAGGGGGAGATGTGCCTGCTCCCCCCACACTGAAGGAGGGGGGGAGAGAGGGGGTTTGCATCTTGCCACATATAATGGGTGTGAAATGTGAATGGCACGCAGCACAGGCCCTCCTGGTAGGAACTAAAGCTGCGCTATTTTAAGGAACATTTAATGAAGAATTGTTGGTTTTACATCACTGAGGACCTGGCGCCTGAGCCCAGCAGGGGGGCAAGGACCCAGAGACATCGGACTGTGAATCCTTCATGTAAAACACAGTCCTTTCCTGGAATATATAGACACCTGCATATACAGTGATACCTGTATTGACAAGTTAACTCAGGGGGAAGGACCGAGAGACATCGGACTGTGAAGTCTTAATGTAAAACACAATCTCTTCCCGCAATATATACTGATACCTGTATATATACTGATACCTGTCTCTATGGTCTCTATGTCTCTATGGTCTCTATGGGTCCCTATGGGTGTTCATGGCTCTCTGGGATCTCTATGGGTCTCTATGGTCTCTATGAGTCTCTGTAGGTCTCTATGGGTCTCTATGGGTCTCTATGGATCTCTATGGTCTCTACAGGGCTCTATGGTCTCTGTGGGTCTCTGTGGTCTCTATGGGTCCCTATGGGTGTTTATGGCTCTCTGTGGCCTCTATGGGTCTCTATGGTCTTTATGAGTCTCTGTAGGTCTCTATGGGTCTCTGTGGTTCTCTATGGATCTCTATGGTCTCTATGGGTGTCTATAGGGACAGACAGAGGCTGCGGTGGGTCCTGGAGGAGGTGGGAAAGGTGCCTGGGATGGAGGAGAGCGGGGAGACGGGGACAGAGGGGCAGAGCAAAGAGCCGGTGCTGGCAGTGAGGGCACTGCTGCTGTGCAGGGGCTGCTGGGGTCACAGCCCAGAGCAGGACAGACATGAACGGGCCACTGCCTGGTGCTGGGCCCTGCTGGGGCAGAAATCCCCCTGCAGCCTCTGGAGCTCCACGCAGGAGCAGCATGGCCACCACCACGGTCCCTTCTGCACCCCCTGTTCCACCCCATGGACGTCAGGCTCAGGTCCCACAGGATCCAACGCGTCCTCGCCAACCACCGCTGTCCTTCCCGCCCTTCCATGTCACACACAGACAGTTGTCCCCAGTCCATGTGAGACGTCCATGAGATGTCACCACAGCCGCTGGGCTCCTGGAGGCCGTGGCTTTGGGCTCCGTCTGTTCCGTGGCCGCTCCGGACAGCACAAGTGTCGCTTCGTGGGGTCACGGGCACCAAACCCAGCTCAGGTGGGAACCAAGAGGGCCCCTCGTGTTCAGGCCCAAAGCGCCATCTGTAGCATCTGCCCGTCCTTCTGAGCGCCCAGAGCCCTCTTCTTGGGGCCAAATCCTCATGTTTAGGGTCCCAACGTGTCTTTTACCACCCACGGCCTTTGGTCAGGGCCCACAGGTTCATTTTCAGGTGGAGCCGCTGCCTGGCAACAACCAACCAGAAATCTATAGACAGTCAGTGGACTCAGGACAGCCAATCACATTTGAGGAGGCGGGGTGAGTCACGTGATTGACATGTAACCAGCCAATCAAGCTTTGAGACCTGCAGGGAAGGTGGCGAGAGTTGAACAGCTTGGCAGCGCTGAGGGGCGGGCTGTGCCGGCTGCACCAATCACACCTGGCGGGAGTGCAGCACACGGATGATTGACAAGCGGTCTGACCAATCATTTGGTACAAGGAGCCAGGGAGAAATCCCAGACCCAGCACCGCCATCCTGACCGGGGCTGAAGAGGCCCCAGCGCCTGAGAAGCTCCATATCTGCTGTCTCACGGATGGTGGGAAATGCCCCGTGGCCGCGCAGAGCGCAACCCACCTGGGCTGCTGAATCATGGAGATGGAGAACCTGCCTGTGAGAGTTTGCCATGGAGAAGCCGTGTGCCCGAGAGCCGGTCCAGCGCAGAACCCGATCGAGCAACCAGCGGGGCGATCGAGCTGCCCAGGTTGAAGTGGCTGAGATAGATTTGCACTGGCAAGATGAAGGTGAATTATTGGTGACCCATTGGGCCCACGATGGCCCAGGTCATGGAGGAAGGGATGCAGCACATGGATGGGCTCGTGGTTGAGGGGTGGACTCGACCGTGGGCGTCACAGGTTGCCCACCATTGTGAAACACGCGACGATCAATCAAGACAAGCGGTCAGAGCCCGTGTGGTGCGGGGCGATGACTGCAGTGTCCATACCACAGCGCCACAAACCCGCCACGGCAAGAGCTCCGTGCTTACAATGGGGGAAGCCACCACCAGACGGCTGGAAACATGAACCGGGCCCACGGCACCGCCCGCAGCGCGGTCCTGGCCTCGAGCGGCACGTCCTGTGGCGATGCGGTGCCGCTGGGGAGTGATTTGGGGTTCTGCTCCCTGCACAACAGCGTTTGGATTTCTCAAAGACAAGTGCAGCTTCAAGAATCCCGTGGCAGGTTCGCTCTGCTGTTCACTGCGTGGGGGAAATGCGCCAGGCCATGGTGCTGAGCTTCTCTCCTGTCCCCGCTCACGGAGCAGGCGGTCAGGATTCGTCCCTCCCTGATCACCGTTCCCCTGGAGTCCGTGCTTAAAGCTCCAGGGGCAAACTTCTCTGGTTCCACGTGGGCTTTGGTGCTGAGCTGCAGACGTTGTTCATTGTCCAGAGCCTTGCAGGTGCTGTTTTGCCTGGACGCAAATTCCTTTCTTCTCAGCGACGTGCAATACGGGCCTTGTCTGGTAAGTGTTCAGTGCGGTTTGTAGTTGTTTTGGTAGATATGAGCAGAACTTTGCAGCTTAAAGCTTTAGCAAATCCAGCTTGCCAAGTAACACGAAGCAAAGAGCATATTAAAAATCATACCAACTTATGTCCTAAAGAATTGATTATGTTTAGTGTGCATCTACTCAAGGTAAATGATTAATATTGAACTTAAATTGGGCTCATCCACTGACCTGTGAGCAGTAAAACCATTGCCACACAGCTCACTTATTTAGCAGGGAGAGCTCACAGCGGGCTCGCCCAGGCTGTCGTGTTCATGGAGCGAAGCGATGGGCTCGCAGTCTCATTGCGTGCGGTAGGAAAAGTGCGTCTGAGACTCGTGCGCTCACAAATCACCAGCGCTCATCTGCTCTCCTGCTTCCCCGTGGGTCTCCTGGCAGGAGTTCTTGGGCTGGTTACGGCTCAGCCCCTTCCCTCCTCTGCAGCCTGGACCAAACTGCTCTGGTTTGGCTGGGGGCGATTGGGGATCGAGTGCATCTGCCACCCCACACAGCCCAGAGAGAACGGAGCCAGCCAACGGGATCCTTTCCACAACATCCCCATAGACGCCTGGAGCAAGGAGCGTGGCACTGAGTGTGTCTGTGACACCCCCATCATGCACCGGCCGCTGGGAACACGGAGCGGGGCAGCAGACTGTTCAAGACTCTGCTCAGAGCAATGGGTGCTGGAGCTTTTAGAAACTGGGATGGAAACTCAGCAGCCAGGTGCCCAGGGCTGAGCTGGGCTGTGCCTCCCAGGGGACATCCTGACCCTCCCTGCCCTGGGTCACAGTGGGGCCCTTTGTGACGTCACCTGGTGACACCCATGCCCCGCATGTGCTCAGCGCCACTGTGACCCCAGCCCACACTGTCCGGCAGGACGGTACGGGACAGGGTGCGAGCACGGAGCTGGCGAGAGCCCCGAGCGTAGCCCACGTCTGTCGATCGGAGAATCTTCTTGGTTGGAAGCGACCCTTGAGATCATCGAGCCCAACCACAACCCGGCTCTGCTGCCCCGGCAGACTCTGCTGCCCCGGCAGACTTGGAGCAGGGAGATCCTGAGCTCAGCTCCCGTCTTTCCCCGACGAGGAGCACACGGGCGCATCCCACACCTTTCCCCGCTGCCTCTGGCAGAGCTGCAGCACCGAGGCGTTTGCCGAAGCGTCCGCCTTCCCCATCCTTAGTCCTTCCCTTTGACCGAAAAATGGCGGAGAGACCCCCCCTCCGACCCAGGCTGGCCTGGCAGGAGAGACCCCCCAGCCGCCCCCGGGTGGCCTGGCAGGAGAAGGCTGGGGGTCCCCAGGAGGCCAGATCTCCACCGCAGCCCAACCAGGTGGATGCGGCCCAGCCACCGCAGATGGGTGAGTGAGGGGCCCTGATTGCCTGGGCAGGGGGGGGCCCAGCGATCGCTCCCCGCTCCACACCAGGATCACGACTCCCCACACGCTGGCAGGGGGTTCCCATGGGTGGTGATGATGCTGCCTGAAGCCCAGGGCTGCTCCGAGCTGGGCGCCGGCCCCAGCGCAGCCCCTGCGGGCAGAGGGGACCCAGCTCCTGCTGCAGGGCACGGGCAGCGAGAGGCAGCTGGGCGGGCAGGAGGCACCGTGCTGCGGGACGGGGACCTTTCCTGCCCGTCTGAACCGAGTTCCTCACCCGCTGCACCGGGGGCTTTCCCCGTCCTGCCTGGCTCCAGCATCGCAGCCCCTCTGCCGGGCACCCTCCAGCCCCACACGCTCGGGGAGGCTGTGCCGGGGCAGCGGGTGTGGGGCTGGACGGGGGCAGAGCTCCTTCTGCCCTGTCCTGCCTGCAGACCCCCTGAGCAGCCCTCCCTGCTCTGCCCCTTTCTCAGATGCCGATTCGCTACGCGCGAATGGATTTCTACGGGGATACGTGGACTCCATCGTGTCCTTCCTCAGCAGCCCAGACAAGGTAACCGCAGCCGCTTTCAAGGCGGCTGAGCCGGCGTCTGCTGGCAGGGGCTGTGCTGCGGGTGCTGGAGGGAGCTGGCTGGGCAGAGCTGCTGCTCCCAGGTCTCTAATGGCGCTGCACCCCATGCTGCGGTGCCGCTGGCCGCGTGTCCCCATCTCACGCTCCCTGTTTGCCTCTCTGCTCCCTGGCTCTAGGAGGAGAGCCACAAGATCGGGTTTCTCATGGACATCCGCGACCTGTGCGACACCAGCAGGCGCCACCGCTCGCCAAGGGGCCTGGATGTCTTCTGCCAGAGATACGAGCTGGCAGAGAAGATCGAGGTGAGGGGACACCCGGCGGTGCTGGGGAAGGGATCGAGGACTCCGGCACCTGTGACAACAGCGCTGGGCAGGGCCGGGGGCTGGTGGCGCTGGGTCCCATCCCGGCTGTGCTCTCAGGTGCTGCTGGCAGAGGAGCCCAGGGCCCAGCTGCGCACGGCGCTGCGGCAGATCGCCATGCGTGCCATTGCCGAGCTGAGGTACCTGCCCATCCCTCCCGGGGACGCCTGCGCGAGGCCTCGAGGCACCGCTCCAGGTTCCAGCGTGCGACGGGCTGCTCGCTCTCTTTGCAGCGCCGTGGAGAGGGTGCTGGAGAGCAAGGAGACCAGGCTGCTCCAAGCCTGCTTCTCCAGTGTCTTCTTGCTCCCACCAGAAGTGGAGGACGTGGACCGTTACCTCTACTTAGAAGTAAGAGCTGCGTGAGCTCCAGGAGCCCCCGGTCCCTCTGTCTGCTCCCCTACCGCCCCGTGCCGCGATGTGACCAGAGATCCAAGGCAGGGCAGGGTCTCAGCTCTGCTGTCCCACCCTCACCCCTTCGTCCCCTGCCTGTGGGCCTGGCCACGTCCAGTTCTGCAGGCTGCTCTGCCCATAGCGGGTTATTGTCCCCTGGGTCTCTCCCGGGCACAGCGCAGCAGCGCTGGAGTCGTCCCTCGGTGCTGGGAGCACACATCAGTCCCCTGGGAGGGAGAGGGGTGGCAGGAAACACGACCACAACCCGTTGTGTTCTTGCAGACCGTGCGGTCCATGGACAACATGCTGGAGGCGTTGCTGCTCAACTCCGGCGCCTCCAGAGCCAGCGAGCTGCTGCACAACATCTTCCAGGTCTGGGGGTGCCGAGTTTGGGCTTCACCAGGGCTGTTCCTCACCCTGGGGGACAGGGTGGCCACTCTGGAGGTGACAGTGCCACCCGTGCCGTGCAGAGAGCGCTGCCGGGAGGGCGCCCACCTCCCCGGGGAACCAGGGCTGCCCTCCAGGCTCTTCCGCAGCGCAGTGGCCGCAGAGGTGGCATCCGCCTTCCTGCCTGGGCACAGGGCTGGCCCGGGGCGTTTGTCCCAAGCCTGCCAGGGACCCCAGGGCGAGAACCTCACTGCAGGCTTTGCTGGAGCCCTGGGGAATCCTTAATGGAGCGGCCAGTCCAGCAGAGGAGTTGAGCGGTGCTGCTTCTGCTGGAGCGGTGGCTGCTCCCAGGGCTCACCAGCAGCTTCTCTCTCCCCAGATGCTCTTGACCTTCGGCAGCTCCGGGAGAGAACACGTGCGGCAGAGGGCCCTGGGGAGGATTGAGGAGCTGAGCTTCGTGTTGGCTGAGAGCCCCACGCTGGGGGTAAGGAGCCAGGCGCCCTCCGGCCAGCCCGTCTGCCCATCCCTGCAGCCCAGAGCAGCCTGCAGCTCTCCCCACGCGGGGCTGCTGCCCACCCAGCTGCTCTGGGAGCCGTGACCGGCACGGCCTGGAAAGCCCTGCCTGCCCACGGAGCCCTGCACACGCGCTTGGGTTCAGGGCTTTGGCACCGGCTGCCTGCCCTCAGCCCTCCTGCCGTTCTGTCTCCCTCGCCCAGGGCTGGTGCCGCTCTGGGACAGACACACACGGCCCTGAGAGCCATAGGGACACCCAGATCCCAGAGCTGGGACAGCTGCCGGGGCATCTCCTGCTTTGCCGCAGCACCCACAGCACCGCCGGGCGTCCACGCGGGGCTGCGGGCACCGCCCGGCACGCAGCAGCACCAGGGCGCTCGGTGTGACTTGGCTGCGCTGCCTCCCTTCCTCCCTTAGCCCTTTGCAGAGCACCTCCAGCCTCCCGAGAGAACAGACCTGGTCCTGGTGTTGATCAAGGCGCTGACCGGCTCCAGCACCTTTGACAAGCAGGCGGCCACAAACCTGCTGGACATGGTGGAGAGAGACTGCGGGTTCTGGCTGGTGGATGTAAGTGGCCTTTGGCTGCACTGCTCTGCCCTTCGGCCCTGCCAGGCCTTGCTCTCCCTCCATCCATCTCTTCCTCCCAAATCCCGGTGAAGCGAAGCCACGTGAAGGCGACAGAGCGGGATGGGAAGGGCAGTGAGGAAACGGCTGCGCTCCAGTGGCAGCACCATCCCGACCTGTGTCCCCTCCAGGTGCCGAAGATCACGAGCTGCATCCACAAAACCCTGGGGTTCATCAGCACCGCGCCGGCCCGGCAGAGAGTGGCGTCCCTAATTGTCCCCATGGCTGACAAGTGCCCTGCGGAGGTGGTGTCCACGCTGCTGACAATCGCACCACCCGGAGACAGGTACTGGCCCCAAAAGCCGTGAGGGCTTGCTCCCTGTGGGGAGAGGGACGCAGAGCCAAGGGATCCTGCGGGACACCCCCGAGGAGCAGGACCCTCCATCCCACTGCGCTTCCCAGCCCCTGGGGTCACCAGGCCCGCAGCAGCCACAGCTGAGCGAGCCAGCCCAGAGCCCCCCACTGCGCTCCTGCCAGCCCCATAGAGCAGCAGCTCAGCCTCTGCTGCTGCCCGGGGCATCCCCAGCGTCCTGCAGCGCTGGCCCGGCCACGCTGCGCTGGCCCGGCTGCCCTGCTGACAGCGCTCTCCTGCAGCACTGCCCTGGCTCTGTGGGAGGTGATGTTCTCCGTGCCCCAGACCCTGCAGAACGTGTTGAAGGAGCTGCTCATCCAACTCCAGGACCGGCACTGTAGGGTCTTACATACATGCTGGGAGGACACGTCCATCCTCCGCTTGGCTGTGAGTCACTGGATAAAGCTCCCGGTGCCCCAGGAGCTGCACGGTGCAGGGAGCCCCACCAGCTCTGCCGGTCGCTCACTGCTGGCTTTGCTTTCAGATGCTGGCCAGCAGTGACCTGCAAGACGAGGAGTTTGCTGCAATGTACCTCGTCATGAGGTTTCTGAGGGAACAAAGTCCAAAGGTGCTCTCCCTGGTGCTCAGGGCCTTGATGACGCTGTCAGAGAGAGAAGAGATGGTGAGTAGGGTCATGCCAAGGGAGCCGTGGTGGCAGCCAAGGGTGCAGTGGGTTGGGGCTTGGCCTGGGCTGGCAGTGGCTGGGGTGCCTGCTCCAAGGGCCCTCCCTGCCATGGTGGGGCCTGGGGGGCTCTCCAGACATGGACCCGGTCCCAAGAGGGAAACTCTCTTCTTCATCCAGGCCAGAAAAATGAAGGTCATGCTGCCAGACCTGGCGTGGGTCCTGCAGTACGGCAATAACGTCATCAAGACCAAGGCTCTGGTGGTCTTCATAAACGTGATGGCTCAGCTGGAGAGGGAGGAGGCCAGCGCCATCGCCGTGCTGCTGGCAAACCTTCTCCTGCCCTTCTTTGATGACGTAAGGCTGATGTATAACCCTGAGCCTGGTGGGTGAGAACTGGGCAATGACAGCTGCCCTGCAGCCCAGGCACTGGAGCAGGGGCTTCTCCTCTGCTTTCCCCCCGGGGCTCTTGTGGGATGGGTTCTGGTTCTGCAGCCCAGCCCAGCTGCTCCCTGCCAGCTGCTCCCACAGCTCCTCCCCACCATGGCTGCTGGAGCTGGTGGGGATGCTGGGACGGCACTTTGAGGCACAGGCACTGCTGAACGAGTCTCTTGAGTGGCCCTTCATGCACCCAGGGCCGCAGATCTGGCCACAGCTGCAGTGTGCACAGTGCGCCCTGGAGCGTCCCCCCTCCCATCAGCCGTGCAGGAGCTCCTGCTCCCCGTGGGCAGGGAGCTGCTGGTGCTCAGGTCCTGCTGTGCTGCTCCCTCCCAGGAGCTGAGCCAGCTGAGAGAGAGCTCCATCGGCCTCTTCAGACACCTGATGAAGATGGTGGTGGGGAACGACAAGACAAAGATGAAGAACACGGTGCGACTTGGCCTGCTCCCTCTCTTCTTCCGCATGAGTGACCAAGTGCAGAGCGTGGCCAAGGTGCGGATTTCAAAGCTGAGCGGTGACGCAGGGAAGAGACCCCTGGGTGTTTGGGACCCCTGCTCCCTAAGGGCAGAATCACCCCGGGAGCAAAGCCCAGAGGAGGGGGACACCAGGTCTCCTGCCCCAACCGTGGTGCCATCTCCCAGCTTCTGCTGTCCCGTAGGTGGCCAGGGAAGCCCTCCTGGGTGCAGCAGAGCTCCTGAAATGGAAACAGCTCAGACACCTGGTACAGACTCAGCAGACATGGAGGATTGGAGAGAGCTTGGTGAGGACAACCCCCAAGGACCAGGGCCCAAGCTGGATGGGGGCTGCCCCACATGTCTGTGCTGTGGGCTCTGCAGAGGTGCCTCCCCTGCCCTCCTGCAGCCCCGAGCTGCGTCCTTGTTCCCTGAACTCAAGAACAGAGCCCCCAAGGGCTCTTCCCTCTGCCCCACACCCAGCAGGAGGGAGGGCGCTCAGCACCCCTGGGACCCCTCGGCCTGTGTCTCTCAGCCCCACAGGGCTCCTGGATGGGACACGGGAATGGTCGGAGGGGAAGGGGAACGTGGGTTCCTGGGAGGAGGGGCTGGTCCGGCCAGCTGGGGAGGGACAGGAGGTGCTCACAGCCCTGTGCTCTCTCCAGCTGGAGCGGGACAGGAGCAGGGCTCAAGAGCTCTTGAGCCAGAGCCTGCCGTACCTGAGGGACGCTCAGCCCAGCCTGCGAGAGGCGGCCCTGAGGTTCATCGGTGAGTCCCAGCCCCCGGGTCCCTCCTTGGGCACCGCTGCCCTGGCACCAGGAGCAGCCCTGTGGCTCCAGAGCCCCGGCTGCCCCGGGCAGGCCCTTGGCCTCCCCTCCCAGCCCTGCCCACGCAGGTGGCCGCGGTGGCCGCCTCGCTCGGTCCCAGCATCTCGGCTCCTGCTGTCCCCTGGGGTGGGCGCTGCGGAGGGGAGGGAGCAGGGGCTGATGGAGCTCTGTGCCCAGGGCTGGCTGCGCGGCACCTGAGGGACCCAAGCGAGGAGGAGCTGGCTGAGATCTGCAGAGGTGAGCAGGGAGCGCGGTCGGAGGGGACGCCTGGGGGTCTCTGTAGACATGGGAGCTCATCTGGGCTCTGCTTCTTTCCCTTGCAGCCATTCAGCCCCTGGAGGGGGACAGCGACCCCTCCGTCTGCTCCCTGGCAGCTCAGACCGTTGGCATCGTGTGCTCTTCATGGAAGCGGCCGAGGTCTCGATGGAGCCTGCGAGCCCTGTGCTGCTGGCGCTGACCCAGGACAGGAGCAGCTCTGCTGGGGAACACGGCTGGGGGGCAATAAAGAGCCCTTTGTGAAGTTGGGTTGGATGTCTGCCCTTCCCAAGGAGCCCAGAGCCGCTCTGAGGGCTCCGGTGTGGAGGGGTTGCTGGGAGATGGAGATTTGTTACCAAGAGACCCATAAGTGACCAACAGAGACCCAGAAGTCACACAAAGAGACCCATGAGTGACCAACAGAGACCCATAAGTGATGCATAGAGACCCATAAGTGACACATAGAGACCCATAAGTGATCAACAGAGACCCATAAGTGATGCATAGAGACCCATAAGTGACCAACAGAGACCCATAAGTGACACATAGTGATCCATAAGTGACCCACAGAGACCCATAAGTGACACATAGTCACCCATAAGTGACCCACAGAGACCCATAAGTCACACAAAGAGACCCATAAGTGACCAACAGAGACCCATAAGTGACCCACAGAGACCCATAAGTGACACATAGAGACCCATAAGTCACTCACACAGCCCCATAAGTGACTCAAAGAGACCCGTAAGTGCCCCATAGCGTCTCACCAGTGCCCCATAGAACCCCACAAGTTACTCATGGAGCCTCATAAGTGACTCTTAGTGATCCATAAGTGCCTGTCAGTGACCTCCAAGTGCCCCATAGTGACCCACAAGTTCCCCATACGTGCCCCAAAAGTGACCCATAAAGCCCCATAAGTGACCCATAGGTGCCCCATAGCATCTCCCCAGTGCCCCACAGAGCCCCATAAGTGACACATATAGCCCCATAAGTGGCCTATAGCGACCCATAAATGGCTTTGCGTGATTCACATTGAATCGGAGCGCCGAAGCCCCCTAAAGACCACCAGAGGACACTGCGCGTGATCAAAGTCGTTCCGAGGTGTTGCAATTGATGTTGCAATCAATGTTGAGTAACTATTTCATATCCTAACGATCCTAATGAATATATGAATATGTCTGTGAATGGACTGTATACATACTGTGCGACTGAGACTGACCGGGGAAGCTTTGGGTGCGAACCCCTGGTTTCCCAGCGCTGGAATAAAGCACCGCATGGAACTGCGCCCGTGGCTCCGGGTCCTGATCGCTGACACTAAGATGTTCAAGGTTTACAGACAGAACCAAATGAGGCACGGACTCTGAACCTGGAAAAGGGAAAAAGGTGGTTAAGTTCTGTGTAAAAAGTTATGAAACTTGTTTATGGAGTTATATTGACAGAGGCAACGAACATTTTAAGGGTTAAGCAACTACATAGTAAGGGCCTGCTAACGAGCTAACATTCTAAGCCACATAATTAATATCTAGTTTAGAGCTGTATGTACCCAATCGTGCTAAACAAGCAGGACTGCGTCAAATGCCGAGATCAGAAGTTTTACGGCACCAGCTGCAACCTTGAGGAGACGAGATCGCCAAGATTTCCAGCACAAAGGGGGCGCCAGGCCGGGTTCAACCGCCTTGGCCGCTTGGGTCCCAGCCCGTTCCTCACAATGAGCCAAAGGGGCAAAGCCCACTGTGAGGAGGCTGAGGAGCCTTCACCCAAAGACCCCAAGGACCCCTCCTCAAATGCACCCAGTGCCACTGCGCAGGAGAACAGGGGGCTCAGGGCTGTGGAAAGGGATCTGAGATCACCTCATGAATATGCACAGTTCTGGGGTCATTATGAATATGAACACTCACTGTAATTAACACACTTCCTGTTGTTAAAGGTGTGCGTGTTGGGCCGAGCGAATCCCCCGCGCACCCCGCGCTGTTTCGCTTGTGCTCTCATGAACCCGCGTTTAAAGAACACAATTAAAGAATTGGATTAAACAGCAGCGAGAGCCCGCAACGGGCGGCGGCGCCACCGCGGGGCTGCGCGGGGGCTGCACTGCGCAGGCGCGGAGCCGTCTCGGGGAGGGGAGGGACTTCCCTCTGGAAGGGGCACAGCCAATGGGCATCAGGAGGCCGCCTCCAGGCCAATGGCGGCTCGGGACGGGTGCTGAGGGACGGTGACGGGCCGGCTGTGTGGCCAATGGCGGTGCCGGGGGCGTGGCCATGCAGCCCGCCCCGGGAGCAGCGGCCCGGCCGTGGCGGTTCGTGCCCTGCTGCCGCCGGAGCGCCGCTGCCACGGGCGGGTCCTGCGGCTGCAGCGGCTGCGGGGGCGGGCGGGGGCCCGGGGCTGCGGCCCCGCTGGCCGGGGCCGGGCGGTCGCCGTGTTGCCCCCGGGCGGTCGCCGTGTTGCCCTCGGGCGGCAGTGGGGGGGTCCCGCTGGTCGCCCCCGCAGTTCCGCGGTTGAAAATCCTCCTCACAAGGCGCTGGGACCGCGATCGCCGCCAGTTCCGTCCCGGGTGAGCGGCGGGGGCGGATTTGGTTGTTGCGGGGGTTGTGGGGGCGCGGGGCGGGTCTGGGGGTGCAGGGGAGCTGTGGGGGTTGGGGTGCAGCCGGCAGGAGGGACCAGGTTTGGGGGGCCCTGGGTCCCTTTGCAGGGAGGGGAGGCCCTGCTGACCCTGCCTCCCCCAGCAAATCCCCCTGCGGGGCTCCCCCCGCCCCCCCGATCGGTCCCCGCCCCCCGCGACTCCCTCAAGTCCCCCTGAACCTCAATGCCCCTTTTTGACCCCAAAACAGCCCCAAATGTGCCCCCCAATGTCCCTTTAACACACCCTCCCCCCAGCCCCCCCGCACCAAGGCCTCCAGTGTATAAATTAAATGTGTAACATTAAACGCGACATTTGAACGTTAACTAAAAACCAACAAATGTTGACGTTTCGTTGAGGTTTTTGTCGAATTTTGGTTTCACGGAAGGGAGCGTTGTTGGAAATTTACTGCGATTAATGTTTTGCTTTAAAAACTTTTTGTATCTCAGAAGTGACCTGAACAGTTTGATAAAGAACATTTCAAATTAAATTAATTTCCCATTAAATTTCTTGGGATTAAACGTCCGTCAGAGGCAGTGGTGCTTAAACCCCACTTCATTGGTCCCTCTCCGCATTAAAAATCCATCATTAAACAGTTAAATATTTCCCGTAATTAAACCCCTGTGATCTCCATTCTGTAGTTTAAAGATGCGGTGACTGAGCGGTTGAACAGCCGATATCGCTCTGAGCGCGTGGCTCAATCTCTTGATTCATCTCAGTTCATCCCCACCAACCCCGTCGCCGTTCATGGGAAGGTACCCGGGTGGATGGAGGGGGCGGGCGGTGGGTGTGGGCTCCCTGGGCTTCAGCAAAGCCTCTGACACCGTCTGCACAGCATCCGCACAGCTGAGCTGGGGAGGGGTGCTCTGGGCAGTGGGGAGTGGGGGGTGCAAACTGGCTGAGAGGGAGAAGCCAGAGAGTGGTGGTCAATGGGCAGAGTCCGGTTGAGGCCTGGATCCAGTGCAGGGCCTCAGGGGCCAATATTATTCAATATATTCATTAACGATTCGGATGAGGGAATTGAGTGACTGTCAGCGAGTTTGCTGGGGACACCAAGCTGGGAGGAGTGGGTGACCCTGGAAGCTGTGCTGCCATCAGAGACCTGGACAGGCTGAGAGCTGGGGGGGATAACCTGGTGAGATTTAACAAGGGGAAGTGCAGAGTGCTGCACCTGGGCAGGAACAACCCCAGGGTCAGTATAGGCTGGGGAATGAGCTGTTAGAGAGCAGGGTAGGGAAAGGGAGCTGGGGTCCTGGGGACAGCAGGGTGACCATGAGCCAGCACTGGGCCCTTGGGGCCAGGAAGCCAATGGGACCTGGGGTGGGTTAGAAGGGGGTGGTCAGTAGGTCAGAGAGGTTCTCCTGCCCCTCTGCTCTGCCCTGGGGAGACCACCCCTGGAATATTGTGTCCAGTTGTGGCCCCTCAGCTCCAGAAGGACAGGGAACTGCTGGAGAGGGTCCAGCGCAGCCACCAAGATGCTGGAGGGAGTGGAGCATCTCCCGTGTGAGGAAAGGCTGAGGGAGCTGGGCTCTTTAGTTTGGAGGAGACTGAGAGGTGACCTTAGTAATATTTATAAATATGTAAAGGGTGAGTGCCAGGAGGATGGAGCCGGGCTCTTCTCGGTGGCAAACAACGATAGGACGAGGGGCAATGGGATCAAGCTGGAACACAAGAGGTTCCACTTAAATTTGAGAAAGAACTTCTTCCCAGTGAGGGTGGCAGAGCCCGGCCCAGGCTGCCCAGGGGGCTGTGGGGTCTCCTTCCCTGCAGACGTTCAGACCCCCTGGACATGTTCCTGTGCGACCTCTCCTGGGCGTTCCTGCTCCAGCAGGGGATTGCACTGGACGAGCTTTCGCGGTCCCTTCCAGTCCCAAACACACCGTGATACTGTGATGCTGTGATTTCTGTGCTAAATCCTTTCCTTTCCCCCCGTGCCAGTGGGGGGGACCCAGAGGACCCGCCCAGGCCCCCCCAGGTTTGTGGGAGCAGCACTGGGGAGGGGGCGCTTTTTCCCCCAGCTACGAATATAGAGACAATTTGTACAAAAGCTCTAAAGTGGGGGGGACGGCAACTCGGGGACCCCCAAACCACCACAGGGGGGGTCCACATCACCCCATGCGCCCCATCACTTTTGGGGTGTCAGAGCCCCCCCCCATGCAGCTGCCCCTCGGGGGTCCTGGGTGGGTTGTGAGGTCCCTGGGGGGCTGCAGGGGAGAAAGGGGGAAACCTGGGTTTGGGGGGGTCCCAGGGGTTCCTGCGAGTGGGTCTGCGGGGGTCTCAGTGGTTTCTGGGATCCCTGGGGGGTCCCTGAGATCAAAAAGAATTTGGAGGCTGGCGGGGAACTTTGTGAGGGGAAGAGTGAAACATCCCTTTTCCCTCTGTTTCACAGCCCCAGCTCAGCCCCAGCTCCTTCTCAGAGGCTCCGTTCAGCAGGGCCTAAAGCAGTGAACCAACGATTGGTTTCAGTTCCTTCCTCATGTCCCCCCTGAACCTCCCTCCTGCAGCTGGAAACCAGCACCCTGTGTCCCGTCGGAACAGCCCCGCTCGAAAGCCGCAGGATTACGTGGATCACGTCTCGGCTCAGCGGGGGCCTCGCTTGTGGCCTCTGCTCTGTTGGAGGGAAGAAGGGAGAAGGAAACCATTTCTGTTCTTGGTTCCAAACCAAATGTTTTACCTGGACGTTGGTGCATCTTGAGATGGGCCCTTGAGTCCTGCAGCTTCTCAGTCATTCCGAAGTGACCCTTGAACAGTGTTATACCCTGAAAATAAAAGCTTCAGAACAAATGTGAGGCCTTGCTGCTTATTTTAAACACGTTCTTTAAGCTTCAGTGACTGTTCGCTGCTGCCCTTATCTACGGTCACGCTGAGTAAAGCGGTACAGAAAGCTCAATGCATTCACGAGGTGTTGATGTCGACGTCTCATTGTCCGCGTTCTCTCCGAGAAAGCAAAAGTAACTCCAGACACTGATACCGTCCCAGCTCTGGCGCAAGGGGAAGCTGTGGAAACCACCTTCATGCGCCTGATGTCCCTCGTCCCTTCCCGGCCGTTTTGCTGCAGGGCACCAGACGATCGACACCTCTGGGTTGGTCACGGCCGTGATGGGAGCCGAGGGAAAACGGAAAGGGAAGGCTGGATCCCGTGGGAAATGGGGCCAAGAGTCAAGGACCGTGCTGCTGCTGATCCTCTTCGTCACTCGCTGGGAGGAAGGCGCCCGAGGGAAGGGAGAGAACGGCCACTGATGTCCCCCAGCGCGAGGTGGACGACGGTTCCTGGGGCAAAGAGGTGATCGCGGGCACGTGGGAAGGAAAAGATCCCGAAAACACCACGACAGCCCCGAGATGCCACATCCGGCTTCCCCCGAGCTCCCTCCCGGCTGTGCTCCGCACCTTCTCCTTCATCACCAGCACCTCCCGCCCCGCTGATCGCCCAGCTCGTGTCAGGCGGCTGGAGAACGTGGTTCAGGAACACTGGGCAGGACGGAGCCAGCGGGCAGGACGCGGCCAGCAGGCGCTCGCTGCTCTCCTGGACAGGCCGGCACGGAGCCCTGAGGAGCCCCTGGGTCCTGGTGCCGTGCTGGTCACAGCCTCGTGATGCTGCTGGGCGAGCGTCTCATCCTCCCCTGCTGCTCCTCCCATACAGGTATCTTTTTTCTCATTTCCTCCCCTCTTCTTTTCCTTTCCTTCATCATTTCCCCTTTTTCTGCCTTATACCCCTCTCAAGTCTCTTTCGCTGCTGTCGCCTCTTCTTTCTTCCTCTCTCCTTTCTGTTTTTTGCTCCCATCTTCCCTCCTGTCTTCATCATCCTCTCTCCATCTCCCTCTCCCTTTCCATCTCCTCCTCTCCTCCATATGTAATTAATATATATCCATATTCACATATTCTATATATTCATATAGAATTCTGTATATTCATGAAATGAATCCATTTCTTGGCTGAGCTGATGGAGTTAGTTCTGTCCTGTCAATTGCAAATCTGAATTCTCAGGACAGGACCAAGTGGGCTGAAAACGCGTTGCCGTGGCGGTCCTGGAGATGTGCCCAACGTGGGACACAATGGGGTCTCCCCGGAGGCTTCGCTTCTCTGCCCTTCCTCCCCTTCCCTTCCTCCTCTCCCCTTCCCTTCCTCCTCTCCCCTTCCCTTCCTCCTCTCCCCTTCCCTTCCTCCTCTCCCCTTCCCTTCCTCCTCTCCCCTTCCCTTCCTCCTCTCCCCTTCCCTTCCTCCTCTCCCCTTCCCTTCCTCCTCTCCCCTTCCCTTCCTCCTCTCCCCTTCCCTTCCTCCTCTCCCCTTCCCTTCCTCCTCTCCCCTTCCCTTCCTCCTCTCCCCTTCCCTTCCTCCTCTCCCCTTCCCTTCCTCCTCTCCCCTTCCCTTCCTTCCCTCCCCTTCCCTCGGAACCCCATTCTGGTTTGGGATGAAGGGACCTCTGCAGATCATCCAGTCCAACCCCCCTGCTCCCGCGGGGTCCCAGAGCAGATCACACAGGATCCCAGGGGTCTGAATGTCTCACAGAAGGAGACTCCACACCCGCTCTGGGCAGCCTGGGCCGGGCTCTGGCACCTCCCAGCAAGCAAGTTTCTCCTTACGTTCAGATGGAGCCTCCTGGGTTTCAGTCTGTGCCCGATGCCCCTCACCCCGGCGCTGGGCACCACTGAACAGAGTCTGCTCCATCCTGACACCCACCTGAGATATTGATCCCATTGATCACATCCCTCTCAGCTTCTCTTCTCCAGCTCAACAGCCCCATCTCTCTCAGTCTCTCCTGATCAGAATGATGCTCCAGACCCCTCAGCATCTCTGTGCCCCTCCACTGGACTCCCTCCAGTAACTCCTTGTCCTTCTTCAACTGGGGAGCCCAGAACTGGACCCAGAACTGCAGATGCAGCTTCCCCAGGGTGGAGCAGAGGGGGAGGATTCACCTCTCTCACCTGCTGCTCACACTCTTCTTAATAAATATCCCCCAGGTACCCTCGGCCTCGTGACCACAAGGACACATTGGTGACTTGTGGCCAACCTGATGTCACCCAGAACTCCCAAGTCCTTCTCGCAGAGCTGCTTTCCAGCGGGTCCACCCCCAAACCGTGCTGGTACTGGACCCCTGCTGCCCCAGGAGGGGCCGGTATTGCCCTGGTATTGCGATGGGTGGCACCAACGGCCCCGGTATCGCAATAGCGAGCACTGATGGTCCTGGTATCGCGACAGGTGGCAACAACAGCGCTGGTATTGTCACAACAGCAGTGACGACGGCCCCAGTATCGTGATGGGCAGCAATGATGGCCCCGGTATCACGATGGGTGGCACCGACGGCCCCGGTATCGCGATGGGTGGCACCGACAGCCCCGGTATCGCGATGGGTGGCACCGACAGCCCCGGTATCGCGATGGGTGGCACCGACAGCCCCGGTATCGCGATGGGTGGCACCGACGGCCCCGGTATCACGATGGGTGGCACCGACGGCCCCGGTATCACGATGGGTGGCACCGACAGCCCCGGTATCGCGATGGGTGGCACCGACGGCCCCGGTATCACGATGGGTGGCACCGACGGCCCCGGTATCACGATGGGTGGCACCGACGGCCCCGGTATCGCGATGGGTGGCACCGACAGCCCCGGTATCGCGATGGGTGGCACCGACGGCCCCGGTATCGCGATGGGTGGCACCGACAGCGCCCTAACGTGGTGCTCATCAGTAAGAAGGGAGGGAAGGGGGTTGCAGGGCAGCCATCGCTCGGGGTCTGCGGGATCTCCCTGTGCTTGTGGGAGCCCACGAGTCTTTGCATCACGCCTTGCGTTTTATTCTCTCTTCCTCTTTCAATTACTTATCTCACTTGTTTTTTTTTATCTTAGCCCATGAGTTTTCTTATTTTGCTCCTCATATTCTTCATTCCCATCCTACTGAGGGGTGCGTGGGGCTGCTCTGCCAGCCCCGGCTGCCCCACCGCAGCTCCCCAGGCCCTCACGTCTCCCATCCCAGCAACAGCAGTGGCCGCGGCACTGATTTCTTTCCTCTCCCTTTTGCAGCCTCCTTGCGCTCGTCCTCTCCACGCCGATCTCTCCTGGCTTCCTCCAGCTGCTGTGTCCTCTGGGTAAGTGCAGCTCGACCCCTCCCAAGATGCTCTCGAGTTGGCTGGGGTTTCTAAAACAGAGGGAAAAGGGATGTCTCACTTTTCCTCATGCAGTTTCCTCCCAGACCCCTTTTACCCCCTGCGCTCTCCACAGACCCCAGTTACCGTTTCTGTTCGATGGGGAACATCTCACTGTGCTGTGCATGGCCAAGACGATGAGGACTCTGGACAGGAAATCCCTTCCAAGCGCAGCTTTCCTCTCACCGTTGGGCAGCGACAACAGCCCCGGTATCGCGACAGCAGCACCGACAGCCCCGGTATCGCGACGGATGGCACCGACAGCCCCGGTATCGCGACAGCAGCACCGACAGCCCCGGTATCGCGACAGCAGCACCAACAGCCCCGGTATCACGACGGATGGCACCGACAGCCCCGGTATCGCGACGGGCAGCAGTGATGGAGCTGGTATTGCGACGGCAGCACCGACGGCCCTGATATTGTGATGGGCAGTGACAGGGGCCCTGGTATCGTGATGGGCAGAACCAACAGCTCCAGTATCGTGATGGGCAGCACTGACGGTCCCAGTATTGTGACGGCAGCACCGACAGCACCGGTATCGCGATGGGTGGCACCAACAGCCCCGGTATCGCAATGGGCAGCAACAACGACCCCGGTATCGCGAAGGGCGGCACCGACGGCCCCGGTATCGCAATAGGGAGCACTGATGGTCCTGGTATCACGACAGGTGGCAACAACAGCGCTGGTATCGTCACAACAGCAGTGACGACGGCCCCAGTATCGTGATGGGCAGCAACGATGGTCCTGGTATCGCGATGGGTGGCACCGACGGCCCTGGTATCGCAATGGGTGGCACCGACGGCCCCGGTATCGCGATGGGTGGCACCGACGGCCCCGGTATCGTGACAGCAATAAATCTCAAGACCTCCCAAAATAAATCCCCCTTCCATCCCTCCAGGTGTGACAAGACCCTTAATTAACTTTTCATTAATCAAACAACTCAACCCCCCCGTTGTCACAAATCGCTGCATTAACGAACTTCAACTCATTCCAGAACCCAGTTTATTAAGCAAAGCAGAAAGCGCGTTAAACAGAAAGAAAAACACCAAACCCCCTGTTTCTCGGCTCAGATCGGGGCGCTTTACGGCACCATTTTGCCACCATTTCCCTTTCCGGTTCTTCCCACCGCGAGCAGCCGCTGCCCGTTGATCTCACAGCGGCGTTTTTTCCCAATCTCACAGGATTTCAGCCCAGTTCCGGCCCCGTTTCATGCGCCCCCTGGTGCCGGAGATGACGATCGGGCGCCAGCTCTTCCCATCAGACCCGATGCCGAGAAACCAAACCCCCCGTGGTCGCTTCTTCAAACACACGCGCAGATTCACCCCTTTTCTCCCCAAAAATCCCCCTCTGGATGCGCCGTCCGGTGGGAAAGCCGACGGTGGTTTCGGCGCGGGGGTTTCCTGAGGGCGCAAACCTACCCCGGGCGCTGCTCCGGCGCTGCGATCCCCATTTCAGCTGGTTCCTCAATTTTAAGGCGCTTCGGGGGCGGCTCGGTCCCGGCTTGCGGCTCCAGCATCGCCATTTCGGATGGTTTGTCCTCAATTCTCGAGCGTTTTGGGGGCTGCTTGGTCCCGGCCTGCGGCTCCGGCACCGGTGCTGCAATCGCCATTTCAACTGGTTTCTCCTCAATTTTAGGACGTTTCAGGGGCGGCTCGGTCCCGGCCTGCGGCTCCGGGATCACCATTTCGGCTGGTTCCTCTTCAATTCTCAAGCGCTTCAGGGGTGGCTTGGTCCCGGCCTGCGGCTCCAGCATCGCCATTTCAGCTGGTTTCTTCTCAATTTTGCAGCACTTTAGGGGCAGCTCGGTCTCAGCCTGCGGCTCCTGCACCACAATCACCATCTCGGCTGGTTTATCCTCAATTTTCAAAGGGTTTGGGGGCGGCTCGGTCCCATCCTGCAGCTCTGGTGCTGGCACCACAATCTCCATTTCAGCTGGTTCCTCCTCAATATTCAGGCACTTTGAGGGTGGCTCCGTCTCAGCCTGCGGCTCCGGCATCGCCATTTCGGCTGCTTTCTCCTCAGTTTGAAAGCATTTTTGGGGCGGCTCGGTCCCGGCCTGCGGCTCTGGCTCCGCAATCACCATTTCAGCTGATTTTTCCTCAATTTGAAAGCCCTTTGGGGTCGGCTCAGTCCCAGCCTGTGGCTCCGGTGCCGGCGCCACAATCGCCATTTCAGCTGGTTGGTCTTCAATTTCCAAGTATTTTGGGGGTGGCTCGGTCCCATCCTGTGGCTCCGTCACCACAATCTCCATTTTAGCTGGTTCCTCCTCTATTTCCAGGCACTTTGGTGGTGTCTCGGTCCCGGTCTGCAGCTCCGGCACCGCCATCACAATTTCAGCTGGTTCCTCCTCAATTTCCAAGTATTTTGGTGGTGGCTCAGTCCCGGCCTGCAGCTCTGGCTCCGGAATCGCCATTTCAGCTGGTTCCTCCTCAATCTTCAAGCATTTTGGGGGCATCTCAGTCTCATCCTGCGGCTCCGGCACCGGTGCCACAATCACCGTTTCAGTTGGTTTCTCCTCCATTTTAAAGCGCTTTGGGGGCGGCTCGGTCCCGGCCTCCGGCTCCGGCGCTGCAATCACTGTTTCGGTTGGTTCCTCATCAATTTTAAAGCCCTTCAGGGGCGGCTCAGTCCCAGCCTGCGGCTCCGGCGCCTCAATCACCGTTTCAGCTGGTTTCTCCTCCATTTTCAGGTATTTTGGTGGTGGCTCGGTCTCAGCCTGCAGCTCTGGCTCCGGCATCGCCATTTCCGCTGGTTTCTCAATTTTGAAGCGCTTTATGGGCAGCTCGGTCCCGACCTGCGGCTCCAGCTCCACAATCTCCATTTCGGCTGGTTTCTCTTCAATTTTCACACACTTTGGGGGCGGCTTCATCCTGGCCTGCGGCTCTGGCTCCACATTCACCACTTCGGCGGGTTTGTCCTCGATCTTCAAAGGCTTCAGGGGTGGCTCAATCCCGGCCTGCGGCTCCGGCGCCACAATCACAATTTCAGCTGGTTCCTCCTCAATTTTTAAGCGTTTCAGGGGTGGCTCCGTCCCGGCCTGCAGCTCCAGCTCCGGCATGGCCATTTCACCTGGTTTCTCCTGGATTTCAAAGCATTTTGCGGGTGGCTCGGTCCCCACCTGCAGCTCCGGTGCCACAATCACCATTTCAGCTGCTTTCTCCTCTATATTCAGGCACTTTGGGGGCAGCTCAGTCCCGGCTTGCGGATCCGGCTCCGGCGCCGCAATCTCCATTTCGGTTGGTTTCTCCTCAATTTGAAAGCCCTTTGGGGTCAGCTCAGTCCCGGCCTGTGGCTCTGGTGCTGGTGGCACAATCACCATTTCGCCTGCTTTCTCCTCAATTTCCAAGTATTTTGGGGGTGGCTCAGTCCCAGCCTGCGGCTCCGTCACCACAATCACCATTTCAGCTGCTTCCTCCTCTATTTTCAGGCACTTTGAGGGTGGCTCGGTCTCAGCCTGCAGCTCCGGCACCGGCATCACCATTTCAGCTGGTTTGTTCTCAATTTCCAAGTATTTTGGTGGTGGCTCAGTCCCGGCCTGCAGCTCCGGTGTCAAAATCACCATTTCAGCTGCTTTCTCCTCTATTTCCAGGTATTCTGGTGGTGGCTCGGTCTCAGCCTCCGGCTCCGGTGCCGCAATCTCCATTTCAGGTGGTTTGTCCTCAATTTTCGCACACTTCAGGGGCTGCTCCGTCCCGGCCTGCAGCTCCGGCTCCGCAATCACCTTTTCAGCTGCTTTCTCCTCCATTTCCAGGCAGTTTGGAGGCGGCTCGGTCCCGGCTTGCGGCTCCGGCACCGGCACCGCCATTTCACCTGGTTTGTCTTCAACTTCCAAGTATTTTGGGGGTGGCTCAGTCCCCATCTGCAGCTCCGGCACCGGTGCCAAAATCCCCATTTCGGCTGGTCTGTCCTCAATTTTAACGCATTTTGGGGGCGGCTCAGTCCCCACCTGTGGCTCCAGTGCCATAATCACCATTTCAGCTGGGTTTTCCTCAATATTCAGGCACTTTGGGGGCGGCTCAGTCCCAGCCTGCGGCTCTGGTGCCACAATCCCCATTTCGGCTGGTTTGTTCTCAATTTCCAAGTATTTTGGGGGTGGCTCGGTCCCCATCTGCAGCTCCGGCACCGGTGCCAAAATCCCCATTTCAGCTGGTTTTTCCTCAATTTTCAGGCACTTCGGGGGTGGCTCAGTCTTGGCCTGCGGCTCTGGCACCACAATCTCCATTTCGGTTGGTTTGTCCTCAAATTTCAGGTATTTTGGTGGTGGCTCAGTCCCGGCTTGCAGCTCTGGTCCCGCAATCACCATTTCGCCTGCTTCCTCCTCAATTTTGAAGCACTTTAGGGGCAGCTTGGTCTCAGCCTGCGGCTCCAGCGCCACAGTCGCCATTTCAGCTGGTTTCTCCTCAATTTTCACACATTTCAGGGGTGGCTTGGTCCCCGTCTGCGGCTCCGTCACCACAGTCACCATTTCAGCTGCTTTCTCTTCAATTTCCAAGCCCTTTGGAGTCAGCTCGGTCCCCACCTGCAGCTCCCGCGCCCGGTGCCACCTCATGTGTGCGTTCTTGCCCCGCATCGTGGCAAACGCCCTGGAAACGGGGCGGAAAACCCAGGTTTTAGTGCTTTTTGGCTTCACCCTCTCTGGGTGCGTTTTGGCGCGGGTCCGGCGCCGTTTCTCGGCTCCGCGCCGGGTGGCTTTAACACCTTTTAACCTCTTTATCCCCAAATAAGCAACAACTCACCTGCCGCACTCAGTGCATGGAAAGGACTCCCCGGCGCCCTCATTTTGGGCCATTTGCTGCTTCATTTTGGCCCTTTCCTCGGGCGAGGGACGGGGCTTCTTCTTCGGGGGCTGGAAAGTGGCCTGGAAAGCAGAGATTCCCCTCATTCCCCCCTTTCACCAAAGGTCGAGAGCACTGAGAATAAACCAGCTTGGAAACAAGACCCTATGGAACAGCCCATAGAGACAACTCAGCCAGGTGAGGCTAAAAGAGCCAAAACCGGCTCTTTTTGTGACACAAACCACCGCTTTTTGGCAGGGAACGCACAGCAATTCCCTTCGGCAGCAAAGCCAAAACCACAGAATATCCCCCAAACCATTCAAACCCCACCAGGATCGTTAATACCTGGAATCACTGCAATCAACCTGCAGCCAATCGAGCCCATTTCGGGCCCAAAAAGCCGCTTTTTTGGCCTCAAGGCGGTTTTCCCGTGGCGCAAATTCCGCGTAAACGCGTTTTCTACCTTCTCCTCGGCCTTTTCCTTGTTTCTCTTGGCTTTTTTGCCCGTCCCTTTTGCTCGGTAGGACTTGAGTTTGGTCGTTTTCTTCCAGGTGTAGTAATATTCAACACACTGGGCCACAGTCTTAGTCTGGACCTAAGCGAGGGGATAGGGGCGGTTTAGGATGGAAACGCCGCGGTAAATCACATTTACGCCTCGTTTTGTCTCATTCCGGTGCCTTTTTTGCAGCGTTAAGCAGCAAAATGACATTTGGAGAATGGGAGTTCGATGCGTGACTCAAAAACGCGGCTTTTTGGGTTAAAAACGGATGATTTTGGGGGATTTACCTTCTTGTGGATGCGATAAAAGTCCTTCTTGTGGGTGGCAAAAGCACGGTGGAAAAGCTGCTGCTCCAATGGTGTCCACGTGTCCGAGCCTGCGGGGCAATGAGCGGGTTCGTTATGGGGAACGCAATTAGCAAATGGGGCGGGGGGGTCGTTATCGGCACCCCAAGATGTTTAAATCAGCGTGGAAAGGGTATCGTGGTGTCTGTTTGTGTCCTGGGGGGGAATGGGCCCCGTTCCTCGTTTACCTGCGTAATGATAATTGGCCAGAGGGTCCGATTCGGACTTGGGGGGCCCCCCCGAAAGCAGCATCTCCAGCGCCTTCTGCAAGAGGAAGAGGCTCGGGGTTCCCCTTCCATTCGGAGCAGGACGCCCCAAGATGTGATTTTGGGGGTTTTGGGTGATATCGGGGGGTTTTGGGGAGATATCGGGGGGTTTGGGGGAGGTATTGGGGGGTTTTGGGGTGATATCAGGGGGCTTTGGGGTGATATAGGGGGGTTTTGGAGAGATATCGGGGGGTTTTGGAGAGATATCATGGGGATTTGGGGTGATATCGGGGAGGTTTTGGGGTGATATCGGGGGGTTTGGGGGAGATATCAGGGGGTTGTGGAGTGATATTGGGGGCATGGGGGTGATATTGGGGCTTTTGGGGGTGATATCAGGGGGTTTGGGGTGATACCGGGGGGTTTTGGGGTGATATCAAGGGGTTTTGGGGAGATATCGGGGTTTTGGCGTGATATCGGGGGGTTTTGGGCAGATACCGGGGGGTTTTGGGGTGACATCGAAGGTTTGTAGGGTGACATCGGGGGGTTTTGGGGTGATATCCGGGGGTTTGGGGTGATATCGGGGGCTTTTGGGGTGATATCAAGGGGTTTTGGGGAGATCTCAGGGGATTTTGGGGTGATATCAGGGGGTTTTGGGGTGATATTGGGGGGTACTGGGGTGATATCAGGAGGTTTTCGGGAGATATCAGGGGGTTTGGCGGTGATATCGGGGGCTTTTGGGGAGATATCAAGGGGTTCTGGGGGGATATCAGGGCGTTTGGGGTGATATCGGGGGCTTTGGGGTGATATCAGGGGGTTTTGGAGTGATATCGGGGGCATAGGGGTGATATTGGGGCTTTTGGGGTGATATCGGGGGGCTTGGGGGTGATATCGGGGGCTTTTGGGGTGATATTGGGGGCTTTGGGGAGATATCGGGAAGTTTGGGGAGATATTGGGGGGTTTGGGGAGATACCGGGGGGTTTTGGGGAGATATCAAGGGGTTTTGGGGAGATATCAAGTGGGTTTGGGGTGATAACGGGGGGGTTTGGGGTGATATCAGGAGATTTTGAGGTGATATCGGGGGGTTTGGGGAAATATCAAGGGGTTTTGGAGTGATATCGGGGGCATGGGGGTGATATTGGGACTTTTGGGGGTGATATCGGAGGGTTTTGGGGTGATATCGAGGGGTTCTGGGGTGATATCAAGGGGATTTGGGGAGATATCAGGGGGTTTTGGGGTGATATCGGGTTGTTTTGGGGAGATATCGGGGTGTTTTGGGGAGATATCAGGGGATTTTGGGGTGATATCGGGGTTTTGGGGTGATATCAGGGGGTTTGGGGTGATATTGGGGCTTTTGGGGTGATGTCGGGGGTTTGGGGAGATATCGGGGGGTTTTGGGGAGATATCAAGGGGTTTTGGGGAGATATCAAAGGGGTTTGGGGTGATGTCGGGGGCTTTTGGGGTGATATTGGGGTGTTTGGGGAGATATCGGGGGGTTTTGGGGAGATATCAGGGGGTTTTGGAGTGATATCGGGGGCATGGGGGTGATATTGGGGCTTTTGGGGTGATATCGAGGGGTTCTGGGGTGATATCAAGGGGTGTTGGGGAGATATCAGGGGGTTTTGGGGAGATATCATGGGGATTGGGGTGATATCGGGGAGGTTTTGGGGTGATATCCGGGGTTTGGGGTGATATCGGGGGTTTTGGGGAGATATCGGGGGTTTGGGGAGATACCAGGGTGTTTTGGGGCAATATCAGCGGTTTTGGGGTGATATCGGGGCTTTTGGAGTGATATCGGGGGCATGGGGGTGATATTGGGGCTTTTGGGGTGATATCGGGGGGCTCTGGGGTCACATCAAGGGGTTTTGGGGAGATATCAGGAGGTTTTGGGGTGATATTGGGGGGTTTGAGGGAGATATCGGGGGTTTTGGGGAGATATCGGGCGTATGGGGGCGATATTGGGGGGCTTTGGGGGTGATATTGGGGGGTTTGGGGTGATATCAGGGGGTTTGGGGTGATATCGGGTGGTTTTGGGGTCACTCACCATCAGGTCGCCGCGCGCTGCGTGCAGGCAGTGCAGGGCCAGCTCCAGGTTGGGGACGGCGCCGGGGACGGCGCTGGAGCTCCCAGGGATGGCGCTGGAGCTCCCGGGGATGGCGCTGGAGCTCCCGGGGATGGCGCTGGAGCTCCCGGGGACGGCGCTGGAGCTCCCGGGGACGGCGCTGGAGCTCCCGGGGACGGCGCTGGAGCTCCCGGGGACGGCGCTGGAGCTCCCGGGGACGGCGCTGGAGCTCCCGGGGACGGCGCTGGAGCTCCCGAGGATGGCGCTGGAGCTCCCGGGGACGGCACTGGAGCTCCCGGGGACGGCACTGGAGCTCCCGGGGATGGCGCTGGAGCTCCCGGGGATGGCGCTGGAGCTCCCGAGGATGGCACTGGAGCTCCCGGGGATGGCACTGGAGCTCCCGGGGACGGCACTGGAGCTCCCAGGGATGGCACTGGAGCTCCCGAGGATGGCACTGGAGCTCCCGAGGATGGCACTGGAGCTCCCGAGGATGGCACTGGAGCTCCCAGGGACGGCACTGGAGCTCCCGGGGATGGCACTGGAGCTCCCGAGGATGGCACTGGAGCTCCCAGGGATGGCGCTGGAGTTCCCGAGGATGGCACTGGAGCTCCCGGGGATGGCACTGGAGCTCCCAGGGGTGGCGCTGGAGCTCCCAGGGACGGCACTGGAGCTCCCGAGGATGGCACTGGAGCTCCCAGGGACGGCACTGGAGCTCCCGATGATGGCACTGGAGCTCCCAGGGATGGCACTGGAGCTCCCGAGGATGGCACTGGAGCTCCCAGGGACGGCACTGGAGCTCCCAGGGATGGCACTGGAGCTCCTGGGGATGGCGCTCGAGTTTCCAGGGATGGCACTGGAGCTCCCAGGGATGGCACTCGAGCTCCTGGGGATGGTGCTGGAGTTCCCCAGGATGGCGCTGGAGCTCCCGGGGATGGCACTGGAGCTCCCGGGGATGGCGCTGGAGCTCCCGGGGATGGTGCTGGAGCTCCCGGGGATGGTGCTGGAGCTCGCCATGGACAGCAGGGTCAACACTGCAACCGACACGGGGTGGGGGAAACGGGGTGATGGGACATGGGGATGTTGGGGTTCAGGGGGGAAATGGGGTGATATGAGGTGGGGATGTTGGGGTTTGGGGGGGAAAGGGGGATGTGACATGGGGGTGTTGGGGGAAAGGGGGATGTGACATGGGGGTGTTGGGGTTTGGGGAAAGGGGGATGTGACATGGGGATGTTGGGGTTTGGGGAAAGGGGGATGTGACATGGGGGTGTTGGGGTTTGGGGGTGGAAATATGGGATCCAACAAGGAAAAGCTGGGGTTTTTCAAGGAAAAGCGTGATACGACAATGGGTACGATTCAAGGAAAAGTTGGAGTTGGTCAAGAAAAGATGCGATATGATAAAGGAAATGTTGGGGTTTGTCAAGAAAAGGTGCAATAGGACAAGGAAAAGTTGGGTTTTGTTGAGAAAAGACATGATAGGACAATGGAAACGTTGGGTTTTGTCAAGAAAAGACACGATAGGACAAGCAAAAGTTGGGTTTATGTCAAGAAAAGACACGATAGGACAAGGAAAAGTTGGGTTTGGTTGAGAAAAGATGCGATAGGACAAGGAAAACTTGGAGTTGGTCAAGATAAGACGCAATAGGACATGGAAAAGTTGGGTTTATGTCAAGAAAAGACAATAGGACAAGGAAAAGTTGGCTTTTGTCAAGAAAAGACACGATAGGTCAAGGAAGAGTTGGAGTTGGTCAAGATAAGAACCAATAGGACAAGGAAAAGTTGGGTGTATGTCAAGAAAAGACGCGATAGGACAACAGAAACGTTGGGTTCTGTCAAGAAAAGACGTGATAAGACAAGGAAAAGTTGGGTTTTGTTGAGAAAAGATGCGATAGGACAAGGAAAAGTTGGGTTTTGTTGAGAAAAGACGTGATAGGACAATGGAAACGTCAGGGTTGGTCAAGAAAAGGTGCGATACAACAATGGGTACGATACGAGAAGGAAAAGTTGGGTTTATGTTGGGTTTTGGGGACAAAAGGCGCGATACGGGACAGCGGAAAACGAGCCAACCAGGTGGAGCGGAGAGCAAGAAAGACACGGAGAAACGTCACTATTTCTACCCAAAAGGCAGCGTTGGGAGCCCCAAGAGCAGCGACGACCCCCCCGGGGCCCAGGTGGGGTGGGCCAGGCACCCAATGCGTGCGATACCTGGGTCGGGCGCCTGCGGGTCGGTGTCCATGTCCCCCCAGGGCTTCCAGACCAGCTCCGCGCGCTCCTCGTCCTGCTGCGCCTGCGCTGGGTCGCGCAGGGCCGGCAGCTCCGCCTGGAAGCCGCTCCCCACGTTGATCTGCCTGGAGAGGGGACGAGAGGCGGTGACGGGGACCGCGGCGGCGCGGCGGGGGGGACGGGGGCGTTCTGAGCGCTCACGGCATCATCGTGCTCCGATCGGCACCGAAACCGCGCGGTTCGGCCGAAAACCACAGGGATTCGCTCCGAGACGCGGCAGAGTGGGAGAGACGCCCTGCGAGGGCTCGGAACAACAAAGCGTTGCCGGGGTTCCGCCGCGACATCAGCGCCGCCGGTGACATCAGCGCCTCGTGTTCCGTTCGGAATGGACGTCAATGGGTCCTGGTGGGCCAAACGAGGGGCAGGAAAAGCGCGACGCACCCGTTTTGCGCCCGTTTTTGGTGGTTTGGGGACTCATGGCCGGACGCTGATTTTGGGGGCGTCCTTCACCAGGCACAATCCCAAGTCGCCGTCCATTCTGCCTGCAGGATATTGAGAAATAAGGGGGGAAAAGCAACGCTCAGGATCAAAATCATCGTGCTGAGACCGTTCCTCGGCGTCACAACCACAAATTGTCCCAATTCCCATCGTTTTGGTGAAATCGGTCGCTGATGGATCATCCCAATGGGGTTTTGCAGTCGATCGCAGCACTCGGGTGGTTTTTACACCCGATATCGCAGCAAAACGCTGGGGGGTTGTTTCCATCCCATATTCCACAAAATCACCCATTTTGGGGTTTTTTGGGAGCACGAGCTCTGCGTTTGCCACCACAAACCAGCGAGGGGACGCCGAACCCAAACCGGGTTCACCGGGCGGTTTTACACCGGGATCGCTCGGCCCGGGTTGAGATAAACCCCCCGTAAACCACAACCATAAAGCGGGGTGTTCCCCCCAAAGCGCTACGTGGGGACATCCGCATCGCACCGAATTAACCCCGCGGGGCGGCCGAAAGCGCTTCAATCCCGGTGTCGGGATCACGAGGGGTTTCGGCCTCCGTCGCCTTTTTGCTGCGAGATCTTCCCATCCGGAGACGCATTTTCGGTGACCTGGGCAACATCGAACGAGAAAAGGGTTAAAGGTGGAAAACGCACAAAATCACACGGGCGTTTATCTGCTTTTCCTCCTTTTTTGGCTCAAAAGCAAGCGGCGAACCCCAAAATGAGGGGTCTGGGGACCCTCCGGTCCTGCTGATGCTTCCTCCCTTCCACCCAACTCGAGGCGATCGCCGGGTTCCGTATTTCGGATCAATAACCCAGCGGGAGCCTGGAGCCTCCCAGAGCCCGTCCCTGGGGTAGCGGCCGCCGAGCGCGTCCCCATAGCGTTATTTGGGTGTAATTTGGGGGGTTTTGGGGCACGTAGCACCCTTGGTTCAGCCAGGGACACACACACGGGTGCTCCGGGAAGCGACTCCGGCGCCGCCGGTTGCCGAATCATCGCACAACCATCCAAGTACTCGTCACCCACCTCGTTCCTTGTCACCGGAACCAACACCGGGATCACCAGGGGGGTGTTTTTGGACAGCGTCGGGGGTTCGGAGGCGCCGTTTCCATCTCCCAACGATGGTTTCGCGGTGTTTGCATCGCCCGCGTCGCGCACCTGAGCACAAACGGAACCGGGAGCGTCGGTGGCGCTGGAGGATATCAAAGCGCTTTGCAAACTGCTCTTCCCAATTATTTCTCCGTTATATAACGAGGATAATAAAACCCGCTACGCTAAACACGACCCAAACCGGGCGGGAGCGCGCAACGCGAATCTTTACACCGCAGCGATTCCCTATTTCTCGTTTTCTCACCCCGTCGTCTCCACTCAATCGGCAGCGACTTTCACAAATCATCCAGTTACGCACAATTTGGTAACGACCCCCGCAAAGGGCTTCTACGGCACCGCCGTCCCCCTCGCCGCCTTCGCTCAGATCCCCGCTCAATGAGCAGCACCCACGGGTGCCCGTTACCTGCCCCCTCTCGGCGTCCACCGACCACCCGTGGTTCCGGCACATGGAGACGCCGCCATCCTCAACCGGAGCAGCCGCCAAGTGGCTAAAGTGACAAAAATCAGGATAAATAGGTAAAAAAATCAACATGATAAAGCCGCGGCGCTTTTAGAACAGATGGCGCAGTCGGCACTGAAGCTCCAGGCAGGTGGAGCTTGCCCGGTGGAATCAATCGGCGTTCGGTCTCAAAGGTTTCAACCCAAAAGGGTTAAATAACAAGGATTTAAGGCAAACGTGCCCTCGAGCTCCCACGGGTTCACTCACCGCCCGGCGCAGGCGTTTTCCTCCGCGCCGCGGTCGGCAGGCGGTAGATGTTCCCACCCTGCAGGAGAGAAGCAACGGTGGCGGGCAGGGGTTGCTCTGCCGTTAATAAATGCTCATCATTAATAGATAGCGACCGTTAATCAATACCGATTGTTGATAAATACCAGCCACCGTTAATAAATACTGACCGCCATTAGTAAATACTGATCATCCTTAATAAATACTGATCGCCGTTAATACATACTGACCATCATTAATAAATACTGATCGTTATTAATAAATGCTGATCACCGTTAATAAATATTGATCCTTATTAATAATGATGATCGTCATTAATAAATACTGATCATCATTAATACTGATCGTTATTAATAAATACTGATCACCATTAGTAAATACTGACCATCATTAATAAATACTGATCACCAGTAATATTGATCCTTATTAATAATGCTGATTGTCATTAATAAATACTGATCATAATTAATAAATACTGACCATCATTAATAAATACTGATCACCATTAATAGATATTGATCCTTATTAATAATGCTGATCGTTATTAATAAATACTGACCATCATTAATAAATACTGATCACCAGTAATAAATATTGATCCTTATTAATAATGCTGATTGTCCTTAATAAATACTGACCATCATTAATAAATACTGATCACCATTAATAGATATTGATCCTTATTAATAATGCTGATCATTATTAATAAATACTGACCATCATTAATAAATACTGATCACCATTAATAGATATTGATCCTTATTAATAATGCTGATCGTTATTAATAAATACTGACCATCATTAATAAATACTGAGCGTCATTAACAAATACTAGCTGTTATTAATAATTACTGATCACCATTAATAAATACTGATCATCATTAATAAATACAGACCATCATTACTAAATACTGATCGTTATTAATAAATAATGATCACCATTAATAAATAATGACCATCATTAGTAAACACTGATCATTAGTAAATACTGAGCTCAAGGCTCAGGTTGGGCTCCAGGTCGGGCTCCAGGCTCAGGTCGGGCTCCAGGCTCAGGTTGGGCTCCAGGTCAGGCTCCAGGCTCAGGTTGGGCTCCAGGTCGGGCTCCAGGCTCAGGTTGGGCTCCAGGTCGGGCTCCAGGCTCAGGTTGGGCTCCAGGTCGGGCTCCAGGCTCAGGTTGGGCTCCAGGTCAGGCTCCAGGCTCAGGTCAGGCTCCAGGCCGGGCTCCAGGCTCAGGTCGGGCTCCAGGTCGGGCTCCAGGCTCAGGTCGGGCTCCAGGCTCAGGTTGGGCTCCAGGCTCAGGTTGGGCTCCAGGCTCAGACTGGGCTCCAGGTTGGGCTCCAGCGCTTCCCCACAGAGCAGCCCGGGGCTCTGGGCAAAGCCACGCAGCTCGTCGCCCAAGGGAAACAGGTCCATGGTCACCGGGCTCCAAACACCCCGGAGCAAAAACCAGAGCGGCCCCAGGACACCCGGGCTCCCAAAGAGCCTGGAAAAGGGACACAAAGAGTTAAATTGGGGGGAGTGAAGTGGCTGCTGATGCTGAGAAACCCCCGGGGGTTCGGGGCTGGGGGGAAAGGGGGGATCTGTATGAAAACTGCTCTGGGGAAAAGGGGGGAAGGGGTTTCCTTACCATGAGTTCACCTAAAGCTCTGAACTAAGGGCTCGTGTGGCTCAGCCCTAAAGTGTTGGCTCGTTAGTGGGCACCCAATTATGTTTCATTAACCCTTAAAATGTTCGTGCCCTCTATCAGACCCAGGAGTTCGGGCGGGGATTCAGTTCAGGAGGGACCCGGGAGTTTGGGAAAGGGGACCCAGGAGTACCCCTAAGGACCCAGTAGTTGGGGGGGGAACCAGGAGTTTGGGAAAGGGACCCAGGAGTTCGGGTGGGGATTCAGTTCAGGAGGGACCCAGGAGTACCCCTAAGGACCCAGTAGTTGGGGAGGGACCCAGGAGTGCCCCAAGGGACCCAGGGATTCGGGAAAGGGACCCAGGGATTCGGGAAAGGGACCCAGGAGTTCGGGAGAGCGGACCCAGGAGTTCGGGTGGGGATTCAGGTCAGGAGGGACCCAGGAGTTTGGGAAAGGGGACCCAGGAGTTTGGGAAAGGGACCCAGGAGTTTGGGAAAGGGACCCAGGAGTTTGGGAAAGGGACCCAGGAGTTCGGGTGGGGATTCAGTTCAGGAGGGACCCAGGAGTACCCCTAAGGACCCAGTAGTTGGGGAGGGACCCAGGAGTTTGGGAAAGGGGACGCAGGAGTCCTGGAGAGGGGACACAGGAATTCGGGAGAGCGGACCCAGGACTTCGAGTGGGGATTCAGGTCAGGAGGGACCCAGGAGTTCGGGAAAGGGGACCCAGGAGTACCCCTAAGGACCCAGGAGTCTGGGAAAGGGACCCAGGAGTTCGGGTGGGGATTCAGTTCAGGGGGTCCCAGGAGTACCCCTAAGGACTCAGTAGTTGGGGAGGGACCCAGGAGTGCCCCAAGGGACCCAGGAGTTCGGGAAAGGGACCCAGGAGTCCTGGAGAGGGGACCCAGGCGTCTGGGAAAGGGACCCAGGAGTTCAGGCGGGGATTCAGGTCAGGAGGGACCCAGGAGTTCGGGAGAGGGGACCCAGGAGTCCCCCTAAGGACCCAGTAGTTGGGGGGGGACCCAGGAGTGCCCCAAGGGACCCAGGAGTTCGGGAGAGAGGACCCAGGAGTTTGGGAATGGGGACCCAGGAGTTTGGGAGAGAGAACCCAGGCGTCCGGGAAAGGGACCCAGCAGTTCCGGAAAGGGACCCAGGCGTTCGGGAGAGCGGACCCACGAGTTCGGGCAGGGATTCGGATCAAGAGGGACCCAGGAGTTCGGGAGAGAGGACCCAGGCGTCCGGGCGATCCCGCCGCGTGGCCACGCCCCCTCCCCATCACCCCGCCCACCTCCCCTTGGCCCCGCCCCTTCCCGCCCCCCCCCGCGCCTGCGCCGCGCGGCCTCCCCGGAGCCGAGCGGGCTCCGTCCCTCTCCTCCCCCCCTCCCACCCCTGTGCTCCGGGTGCCGAGTTCGAATCCCCCCGCAGCCGCCTCCTCCCCCCGCTCCCTCGGTGTGCGGGGCCTTGCGGGAGCGCTGCGTGCGGGACAACGCGGGGCGGGAGCCCCCGGCGCCCCCGGGATGCGTGAGGGCGGCCGGCAGGGCCTGCGGCGGCCATGACAGGTGAGGAGCTCCC
Source organism: Patagioenas fasciata (assembly GCF_037038585.1). Classification (NCBI taxonomy): domain Eukaryota; kingdom Metazoa; phylum Chordata; class Aves; order Columbiformes; family Columbidae; genus Patagioenas; species Patagioenas fasciata. The sequence goes on from NW_027288510.1 coordinate 4,554,023, forward strand.
CCCCCACACCCCGCGCAATGGGCTCGTCCGGCAGGAAGCGCTTCCCTTGCGGCTCAATAGGCCCGGGGGGCGAGGGTTTTATCAACTATTTTCGACTCTTAACACTTAATAAGGGGCTTTTCTCCCCAAAAGGGCTGGGGGGGCGTGTGCTCACCATCCCTTTAGGGGTTTAAAAGGCGTTTAGGCGCGGTTTAAGGGCGCCTTTTAGCGCTGGTTGTGCTTGGAGGCTGCTTTGTTTGTAAATCGGCATTAGTTGTAATCAATGTAATTTATGCCGTTTACTTTGTTATTCCCAGAATAATGAGGGGTCAAAAGCCGCTGTTAGCGCCACTTATTGCTTTGGGTTTATGGGGAAACCCCCCCACGCCCCCCCCTGTGGCGCGGAATGGAGTCGCCCGGCTACTGAGGCACCGCGGGGACTGAACCATCCGGGGGGGGGGGGGGAACCACCCCCCCCACACTTCCCCCATAGGGTAGAATGGAGTCGCCCAGCTACTGAGGAGCCGCGGGGACTGAACCATCCGGGGAGGGGGGAGGGGGGGGGGAACCACCCCCCCACACCCCCCAATGCGCCCGCCCGCTCCATTAGAGGGAGGGGGCGGGTTCTGTCACCTTTGGGTGCTGGGTAAGGGGGTTGAATGGAGACACCCCCTAAATGCCCCCAATGGGGGATCCCAAACACCACAACTAATTGGCAAAGCTAATTAAAGCCTTATTAATGATAATTAACGCAGCGGAGACGCGAACGGAGCCAAAAGTTGGGAAGATTTGGAAAATTGGGGAAAATTTGGGAAATGTTGGAAAATTTTGGAAAAATTCAGAAAAAGTTGGGAAATGGAGAATTTTGCAAATTTGGAAAATGTTGGAAAGTTTTGAAACATTTGGAAAATGTTGGGAAATTTGGAAAATGTGGAAAAAACTTGGAAAAATTTGGAAAATTTTGGAAATTTTGGAAAATGTTGGAAAATTGTGGAAATGTTGGAAAAATGCAGAAAAAATTGGGAAATGTTGGAGAATTCTGAAAATTTGGAAAATGTTAAAAATTTGAAAAATGGAAAATTTTGATACACTTGGAAAATTATGGAAAATTTGGAAAATGTTGGAAAATGTGGAAAAAGCTTTGAAAACTTTGGAAAATTTGGAAAATTTGGAGAATGTTGGAAAATTTTGAAGGTGTTGGAAAATCTTGGAGAATTTTGAAAAACTTGGAAAATGTTGGAAAAATTGAAAAATTATGGAAAATTTGGAAAATTATGAAAAATTTTGAATCTGAAAATTATGAAGAATTTTGAAAAACTTGGAAAATTCTGAAACATTTTGAAATATTTTGGAACATTTTGAAAATTTCGGCCCATTTTGAAAATTTTGAAAAAATTTGACAAATTTGGAAAATTGCAAAACATTTGGAAAAATTTGGAAAATTTTGGACCATTTGGAAAATTTTGAAACATTTGGAAAAATGTGATAATTTGGAAGATTTTGAAACATTTTGCAAAACTTGGAAATTTTGGAAAATTTTGGAACTTTGGGGAAATTTGAAAGTCTGAAAAATGTTGAAGAATTTTGGACCATTTTGAAAAATGTTGAAACCTTTTGAAAAAGTGGGGGAAATTTGGGCAATTTTGAAAAGCTTTGAACATTTGGAACCATTTGGGAAATTTCAGAAAAATGTTGGAAATTTTGGACAGTTTCCAAAGTTTGGGGGAAAGTTTTGAAAATTTCAATAAATTTTGAAAATTTCAATAAATTTTGAAAACTTGTGTTAAATGTTGAAAATTTGTGTTAAATTTTGAAACTTTTTGATGAATTTGTGTTAGATTTTGAAAATTTTGGATAACTGTTAAATTTTGAAAACTTTGATAACTGTGTTAGATTTTGAAAAATTTTGGATAAATTTGTGTTAAATTTTGAAACTTTTTGATAACTGAGATTTTGAAACTTTTTGATAAATTAGTGTTAAATTTTGAAAACTTTTGATAAATTTGTGTTAGATTTTGAAAATTTTGGGTAACTTTGTGTTAGATTTTGAAAATTTTTCATAAATTTGTGTTAGATTTTGAAAAATTTTGATAAATTTGTGTTAGATTTTGAAAATTTTTCATAAATTAGTGTTAGATTTTGAAATTTTTTGATAGCTTTGTGTTAGATTTTGAAAATTTTGGATAACTGTGTTAAATTTTGGAAATTTTGGATAAATTAATGTTAAGTTTTGGAAATTTTGGATAAATTAGTGTTAAATTTGGGAAATTTTGGATAGTGTTAAACTTTGGAAATTTTGGATAGATTAGTGTTAAGTTTTGGAAATTTTGGATAGATTAGTGTTAAATTTGGGAAATTTTGGATAGTGTTAAACTTTGGAAATTTTGGATAGATTAGTGTTAAGTTTTGGAAATTTTGGATAAATTAGTGTTAAACTTTGGAAATTTTGGATAAATTAGTGTTAAACTTTGGAAATTTTGGATAAATTAGTGTTAAGTTTTGGAAATTTTGGATAAATTAGTGTTAAGTTTTGGAAATTTTGGATAGATTAGTGTTAAGTTTTGGAAATTTTGGATAGTGTTAAACTTTGGAAATTTTGGATAAATTAGTGTTAAACTTTGGAAATTTTGGATAAATTAGTGTTAAACTTTGGAAATTTTGGATAGATTAGTGTTAAACTTTGGAAATTTTGGATTGTGTTACATTTTGGAAATTTTGGATAAATTAGTGTTAAACTTTGGAAATTTTGGATAGATTAGTGTTAAACTTTGGGAATTTTGGATAAATTAGTGTTAAGTTTTGGAAATTTTGGATAAATTAGTGTTACGTTTTGGAAATTTTGGATAAATTAGTGTTAAACTTTGGAAATTTTGGATAACTTAGTGTTAAGTTTTGGAAATTTTGGATAACTTAGTGTTCAAGTTTGGAACTTTTGGATAACTTAGTGTTGAATTTGGAACTTGGGATCCCTTGTGCTGACCGTGGGCGCCTTGCCTCCCCAGGCCGGTAGCCCCCGTGTCCCAGCATGGCCGAGGTGTGGGTGGTGAAGGAGGGCTGGCTGCACAAGAGAGGTGAGAGACAGCCCCTCCCGCTCGTTAGCGCCCGGCGGTAATTACCGGCCATTACAAACCCCTTTCCATTTCCCCTTCTTCCCCTTCCCCCTTTTCCCCTTCCCCCTTTTCCCCTTCCCCCTTTTCCCCTTCCCCCTTTTCCCCTTCCCCCTTTTCCCCTTCCCCCTTTTCCCCTTCCCCCTTTTCCCCTTCCCCCTTTTCCCCTTCCCCCTTTTCCCCCTTCCCCCCCTTCCCCCCCTTCCCCCCCCCCTTTTCCCCCCTTTTCCCCCCTTTTCCCCCCTTTTCCCCCTCTCCCCCCTTTCCCCCCTTTTCCCCCCTTTCCCCCTTCTCCCCCCTTTCCCCCTTTCCCCCCTTCCCCCCCCTTTTCCCCCCTTCCCCCCCTTTCCCCCCCCTCTTTTTCCCCCCCCCCCCTCTCCCTTCCCCCCTTTCCCCCCCTCTCCCCCCTCTCCCCCCTTTCCCCCCTTTCCCCCTTTCCCCCCCCTTTCCCCCCCTTCCCCCCCCTTCCCCCCCCCTTTCCCCCCCCTTCCCCCCCTTTTCCCCCCCTTTCCCCCCTTTTCCCCCCCTTTCCCCCCACCTTTTCCCCCCACCTTTTCCCCCCACCTTTTCCCCCACCTTTTCCCCCCACCTTTTCCCCCCCACCTTTTCCCCCTTTTCCCCCCTTTCCCCCCCCTTTTTCCCCCCCTTTTCCCCCCCTTTTCCCCCCCCTTTTCCCTCCCTTTCCCCCTTTTCCCCCCCTTTTCCCCCCCTTTTCCCCCCTTTTCCCCCCTTTCCCCCCTTTCCCCCTTTCCCCCCTTCCCCCTTTCCCCCCCTTCTCCCCCCCTTTTCCCCCCTTTTCCCCCTTTCCCCCTTTCCCCCCCTTTCCCTCCCTTTCCCCCCCCTTCCCCCCCTCTCCCCCCTTCCCCCCCTCTCCCCCCTTTCCCCCCCTTTCCCCCCCTCCTTCCCTCCCTCCTTCCCCCCCTCCTTCCCCCCTCCTTCCCCCCCTCCTTTCCCCCCCTCCTTCCCCCCCTCCTTTCCCCCTCCTTTCCCCCCCTCCTTTCCCCCTCCTTTCCCCCCCTCCTTTCCCCCCCTCCTTTCCCCCCCTCCTTTCCCCCCCTCCTTTCCCCCCCTCCTTTCCCCCCTCCTTTCCCCCCCCTCCTTCCCCCCCTCCTTTCCCCCCCCCCCCCCCCCCTTTTTCTCCCCCCCCCCCCCCCCCCCCCCCCCCCCCTTTCCCCCCTTTTCCCCCCTTTCCCTCCCTTCCCCCCCCCCTTCCCCCCTCCCCCCCTCCCCCCCTTTCCCCCCCCCCTTTCCCCCCTCCCCCCCTTTCCCCCCCCCCTCCTCCCCCCCCCCCCCCCCCCCCCCCCTCCTTCCCCCTCCCCTTTCCCCCTTCCCCCCCTTTCCCCCCTTTCCCCCCCCCCCCCCCCCCCCCCCCCCCCCCCCCCCTCCTTTCCCCCCCCCCCCCCCCCCCCCCCCCCCCCCCCCCCTCCCTTCCCCCTTTTTCCCCCTCCCTTCCCCCCCCTTTTCCCCCTCCTTTCCCCCCCCCCCCTTTTCCCCCTCCTTTCCCCCCCTTTTCCCCCCTCCTCCTTTCCCCCCCTTTCCCCCCCCCCCCCCCCCTTCCCCTTTCCCCCCCTTCCCCTTTCCCCCCCCCCCCCCCCCCCCCTTCCCCCCCCCCCCCCCCCCCCCCTCCCCTTTTCCCCCCCCCCCCCCCCCCCCCCCCCCCCCCTTTTCCCCCTCCCCCCTTTTCCCCCTCCCCCCTTTCCTTTTCCATTCATTTCCCACCTCAGCAATGCAAAAACCCCCCCATTTCCCCCCCCACCCCCCCCCCCCCCCCCCCCCCCCCCTTTCCCCCCAAAACACCCCATTTCCCCCCCAAAAACACCCAGTTCCCTTCCTGCTCAAGAGCGACGGCTCCTTCATCGGGTACCGAGAGCGGCCCGAGACGGCCGAGCACGGCCTGCCCCCCCTCAACAACTTCTCCGTGGCCGGTACGGGAAGTGCGACGGGAAGTGGGAAGTGGGGACAGGAAATAGGAAATGGGGAATGGGAAATGGGGATGGAGAAGGGGGAATGGGAAATGGGGACAGGAAATAATAAATGGGAAGGGGAATGGGGATGGAAATGGGAAATGGGGATGGGAAGTGGGGATGGGGAAGGGGAAAAGGGAAATGGGGATGGGAAATGATAAATGGGAAGGGGAATGGGGATGGAAATAGGAAATGGGGAATGGGAAGTGGGGATGGGGAAGGGGAAATGGGGATGGGAAATGATAAATGGGAAGGGGAATGGGGATGGAAATAGGAAATGGGGATGGGAAGTGGGGATGGGGAAGGGGAAATGGGAAATGGGGATGGAAAATGATAAATGGGAAGGGGAATGGGGATGGAAATAGGAAATGGGGATGGGAAATGGGAAATGGGGTGGGGCATGGGGATGGGAAATGATAAATGGGAAGAGGAATGGGGATGGGAAATGGGGGCGGGAAGTGATAAATGGGAATGGGAAATGGGAATGGGGATGGGAAATGGGATGGGGAATGGGAAATGGGAAGTGGGGATGAGGAATGGGAAATGGGGATGGGGAAGGGGAAAGGGAAATAGGGATGGAGAGTGGAAAATGGGGATGGGAAGTGATAAATGGGAAGAGGAATAGGGATGGGAAATGGGGATGGGAAGTGATAAATGGGAAGAGGAATAGGGATGGGAAATGGGGATGAGAAATGATAAATGGGAAGTGGAATGGGGATGGAAATAGGAAATGGAGATGGGGAATGGGAGTGGGGATGGGGGATGGGAAGTGGAGAATGGGGATGGGAAATAATGGGGATGGGGAGTGGGGAATGGGGATGGGAAGTGGGGAATGGGGATGGGAAATAATGGGGATGGGAAGTGGGGAATGGGGATGCGAAATGGAAATGAAAAACGAGGAAAAATGAGAAAATTCCCCCTCATCTCCCATCCCCCATCTCCCATCCCCATTTCCCATCTCCCATCCCCATTTCCCATCTCCCATCCCCATTTCCCATCCCCCCATCCCCCCATCCCCATCCCCCCATCCCCATCCCCCCATCCCCATCCCCCCATCCCCCCATCCCCATCCCCCCATCCCCATCCCCCCATCCCCCCATCCCCATCCCCCCATCCCCATTTCCCATCCCCATCCCATCCCCCATCCCATTCCCCCGTCCCCATCCCATATCCCATTCCCCCCGTCCCCATTCCCCCCGTCCCCATCCCCCCGTCCCCATCCCCCCGTCCCCATCCCCCCATCCCCATCCCCCCATCCCCCATCCCATTCCCCCCATCCCATCCCATTCCCCCCATCCCATCCCCTATCCCATTCCCCCCATCCCCCCCGTCCCCATCCCCTATCCCATTCCCCCCCATCCCCCCATCCCCATCCCCCCATCCCCATTTCCCATCCCCATTTCCCATCCCCCATCCCATTCCCCCCGTCCCCATTTCCCATCCCCATTTCCCATCCCCATTTCCCATCCCCATTTCCCATCCCCATTTCCCATCCCCATTTCCCATCCCCATTTCCCATCCCCATTTCCCATCCCCATTTCCCATCCCCATTTCCCATCCCCATTTCCCATCCCCATTTCCCATCCCCATTTCCCATCCCCATTTCCCATCCCCATTTCCCATCCCCTATCCCATTCCCCCCATTCCCCCCATTCCCCCCATTCCCCCCATCCCCCCATCCCCCCATCCCCCCATCCCCCCATCCCCATTTCCCATCCCCATTTCCCATCCCCATTTCCCATCCCCATTTCCCATCCCCATTTCCCATCCCCCATCCCATTCCCCCCGTCCCCATCCCCATTATTGTTTCCCATCCCCATTATTGTTTCCCATCCCCATTATTGTTTCCCATCCCCATTATTATTTCCCATCCCCATTATTTCCCATCCCATCCCATCCCATCCCATCCCATCCCATCCCATCCCATCCCCCATTCCCCCCGTCCCCATCCCCTATCCCATCCCCCGTCCCCATCCCCCGTGCCCCCCATCCCTGCCCCACGCCCGTGCCCCCCCGTGTGCCCCATAGAGTGCCAGCTGATGCGCACCGAGCGCCCGCGCCCCAACACCTTTGTCATTCGCTGCCTGCAGTGGACCACGGTCATCGAGAGGACCTTCCACGTCGACTCCCCCCACCAGCGGTACCGCCCCACTGCGCCCCACTGCGCCCCACAACCACCCCAAATACCTCAAACGCTCCCGAAATGGCCCCAAACGCTCCCGAAATGGCCCCAAACGCTCCCGAAATGGCCCCAAAACCTCCCCAAATTGCCCTAAAAGCTCCAAAAATGGCCCCAAAACGTCCTGAAATGACCCCAAACCTGCCCAAAATGGCCCCAAAACCTCCCTAAATTGCCCTAAAAGCTCCAAAAATGGCCCCAAAACGTCCTGAAATGGCCCCAAACCTGCCCAAAATGGCCCCAAAACCTCCCCAAAGTGCCCTAAAAGCTCCAAAAATGGCCCCAAAACGTCCTGAAATGGCCCCAAACCTGCCCAAAATGGCCCCAAAACCTCCCCAAATTGCCCTAAAAGCTCCAAAAATGGCCCCAAAACGTCCTGAAATGGCCCCAAAAGCTCCCAAAATGGCCCCAAAACCTCCCCAAATTGCCCTAAAAGCTCCAAAAATGGCCCCAAAACGTCCTGAAATGGCCCCAAACCTGCCCAAAATGGCCCCAAAACCTCCCCAAATTGCCCTAAAAGCTCCAAAAATGGCCCCAAAACGTCCTGAAATGGCCCCAAACCTGCCCAAAATGGCCCCCAAACCTCCCCAAATTGCCCTAAAAGCTCCAAAAATGGCCTCAAAACGTCCTGAAATGGCCCCAAAAGCTCCCAAAATGGCCCCAAAACCTCCCCAAATTGCCCTAAAAGCTCCAAAAATGGCCCCAAAACGTCCTGAAATGGCCCCAAAACCTCCCCAAATTGCCCTAAAAGCTCCAAAAATGGCCCCAAAACGTCCTGAAATGGCCCCAAACCTGCCCAAAATGGCCCCAAAACCTCCCCAAATTGCCCTAAAAGCTCCAAAAATGGCCCCAAAACGTCCTGAAATGGCCCCAAAAGCTCCCAAAATGGCCCCAAAACCTCCCCAAATTACCCTAAAAGCTCCAAAAATGGCCCCAAAACGTCCTGAAATGGCCCCAAACCTGCCCAAAATGGCCCTGAACCCTCCCCAAATTGCCCTAAAAGCTCCAAAAATGGCCCCAAAACGTCCTGAAATGGCCCCAAACCTGCCCAAAATGGCCCCAAAACCTCCCCAAATTGCCCTAAAAGCTCCAAAAATGGCCTCAAAACGTCCTGAAATGGCCCCAAACCTGCCCAAAATGGCCCCAAAACCTCCCCAAATTGCCCTAAAAGCTCCAAAAATGGCCCCAAAACGTCCTGAAATGGCCCCAAACCTGCCCAAAATGGCCCCAAAACCTCCTCAAATTGCCCTAAAAGCTCCAAAAATGGCCCCAAAACGTCCTGAAATGGCCCCAAAAGCTCCCAAAATGGCCCCAAAACCTCCCCAAATTGCCCTAAAAGCTCCAAAAATGGCCCCAAAACGTCCTGAAATGACCCCAAACCTGCCCAAAATGGCCCCAAAACCTCCCCAAATTGCCCTAAAAGCTCCAAAATTGCCCCAGAACGTCCTGAAATGGCCCCAAACCTGCCCAAAATGGCCCCAAAACCTCCCCAAATTGCCCTAAAAGCTCCAAAATTGCCCCAAAACGTCCTGAAATGGCCCCAAACCTGCCCAAAATGGCCCCAAAACCTCCCCAAATTGCCCTAAAAGCTCCAAAATTGCCCCAAAACGTCCTGAAATGGCCCCAAACCTGCCCAAAATGGCCCCAAAACCTCCCCAAATTGCCCTAAAAGCTCCAAAAATGGCCCCAAAACGTCCTGAAATGGCCCCAAAAGCTCCCAAAATGGCCCCAAAACCTCCCCAAATTGCCCTAAAAGCTCCAAAAATGGCCCCAAAACGTCCTGAAATGGCCCCAAACCTGCCCAAAATGGCCCCAAAACCTCCCCAAATTGCCCTAAAAGCTCCAAAATTGCCCCAGAACGTCCTGAAATGGCCCCAAACCTGCCCAAAATGGCCCCCAAACCTCCCCAAATTGCCCTAAAAGCTCCAAAAATGGCCCCAAAAGGTCCTGAAATGGCCCCAAAAGCTCCCAAAATGGCCCCAAAACCTCCCCAAATTGCCCTATAAGCTCCAAAAATGGCCCCAAAACGTCCTGAAATGGCCCCAAAAGCTCCAAAAATGGCCCCAAAACGTCCTGAAATGGCCCCAAACCTGCCCAAAATGGCCCCAAAACCTCCCCAAATTGCCCTAAAAGCTCCAAAAATGGCCCCAAAACGTCCTGAAATGACCCCAAGCCTGCCCAAAATGGCCCCAAAACCTCCCCAAATTGCCCTAAAAGCTCCAAAAATGGCCCCAAAACGTCCTGAAATGGCCCCAAACCTGCCCAAAATGGCCCCAAAACCTCCCCAAATTGCCCTAAAAGCTCCAAAAATGGCCCCAAAACGTCCTGAAATGGCCCCAAACCTGCCCAAAAGGGCCCCAAAACCTCCCCAAATTGCCCTAAAAGCTCCAAAAATGGCCCCAAAACGTCCTGAAATGGCACCAAACCTGCCCAAAATGGCCCCAAAACCTCCCCAAATTGCCCTAAAAGCTCCAAAAATGGCCCCAAAACGTCCTGAAATGACCCCAAACCTGCCCAAAATGGCCCCAAAACCTCCCCAAATTGCCCTAAAAGCTCCAAAAATGGCCCCAAAACGTCCTGAAATGGCCCCAAAATGGCCCCAAAACCTCCCCAAATTGCCCTAAAAGCTCCCAAAGTGGCCCCAAAACGTCCTGATATGGCCCCAAACCTGCCCAAAATGGCCCCAAAACCTCCCCAAATTGCCCCAAAACGTCCAAAAATGGCCCCAAAACGTCCTGAAATGGCCCCAAACCTGCCCAAAATGGCCCCAAAACCTCCCCAAATTGCCCTAAAAGCTCCAAAAATTGCCCCAAAACGTCCTGAAATGACCCCAAACCTGCCCAAAATGGCCCCAAAACCTCCCCAAATTGCCCTAAAAGCTCCAAAAATGGCCCCAAAACGTCCTGAAATGGCCCCAAACCTGCCCAAAATGGCCCCAAAACCTCCCCAAATTACCCTAAAAGCTCCAAAAATGGCCCCAAAACGTCCTGAAATGACCCCAAACCTGCCCAAAATGGCCCCAAAACCTCCCCAAATTGCCCTAAAAGCTCCAAAAATGGCCCCAAAACGTCCTGAAATGGCCCCAAACCTGCCCAAAATGGCCCCAAAACCTCCCCAAATTGCCCTAAAAGCTCCAAAAATGGCCCCAAAACGTCCTGAAATGGCCCCAAACCTGCCCAAAATGGCCCCAAAACCTCCCCAAATTACCCTAAAAGCTCCAAAAACGGCCCCAAAACGTCCTGAAATGGCCCCAAACCTGCCCAAAATGGCCCCAAAACCTCCCCAAATTGCCCTAAAAGCTCCAAAAATGGCCCCAAAACGTCCTGAAATGACCCCAAACCTGCCCAAAATGGCCCCAAAACCTCCCCAAATTGCCCTAAAAGCTCCAAAATTGCCCCAAAACGTCCTGAAATGACCCCAAACCTGCCCAAAATGGCCCCCAAACCTCCCCAAATTGCCCTAAAAGCTCCAAAAATGGCCCCAAAACGTCCTGAAATGGCCCCAAACCTGCCCAAAATGGCCCCAAAACCTCCCCAAATTGCCCTAAAAGCTCCAAAAATGGCCCCAGAACGTCCTGAAATGGCCCCAAACCGTCCTGAAATGGCCCCAAACCTGCCCAAAATGGCCCCAAAACCTCCCTAAATTGCCCTAAAAGCTCCAAAAATGGCCCCAAAACGTCCTGAAATGGCCCCAAACCTGCCCAAAATGGCCCGAAAACCTCCCCAAATTGCCCTAAAAGCTCCAAAAATGGCCCCAAAACGTCCTGAAATGGCCCCAAACCTGCCCAAAATGGCCCCAAAACCTCCCCAAATGGCCTTAAAAGCTCCAAAAATGGCCCCAAACCTGCCCAAAATGGCCCCAAAACCTCCCCAAATTGCCCTAAAAGCTCCAAAAATGGCCCCAAAACGTCCTGAAATGACCCCAAACCTGCCCAAAATGGCCCCAAAACCTCCCCAAATTGCCCTAAAAGCTCCAAAATTGCCCCAAAACTTCCTGAAATGGCCCCAAACCTGCCCAAAATGGCCCCAAAACCTCCCCAAATTGCCCTAAAAGCTCCAAAAATGGCCCCAAAACGTCCTGAAATGGCCCCAAACCTGCCCAAAATGGCCCCAAAACCTCCCCAAATTGCCCTAAAAGCTCCAAAAATGGCCCCAAAACGTCCTGAAATGGCCCCAAACCTGCCCAAAATGGCCCCAAAACCTCCCCAAATTGCCATAAAAGCTCCAAAAATGGCCCCAAAACGTCCTGAAATGGCCCCAAACCTGCCCAAAATGGCCCCAAAACCTCCCCAAATTGCCCTAAAAGCTCCAAAAATGGCCCCAAAACGTCCTGAAATGGCCCCAAACCTGCCCAAAATGGCCCCAAAACCTCCCCAAATTGCCCTAAAAGCTCCAAAAATGGCCCCAAAACGTCCTGAAATGGCCCCAAAACCTCCCAAAAAGGCCCCAAAACCTCCCCAAATGGCCCTAAAAGCTCCAAAAATGGCCCCAAAACGTCCTGAAATGGCCCCAAACCTGCCCAAAATGGCCCCAAAACCTCCCCAAATTGCCCTAAAAGCTCCAAAAATGGCCCCAAAACGTCCTGAAATGACCCCAAACCTGCCCAAAATGGCCCCAAAACCTCCCCAAATTGCCCTAAAAGCTCCAAAAATGGCCCCAAAACGTCCTGAAATGGCCCCAAAATGGCCCCAAAACCTCCCCAAATTGCCCTAAAAGCTCCCAAAGTGGCCCCAAAACGTCCTGATATGGCCCCAAACCTGCCCAAAATGGCCCCAAAACCTCCCCAAATTGCCCCAAAACGTCCAAAAATGGCCCCAAAACGTCCTGAAATGGCCCCAAACCTGCCCAAAATGGCCCCAAAACCTCCCCAAATTGCCCTAAAAGCTCCAAAAATGGCCCCAAAACGTCCTGAAATGGCCCCAAACCTGCCCAAAATGGCCCCAAAACCTCCCCAAATTACCCTAAAAGCTCCAAAAATGGCCCCAAAACGTCCTGAAATGACCCCAAACCTGCCCAAAATGGCCCCAAAACCTCCCCAAATTGCCCTAAAAGCTCCAAAAATGGCCCCAAAACGTCCTGAAATGGCCCCAAACCTGCCCAAAATGGCCCCAAAACCTCCCCAAATTGCCCTAAAAGCTCCAAAAATGGCCCCAAAACGTCCTGAAATGGCCCCAAACCTGCCCAAAATGGCCCCAAAACCTCCCCAAATTACCCTAAAAGCTCCAAAAACGGCCCCAAAACGTCCTGAAATGGCCCCAAACCTGCCCAAAATGGCCCCAAAACCTCCCCAAATTGCCCTAAAAGCTCCAAAAATGGCCCCAAAACGTCCTGAAATGACCCCAAACCTGCCCAAAATGGCCCCAAAACCTCCCCAAATTGCCCTAAAAGCTCCAAAATTGCCCCAAAACGTCCTGAAATGACCCCAAACCTGCCCAAAATGGCCCCCAAACCTCCCCAAATTGCCCTAAAAGCTCCAAAAATGGCCCCAAAACGTCCTGAAATGGCCCCAAACCTGCCCAAAATGGCCCCAAAACCTCCCCAAATTGCCCTAAAAGCTCCAAAAATGGCCCCAGAACGTCCTGAAATGGCCCCAAACCGTCCTGAAATGGCCCCAAACCTGCCCAAAATGGCCCCAAAACCTCCCTAAATTGCCCTAAAAGCTCCAAAAATGGCCCCAAAACGTCCTGAAATGGCCCCAAACCTGCCCAAAATGGCCCGAAAACCTCCCCAAATTGCCCTAAAAGCTCCAAAAATGGCCCCAAAACGTCCTGAAACGGCCCCAAACCTGCCCAAAATGGCCCCAAAACCTCCCCAAATGGCCTTAAAAGCTCCAAAAATGGCCCCAAACCTGCCCAAAATGGCCCCAAAACCTCCCCAAATTGCCCTAAAAGCTCCAAAAATGGCCCCAAAACGTCCTGAAATGACCCCAAACCTGCCCAAAATGGCCCCAAAACCTCCCCAAATTGCCCTAAAAGCTCCAAAATTGCCCCAAAACTTCCTGAAATGGCCCCAAACCTGCCCAAAATGGCCCCAAAACCTCCCCAAATTGCCCTAAAAGCTCCAAAAATGGCCCCAAAACGTCCTGAAATGGCCCCAAACCTGCCCAAAATGGCCCCAAAACCTCCCCAAATTGCCCTAAAAGCTCCAAAAATGGCCCCAAAACGTCCTGAAATGGCCCCAAACCTGCCCAAAATGGCCCCAAAACCTCCCCAAATTGCCATAAAAGCTCCAAAAATGGCCCCAAAACGTCCTGAAATGGCCCCAAACCTGCCCAAAATGGCCCCAAAACCTCCCCAAATTGCCCTAAAAGCTCCAAAAATGGCCCCAAAACGTCCTGAAATGGCCCCAAAACCTCCCAAAAAGGCCCCAAAACCTCCCCAAATGGCCCTAAAAGCTCCAAAAATGGCCCCAAAACGTCCTGAAATGGCCCCAAACCTGCCCAAAATGGCCCCAAAACCTCCCCAAATTGCCCTATAAGCTCCAAAAATGGCCCCGAAACGTCCTGAAATGGCCCCAAAAGCTCCCAAAATGGCCCCAAAACCTCCCCAAATTGCCTTAAAAGCTCCAAAAATGGCCCCAAAACGTCCTGAAATGGCCCCAAACCTGCCCAAAATGGCCCCAAAACCTCCCCAAATTGCCCTAAAAGCTCCAAAAATGGCCCCAAAACGTCCTGAAATGACCCCAAACCTGCCCAAAATGGCCCCCAAACCTCCCCAAATTGCCCTAAAAGCTCCAAAAATGGCCCCAAAACGTCCTGAAATGGCCCCAAACCTGCCCAAAATGGCCCCAAAACCTCCCCAAATTGCCCTAAAAGCTCCAAAAATGGCCCCAAAACGTCCTGAAATGGCCCCAAACCTGCCCAAAATGGCCCCAAAACCTCCCCAAATTACCCTAAAAGCTCCAAAAACGGCCCCAAAACGTCCTGAAATGGCCCCAAACCTGCCCAAAATGGCCCCAAAACCTCCCCAAATTGCCCTAAAAGCTCCAAAAATGGCCCCAAAAGGTCCTGAAATGGCCCCAAACCTGCCCAAAATGGCCCCAAAACCTCCCCAAATTGCCCTAAAAGCTCCAAAAATGGCCCCAAAACGTCCTGAAATGGCCCCAAACCTGCCCAAAATGGCCCCAAAACCTCCCCAAATTGCCCTAAAAGCTCCAAAAATGGCCCCAAAACGTCCTGAACTGGCCCCAAACCTGCCCAAAATGGCCCCAAAACCTCCCCAAATTGCCCTAAAAGCTCCAAAAATGGCCCCAAAACGTCCTGAAATGGCCCCAAACCTGCCCAAAATGGCCCCAAAACCTCCCTAAATTGCCCTAAAAGCTCCAAAAATGGCCCCAAAACGTCCTGAAATGGCCCCAAACCTGCCCAAAATGGCCCCAAAACCTCCCCAAATTGCCCTAAAAGCTCCAAAAATGGCCCCAAAACGTCCTGAAATGGCCCCAAACCTGCCCAAAATGGCCCCAAAACCTCCCCAAATTGCCCTAAAAGCTCCAAAAATGGCCCCAAAACGTCCTGAAATGGCCCCAAACCTGCCCAAAATGGCCCCAAAACCTCCCCAAATTGCCCTAAAAGCTCCAAAAATGGCCCCAAAACGTCCTGAAATGACCCCAAACCTGCCCAAAATGGCCCCAAAACCTCCCCAAATTGCCCTAAAAGCTCCAAAAATGGCCCCAAAACGTCCTGAAATGACCCCAAACCTGCCCAAAATGGCCCCAAAACCTCCCCAAATTGCCCTAAAAGCTCCAAAATTGCCCCAAAACGTCCTGAAATGGCCCCAAACCTGCCCAAAATGGCCCCAAAACCTCCCCAAATTGCCCTAAAAGCTCCAAAAATGGCCCCAAAACGTCCTGAAATGGCCCCAAACCTGCCCAAAATGGCCCCAAAACCTCCCCAAATTGCCCTAAAAGCTCCAAAAATGGCCCCAAAACGTCCTGAAATGACCCCAAAAGCTCCCAAAATGGCCCCAAAACCTCCCCAAATTGCCCTAAAAGCTCCAAAAATGGCCCCAAAACGTCCTGAAATGGCCCCAAACCTGCCCAAAATGGCCCCAAAACCTCCCCAAATTGCCCTAAAAGCTCCAAAAATGGCCCCAAAACGTCCTGAAATGGCCCCAAACCTGCCCAAAATGGCCCCAAAACCTCCCCAAATTACCCTAAAAGCTCCAAAAATGGCCCCAAAACGTCCTGAAATGGCCCCAAAACCTCCCAAAATGGCCCCAAAACCTCCCCAAATTGCCCTAAAAGCTCCAAAAATGGCCCCAAAACGTCCTGAAATGGCCCCAAACCTGCCCAAATGGCCCCAAAACCTCCCCAAATTGCCCTAAAAGCTCCAAAAATGGCCCCAAAACGTCCTGAAATGACCCCAAACCTGCCCAAAATGGCCCCAAAACCTCCCCAAATTGCCCTAAAAGCTCCAAAAATGGCCCCAAACGTCCTGAAATGGCCCCAAACCTGCCCAAAATGGCCCCGAAACCTCCCCAAATTGCCCTAAAAGCTCCAAAAATGGCCCCAAAACGTCCTGAAATGGCCCCAAACCTGCCCAAAATGGCCCCCAAACCTCCCCAAATTGCCCTAAAAGCTCCAAAAATGGCCCCAAAACGTCCTGAAATGGCCCCAAACCTGCCCAAAATGGCCCCAAAACCTCCCCAAATTGCCCTAAAAGCTCCAAAAATGGCCCCAAAACGTCCTGAAATGGCCCCAAACCTGCCCAAAATGGCCCCAAAACCTCCCCAAATTGCCCTAAAAGCTCCAAAAATGGCCCCAGAACGTCCTGAAATGGCCCCAAACCATCCTGAAATGGCCCCAAACCTGCCCAAAATGGCCCCAAAACCTCCCCAAATTGCCCTAAAAGCTCCAAAAATGGCCCCAAAACGTCCTGAAATGGCCCCAAACCTGCCCAAAATGGCCCCAAAACCTCCCCAAATTGCCCTAAAAGCTCCAAAAATGGCCCCAAAACATCCTGAAATGACCCCAAACCTGCCCAAAATGGCCCCAAAACCTCCCCAAATTGCCCTAAAAGCTCCAAAAACGGCCCCAAAACGTCCTGAAATGGCCCCAAACCTGCCCAAAATGGCCCCAAAACCTCCCCAAATTGCCCTAAAAGCTCCAAAAATGGCCCCAAAACGTCCCGAAATGGCCCCAAACCTGCCCAAAATGGCCCCAAAACCTCCCCAAATTGCCCTAAAAGCTCCAAAAATGGCCCCAGAACGTCCTGAAATGGCCCCAAACCGTCCTGAAATGGCCCCAAACCTGCCCAAAATGGCCCCAAAACCTCCCCAAATTGCCCTAAAAGCTCCAAAAATGGCCCCAAAACGTCCTGAAATGGCCCCAAACCTGCCCAAAATGGCCCCAAAACCTCCCCAAATTGCCCTAAAAGCTCCAAAAATGGCCCCAAAACGTCCTGAAATGACCCCAAACCTGCCCAAAATGGCCCCAAAACCTCCCCAAATTGCCCTAAAAGCTCCAAAAACGGCCCCAAAACGTCCTGAAATGGCCCCAAACCTGACCAAAATGGCCCCAAAACCTCCCCAAATTGCCCTAAAAGCTCCAAAAACGGCCCCAAAACGTCCTGAAATGGCCCCAAACCTGCCCAAAATGGCCCCAAAACCTCCCCAAATTGCCCTAAAAGCTCCAAAAACGGCCCCAAAACGTCCTGAAATGGCCCCAAACCTGCCCAAAATGGCCCCAAAACCTCCCCAAATTGCCCTAAAAGCTCCAAAAACGGCCCCAAAACGTCCTGAAATGGCCCCAAACCTGCCCAAAATGGCCCCAAAACCTCCCCAAATTGCCCTAAAAGCTCCAAAAACGGCCCCAAAACGTCCTGAAATGGCCCCAAACCTGCCCAAAATGGCCCCAAAACCTCCCCAAATTGCCCTAAAAGCTCCAAAAACGGCCCCAAAACGTCCTGAAATGGCCCCAAACCTGCCCAAAATGGCCCCAAAACCTCCCCAAATTGCCCTAAAAGCTCCAAAAACGGCCCCAAAACGTCCTGAAATGGCCCCAAACCTGCCCAAAATGGCCCCAAAACCTCCCCAAATTGCCCTAAAAGCTCCAAAAATGGCCCCAAAACGTCCTGAAATGGCCCCAAACCTGCCCAAAATGGCCCCAAAACCTCCCCAAATTGCCCTAAAAGCTCCAAAAATGGCCCCAAAACGTCCTGAAATGGCCCCAAACCTGCCCAAAATGGCCCCAAAACCTCCCCAAATTGCCCTAAAAGCTCCAAAAATGGCCCCAAAACGTCCTGAAATGGCCCCAAACCTGCCCAAAATGGCCCCAAAACCTCCCCAAATTGCCCTAAAAGCTCCAAAAATGGCCCCAAAACGTCCTGAAATGGCCCCAAACCTGCCCAAAATGGCCCCAAAACCTCCCCAAATTGCCCTAAAAGCTCCAAAAATGGCCCCAAAACGTCCTGAAATGGCCCCAAAAGCTCCCAAAATGGCCCCGAACCCTCCTAAAATGGCCCCATAAGCTCCCCAAATTGCCCTAAAAGCTCCCAAAATGACCCCATAACCTCCCAATATAGCCCTAAAAGCTCCCAAAATGGACCCAAAACTTCCCAAAATGGCCCCAAAAGCTCCTGAAATAGCCCCAAGCCTCCTAAAAAGGTCCCAAAATGGCCCCAAAACCTCCCAAAATTGCCCTAAAAGCTCCAAAAATGGCCCCAAAACATCCTGAAATGACCCCAAACCTGCCCAAAATGGCCCCAAAACCTCCCCAAATTGCCCTAAAAGCTCCAAAAATGGCCCCAGAACGTCCTGAAATGGCCCCAAACCGTCCTGAAATGGCCCCAAACCTGCCCAAAATGGCCCCAAAACCTCCCTAAATTGCCCTAAAAGCTCCAAAAATGGCCCCAAAACGTCCTGAAATGGCCCCAAACCTGCCCAAAATGGCCCCAAAACCTCCCCAAATTGCCCTAAAAGCTCCAAAAATGGCCCCAAAACGTCCTGAAATGGCCCCAAACCTGCCCAAAATGGCCCCAAAACCTCCCCAAATTGCCCTAAAAGCTCCAAAAATGGCCCCAAAACGTCCTGAAATGGCCCCAAACCTGCCCAAAATGGCCCCAAAACCTCCCCAAATTGCCCTAAAAGCTCCAAAAATGGCCCCAAAACGTCCTGAAATGGCCCCAAAAGCTCCCAAAATGGCCCCGAACCCTCCTAAAATGGCCCCATAAGCTCCCCAAATTGCCCTAAAAGCTCCCAAAATGACCCCATAACCTCCCAATATAGCCCTAAAAGCTCCCAAAATGGACCCAAAACTTCCCAAAATGGCCCCAAAAGCTCCTGAAATAGCCCCAAGCCTCCCAAAAAGGTCCCAAAATGGCCCCAAAACCTCCCAAAATTGCCCTAAAAGCTCCAAAAATGGCCCCAAAACATCCTGAAATGACCCCAAACCTGCCCAAAATGGCCCCAAAACCTCCCCAAATTGCCCTAAAAGCTCCAAAAATGGCCCCAGAACGTCCTGAAATGGCCGCAAACCGTCCTGAAATGGCCCCAAACCTGCCCAAAATGGCCCCAAAACCTCCCTAAATTGCCCTAAAAGCTCCAAAAATGGCCCCAAAACGTCCTGAAATGGCCCCAAACCTGCCCAAAATGGCCCCAAAACCTCCCCAAATTGCCCTAAAAGCTCCAAAAATGGCCCCAAAACGTCCTGAAATGGCCCCAAACCTGCCCAAAATGGCCCCAAAACCTCCCCAAATTGCCCTAAAAGCTCCAAAAATGGCCCCAAAACGTCCTGAAATGGCCCCAAACCTGCCCAAAATGGCCCCAAAACCTCCCCAAATTGCCCTAAAAGCTCCAAAAATGGCCCCAAAACGTCCTGAAATGACCCCAAACCTGCCCAAAATGGCCCCAAAACCTCCCCAAATTGCCCTAAAAGCTCCAAAAATGGCCCCAAAACGTCCTGAAATGACCCCAAACCTGCCCAAAATGGCCCCAAAACCTCCCCAAATTGCCCTAAAAGCTCCAAAATTGCCCCAAAACGTCCTGAAATGGCCCCAAACCTGCCCAAAATGGCCCCAAAACCTCCCCAAATTGCCCTAAAAGCTCCAAAAATGGCCCCAAAACGTCCTGAAATGGCCCCAAACCTGCCCAAAATGGCCCCAAAACCTCCCCAAATTGCCCTAAAAGCTCCAAAAATGGCCCCAAAACGTCCTGAAACGACCCCAAAAGCTCCCAAAATGGCCCCAAAACCTCCCCAAATTGCCCTAAAAGCTCCAAAAATGGCCCCAAAACGTCCTGAAATGGCCCCAAACCTGCCCAAAATGGCCCCAAAACCTCCCCAAATTGCCCTAAAAGCTCCAAAAATGGCCCCAAAACGTCCTGAAATGGCCCCAAACCTGCCCAAAATGGCCCCAAAACCTCCCCAAATTGCCCTAAAAGCTCCAAAAATGGCCCCAAAACGTCCTGAAATGACCCCAAACCTGCCCAAAATGGCCCCAAAACCTCCCCAAATTGCCCTAAAAGCTCCAAAAATGGCCCCAAAACGTCCTGAAATGGCCCCAAACCTGCCCAAAATGGCCCCAAAACCTCCCCAAATTGCCCTAAATGCTCCAAAAATGGCCCCAAAACGTCCTGAAATGACCCCAAATCTGCCCAAAATGGCCCCAAAACCTCCCCAAATTGCCCTAAAAGCTCCAAAAATGGCCCCAAAACGTCCTGAAATGACCCCAAACCTGCCCAAAATGGCCCCAAAACCTCCCCAAATTGCCCTAAAAGCTCCAAAATTGCCCCAAAACGTCCTGAAATGACCCCAAACCTGCCCAAAATGGCCCCAAAACCTCCCCAAATTGCCCTAAAAGCTCCAAAAATGGCCCCAAAACGTCCTGAAATGACCCCAAACCTGCCCAAAATGGCCCCAAAACCTCCCCAAAAATTGCCCTAAAAGCTCCAAAATTGCCCCAAAACGTCCTGAAATGGCCCCAAACCTGCCCAAAATGGCCCCAAAACCTCCCCAAATTGCCCTAAAAGCTCCAAAAATGGCCCCAAAACGTCCCGAAATGGCCCCAAACCTGCCCAAAATGGCCCCAAAACCTCCCCAAATTGCCCTAAAAGCTCCAAAAATGGCCCCAGAACGTCCTGAAATGGCCCCAAACCGTCCTGAAATGGCCCCAAACCTGCCCAAAATGGCCCCAAAACCTCCCCAAATTGCCCTAAAAGCTCCAAAAATGGCCCCAAAACGTCCTGAAATGGCCCCAAACCTGCCCAAAATGGCCCCAAAACCTCCCCAAATTGCCCTAAAAGCTCCAAAAATGGCCCCAAAACGTCCTGAAATGACCCCAAACCTGCCCAAAATGGCCCCAAAACCTCCCCAAATTGCCCTAAAAGCTCCAAAAACGGCCCCAAAACGTCCTGAAATGGCCCCAAACCTGACCAAAATGGCCCCAAAACCTCCCCAAATTGCCCTAAAAGCTCCAAAAACGGCCCCAAAACGTCCTGAAATGGCCCCAAACCTGCCCAAAATGGCCCCAAAACCTCCCCAAATTGCCCTAAAAGCTCCAAAAACGGCCCCAAAACGTCCTGAAATGGCCCCAAACCTGCCCAAAATGGCCCCAAAACCTCCCCAAATTGCCCTAAAAGCTCCAAAAACGGCCCCAAAACGTCCTGAAATGGCCCCAAACCTGCCCAAAATGGCCCCAAAACCTCCCCAAATTGCCCTAAAAGCTCCAAAAACGGCCCCAAAACGTCCTGAAATGGCCCCAAACCTGCCCAAAATGGCCCCAAAACCTCCCCAAATTGCCCTAAAAGCTCCAAAAACGGCCCCAAAACGTCCTGAAATGGCCCCAAACCTGCCCAAAATGGCCCCAAAACCTCCCCAAATTGCCCTAAAAGCTCCAAAAACGGCCCCAAAACGTCCTGAAATGGCCCCAAACCTGCCCAAAATGGCCCCAAAACCTCCCCAAATTGCCCTAAAAGCTCCAAAAATGGCCCCAAAACGTCCTGAAATGGCCCCAAACCTGCCCAAAATGGCCCCAAAACCTCCCCAAATTGCCCTAAAAGCTCCAAAAATGGCCCCAAAACGTCCTGAAATGGCCCCAAACCTGCCCAAAATGGCCCCAAAACCTCCCCAAATTGCCCTAAAAGCTCCAAAAATGGCCCCAAAACGTCCTGAAATGGCCCCAAACCTGCCCAAAATGGCCCCAAAACCTCCCCAAATTGCCCTAAAAGCTCCAAAAATGGCCCCAAAACGTCCTGAAATGGCCCCAAAAGCTCCCAAAATGGCCCCGAACCCTCCTAAAATGGCCCCATAAGCTCCCCAAATTGCCCTAAAAGCTCCCAAAATGACCCCATAACCTCCCAATATAGCCCTAAAAGCTCCCAAAATGGACCCAAAACTTCCCAAAATGGCCCCAAAAGCTCCTGAAATAGCCCCAAGCCTCCCAAAAAGGTCCCAAAATGGCCCCAAAACCTCCCAAAATTGCCCTAAAAGCTCCAAAAATGGCCCCAAAACATCCTGAAATGACCCCAAACCTGCCCAAAATGGCCCCAAAACCTCCCCAAATTGCCCTAAAAGCTCCAAAAATGGCCCCAGAACGTCCTGAAATGGCCGCAAACCGTCCTGAAATGGCCCCAAACCTGCCCAAAATGGCCCCAAAACCTCCCTAAATTGCCCTAAAAGCTCCAAAAATGGCCCCAAAACGTCCTGAAATGGCCCCAAACCTGCCCAAAATGGCCCCAAAACCTCCCCAAATTGCCCTAAAAGCTCCAAAAATGGCCCCAAAACGTCCTGAAATGGCCCCAAACCTGCCCAAAATGGCCCCAAAACCTCCCCAAATTGCCCTAAAAGCTCCAAAAATGGCCCCAAAACGTCCTGAAATGGCCCCAAACCTGCCCAAAATGGCCCCAAAACCTCCCCAAATTGCCCTAAAAGCTCCAAAAATGGCCCCAAAACGTCCTGAAATGACCCCAAACCTGCCCAAAATGGCCCCAAAACCTCCCCAAATTGCCCTAAAAGCTCCAAAAATGGCCCCAAAACGTCCTGAAATGACCCCAAACCTGCCCAAAATGGCCCCAAAACCTCCCCAAATTGCCCTAAAAGCTCCAAAATTGCCCCAAAACGTCCTGAAATGGCCCCAAACCTGCCCAAAATGGCCCCAAAACCTCCCCAAATTGCCCTAAAAGCTCCAAAAATGGCCCCAAAACGTCCTGAAATGGCCCCAAACCTGCCCAAAATGGCCCCAAAACCTCCCCAAATTGCCCTAAAAGCTCCAAAAATGGCCCCAAAACGTCCTGAAACGACCCCAAAAGCTCCCAAAATGGCCCCAAAACCTCCCCAAATTGCCCTAAAAGCTCCAAAAATGGCCCCAAAACGTCCTGAAATGGCCCCAAACCTGCCCAAAATGGCCCCAAAACCTCCCCAAATTGCCCTAAAAGCTCCAAAAATGGCCCCAAAACGTCCTGAAATGGCCCCAAACCTGCCCAAAATGGCCCCAAAACCTCCCCAAATTGCCCTAAAAGCTCCAAAAATGGCCCCAAAACGTCCTGAAATGACCCCAAACCTGCCCAAAATGGCCCCAAAACCTCCCCAAATTGCCCTAAAAGCTCCAAAAATGGCCCCAAAACGTCCTGAAATGGCCCCAAACCTGCCCAAAATGGCCCCAAAACCTCCCCAAATTGCCCTAAATGCTCCAAAAATGGCCCCAAAACGTCCTGAAATGACCCCAAATCTGCCCAAAATGGCCCCAAAACCTCCCCAAATTGCCCTAAAAGCTCCAAAAATGGCCCCAAAACGTCCTGAAATGACCCCAAACCTGCCCAAAATGGCCCCAAAACCTCCCCAAATTGCCCTAAAAGCTCCAAAATTGCCCCAAAACGTCCTGAAATGACCCCAAACCTGCCCAAAATGGCCCCAAAACCTCCCCAAATTGCCCTAAAAGCTCCAAAAATGGCCCCAAAACGTCCTGAAATGACCCCAAACCTGCCCAAAATGGCCCCAAAACCTCCCCAAAAATTGCCCTAAAAGCTCCAAAATTGCCCCAAAACGTCCTGAAATGGCCCCAAACCTGCCCAAAATGGCCCCAAAACCTCCCCAAATTGCCCTAAAAGCTCCAAAAATGGCCCCAAAACGTCCTGAAATGGCCCCAAACCTGCCCAAAATGGCCCCAAAACCTCCCCAAATTGCCCTAAAAGCTCCAAAAATGGCCCCAAAACGTCCTGAAATGGCCCCAAACCTGCCCAAAATGGCCCCAAAACCTCCCCAAATTGCCCTAAAAGCTCCAAAAATGGCCCCAAAACGTCCTGAAATGGCCCCAAACCTGCCCAAAATGGCCCCAAAACCTCCCCAAATTGCCCTAAAAGCTCCAAAAATGGCCCCAAAACGTCCTGAAATGGCCCCAAACCTGCCCAAAATGGCCCCAAAACCTCCCCAAATTGCCCTAAAAGCTCCAAAAATGGCCCCAAAACGTCCTGAAATGGCCCCAAACCTGCCCAAAATGGCCCCAAAACCTCCCCAAATTGCCCTAAAAGCTCCAAAAATGGCCCCAAAACGTCCTGAAATGGCCCCAAACCTGCCCAAAATGGCCCCAAAACCTCCCCAAATTGCCCTAAAAGCTCCAAAAATGGCCCCAAAACGTCCTGAAATGGCCCCAAACCTGCCCAAAATGGCCCCAAAACCTCCCCAAATTGCCCTAAACGCTCCAAAAATGGCCCCAAAACGTCCTGAAATGGCCCCAAACCTGCCCAAAATGGCCCCAAAACCTCCCCAAATTGCCCTAAAAGCTCCAAAAATGGCCCCAAAACGTCCTGAAATGGCCCCAAACCTGCCCAAAATGGCCCCAAAACCTCCCCAAATTGCCCTAAAAGCTCCAAAAATGGCCCCAAAACGTCCTGAAATGGCCCCAAACCTGCCCAAAATGGCCCCAAAACCTCCCCAAATTGCCCTAAAAGCTCCAAAAATGGCCCCAAAACGTCCTGAAATGGCCCCAAATCTGCCCAAAATGGCCCCAAACGCTCCCAAAATGGCCCAAAAACCTCCCCAAATTACCCTAAAAGCTCCAAAAATGGCCCCAAAACATCCTGAAATGGCCCCAAACCTGCCCAAAATGGCCCCAAACGCTCCCAAAATGGCCCCAAAACCTCCCCAAATTACCCTAAAAGCTCCTGAAATGGCCCCAAAACGTCCTGAAATGGCCCCAAACCTGCCCAAAATGGCCCCAAAACCTCCCCAAATTGCCCTAAAAGCTCCAAAAATGGCCCCAAAACGTCCTGAAATGGCCCCAAACCGTCCTGAAATGGCCCCAAACCTGCCCAAAATGGCCCCAAAACCTCCCCAAATTGCCCTAAAAGCTTTAAAATGGCCCCAAAACGTCCTGAAATGGCCCCAAACCTGCCCAAAATGGCCCCAAAACCTCCCCAAATTGCCCTAAAAGCTCCAAAAATGGCCCCAAAACGTCCTGAAATGGCCCCAAACCTGCCCAAAATGGCCCCAAAACCTCCCCAAATTGCCCTAAAAGCTCCAAAAATGGCCCCAAAACGTCCTGAAATGACCCCAAACCTGCCCAAAATGGCCCCAAAACCTCCCCAAATTGCCCTAAAAGCTCCAAAAATGGCCCCAAAATGTCCTGAAATGACCCCAAACCTGCCCAAAATGGCCCCAAAACCTCCCCAAATTGCCCTAAAAGCTCCAAAAATGGCCCCGAAACGTCCTGAAATGACCCCAAACCTGCCCAAAATGGCCCCAAAACCTCCCCAAATTGCCCTAAAAGCTCCAAAAATGGCCCCAAAACGTCCTGAAATGGCCCCAAAAGCTCCCAAAATGGCCCCAGAACCTCCTAAAATGGCCCCATAAGCTCCCCAAATTGCCCTAAAAGCTCCCAAAATGACCCCATAACCTCCCAATATAGCCCTAAAAGCTCCAAAAATGGACCCAAAACTTCCCAAAATGGCCCCAAAAGCTCCTGAAATAGCCCCAAGCCTCCCAAAAAGGTCCCAAAATGGCCCCAAAACCTCCCAAAATTGCCCTAAAAGGGCCCAAAATGGCCCCAAACCTCCCAAAATTGCCCTAAATGGGCCCAAAATGGCCCCAAACCCTCCAAAAATGACCCCAGAACTTCCCAAAATGGCCCCAGAACCTCCCAAAATTGCCTTAAAACGTCCTAAATTGGCCCTGAAACCTCCCCAAATTGACCCAAAACCTCCCCAAATGGCACCGAAAGTTCCCAAAATGGCCCCAAAACCTCACAAAATTGCCCCCAAACCTCCCGAAATGGCACCAAAATCTTCTTAAATTGTCCCAGAACCTCCTGAAATCACCTCAAAACTTCCCAAAATAACCCCAAAATGTCCTGAAATGGCCCCAAAAGCTTCCAAAATCCCCAAATCTCACAACTGTTGAAATTCCCGTTGAAATTTTTCAAATTCCATTGACGTTTTTCAAATTCTGTTGAAATTCTAAAAATTCTTGTTGAAATTTTTAAAATGTACATTGAAATTTTCACAATTCCCATTGAAATTTTCCAATTCCTGTTGAAATTTTTTTACATTCCCATCAAAAATTTAAAAATTTCTGTTGAAATTTTTCAATTCCTCTCAAAAATTTTAAAACTCTCATTGAAATTTTTGAAATCCCCATTGAAATTTTTAAAATTTATGTTGAAATTTTTGAAATTCCCATGAAAAATTTTAAAATTCCCTTTGTTTTTAAAATTCCCATTGAAATTTTTGAAATCCCCATCAAAATTTTTTAAATTCCCATTGAAACGTTTAAAATTCTGTTGAAATTTTTAAAATCCACATCAAAATTCTTTAAAATCCTGCCAAAAAGTTTTGAATTCCCATTGAAATTTTTCAATTCTTGTTGAAATTTTTTCCATTACAGTCAAATTTTTTTGAATTCCCATTGAGATTTTTAAAATTCCCATTGAGATTTTTAAAATTCCCATTGAGATTTTTAAAATTCCCATTGAGATTTTTAAAATCCCTGTTGAAATTTTTAAAATCCCCATCAAAATTTTAAAATCCCTGTTGAAATTCTTCGAATTTGTCAAAATCTTTTAAATACCTGTTGAAATTTTTACAATTTTTTGTTGAAATTCTTCAATTTCTTGTTGAAATAGTTAAAATTCCCCATTGAAATATTTAAAATTCCCCTTGAAATTTTTAAAATCCCCATCAAATATTTTCAAATTCCCATCAAAATTTTTCAAATCCTGAAATCTTTTCTTAATTTTTAAAGTTCTTTTGTAAATTTTAAAATTTATGTTGGAATTTTTTTTAATTCCCATCAAAATATTTTTCATTTCCTGTGGAAATTTTTCAAAGTTCCCTTGAAATTTTTCAAATTCTTGTTGAAATTTTTTAATTCCCATCAAAATTTTTCAAATTCCCATCAAAAATTTTAAATTTCTATCCAAATTTTTTACAATTTCATGTCAAAATTTCTAAAATTCCAGCCAAAATTTTTAAAATTGACGTTGAAATATTTAAAATTCCCTTCAAAATTTTTAAATTCCTGACAAAAAATTGTAAAATCTCATCAAAAATTTTCAAATTCCCATTAAAGTTTTTTAAATTGTTGAAATTTTCAATCCCATTGAAATTTCCAATCGTGCTGATTGGCCGTTGCCGCCCTTTCCCGCGTTCCCATTGGCAGGGAGGAGTGGATCGGCGCCATCCAATCAGTGGCCAGCAGGCTGAAGGAGCGGGAGGCGGGGGCGGAGCCTGGGGGTCCCCAGGCCGGGTCCCCCGGTGACACCGAGGACGCCGAGGTGGCCGCAGCCAGGAGCCGGCCCAAGGCTGTGAGTGGAGGGTGGCCCCGTGTCCTGGAGTCCCCGTGTCCTGGAGTCCCCATGTCCGTGTGTTCCCATGTGTCCCCATGTCCGGGTGTCCCCATGTCCGTGTGTTCCCATGTGTCCCCATGTCCGTGTGTTCCCATGTGTCCCCATGTCCGGGTGTCCCCATGTCCGTGTGTTTCCATGTGTCCCCATGTCCGGGTGTTCCCATGTCTGGGTGTTCCCATGTCCGGGTGTTCCCATGTCTGTGTGTCCCCATGTGTCCCCATGTCCTGGTGTCCCCATGTCCTGGTGTCCCCATGTCCGTGTGTCCCCATGTCCGTGTGTTCCCATGTCCGTGTGTTCCCATGTGTCCCCATGTCCAGGTGTCCCCATGTCCAGGTGTCCCCATGTCCATGTGTTTCCATGTGTCCCCATGTGTCCCCATGTCCTGGTGTCCCCATGTCCTGGTGTCCCCATGTCCGTGTGTTCCCAGGTGTCCCCATGTCCAGGTGTCCCCATGTCCTGGTGTCCCCATGTCCGTGTGTTCCCATGTGTCCCCATGTCCAGGTGTCCCCATGTCCAGGTGTCCCCATGTCCGTGTGTTCCCATGTGTCCCCATGTCCGGGTGTCCCCATGTCCGGGTGTCCCCATGTCCTGGTGTCCCCATGTCCGTGTGTTCCCATGTGTCCCCATGTCCTGGTGTCCCCATGTCCGGGTGTCCCCATGTCCGGGTGTCCCCATGTCCAGGTGTTCCCATGTCTGTGTGTCCCCGTGTGTCCCCATGTCCGTGTGTCCCCATGTCCGTGTGTCCCCAAGGGTCTCCTTGTCCCCAAGGGTCTCCTTGTCCCCATGTCTGTGTCACCAAGGATCTCCTCGTCCCGAAGGCTTCTTGTCCCCATGGCTGTGTGTCCCCATGGCTGTGTTCCTAAGGGTCTCCTTGTCCCCATGTCTGTGTCCCCAAATATCTCCTTGGCCACAAGGGTCATCTTGTCCCCACGGGTCTCTGTGTCCCCACGTCTCTGTGTCCCCACGTCTCTGTGTCCCCACGTCTCTGTGTCCCCACATCTGTGTGTCCCCATGTCTCCAAGTCTCCTTTGTCCCCATGTTTGTGTCCGCAAGAGTCTCCTCATCCCCAACTCTCTTTGTCCCCATGTCTGTGTGTCCCTAAGGGTCTCCTTGTCCCCAAGGTTTTGTGTCCCTGTGTCTGTGTGTCCCCAAGACTCCTTGTCCCCATGTCTGTGTGTTCCTAAGGGTTTCCTTGTCCCCATGTCTGTGTGTCCCATGTCCCCATGTCTGTGTGTCTCCATATCTGTGTGTCCTCATGTTGCTGTGTCCCACGTCCCCATA
This sequence comes from Patagioenas fasciata, assembly GCF_037038585.1. NCBI lineage: Eukaryota > Metazoa > Chordata > Aves > Columbiformes > Columbidae > Patagioenas > Patagioenas fasciata. The sequence continues at coordinate 4,582,300 of NW_027288510.1, forward strand.
TCTGTGTGTTCCTAAGGGTCTCCTTGTCCCCATGTCTGTGTGTCCCATGTCCCCATGTCTGTGTGTCCCCATGTCTGTGTGTCCCCATGTCTGTGTGTCCCGTGTCCCCATGTCTGTGTGTCCCCATGTCT